>NC_051847.1:223391477-223533925 GCF_002237135.1 Teleopsis dalmanni
CTAGCATTACAATATTTAGTTGGCATAATTTGTTTACCAGATTGTAGGCGTTACAAAATTATAAATTGTAAATATACAGACTATTATTAACCTTTGATTCGAATAAAAGAAATTAGGCCATAATACATATAATCTATATTACTCACAGAGAACTATTTACATATACAATTATATATACAATACATAGGTAAATATGGATTTTTTTAAAATTGGATAAATATTGTCAATAACACAAGCCTCTCAGCATAGATAGCTGTATAGATACAGATACATCGGAACTATGACAAGATAATATATAAAAATATTCACATATACAGCGTAGTAATTTTTCTCAGAAGCAGCAAGAAATGTCTAAGTAAAAACAAATAAAAATTAAATATATTTATTTAACCCTGGATTAAATGGAAAATATAAGAATGATCAAATCTTAATTGCCGTTCAAACCGATTGGGAAGTAACCAATTGTATCCCTACTATGTATGATGTGTAGTAACAACATGCTAACATTTTTTTTATAGTTGACGGACTATACAACATTTCATTCAATATTTTAGATGAAGTCACGTAATATAAAAAAACAGATAGATAAGTAGATAGAGAAATTAAATACATAGCATGTCTCATGAAAGACGAGATCATATAGAACATAAAAAGTGAACATATGTTATATCACAGAGAAGTTTAATAGCATACTATCTTTTATATTGTTTTGCTATATACACAGTGACTCTGGTTAGCTGGTTGATTGCATTGACAGATCATCAGATAACTTTCCATGTACCTCAATTAGCGATTTTACGCCATTTTGCTACCACATTCCTTGCAAGAACGTCTAAGATAGAAGAATATAGCCTAAATGTATTTCGTCGAATTTAGATAATTTAATAGGTCGATAAATAGTCTGATAAGATCTCAAAGAAAAACCTTCCTAAAAACCTATTTCTTCTAGACGCCAAAGCAGCCATTCACAGAAAATAGCTCTGCAATGAGGATTATGAGGAATACACAGATCCTCTGCATAGATTCCTATACACCAATGACTGTAAAGAATTGCAGTAAGCCTTGCAGTGTTCATACAATCCCATTTGATGTGTTCCTAAGATCTTGTTTTATTATGCACATATTCAAAATGTCGGATAAATATTACATTATTGATAAGAAAAAGAACTTTTCAAGAGAATATAGCTACATTTTATTCAAAAGTATTAGGTTATTTTAAGTCATAACAAAAAAATGACATTTTATTATAGATAAATCAGAAGTCTTTCTAGTTTTATAAAAAATTTTTATATAGATTAGAATGTTGTTAAAGCCCGAATAAATTGTAACAAAATAACAAAAGTACTTGAGTACAGGTATTGGAAAAATTAACCAAATACCAAGCACTTGATGTTGCTTATTTAAATGATATACAAAATTTTTTGAAAAAAAATGTCATTCTGTTAAAAATTTGTTTTTTTTTTTAAATATTGCTTATATTTTGTTTTCAAAGATGGCTCAGAGACATCTATTGTCCATTGCGATGCCCTTAAAAGTTGTTAGAAAAAGTGAGCTTTATTACATATATTGCTATGTAATATTTTTTGTTTTGAAAAGCATTTATTTTCCAAATAAAAATGAGGAAATCATATTTATTATTTCTGTCACGACAATATTTAACACTTCCATTCTTTTTGTTGGTCTCTTAGACATTGAAGTCGATTAATCTGAAGTCCAGGACAAAAATAATCAAAGTGATTGTTAGATTTTATCTCTTCAACTGCAATTCCTGCACAATTAATTGTCGGTACACGCTATGGATTACGCATCGATTTAATGGCACAATATCACGTTAGTACTTCAGTATGTATTTGAAATGTAGGTTTATTGGGATCCAAATGATTTCTTCCTGTCTCTTTTTCTATACTCCTAAACCGTTCATTCATCAGAGTTTGTGCCTTATGTACCGATACTAACTTTAGTATATTTTATATATTCTAAGTTCAGACAACTGAAAGTATTCAAAGTTCTAACCTATTTTAACATCTAATCTATTTAACAATAGATGTTAGTTTAATTATTTCATTTTTGTTGTTTTATGTATTGATAAATTAAATTTGTTCATTAATAGTAGTATAAAATTTTGAAATCTGTGCTTATTCCCATTTAACTTTTTAATATTAAAAAATTTTGCTTATGTTATTTGACAAATCTCATTAATTTTATACTATAATAATAATAAGCCTTGCTGAACATCAATGATTTCGAGCAGCCTCTTATACTGGACATAGACTGTCTATAAGTCGCTTCCATCTTTCGCGCCGCAACGGTGCGCCCTATATATTAGTAATGTTGCTTATTCTTCTTCCTAGGGGCTGCAAAACGGTAATTATTTCATTTAACGTTGACCTTCTCCATGTTGTTTTTGGACAACTTTTATCCCTGCTATCTTGCGGGTTATATATCAACAACTGTTGACAAATTTCGGTAGGAGCCTTTCGAAGTGTATGCCCGATCTATCCCAATTTTCTTTTGCGAATTTCAAGGCTGACATCTCTTACATTTGTTCTGGTCCAAAGGTCTTGATTTGAGATTCTGTTTGGTCAGAAATACGCAAAACTCTGCGAAGATAGTAGTTGACAAACACTCTCGGCTTGCTTTGTATGTTTTCCATAACAAACCAGGTTTCGCAACTACACAGGAGAACTGAAAGAACGCATGCTTTTCATACTATATTTTTACTAATTTCATAAACTAATTGCACATGTCATATACTAAAATTAAAAAATATTTATAAAACTATATACTTTCCAAATTATATTTATATTAAAATTAAAAGGGTCTCTAAATTAATTATTTATATGCATGTATCTTTGTGTATGCTTAATATAATTAATATGACTAACGATGCGTGTAGCCTTGCTTTGCACTACAATGTTGAGCAATTCTTTTAATACTTACGTTACGTTTTTGAAAAGGAATTTCCACTTAAGAAAAACTACGTAAATTTTTGAATATTAAAGAAAGAAATATAAAACAAATAGTTAAATATTTTTACTAAAATAATTCAATGTCATTTTATTTTATTATTTTTGCTAATTTATTATTTTTATCGTACATTTTTCTTTTTGACAACACACCATACACTTCACCCTTCACATTTCAAATATATTTTAAAGCAACCGTTTTCCACCAACAACCCGCATACCATTAATGTCAACATTAGTTCTACATTAAGAAATATCATTATTCTTTTATATATTAATTTCTTATACTTAAGGATATCGGAACTCATACATTTAAGTCCTGTTTAATAAAATTTGCATGTACACAAATAACACACGATACATAAGGGATTTAGATAAAACCTTTGAGAATATGTTATTATCATGCGTATCCAAATGTTTGTTTATATTCACATTGTTGTTATGTTTAGTTTCAGTTTATTTTATTTCACTCTTATTCATCGATGTTTTCTTTGATTTTTATTTTTTGCAGATTTTTGATTTTGTTCCTCTCCACTCGCGATGGCTACCATGAATTCGGTAAGTATGATTCACATTAATCATTCATGCGATATAGATCATAAATTATTATATTTTATATACATAAATAGAATACCTTACTTTTCCGTTTATACATACGAACGTATTTGTAAAATATTTTGTTGCTTTTAAGATACATTTGCGTTTTTTCAGCTTGGAATATTATTAATATTTGTATTTGTTTTTGTATCTGATGATATCCAAGAATTCATGCCTAATTTAAATGCTTAAAAACTCGTTCAAAGAAAATTAATTTGCATTTGTTATCAAAATTTTGGAAACGTGCAATGAAAACAAAAAAAATAATATGATTAATTTTTTTTTTTAATAATAAATTAGATTATAATTTGCAATGTTTGCAGTATTTATAGAGAACAGGTGCTTATTCCTATTTAAAATTGCGAAAACTACTTGATATTTTAAAATAAATAAACTAATAAATCAAAGCATGAAAGTCAAGGAGTATCGTACATTAATTTATTTCTTAACGTTCGTCATAGAAAAGATATAAAGTATCAGCATATTTTGTAGTGATTAAGTTCCACAAATAAACTGGATGTGAACCTTGGTTGGTAGTTGGTAGTCTTAATTAGTAAGTAACTTGATATGAAAACAATATATTTTCTTACTCAACATATATGGAAGGCAATACCTCAATAAACATTCATTAAATTTTCAACATAATGTTTCTAGTTAAGAAAAAACATTTTTTCACACCGCGGTAGTTATTCTTAGTTATCCATTTCGTGGTCCTGATTTAACCGCACTAATTCCGTGACATATGTTCAACAAAACTGTCATCTCAGACACTATATATTCAGTTTTAGGTTTGCCATTTCACAAAGAAATAATTGAACAACCGCAGTTTGTCTTCGAAATGTAAGAATTTGCTATAGAAATAGTAATAATAAGGCCCATTTTATTTTTTCATTTTTCGTTAAGTGGATATGTCAAGCTTTCTCGTGAGAAAGCAATGTGCTTATAAAAATGAATTCAAGCTTCACCCATTATATGTTTTGTGAGACCAGAAACTTTATAATGGGTATTATGTATTCCAATCAATCTCATAAATATTGTTTAATATAACTCACTACTGTTTAATGATTTTTTCACTACTGTTTAAATTTGTTAGCAGATATATGAGTTCTACTAACAAATGTTTCTGTTTTTAAATCTGGATATTTTTTATATATTTGCTAAATGACTTCTGTATTAAAAAGTAAATTATGATCACATTGAATATTTGTATTAATCATTGCAGTTTTTTTATATCCGTACTCTCTTGTGTAAAACATTGTTCAGAGGAAGTTATTATTTATATGTATAAAAGTTACTCATACGCCCCGTGTTAATTCAGCAAATGTAATATAATTTATATTATAATATAATATTTATACTATGATATTTATTATATTATACAGATTCAAAAAATCAAAAATAATATAAATCTCTATATAAAAACTATTAATTATGGCTGCTAAACATACAAGCATTCAAAGCAGATAGAAAGAAAGATACAAACATTTTTAAATAAATGCCTGCGGAAAATCTTAGAAATATTGTGGCCTTACCCCATATCAAATATAGAAAATTTGCTCCAAACAAATCCGAAAGCTGCTGTAACTGAAATAAAAACGCGAAAATGGAATTGAATAGGGCATACTATCCGATTTCCAAATAATTATATTCCAAGTTTTGACATGAAACCCACAAGGCAGCAGACGCGCTGTGTATCGGTTTTAACTTAGAGAAGGACAATTGAAAAAGAAATGACAGATGCGCTCTACACATGGAGACGATATATGCAGAGAAGCACCTAACAGAGTACAGTTTAAGAGAATCGTTGCGGATCTAAACCCCACTAGGGGAAACAATTAGTATTTGATTAAAAATTTAAAAACTAAATTTAAAACTATAATTTAATTATAAATTAAATCCGTAGTATTTTATAGTATGTAATTGATTTCTTAAAAATATTAGTATTTACTTTGATAGAAAAGTACTAGTAAAAAAATTAACCATAAAATATATATCTATACTAATATTTGGAGCAGATTATTCGTTTACATATATACGAAACTGAAAAAGAAAACTTTGTGGAAGACATTTTGTTGGTATGTTGACGCTTTTTTTGCGATATAAGCAATTTTCTGTTATTGACAATATCTTAAAAAGGAAAATATCGGTTATTATATCTAAGAACATGATGAATCAATATAAAAGACAAACAGTTGAATGAACGATCAGAGAGGTGACATTGATTTTGAAAAAAATTGTAGTTCGTCCAAAAGCAAATATTTAATGACAATTTATTTTTAGTTGAGTAATACTTTGAGTTTTGTTTATATTTCTGAAAAATGCATTTTAGTATTTCTATTTTTACTCATACCATACAAAATTTTTTTATTTATTTAATATTAATTTTTCAGTAGAAGACAAACTAAAATTAAAATGAAACAATATGTGTTTCACAATTTTCATATAAACTAAAATATTTTCGTGTGTCTTTTGGTGGTTGTTAAATTTAAATATTTTTTAATATTTATTTTTATTTCTTTTTTATTTTAATATATGATTTTGAATGGCTTTATAATTTTCCACGCACACGCGAAATGAAACAATTCATTTATTTTAAGCCATATGAATTAATGAGAAAAAAATAGTAAAAATTGCTTTCAGTGACGTTTCGAAATAGCAAATATTAAAAATTATTATTAAAAAATTTAATAAAAAAAATTTGAATTTTTTTTTAATTTCATATTTAAAGAGCGTCTAAAAGGTGTTCTCACTTCATTATTATATTTTCTCTTGTGCCGGATGAATGACATTGACTTTGATTGACATATGAATCATGGACACAAAAATAAGCAAAGTGATTGAATATCGAACATTAATGCCGAACGCAGAAGCAGTTCTCAAGACTGCTACTTTCATATGCAAGTCAATTTTTTTTATAGAAAAAATTGCTTTCATGACTTCAAAGTTTTAAATATTCAACTCTTTGATATTTAAGTAATTTTTAATCTTATAAACGAGCGTACATTCAAGATTTCAACTAACATACCTATATAAACAACATATTTACATTCTTTGAACGTTACTCATATCCCGTCATGAAATACCAGGTTATGATTTTAGTTTCGATTAAGTGGAATTTTAAATTTATATATATGTATGTGTTTAGTCGTGACTGTATTGAATGAAGTATGTAAAGTGAAAGTGAAGTGAAGTAGTGCAACTCTTCATCTTGAAAGTAGTGTCACCAGCAAGTACTTAATATTTAAGATAGAAATAGTATTAAATAAACATTTTCTTAGACATTTCACTAACACATACCTTTCTAAAACAAAAACTATCTTAGAGATAGTTTTTAGCACATTTTACAATCTTAATGCTTGGTTTTATTCAAATTAGTTTTGTAAAACCAACATGGAATATTGAACGTTTGAGATGTCTCTAATGTCTCTCTAAAGCTGCAGTTTACTTTATGTAATTCTAATGTCTAGTAAACATAAAGCACCATATTTATTTATAAAAAACATAACGTTTTTTAAAAATAATATTTTTTTATTTAATTAAATTAAATTTAAAGTTTGTTGATTATCTGAAAATTTACTTATTTCAATTGTTGAAGTCAAATTTTCAAATAATTATTATATATTTTGCAAAAGTCCTTTTTATTGATATTGATTTATATATTGATACTAGAATCGCATACTAATTCCATATATAAAATAGAAAATTTTCTTTAAAATTGCTTTTGAATACTCATTTTGTGACAATTTGTATGAACTATATATATTTGACATCCTCAAGGACCTCAAGATTGATCCGATCAAAAAATACATAAAGGATAGAGCCCTGAAATTATTTACAAAAACTGACAGGCTTACCAATATCGCGTTATCGAATCTCAAGATGGTTACAGGCTCCTCGGGTGGTATAAAGATCTAAGCTCAGTTATTGCTTAGCCTGATAAAGTGTTAAACAGTAATCCAATCAAAGAGTAATAGAGAGTAAAAGTGGTCAAGTGCACTGACTCAACTAGTCTCAACATAATAAACGAACATTATATCAACAATTAATATTTTTTATCAGTATGATACAATATATCTTCTTGATGGTATTCAACTTGGTCTTCCTATTTGTACCTAGGAAGACCAAGTTGATAAATGGATGGTTTTGGTTTACTAAATCGTATTGCGGGCATACAAAACAATTGCTGAAAGTGAATTTATATTTTTAAATAGAGTATATGTATATAAGTGTATTCAATATTATTTAAAAAAATAAATTAATAGTGGATAATAAAAATTGCTTTTAAACAAAACTAACTTCATGAAGATTATTAAATTTTTAGCAATATCATCTCTGATTAAAAACATAAATTTAAAGAATTTATAATAACACATAACTGAAATATAAAATTGGAATCAATTTCCAATTTAAGTTAAAACTCGTATTTAATTATACTGAACTGTCAAATCCGGAAAACATTCCAATATCGATATGCCTTTGACAGAATATTTATAAATTATTTGCATTTTTTCCATTTAGAAAAATAAGAAGCAAAAATAAAGCAGAGAGAAATGCTTTCACAAAGTGCATACGTTGGGCAGAATTTATAAAATTCTATGCATTGTGCTTGTCGGGAATATATTTTATGGTGTTTACAGTTCGAAAAAAATGCAAAAATACAAAAATACACAATACACACAAAACGTACAAACAAAATATAGGCAAGGCGGTAAAATCCTGCACAGTGGAGAGCATAAATATTATTCGTAATTTATTTTAAATAAAATTTATTGTGCAATAAAGATTTGTCTCCTAGTGCAAGTGGCGTCGTTAAAAGTGAATCAGCGAGGTACATAAATAACGCAAGCGAGTATTGTTGCAGTTCAGATTACGCTCGATCCTTTATGTTGGAGGGTTTTTTGTTTTGGGCAACAGACGATGTACAAATTTGCAATAAAATTTAGAGCATTTGGCAGAGATAGGAATTTATGATTGCTCTATTTGCAGAGGTGCAAATTTTACTGCATCACTTATAGTGCATTGTAGTAATATGAAAAATTGAATTAATTAAGTACACTTTACGAAAATGGATGAGAAATTAATGTTGTTTATTGACATTTATAACAAAAGTTTTACTTCTTCTGGAATAATATTTTTATTCTAATCCAATATATAATGTCATTTATACCGTAAACGATGCTTTAGGTTAAGCATTAATTTAGTCTTTAAAACTCAATATGTTATTTGAAGCTATTTGATACTATTTTATAGTGCGAAATGTACTCTTGTCACACTTCTCACTCACATTTAAAATTTACAATAATTCTTTAAAGTTACTATTGATACTATCTTTATTAACTAAACATGAGTAACTGTATTATTAAGTACTATGGACATAATAGGTATATACTAGACTTAACAAACGTAAACAACACGAGATAAGAAGAAAGAAGTGTGGTTGGATTGGACACACACTGCGTAAGCTTTATGAAGACATCGCGGATGCTGCACTTACTTGGAACCGCCAGGGGACTATGCGCAGTGGCAGACCAGCAATAACCTGGAGAAAGAGAGTTCAGCAGAAGACGGGCAAATCGTTTAAAAAAAATAATAATATACTCCAACCCAACATAACCTAAACTAAATCACTTATAAGAAATATAATGAACCGAAAAACGCACACTAAAATAAAACTTTTAAACATTTAGTTAGATCTCAACAAAATACTAAAATCGTATCAATTGTAAAATTAAAGTTACTTATAATTCCATTTACTTGTTAATATAAACGTCTTTAATATGGATATCAATGATCTCCCTAATCTGTACACTGTTGCTCCTTCATGGCAAATATCCCTAAGATAGTTTTTGTTTTAAAAAGGTAATATACAAAAATCTATACATAATTTTTATATAATTCACGTAGACCAAATAATTTAGTTAATATTGCAAACAGTTCAAAGGAAAATAAAGGTATATATAATCTTCTCGAGCACAGTCTACAACCTTCTTGAAGTACATTCCACAACCTAACATATAGTTTATCAAATATAATTAAAGGACTTCCTTTGATTTACTATGATTAAATTTTAAGCAATGTATTTATTAGTGTATTTGTATCATTAAAAAATAACATTTCAAAATCTTAGAATGATTTGAGTATAATAGTATGAGAATTTTTTTTTTGGAAAAAGAATTATTCAAAACCATGGCTGCTATGGCTGGACGTCTGCATAGCAGATAAGAAATTGATAACGTGTGGTTAGATCCTTAAATCTTTAAATTGTCAAGCAATACCCTTTTACAAGGGATATGATATTATCGGTATTATTCATATTTAAGTTAATTAGTTTCCTATTTCTAGATAGGTTTAGGGATGGCCAGATTTGTTTAGTTTTGGCACTACGGGTTTTATTTTCCCCTTCTCTTTTGTGCTTTTTCAAGCAATGTAGAATACATCATAGATTTCTTTCTTATTTATCGATTTAAAAGTAAGAGATAATATTTACTTCTGGATTTTAATATTATGTGTAACCAAAGTTTTAACATAGACTCAATAAAAACAATGAAACATAAATTCTTAAAACAACTATGTTCAGTTATAAATAATCCTGAAACACATTTTCGTACATCATTATTTTTTAAATGGATATTTTGAACTTTGTGTGAGTCAGTTTAGTCGCAGAATATCTATGCAATTTAGCTAAATTGTACTGTAAATATTTAAAAACCAAAATAATTCTTAAAATCAGATTATTTTATATATTTTATGAGAATTTTTTTTTTGTAATCATTGCAGTTTGTAGGTTAATTTATTAAGAATGCATATCTACGCTCACCCTGTCCGTTAAAAGCAGCATCAGATAAGCGGCACAAGAATGGGGAGTAGGACTGGGTATTTACATGCCTAAGTTAGCAATTAAAATTACAGAAGCCTTTCTGCTTAGATACCTAATGCATTAGTTCTATATGTGTATAGTCTCATATTTGTGTATGACATGCTGTAAAGATTCTTTTGTAGCGTTTGTTGGATGATACTCATCGTGGAAGTGTCTGTTACTATTGTGTCTGGTTTAAGAATAACCCCATCAGACGTTCATCATAGACCATATTTAAATATATTTTCTTTTTCGTTGGGTGTATTGCCAAAATTTTATTAAACTTATATACTACATAAATTTTTTGGCAAGTTCTACACAATTGTCATTTTAGTTTTATTTATTTTTAATCTAATGGCATTATTCGTATTAAATATTTTAATGCAGCGACGAGTTTTAAAGTATTTAATACATTGCCGATCATTCACAAAGTAAAATTCTTCCTAATTTTATCAATTATTTAAACGTATGAACAAGTATTTTTATTTCCGTCATAATACTTGGAAACATATTTTAATTATAAAAAATTTTATTGCAAAACTTTTTATAATCAAAATGTTTTTTTTTAACATTTCTGTTAAATTATCAATCATATACGTTGTTAAATTTATTGAAATTTCCAATAGAAATAATAAATAAAAGTATCAAAATATTAGATATCTCAATGTGCAAATATTATTTAAATAAAATTTGAATAAATTTTGTCGAAAATAAAAATAAATTGTGTATTTTGTTTTTGTATTATATGATTGTAAAAATAAATTATTTTCTAATATTTAAAAAATAATTGATTCATTCATTTATTTTCATATATTTGAATTTTATTCTTTTATCACTTTAGGTACAGAAGAGCATACATCTGCCTTTATCGAGTTTAACTTCGCCTCGGGTGCTTATGTGTGCCTCTGTTGGTACAGAAGGTTCCGTAACATTACAGTTGAGAGACACAAACTCTTCTATCGATTCTAATCACTCCCCAGCATCAACATCCCTAGAAAATGCGTTGACCATCGGTTATCCGGATCCGGAAATGTTGGCCGACGTTTTAGGCACGTTACAGACAGCCTGTAAGTATGCAACAACATACTATATTTTCAACAAAATATTATTTAAACTTTATATACTGATTTTAATAGCGCTAAAAAACAACAGTACAACAATAACAACTAAAAGCATAAATAATAACAATAATATTACTCATAGTAATAATATTAATAACAGTAGTGTTAACAACAACCACAACAACAATATCAGCATAAACAATATAACAAATAATAATAAAATCACTATAAGTCGTCGCAATTCGACTATACCTATCAAGGAATCGAATAAAATTACTGTACAAACCGTATCAACATCAACCAATACCACCAATAAAACGAATAGCTACATTAAAAATTGCCTCATACGCAGCAGTAGTTGCAGCAACACAAATAACGTTACCTCGTTAGCTCAAATTATGAGCAATAGTAATAGTAGCAATAGCTCTAATTCCATATTGAATAATACTACGAATAGTAACAGCAACTGTAGCAGCAACAGCAATTTCAGCTCAAGCAGCAACGACAGCACCATTAGTATTACCAGCAACACCAGTGGCGGTAATCTGAAGAACGGCAATAATTTAATAGCACACGGTATTAAAAATGTTCCTGGCAGTGCTACTGCCACAGCAATTGTAAAGAAGAGTCGACCTAAATTATCATCACCCACCAGACACGGTCCACAACAGTGCCTGGTAAGTGCATATTTTGCATATTTTTAAGTGTAATTTTAGAGTCACCTTAGTTAATCTTAAAATTTTATATTCAATATATAAAAGAATTCTCTTTAGATTAAATGGAAATTTGATATCATTTTTATATTTAATTATCTACTAAGGACGTGTGCGAGTTAGTCTAAGTTGATGCTAAACCAAATGGGAGATTTTTTGCACTGCACACATTTAACCATTTATCAACACGCATCGACACATCATTACATTATCGACACAACGTAGAATTTCCCTCATTTAGAACGCAACTTAGCCTAACTCGCACATGTCGTAAATGACCAAAAAAAAAGAAATATTGATGTCTCAGCTTCTCCAAAGGAATAAATTTGAAGACATATGTATAAAACTATTTGTTAGTTCTATTACCCAGTTAGATAAGGTACCAATTATACTAAATTGGATGTTTTAAGTTTTTTCAAATAAAAAAATTTTTCACACTGGTAAAAATTTTCATACTAGCTGAGTTGGCGATAACAAGCTCTTAAATATTTATTTACTGTGTTCAGCTGTATCCACTTACTTATTCAGTTCGTTTGCTAACAGAGTTCAATAAAGTCATCTATTCCTTTTTGACTGTAATCGGTTCATATATTTGGATGTAGTTGACTATGTGCAATAATATCGACAGCACTGATCACATGTTAGTAATTAGTCATTTAATTTATTTTTGATTTATATATACCGAATAAAGCATCTCTCAAGCTTAAGTTTTTGTGCAAGGAATTCAACTTCCCCTTTCAATTAATTCAATATTCATATAAACATATTAAGAATCTATAGATTTATTGAAACATTTTTAACATTAAAAATACTTATACCGATGTGTCCCACAGAAATTTTTATAAAGTTATTCTCACACTTTCAATATTATTAGCTGGCGTTTTGATTGTTTTTTTTTTCTTATTTCGTTACTGCAGTTAGCTGGCACATTGCATGTTGTGTTTTTTAACATATATATAAGTGTAGTGATGGAGCATACTTTGTAATTGATATTCAATTTAATATTGACAATAGCTTTGTTTTAATTCTGTTTCATTGACATATAAAAATATTTATATTTATAAAAATATTTTAGTTTTGACGTGAAATCGCCCAACATCCAATACTGCGGTCTGAAGAAGCAGTTTCACAAATTCAATTTCACTATTGATTACACAAAGCTCTTTAAAGCTTTATGAACAAAGCCCAGAACTAAATCTAGAGAAGAGCTCTTAATCTGTTCCAAATGAAACAAGTTTCTTTTGTGCGTTATTAAAGCTGTACAGTCACTAAGAATATGCACAGTAGTTTCCTTCCGAATTATTATGTTGAGATTAGTTGAATCAGTGCACTTGAGCAATTTTATCCTCTATTAACTGGGAGGTTTCTTCGTAACCTCTCTCTATGTCTTAAGGATCATATATTTTGATATTCGAACTTCGCGGTAGATTAAGTTCTTTAATAAATAGAGTATAGTGTGGCCAATCAATGGTGAAAGTGTTAATTATATTTCTACATAGATTTCCTATACATATCCTTTTATTGAAATTTAAAATAAATGCACTTTACATGTCGATTCAATGTGAATCGATAGTTTTAATTATCAGTGCACATTGTAATGGTATACAATGTGTATATTTTCAAAAATATTTTTAGAAAAGGAAATAAAATATTTAATAGATCATTTTAGTTTTTATTAATCTCATTTACAATATTTATTGTACCATAAAAATTTCTATTAAGCAGCCTACAAACAGACGAGCACCTACTTAAAAATTTTTATATATAGTCATAAGAGTATACTATCGGTTGTATGTATATATATAATTATACAACATTTGCAACATGAAACATTTTGAAATTTTTTGGCATGGCAAATCAAATTCACGAATCGTTTAGTAAATTTACTATAATTTATTTAATTTTTTCTTTATTTAATGTGTACTATAACATATATGAGTACATGAGCAAATTGGCAGTTTGTATAGTGCGAAGGTAATAGATGTATTAGAGCTAGCATATGTCGGGATAAGCGGAAGAGCAAGTGGAGATTTAGTGGTATGACATCGCTTTCATATTTGCTTGCTAATGATAGATTTCCATTTAACTAGCAATTTACTTGTCAATATAAAATGTACATTTAATGTGCTGACAGAAATTACTTGGAAAAAATAAAAACATTTTCGAAAAATCACAGGTACAATAAGTTAGCAACACATATGTTTACACTGATGTGAATAAGAAGGGCCAAGACGTGGATAGAATTTTTCAAAACACTTTCTTAACGTATGTAAAACTCAATTATGACATCATCGGCCTTAATTATCTTTAATATTTAAATTTTTCAACCCATTTACTGATAAATTCATATTCTGAAATAGCATAGTGATAGCGCCTTCGCTTAAATTTTTTAACATACTTAAAAATAAAATTTGTTTTTATTTTAGAAAATTAATATGTATAAAAAATCTTCAAGATGAAATTTACAGTACATCCATTTAATACTAACTTCACTTTGCTCGTTTTAATTAGGTTTTGAAACTTCATTTATAATACCATAAATATCCTTCAGTTGTTTCATGTTTGCGACACCATCATGGTACATAATGTACCAGAAATAAAAGTCTGAGTACTCCAAATGACTTAGGAACCATGTTCCAGATGTTTCAAAAGACTACACATGACTGTATCTTCAAATTTAAATGTTCTTCAATCCTTAATGTATGGTCTACTTTATCTTAATTTGTATTAAAACTTCTATTAACCATTTGTGAACACTCTAAAGATTTAATAACTATTGATATCGTTCTTTGGATTAGGTAGGAAATTAACATCGTAGTAGTTATAGCAATCGATGGCATAGCAAGAAGATTTATTACGCTTTTTAGCTGTGAATTAAGTTCCATGAAATTAACTAATTATAGAGCCATTTGGTTGGTTAGAGCCCTTGTATGTTAAGCAAGGATCAATGTGAATCAATGGATGTACTCTGGTTATTTATATGACCTGTGAAGATATTTTGACAAGTAATGTAACATAGTTTGAGCAGTGACTTTTAAAACTGAAAGCAATTTTTATTATTATTCTTATTTCATTACATTCAAATAAATATTTCTTAATCCTCCCAGGTTGTTCACTTCTAGAGATTAGAGCCGTATATTAAAGAAGCATGTGTAGAATTAGACCAATGTTTTACTAACACGACTAAAAAAATGTCTGTCTAACACGACAACAACAACAAAATTTGACAGATCGAAAATAAATCTAAATTGAATCCAGATTCACCAATCGAAAGCGAAACGCCATTAGTTAACTTCACTATCAACAACTTTCAATATAAATTTGAATATTCAAATATTTTCTTTGTGATAATCATTCGATTGATGTTTACAGTAAAATATCAGGCCATTTTCATATTTTTGTGTCGGTCTTGTAAATAATTTTTTTAAGTAAACAAATCAATTTCAAAATATGAGATAAATTTATATATCTTCCTGTTTGTGTTTTTTTGTAGATTTGTAGTAAAATTTTTGGAAATGCATCTGCTTTAGCCAAACACAAATTGACTCATAGTGATGAAAGAAAATATGTATGTGTAATGTGCTCAAAAGCGTTTAAAAGACAAGATCATTTGTAAGTAAATGAAGTATAGTAACAAAAATATATAACAAATATATATCTTTCAGAAATGGACATATGATGACACATAGAAATAAGAAACCCTATGAATGTAAAGCTGAAGGTTGTGGAAAATCATATTGTGACGCACGTTCATTACGCCGTCATACCGAAAATCATCACGCAGGTGTAATAACTCCACAAAATCAAACACTTTCTCCAACTGCTGGTACCCCTTCTGGTCTAAGTTTATCTCCAGCTACAGCAAGTGGTACTACCATTTATATAATTCATGTTAAAACTATTTTATATTACTCATAAATCCTACGTTTCATCTATTAGGTGACGCCAGTTCACCAGACGGTGCAACTTGCATACGAACTTACATCTCAAATGGTGGCACAGTTGTAGATGCAGCAACTGGTTTGCCATTAACTGAAGAACAAATTAAGGCCATCAATTTGCCAATTAAGACAAGTGTCACTCTCTTGTCACCCACGTCATCGACATCTTCAGGTGGCGCTTCAATGTCAGCCGCCTCACCTACCATTTCGTTAACTGACAACAGCAATATGGAGGCCGACGGTTTAACTCGTGAACAATTAGATTTGATTAGCAAAATAATGCAGCAAACTAAACAAACTAGTGCTCAAGTTACAGTGTCATCGTCAACAAGTGTGAATTCGTATAAGGTAGATACCGCAATCGCACCACCGCAAACCACAAGCCCACAAAGTATTGTGCAAAATAGGCCACGCACCTGGAATATGCAATTGGTAAATCAAACTACTTTATATCGTTTATATTTTATAAAACCAAACACATAAAGCTTTGCATACTTAAAACTTTCAGTCATTTATTTTAACCGACATATTATATATGCATAACTATTTACATTTTTAGTTGAATACCACGCAAAATGTATCAATCACTGTGGATGAGGTTACATCTGATGCATCTTCAAGTGCTACATCTCCCATCGATACTAAAGATGACGACCTTAGTCAACAACTCGTCTCAGCAATAAGCCCACAAATTTTAAACATAGTAAAAATAGATCAGAAACCTGTTGAATGTAATTTATGTCACCGTAAGTTCAAAAATATACCCGCCCTAAATGGTCACATGCGTTTACATGGCGGTTACTTCAAAAAAGACCCAGAAACCAAAAAGACAGAAAAGCGAGACATCAATGGCCCACCCCTACAAACAGCAAGCATCGGTGTTAGAGCTTTAATCGAGGAAAAAATCATAAATAAACGAACCAAAGATCTTAACAAGGTGAGTATTTAAAATCACAATTTCTTATATTCATAAACTTTCTAACTTTTTGATTTTGTAGGGCGCATTTGTAGTTCCTGCACCACCTGGCACCGTTACAGGTAGTACCACCATAAGAAGATCGATTAGCGATCTAGAAAGCTTCCTAAATCCAAAAAATCAAAGTAGCAATAATAGTAACGCAACAAGTGCTACTGCCACTACAACGACACTGCTGCCTGCAGCCACAACTATTAAAGCAAATGGCCTTAATGTACAACAGCTGGGGTTGCCGCAGAGTATCGAGATTTTCAGCACAAAGCAACAAAAGACATTAAATAATATAAGTGTAGGTGTCGGTACTAATACAATGCATGCAACAAACTCAACGACTGCTCCGTCAACGACAAAATCAGCCACAACGATTAACACAACGACTACCAAGAGTACATCAACCGATCCAAAAGATTCCACCTTAATAGAGTTGTTGAAACGAGGCACTCGTATTGCAGTGACCTCGAAAAAGCCACAAAATGGTACAAATGTCACCACTAGCAACTTACCACCAACATTGCCAACAACTCGTCAAATTATTACCAACAATAATCGCACGGTGATTATACCATCCGATGTACAGGTAGTGCCAACGAAGGTCAAGCAATCCAAATCTAGTAACACCTCACGTGCGCCCACGCCAGCTAGTATTTCGTTAAATGATCCTGCACCGCTGTCATTAACCATTTCCCAAAATAATGGAACAGGCGATGTATACACCCTAACTTACAGTAGTGACAATGCAAGCTTATTTGACAACTCTGAGGTGTATAATGTTTCTGATACCGAAATGCTTTTACAGACTGTGGACTCAATTCAATTGCTAAATGAAGCTGCAGAACAGCTCAAAAACGAACATTCCGAACAATTTACTTTAGACAGCTCTGCTGATGGTAATCTAGAAACAGAACTAGAAAATTTAGAGGCAGATAAAAATTGTGGCGAAGTCCTCAGAATTAATAATTTGAAACAAACAATTACGCCACCTACACTACCAACTTTCCAACAATTCCATTCCAAAGAAATTATAATGCAAAATACAACACAGGTGCAAGCAGCAGTGACAAACATGCGTTCCAATACACTGTCATTACCCGCTGAATTAAAACATCAACTTGTTTCCTTAACATCACCCATACATTCTCCTCTCGCTTATCCTACGCCGCCTTCAAGCCACGAGAATGTTACCCAATCTTCACCATACATAGAAGAAGGGCTACAGTTTGGTGATAGCACAAATGCTTTCTTCAATGATAAATGTAACACCGACTTTTTAATTCAATCCACTGATTCCTCCTTCTTCAAAACAAGTCAAGACGATTTTTCAGATACTGAGAAAATATTAAAACTGAAGAGTGTCTTAGAAGAAAGTACATTTGATTCAAGCATTAAGGTGGAGGACTTACTTAACGATTCACAAAATGATACGGAATGCGATTTGCGAGAGTTTGGGGAAACCAATTTATCATTTTTGGATGATGAAGATCAAGAGTTTCTAAATGATTCACACAATGCTACTTCACCACTTTCGGAATCATTTTTCACCAGTGGAATTGGTTCAGCTGAAGAAGTGAAAGAGGTGTTACGTGAGGTATTGCCTGAAGAAACCATTAATACAAATTGCGAATCCCAGGCAGATAATATTATTGATTTATACTATTTGCCAGGACTTGGCTTACAATCGCAAATGATGCTTAATTCCGAAGATCCTTTGTTATCATCATCGCCAAGAGAGTTTGGACATCAGCGTATACAGCAACAAATATTACAAATTCCACAACAAATTCAGGCCCAACAACAGCAACCACAGCAACAGCAACAGCAGCAGCAACAACAACAACAAACGACAACGCTTGCACTCTATCAACAACAAATTGAACAACAACAACAGCGTCAACTTCAATTACAGCAACAACAAATACAACAGTCAGAAATAAAGCTTGAAATTTTACAACAGCAACATCCTCAAGAGGAACAACAAATACAACAACAGCAAACAGATTATTCAAATCAACAAATTCTTCTGCCACTTACAGACGTGAGTAATGCGAATGGCGTGCAACTACAGTATAACGTGTCAAACTTACCGCAAATCCAATCCCAATCACAATTTATGGAGGCCACAGCTGTTCAAAATATGAACAATATGGGCACCAACTTATTGCAACCTATTATATATACCGGTTCCACTGATAAAGAGGAGATTAACATTACTCCTCAACAGACCAACAACATAAATATATTACAGAACACTGAAATTAGAGAAGCAAATGCTGAAGCAAACGTTTATTTTGCTCCCAATAACGCTATAGTGACTAATGCAATGGTCAGCAACATACACAATGCACAGGCTACAATTATATCATCAGTAACTGTTGCTCCAACTCCTGCTGCAACTGTTCCCCCAACACCTGCTCCAGTGATATCAACACTGCAGCCACTCTCGAATCAAACTAATTCCATATTAAAACGTCGGTTACGTGCAAATGGTACTCATGATTCCAATCTCCTGAACACATACTCCAAATACCACTCTTTATCACCATATCGTTCAAAATTACGCAAACCATCGCGTACTCATTATACTCCAGCGCCAATACTTAATCCCGATCGTAAAGGCACTGGCCTTTATTGCAACGTGCGAAAGAAGCTCAATAATGGATTGATTTCATTCGATACATTTGATGACGACTTTGATGATCATGTGGGGTTGGTGGACTTTTCTGATGAATCAAAGGTAAATTTAGGTTCAGCATACCAGGCTCAGATTCCTGCTTGCAGAGCAAGAGACAGTACAGAAATATTCGAAACCGTACGCTCTGAACTAATGTGGAATCCTAATGTGCAAACTGATGATAAAATTTTAATGCGTTACATCGATTTAAGTAAATCATCGGCTGTGCCGATGGGCAGTCATTCAGAAGAAGTAGCACTACATACATTATTTAAAGCAAAAGGAAACACTGCATCAGCTGTATTGACATTATTGCAAACACAATCAAATTCATTCCAAATGAAGTGGTCAGCTTTCGAGTTGGAGGCTTTTCTGAAAGGCTTAGAAAAACATGGCAAGAACTTCAGTAGAATTGCTTTAGAGGTACGTTCTACTAACTGTTTTTATATGTTCTTAATCTTCATAGGCTTTTTATAATTAGTTGGGTACTAAAACCACCGGAGAGTGCGTACAAATGTATTACTTCTGGAAAAAGTTATGTGTGGACTACAAGGTGACACATCTAAAGGCCGAAGTTGTCAGCACTAGTCATTCTAGTGAACCTAAACCCTATGTATGTGAGGTACCCGACTGCTCGGCGGTAAGTTTCATTAGCTTAGTTATCGGTTTATACAATTCGACATTGCCAAATGGCCAATTTCAGAGTTTCTCTTCAAAAGCTGCTCTGCATGGTCACACCCGCATACACACCTACGGCAGAAATGCCAATAACCAAAATGCTACAAACTCCATTACTGCAAACACCAACGCAAGCGCTACACAATCGAGTAACACAACTGCTGCGCATAAAGAACCAATTAACGCTAAAGAAATTGACTATCCCTGCAAGGTGTGCGGCAAGTAAGATTCCCCCAAGCCAACATCCTTATTTACACTTAAATTTCGTAAAACTTATGTTGATTCGTAACGTAAAAGTATCGCACGTGGTTTCATTTTATTTTCTTTTTCGTTTGTTAGTTTTATTTTGGCCATTCCTATCAGATGAGTATCAATAAAACTGATATTCCGAAATAGGTTCATATTTTTCATATTTTTAAAAATTTTAGTAATCAATTTATTTTGTTATGATTATTGAAACTCATCGACAAGTTTTGTTATCGATAAATTATCGATTGAGTTTTGTTTGCCCGTAGTTGTAATTTTAAACATGATTAAAAATTTATTTATTACATTCTTACTTATTATTACATACTTATTATTAAATAATATTTATTAAAGTATAATCGAAATTTATATAAGAAATAATAATTGTTGTTATTGTTGTTGTATTGTATTGTTCCATGTGTTGCCTATGTCAATCAATCAATCTAACAAACAAATCAAACAAATTCAAAATAAAAGCGAAGAGTGACAAATTGAAGTTTTTAGAAGATTTAATCAAGCATTAAGAAAAGTTCGTAAGCCGTGAATATCGTGAGATTGTTTAACAATCCTAAACGTCTCATCCTAAACGAACGTTACCAAACGAAAAATGTTGTAAGTTCTTAAAAATTATAGTTTTGATTTTCCCTTTTCCGTTTTGAATAAAAAAATCCTTCAGTTACTATTTTATGTTTTTTTTCTCCAATTTCTAACACAAGAGACCATAAATGGTTGCAACGCTAATATTCCGCCATTTCATCAAATTTTCCCTATTGAAACACAAATACATTTTCATATCTTTAATTCAATTGTAAATAAACAAATTCACACATAACTTAACATATCTAATGTCTGTTTGCATAAAACATATTGTAATTACAAAAAAAAAAAAAATAACTAATAATAGTAACATAAAAAATAAAAAGTGAGTTCTTCTACTTTATCTATCTGATTCTAAATATTAAGAACTGCACTTTAGCTATAATCTCATAGATACCAGTGGTTAGTCAATTAAGTGTTTACAAACAAAAATCTATATAAAAAATACTTTCAGATTTTTAACCATTATTTTTAAAATAAAAATTATCTATATAATATATATTATATATATATATAATATATATATATAATATATATATAATATATATATATATATATAATATATAATATATAAAATCTATATAATATTTAAAAAAAAAATTTCAGAGATTTAACTATTATTTTAAAAATAAAAGTAGGAAAGAAAAGATAAAAAAAATCAAAACATTAAAACCTTAGCTACATTAGATGGGCGGAAATACTCATACATATAATTTGAAAACATTTATTTGACAATATCTACTATGTATAAATTATGGCTGCAGTATATTCAAATGTCAATAATATAGTTAAGCAAAGCAAAAAATTTCATGAGTCAATGTATTTCATTAACAATATATTTCATTAGAGATTGTATTTCTTGAGCAAATGCATTTCTTGACCAAATGCATTTCTTGACTAAATATGTTATATGATTAAACAATTGGACTATAGTAAGAGTTGTCAAATACTGTGGCCATACTGCTGTACAGCACTTCTGATCACTGGGATCACTTTGTTACTTCTTTAAAGATGTTAGTCCTTGGTTTTAGAAATGATTACCTTTAACGATGTATTAAACAATACCTTATCCAAAAATAATCTTTAGTCGTATCAACGTTAATGTTCAAAAAATAAATAATTGTAAATATTCATGTTGTATACTTGTTTTTAAACATTTATTTTCTCCTATATATACTGTTTTACTTTAGTTAAACTGGAAGTTATAGGGATTAAAAATTAATTTATTTTGAAAATTTAGGTCACAGACTACCTCATTCATGTCAAAATTTTACAATATTATTTCTTTTTCTGTACGTCAGTTATTTATTATGTATTTTATAAAATGAACTTGTGATGAAATTTTACACCTATAAAGAGCAGTAGAGATGGGTATTTCTTTATACCCCAAAACAGCTGTATGATTAAAAAATAAAACATAATTTTGTTGTAGTAATTCGTTATTATTTTTACATCTATCAATTTTGTATTATAGATGCAAATACGTCCCAACATATTCTACTCTCGTAACTTTTGTGTTATATAATATTACATCATATAATCATATTTTTGGAGAATCGTAGCGTATACAAGTTCCTCATGAATTCCTAATTGAATCATGCATCGAATCAATATTTATTTGAAAATTTCAATTTTTTTGATTTGGTCTCTGGACACATATACCTTTGTTCATTTACCTTAATGTACATATTCTAAAATTTATAACCTAAATCTGAATGACACTATGTTGTTACAGATTTAACACTGATTGAAAGGTTAAATTTCATAATTTTAGCAGATATTTATTTTGTACAAAGTTGGACATTTATTTATATATAAGTTACCTGTAGTCTAAAGCGCGATGCAGACTATCATTTTTGAATGTCATTCTAGTTGCACTCTCTCTTGCCGAACTTGAGCATGCTCACATTCAAGAGTTGTCATTCAAGCAAAATTTTTGAAGAATAACGGTGTTTGCGCACGCTGTAAGTGTGTTTCGCACGTTTTAAGTGTGTTAGTACAACCATGCAAAAATATGCTGTGAAGTGACTAATGCAAATTTTTGGGTGACAGACTATCATTCACAACATGTTGGCGAGAAGTTGAATGATGTGCTCACCAAAATTTTGATGAGCACGCCAACGTGTTGGTTGCGTGTCATTCAAAGGTGCAGACTATCATTCTGGAGTGTCATTCATAGATTTTCTCTCTTGAATGACATTAAAAAATGATACTCTGCACCGCGCTTAAGTCATCACCGACAGAAATATTTTTTTATTTTGACAATGCTAAAACTGCATTGATTCTGTAACCATTCAAAAGATAATATCAATCGAGACTAACCAATCGAGGCTTTACTATTCAGAAAAATTCAGAAATGTTCTAATTATTGTTATATTCCTTATTCAGTTTATTTTACATTCTCTCATGACAACTATTCCAAAACTTTCTCAAAATGTATAGGTCGTTGCTGCTTATAGCTCAAGCTTTTTAACACTAATTGTATTGTTTTTTTTATTCTATAAGTTTATTTTATATTTTTAAGTAACTATTTTTAGTTGTATTAATTTCTGTATTTAAACTTTCCCAAACTAACAACAACAAAAAACTACATAACCATGAAAAAGATAAGTAAACAAATGTCTTTCCAATTTATTTCAGGTTTTTTGCATGCCCTTTCACATTTCTTTTCCTAACGCTTAATACTTCTTAAATAGATCTTTAAACCTGCATGATGTAGGCTTTACTCTAATCAAACTTCTTTAAAGTGTTTTTAACTATACTATATATAACTCACTGTCTACTGGCTTAACTGTTTGTCGTAATTAAATTGGGTAGACTTTTAAATAATATAAACACGTAATATTGAAAAAAAAAACATAATTTCTAAATAAAAATGAATTGCAAAGGGTAGATAAAAATTATAAATTTTTTTCAATATTGTATTTTATATTATTTAACTTCACAAAATTTATATGAAATAGTATTCAAACTACACACTAGCAACAGTTATGTTACAACTTATTTTCTCTTCCATACTTTTGTGAAATATTTGCAGGATATTCAATAAAGTAAAGAGTCGCAGTGCACATATGAAAACCCATCGCATACAGGAAGCAGCAGCACAGAACATCAATGCCTCAACCTCATCAAATATTTTAAGTAATCCAATATCGGACGTATCCTCAACGGCTCAAAATCAAATTGAGTCCCAACCACAACCACAAGCGCAACCACAGCAACAACTACAACCACAGTAAAATTTGACATTAATTGACAATTTCAAAAGAATTACACCTGACATAATGAAGAAAAAAAACAATCTTTATATACGTAAATAATCATTTTATTTAAAATTAAAAAGAATTATCAAGAACTTTTGAAAGATTACCAAAAATTCCGTTGTTATTGACAATCGAAGTGTTATTGAATTATAACCTTAAAATTAATTAAAAAATAATTACCTATAAATTCATAATTTTAAATTATATTAAGTGAAATTAATATTAATTAAATAATTAACAAAAATACTTTATAAGTGAGTCAAAAAATTTTGAAAATGAAAAACGCATTTCTTGTTATCCTCCGGCTATAATTTTACGCCTTCCACATATAAAAATGAAAACTTAAGTAATTAAATTAACAGATTTAACAGATTTAAGCACAACAAATATTTAGTGACTACAAATTTTATTATTTAATAATAATTTAATTTGTATTTACGTAGATTAATATTAATTATAACCTCTCTTTGTAGCGTGTTTCAGTGCTAATGACATATAAAACTATACATACATACATATATATTCAATTAAAAAACTGTGGGTAGAAATTATAAGCTCCTCTCTTTATATAAATCATATGTCAAACCATACTTTATTAAAATACTTGTACAAATATTAAAAATTTTGAATTACAGCACTTTCACGTCATATGGATCTAGAAAAAATTTAACTTCTTTGCTAAATTAATTTTGCGAAACTTCAAAAATAGACCACAACTTTTAATTTTTGTACCACAAAAGATAAAAAATTGTTTTTATTATTATCAATTATGAGTGTAAAATAGTCGTGTCTTCAATAGGTATTATTGTTATCAAAGCTGGTGGCGTATATACACTCAACAGCCGGTACTGCGGCCAAAAGTCCTATTGTACCAAATTCACTTTTAAATACACAAAGCACTCTAAAGCTTTGTGAAGAAAGTTTTCGGAACTAAATCTGTAGAAAGGCATAATTGTCTCCTCATCTTCGAAGTATGATCTGCATTTCGGGTTAACAGATAATTAAGATTTATGTAGGTGATATTTCAATGAAACCCGTTAGCAACCTTAAATTATCTTTTGAGAAATTAAGAATGTTTTTGTGGAAGTATGGTTTGATCAGTGCTTTGCTTTGCCTGAGTCTATGGAAATCTTCGCGGTAAATCAGACGCAATAAATGCTCCCACAAAAGGTTCAACTCACAAAAGGTTTGAGACCCTGTAAATCTTCAATATATAAGAATAGTGTGCTAATACATGTAGTGACAGAATATGCATGTAGGAAAAATCTTTTAAGGTCTTTTTTTCAAAATTTTATCATTAGAATATATATACTATATGGTATATATGTATCTTAAAAAGAAAAACAAATATATCAAAAGCTCTGTTGCACTTATTCACTTTATCTATATTAATATTATAACTAACTAAAAACAGGTTCTTATTTTTACATAATCATAAAAACCACCAGTGACGTCGTTAGTAATCAAGTGAATACTATCAGTCCCACAATTCAGTTGGTGACTTATCTTTCAAACTTTTGTATATAGTTTGATGTCGTACATCGTACGTTAAGAAATTATGTGATATTGGATTGAGCATAATTGTTATATGCATTATTTTTAACTGTTTCTATTCATTTAGATTCAAGTTTAGGTTCATTTAGCTTCACCAAATTCTTTCCTTACAGGTCTTTGTTGGTGCTTTATACTTAAGCATTGCAATCAAAGAGAATTAATGGTGGGGACGTTTTTGCTTCATGTATTTGTGCTTCGTGTAATACAGCATGTGTGACATTGGGTTCTTACGAAATTCCTTCTTAAAAAATGTTGTTTAAGGTTTCTTAGAGTTCAATGGAATATATAATATCTTGACGGAATGCATTCTTGTACGAAATTGTTGAAAAATTGTACTGGGAATATTGCTTAATTTATTAAGTATAATGTCACAAATATGTTGATGAATATCTTGATGAATAACTGAGTACGGAATGATGAAGTGAAACTTATATTATTATTTGCTATAATTTTATACGTGTAAAATTTAAGCGTCCTCGTCCAATATTAATATTTGAGAATATTTTCGGTTAGGTGAATGAGTTTTTAATATATTTAATAAATAATAAGTTTAAAATGCTATTCAATGACGTAGATTCTCATCTGACTGTATAAAGAAATTTAATCTGAGAGTAATACTTACTAGGTTTCACTCTCATTGAATTGATATAATTTGAGTATGCATAAAATAAATTATTATTGTTATTAATATTTCCATACTCTATTAGAAACTTAAGGAGTCTACAAAAGTTTTCCACTGATTTGCTCTCAACTCGTTAAACGATTTGCTCATCTCCTGCTGAACTGTCCTTCTCCATGCCATGGTCTGATGGTCTGCCTTTACGTCTAGCCCCCTAGGGGTTCCAAATAAGTGCAGTATGCGCGACATATTCATAAGACTTACGCAAAGTGTGTCCAATACTTCCAACCATACTTCTTTTTTCTTATCTCTCTCTTTACGTTTGTTTGGTGCGTTATAATCCATAACTATTCATTTGAAATCGGACTAGTCCACCATATGCCTGATATGTTGCGCAAGCAACGATTGATAAATGATTGCAGTCTTCTTTCGATTTCAAAGTTAGCAAGCCAGGTGTCCGATCCATACAGGCACACCAATTTGAGGCATGCGTTAAAAATTTTTACCTTAGTGTTGGTACGTATATTGTGGGCCCGCCCTAACCTAGCAAATTATACATGCGCTTTTTAACTGCGACTATTGATGTCCTATTGATTTAGCACAAAATAAATATCAAGAGTTTATTTCTTTTAATATAATAATTTTAATATAATAATAACATATTGTTTGATGTAAGAACAGTATATTATTGTGGTATAAAAATGAATTTAATAAAATTTTTGAAGAAGAAATGTTAAATAAATTTAAACTAAAATAAAATTTAGAAAAAGTGCTTTGAAGATATAATTAATTTATATAATGATAATAATTCTGATAATTGATTTGTAATTATGACCACAATTACTTGAATAATCCTCTATTTTTCAAAATTTTTTCTATATTTAAAATGGGATTAAATGAGATATTATTTGATATTTGAGGCTCTTAAGTAGCTTAAACAGCAGTAGCTCATCAATTAAGCACTACTTATTGCGTTAAATTTGTGGTCTTTAAGCCTAACGTATAGTTAATTTTTAGAACATATGACTAATCTTTTATTTGTGGTGTAAAATGCGTAGTCTATCAAAACTTTTTAAGTTATTGTTTGAAGCTATAAACTGTTTGAATAAATTTTGTTTAAACTAGTGAATAAATTAAATATATTAAAAATATTCTATATACTTGTTGTTCTAGTATGTAAGAGTTTATTTATATATATATTAACTTTAATATATATATAATATATTTAATAACTAAGTATGATAAAGTAAAAAGTACTTAAAAACTCAAAAAAAAAGGAAATATAAATCATTATTTTTGAAATCAAGTGATAAAGAGTGAGATTAAAAACGATTTTAGCTAAATACTAAATATTTAAAATAAATTTCAATTTAAAAAAATTATTAATTCAAAATTAATTATGACTTTTTATTACTATAATGTACATAATGTATTATTCATACATATATTAGACATTGTAAATGTACTCTAAATACTCATTGCTCAAAAAGACACTAAAATAATTTTCTATGTGCACTCCTTCAGTGCCAAAATATCAGAAAAAACATTCAAATAAAAAAAGATCAATAAATTAACACAATTTAATTTATTAATTAAGATAAATAATTAAGTTAAATTAAAAATAAAAACAAAATACTCTCAAAAAAATACTTGTGCTACAATATTACAAAACTACACACATAAATGTTATAAATAAGTTAAGCATGATTAGATATATAAATAAATTAATTATTTTAGTATATATGTAGTTAATAAGTATTTGAAATCATATACATATATGTATTAATAAATCTTAATAGTGGCGTAGTAAACTCTATTATAACATTTAAGATATTTGTGTGGTTGTTAAATGTTTTCATGTACGTATATACAATAAATTTAATTAATTTACTTATTAAATTAAGCAATTTAATTAAGAACTTAGTAAATGTTAATGAGAAAAACTGAAAAGCTTTCAATTTTTAAAAAAATTTAAATATATGTTTCAATAACAATCTCTTGTTTTACTAACCATAACGCCAATAACTGAAGAGAGCAAATCATGTAAAATAAGATTTACTTTAATATATATACATTTGTATATATATAAATATATATAAAATAATTAGAAACTATTATATGTAAATGTGAAACTTCTGCCAAAACGATACAATGAAAATCTTTCAATGAAAAAACATTTATTTTTCACAGAACAAATATTATACAAAAGAAGCTCTAAGCTGTGCTCTCACTATGCAACAAGCTATATACATATAATTATAATTAAAGTTATTTACTTATTAAAAGTACATAAGAAAAAACTTCAAGCCACAGTTTAAAACTATTAGCAATTCATAAGGTTGTATTGTAGTTGCATACAAGTACATAATTGAGAAAATTACTTATTTACATAAGAATATATAAATAAATTTCGATAGTAAATAAGTTATAAATTAATATATACAAAGAAAATTCTATAAAAATATCATTATAAATTAAATTCAATTCAATAATAAATATTAAGTGTATTTCAAGTTAAGCGTGTTTGTGGATAATTAATAATTTAGATAACATTTATTTGTAAAATGAAATTAAAATATTTTAAAATAAATTATGATTTTTTTTAAATTAGTTTAATGCCTAACGAAAGTATTTAGTTTTAAATTGAACTTCAGTTTTCACTGATTTTATATATTAATTTTTTTTATATAAAATAAATCTAATGAAAAAACGTAAGAATAAATTAATTAAATGTATAAAAATATATGAATAATTTTAATAGCAAAATATATATTAATTAATTATTATGATTAATAAAAAAATAAGCCCACCATAAATTTTATATTTAAGTACAGTACGTGCAAAAATAATAATATAAAACTTATATAAAGTTATTAAGCGTAGAGGAAGGGAGAATAATTAAATGCAATAAAATAAAAATATTTTGCTATACATGCTATTAATAATCATGAAAGTGTAACTATTATCTTAATGTTAAAGTTTTATATATACCTATAATAGGGTTTTCGTGGATGAATAGTATGGATGTAGCTAGATCACTTTATCCTCCTTGTATCTTAATTTGTTGGTATACTTTTAATATAAAAAAAATTGTTATTTTCTATTTGTTTATAATAAATCTTAAAAAGTCATTTTGGCAGTTAGAATATGAGCAAGAGTTGATGGGGTTAGCAAAAGAACCCATGCGTAAAAGAAATAACTCTATTGTCATGTCAGTATAGCCACATTTCTCTCATAAATGAAGGTCTCAAATAGTGTGGATTGATAATCTGATGTGTATACTGGATCTAAATTGACTTTATTTTGTTAATGAGATTTCACGTGATGTAAGCTTTGGGAAATGTGTGTATATATGTATTTAGCATAAACAGATCAAATTATTAGTAATAATCATCAATCATTTAAAAGCAATAATCTAAAATTGAATTTATCTACTTTTAATATAAAATTTGAACATCACATAAAACTAAAATTGAATATTACTGACCTATTTACTCTTAAATCCGATAATTTCATTTCTTCAAGATTATAATACTGATTTCTTCCTAACAAAAATGTTATTTTACTGTTGTACACACAAATATATATTGTACATTCGGTTCAATTGGCCATTAGACTCGTGGCTTATGCAGATGTTATCTGTGTATAACAACTAAGTCATTGAAGGTATCTCACATATGTTAGGTACCTCTATTGTGGTACTTAATTGTATATAATGAATTTACAATTCCACATCCAACAATCTAATCACATAGTCATGTAGAAGTTGTTATTTTGCTGAAATAACTGAAATTTTAGTATGTATATCTTTAGTTGTATGTCCAGTTGTATGTCTTTGCACACGGCCTCAAGACTACATATTTATAGCCGAACTTTTTATATTTTAAAATATATGAATGAAAATAATAAATTTAAATTTTTTTCTTTTTAATTTTTTGTTAAAAATTTAGAATTATTTTGAATTAATCTAGATAATTCTTCCTTTCTCTACGTAATTATAAGCCTAAGTATTCATGAAATAACTTTCAGCAAACTTTGCTATTTTTGCATCCTTTAAGCTAAAAGGCAGCTAAAATTTATTCAAATTTCTTAAATTAAGCATCTTCCTATCTTCAATGCATTTCTATAAACAATGTCTAAATTTAATTGAAAAATAAAAAATAAAAAATAAAAAAAATGTGCTACTTCTTGAGACATTTTTCAGGTTTAAATAATTAAGCAAATAAATAAATAAATAAAATATTATTTACAATAAAAAGGGCCTTTTGCAACTAAATTAGTATTTAATTAAAAAGAAAGAAATTATTAAGTTAATTAAAGGCACAAATATTTAAAAAAAGAAAAAGTTTTAATAGATTTATTTAATTAATATAAATAAAATATTTTGTTATAACAATTTATAAGTTTAGCACAATTTTAAAATAAAACTAATTTATTGCTTTCTAAAAAGTTTTTTCAAGACAAATGAGGCAAATACAAATAACTTTTTTTTTTTATTTGAATACAACAAATATTTTTATTTCTAAATTTATTTATAAAACACAAAATAATAATTTTTTAAAAAATTTATACGTTTATAATAATTATTTATTAATTAATTAATTAATTATTTATGCAATTTTAATAAATAAAGAGGCATAAAACAATTTAATTATTTATTTTTACACGATTATATAATTATTCAATTAAGTTAAAAATAATTACATATTATATTATATTTTTATAAATAATTTATTAAATTTTTTTTTTTATAAAAAATTGTATTTTATAATTTATGTATGTTTTTTATTTATTGTGAAAATAATTTTGTATAGGAAATTAAAAATTGTTGAAAAATTTATTAAGTTACATTAGAATATTTTATGTTTTTAGTGATTATGTTAAATATTTTTTGTTATTTATTTTTTAATACTTTAGGTGAAAATAAAATAAATTTAAAAACGATACCTTGTTTAATATTATTTATTTTTATTTAAATAAAATAAATTTTGTAAAAAGGACAATCTACTCTGAAGCAATTTCTTTACAAGTTTTTCATTTTTAAGCTCTTCCTTTTCAACGACTCGTAGTTTTTATCTTTGTATGCGTTTAGAAAGTATAAAAAATATACAAATTGATAGATATAAAAAAAAATATTAAATATAATATATATTTAAAACTTTATCTAAATACTCTGCGTTGTGATTGTGTATTAAGTGTATAAAGTATATTTGTAAAATAACTAAACATTTTCTTAAATATGTATATATATATATACATACATATATATGTACTTAAAAACAAAATGTATTTGTTAAAAGAGTAAAACCAAAACTTAGTGCAGTTAAAAATTTTAATTCCTTGAAAATGCACTTAAAGAGATTTCAATTAAAAAATGAACTTCACGTGAAGTATGAAAATTTTACTGAAATACTAAAGTATTCTTTATTGTATATAAATACTTTGTAAAATTACCTTAATACGTATGTGAGTATATGTATACATTTATATACAATAATTGTGTGTATATAAAAATAAAATTAAAATCCACTTACAACTTGTAAACGAAAGATAATAGTTCTTAGACATATCAAATATTTTATTTTCTTCTGTAGATTTTAGGACGCATTTTAAAAAATTTATATTTATAAGAAAGAAAAAAGCTAACGTGCAATACAAAAAACAGAAACAAAAACAAAAAAAGAAGAACCAAAAGAATTTGAAATATTTTATTCTTTAAATTTCTATGTGAAGAAAACATAAATCATACATATATATATATATATATAAATATACAAATATAGTATATAGCTAGCTATATATATATTGTATATATCTAACATAAGTTGAGCATGAAACACTACTTGAGTATTATTAATATAAAGATGTTTTAAATATTTAACTATAAAATAAAAAACTTTTATAGCAAATAACTGTTACTTTATTGTAAAACTAAAAGTGCTATAATTTCTTGTTATTATAAAAAAGAATCAACGATGAAAAAGATAAAAAAAAAAGTAAAACTAAAAACCAATTAGTTGAAATTAATTGTGCTAAATTATTTATTTAAGACATAATAATAATTTAATGGTTGTAAACTGATGATCAAAATAGGTTAAAATAATTTATGATATATAATTTAAAGAAGCGAATGCAAGATATTTTTCATTAATTTCCATTTACTGATAATTATGCTGAGAAACTCCACAATCAAATAAGGGAAGTAGTTAAGTTTTTTTCTTTTCATACAATATATTTCGATTGCATTTAACTGATCTTACTTTAACTGATCTTATTAAACATATCATTATTATTGTCTTTCTTTCAATCAAAAGATAAATTGAAGACATTTAGTAACGATGAATTCAAATATCAAGATCCCAAGTTTCAAACACAATCTATGGGTTAATGAAAACACTTTCTGTTATAGTTAACATAAAGGGTTAATGAAAACACTTTTTCAATTGATTCAGTAAAAGCGTCATTATTTTGTAAGCTTCCATAGTGGAGTGCCTAAATATGAATAGTCCTGCATCAATTGGTTCATTTCGATTAAAAAATGGCAAGTTAATGTAAAAAGTTGCATTAATTCTAGTAAAACACTTTTCAATGGAACACTTCAATGATTTCCAGACAACTGAACGCAATCTGGGTCCTTTTCAATAATAAAAAATCCAGCAACTCCTTTGATATGCCCCATAAAGATATTAGCCATATAGTGAGTTTTGCTAACTGATCACTGTCGATAAGGTAACCAGACTAAAAGATTAAATGTCCTTTCAATGATTCGTGACGCACTGGGAGGAAAATAAAGTATTTTACAATAGCTTTTTTATTGCCCAGGGTATGCGCAATGTTTATTAAACATGCTTGGGTCTTTCTAGAGCATGTTTGTAGAAGCTGTAGGATCTCTCCTTAAAGCACAGTTTAAATTATATTAAAGCTTCCAGATAGTTTTAATACTTTTAATTTATTTAGGTTATGCGATAGTCCTAAATTGATTTTCCAAATCTTCATTATACTGTAACCTAACTCTTAGGTATAAGTATCTTCTGCCGAGGATATCTTTACTTTTTGTGTGTCTGACTATGATTTTTTTAATCTAAACTCAGCATATATTTATCAGTGAAACATCAATTTTTAAAAAAAAGTTATTAAGCTGTTGGTTTCTACTTCGAGGCATTCAATTCTATTAAATTATTATCATAAATATATAATTACATATAAGTATTTTCAGAAACTTTGCTTAAGCAACTTTCATATGATTCTCTCAACGAACACATTTTTTTCAAACACGAAAAAAACAAATTTTTAAAATTAATGAAAATTAATGAAATTAATGAATCTTTCATAAATTCAAAAGGCAAAATAGTTTTCTTTCGCAATACTTTAAAATGAATCATAAATATTCCCTCCAATAATTTTTTAAAAATTATGCATTAAACAAAACAAGTCACAGTGTGGAAGTTTATAAACATTTAATATATTAAAAATTATGTGTAAAAATACAAAAAAAAAAATAAAAATAATAAAAAATTCTTTTTAATTGCATATATAAAAAAATATTTATTACTATTGTTTATTATGATTATTGTGCATGTTAAACTTAAAATAAATAAATTCAAAAAAGTACATTAAGTCATTAAATTATTTAAACAAATATGTATACATATATATTTACGTAAGCGTACATGTAAGTTCTACTCCACAAATGTCTCTCCTCTCATTACTATGTTTTCAACGTCTTCATTTGGCTTTTTAAAGTAAATGAGAATTGCAAATTGCATGCAAAGTTCAACCGGTCAAACGAAAATTTTAAATAGTTTTAAGTGCAAATGAAAAAAAGTCAATTTCTAGAGAAGATTAAAAATGAAATTTATAAATATTGTATACATAAAAAATATAACTATTGTATTAATGAATTTTTTTATTTTTTTTCAAATAAATGTGGACAAAAACTTTTTCACTTATTTGTCAAAGAATAATTTGCATATGCGTAACTGAAAATGCAATGGTTAATTAAGTTAATTAAAGTATAAAATGTGAAAGTAATAATTTGAATATCAATTGGTTATAACTATATGGGTTTATGTGTTAATATAATCTATAAGGGTTATGAGGAATATGAATACAAAATCGACGTTTAAAAAATGTATTAGTAAATGAAGGTTTTTTGTTAAAATCGTAAACGAGGGACATTATATTGTCTCTAATAGTATATGAAAGGATTTTATCAATATGTTACCTTCATGTATAAGTAAACCGTAATAAATAATACTCACTTTCGTATTAACTTAAGATTTGTTTTAAATTCCTCAGTCTCCTATTGTCTTTTATCTCTAAAGTTATGATTTAAAATTCATGTTTAAAAAGATTTTTTAAAAATATTTACGAAACTAATTTAGTGTGTGATACTGTATCGGTTGTGCGCGTTCACTAAAGTTTTTACTTTAAACTTAAAATCTAGAACACATTTTAAAAACAAACGAACTAAAATAATTTATGTATATGTATAACATAAATTATGTATTATATGAAACTATTGTAATAAATAACTATTATGCTGTGTTATAATTTGACTTCAATTTCCTGTTGTTGTTGTATTGTTTACAATTATATTACTTAATAAATAATATTTTCTAATAAGTCTATTTTTGAGTCTGTGAAGTCCATTATTCTTACCGGTTTTATAAAAAACATTTGTAAAAAGCAACCAAGCTTAAAGTTATGTTCGGAAAACGGAATGAGAAAGATAGAGCATATCTCGCTTAATTTTTGAAGAGATGTGCATTTGGTTTATCTTAAGAAGTTAATTAAATTAATTAAATAATTTATTAAACCAATTTTTCAATCATTTATAATTCTCTGGTTATTTTATCTTACTAACAGTTTGGCAGTTCAGTGATACCTTTCAGCAATAAACTATTAAATGTTATTAAGCAACATAGAGTTAATAATACATTATTAAACAGATTGGAGAATGTTTTGAAGTTTTTCTCAACATCTTCTAAAACTTATTCCTACAAATCCAATAAAAAAGTGTAATTGAGGAATTTGATGAATCAAATCAAAATGTAGTACCTTTATAAATAAAGTATGAACCCATTAAATTAATTACCTTATCTTTTTATTTTATATTTATATATTGCGGAAGGCTAGTATAAATATTTTCTATTGCAAAATATATTTAAAAAACATATTTAATATGAGAAACGGAAAATGTTTAAAAATATTTTTAAATAAATTTATTAAACTGCTTTCAAGTTGGCAACTTAAATAATTCGATCAAAGCATTGGTGATCTTTGACTAAAAGATGAACTAAAGATTTGAAAATCAACTTAAGCGGCACATTTAAAGCCTAGATTAGCGTATAGCGATCGATAAGTCGATATTATATATTTGCTATTACTTTGTCTTTACTTTGTCTAGTATTATATATTTGCTGCAAAAATTTGTAGGAATGTTTAGCATAGGTAAAAGGCTACGATATAAGCAAGAGTTGATGATTTTAGGTATAAGAGATATAAACTGTAAACAGTATGGTATTCCAAGCAAATATTTATAGCTAGTAGAGTTAAGATAAAGAAAAAAAAAGTATATATGTGGCATATGTGGTTATGATTAATAGTACTATTATAAGGAATATATTTCATTATAGAGTCAAGAATCAGGATGTTAATCTGATAAATTTATGTGAAAATGGCACTTAAGTATGAAATTTAAAAGGTATGAACAGATTGCGGCTTACAGGAGATAGTAACATCAGTTCATATAAAACCAGTTAATAATAAACCAGTTATGATAATACAACAGGTTTGATTAAGTTACTAAACAAAGCTTGATTGCCAATAAAAAATTGAAAATCGATCATTTCTACCGATGATATGTAATAAAAATAATGTATAATTTCGAAACTGCGAAAAATTCCTAAATGATTATACATCAATCATTAAACCTTTTTTAATGCCAGTCATTTAGCAGTAAATATAATTTAATATCTAAACGGAAAGCTACAGAACTGAATGGTTTTATAAACTGGCTAGAAGAGATGCCCTTAATTATTGCATAAGTTTGAATGCATTGCGAAAATTTAATACATTAATATATGAATGGAAGATCTTTCTTACTGCATAACCAATCAACAATATTAAAATTTTTATTAGAATTATATTTAAATTTATTGTTTATCTATCAAACATATAAAAATATTTTTTTTTAATCTGTTCGAAAAGTATTCAATTCGCTCATTTATTAAATAAATAAATAACAAGAATACAATAGAAAATATTATTAACTTGATTTTTGAGGCTACGAATAGTTTTCTTTTGATTTTTTCTATATTTTTTCTAAGTATTCACCATGTCTAAGTATAAGTTTATAATATAATTTTTATGTAGAAGAGCACGAGTAACTCAAGACTGCTTCTGAACGTAATTCTGTCACTTATCCTACTTCCGCAATCCACATAACTTTAGCTTCAGTATAATTCATTCTCCATGTCTAAGTATAAGTTTCTAATATAATTTTTAAGTAGAAGAGTACGGGTAACCCAAGACTGCTTTTGAACGTAATTCTTTCACTAATCCTACTTCCGCAATCGACATAACTTTAGCTTCAGTATACTTCAATGCTATGCAATATAACAATTATTTATAACAGCAGATGTGAAATTGATTATCCCAATTATGTAAAAAAAAGTAAATTGAATCCAAATTTTACCTTTCAAATGTAAAACTAAAGAGTGTACTTACTAAAGCTTAAGGCTGTTCTACATACAAAAATACAAAAAATAGACATACTTAAATATTTCAAAAACTGACAAAAAGAGTATAAAAAATATTTATGAAAACACGACAAAGAAATAGACGAAAGTATAAAAATCTAAAGTACCTTCGATTACATAAATACATACATACTTACATATACATATATATAAAAATTTAATTATATTATTGAAATTACAAAAAAAAAAAAAAAATAACATATAATACGAACAGATTTCAAATTAAAAAACAAAAACAAAAAGCAGAAAAAAATGGAAATCATCATCAGCATTTTATTTCAATATTTTATTATATAAATTTAAATATATACATATTAATATATATAATAATAATATATATAATAATTGTACTTCTAAACTATAGAGGTTGTTTGTAGTTTTATATACGTGAGATTGTACTTTTAAACTCTAAATATAAGCAACCTAGTTGAAATCCTTTCTAGACTAATTCCATTTTATTTTCAAAGTTGATATGTCATTTTTATATATAAAATGTGTTATATCCATTTTATTGTTAAAATCTAAACTTAATATTATTGTGTTGAATATAAAATTAAATTCTTTTTATTCAATTTCACATGTTTTTGTTTTAAAGATTATTAAATACAATTGAATTGTATTCTTACTTGTGAGTCCTTAATTTAGTATTTTTATATATCTTAACTTATTTATAAATTTGGGTTGAACTAGTTAAAAAGTTTTAATTATAGTATATGTTGTCAAATTTATGAAATTATATATAAAAATAAAATTCAATTGTAATCTTGTATGTTGAAAAAAATAATATAAAATAAATAATCTTTATAAGTCAAAACTAAAGTAATCTCTTTAATTTGATTCATTTATAGGGACTAAAGGAATACAATAACATAAACTAAATTTGTTTCGAAATTTGCATTAAATCAAAGTCTGCATTGATTTTTTTTTCTAGAATATTCTTTATTTTCTATAAAAATTTTCTAACTAAAACTTGATAGCCTAATACCAGTCAACGATACTCGGATGAAAATTGTTTCAATATAACCTTCGGTAATAATACATGTATTGCGAAGAACTGAAGTTTTCATTTAAACCGTCTGTATTGCGAAGAACTAAAGTTTTCATTTAAATCGTTTATACTGATAAGAAACCAAATGGGTCTTAGGTTCACAATTTCTTTACTAATGACCAACCCTAATGACTATGGTCACGGCTTTAAACAAAATCTGTTTTGTGTTTTTTAGAATTTAGAGTTTTCAATTATAAAAACTTTAACTTGTATTGAACTGGGTGATATATTGAATAGCAATATGTTCAAACTTTCAAAAAGTCGAACTGCTTCAAGTTCTTAAGTACTGTCCAAATTTAATCTATAACTTTCATATTTATTTACTTTGCATTTTCGTCACCATGATATCGCAGGCATTTGTAAAATAGACGGACGTACATCTCCCAAAATCTAAGTATATCGCTGTCATAACGTTAACTTCTGCAATAATTAATAGGGGATACAATAGATACTCGTATCCCCTAATCCGATTCTCTGTTAATTGGAAAACCCTTGTAATTTGGAAAAAACTAAAAAATGCAAAATATGAAGCAGATGGCTAGTAGTCCGGATCTAATAGTGATTCGCTAATCCGGACTACATGTTGAGAACAGGTCTGCTGGATAATGTAGAGTACTAAATCACATTTATGGTTTATGTGTACATACTCATGTATGCTTTATTTGACTTTGTTTGGATTTGGACTTTTTGTTAGTAATCCGGATAACAATCACAACCACAGAAGTATTGAATTGTATGTAAAAAAGCGACTGCTACAGTATATTCTCAAGAGCTTTATATTGTGGTCGATCTTATCAATTGTAATACTTTGCGAGAGCAAATATCATAGAGAATAGATATGATAATTCTGGTCATAATAACTCTAGAATTTATGCGTATAGTTTTTCCATTTTGTCTGATTGAATGATTTCTTCTTTAAAAAGATTTCACTATTTATGTATATAGGTTTTTATCTCTACAATTAAATATAGCTTAAGCAATGTATGTGATGCGTATATATTCACATTTTTACAATTTAAAATTTACGCCATAAATAGAGGGAATATTTTAAGTAATTATTTTTTTTCCAATACACAAATTTTAAACAAAACATTTCACAAGCTAAAGCTTTGCGGTTCGTTTACAACTTTAGTTAAAAGCTTATTTTATTGTAAGAACAAGCTTTGAAAGAGCTTTTAACCACACTACTTCTCAAAACCTCAAACATAAAATATTAATTTCTCTTTGCTATAAGTTTTATCTTCTTGTTTACCCTATACGCCTCCTGCGAAAGCCATAAGAGTACCATCCTTTCGCTTTCAACGATTTATATTTAGTTCAGTGTGTTGCCAACCATTCCTTCAAGTACAACGTTTACGGAAGCAAATGCTGCTGCTGCGTTCGTGCATTGTCCTTGTTACCTTACATTGTGGAAAGTAAGCAATACCAAGGACTCAATACGCTTTGTCAGTCGTTTGTCACTCAAATGCAAAATCAATTTGAATACTTAAATGAGAAAAATCAATTTTAATATTAAATAAAGTTAAAAATTTCTATGAATTGTTGTGCTAAAAATAAAAGTAAATTAAAAAATTTGAATATTTTCTAAAAAAAGAAAAACTCAACCCCTTCAGGATTTGTACACTTCGTTTGTCATCGTAGCGTTGTGTGCCATTTTATTATTTTGTTCGTCGGTTTTTTGTGTTACGCGTATTGTGCTGACTGGTTTTAGCAAAAAAAAACCAGTTTAGAACTTTTTAACAACGAAAACTTATAAAGGATATTTCTCCTTTAAGAGTGCTTACATTAATTTCATATTTGTTGTGCAAGGAACGGCTTCAAAATTAATTACTCAAAGTATCATCATAACGCTATGTCCTTATCGGCCATAGCGAAGGTAAGCTCAAATGAAATGCTTAATGTGTGGGAAATGCTTAAAGACCAAAATTTAAAAAATTTGCTTAATTGAAAAGTGTATTTTGTTATTTCTGGAAGTGCAATTAACTTGATTTTGTGCTGAATTCTCTAATTTCGACTGTTTAATTTATTTAATAAATTTGTGTCCTTAAGTCACTCATACTTCTGTTTAGCGCCATTTATTTGTGGCGCGCGTTGGTTTGAGTGAACTCGATTTCGCGCATGTGCACAAAAATTTGCGAAGAATGAGAATAAAAGGAAACTGCCGCTTGCTTCGTATCTGTTGCGAATTTCTTGTGCGGGTTATGGTACCAAGCAGAGTTGCCAACTGTATCGAATAACAACGATGACACAAGTAAATACTATAAAAACTTACAATTTGCCTTTCATTAAATATTACCAACATTAATGTTAAAAAATTTAAATTAACATAATGTAATTCTAAAATGGAACCAAAAAAGCAACAAACATAATAAGTAGATATTTACTCTAGCAATATGTTTTCAATAGAAAGATTGTAAATGTATATTAAATATGTCAATCTAACAACATTATCTTAAATAGATGATGTTTTAAAAATTTTCTAAATTAAAAATTTCCTTTACTTATGTCTGTAGATTTCCAGATATCCCTCTTTTAGACTTTATTTCAAAGTTAAAATTATTTTTAGGTTGTAAAATTTTTTTAGTATATTATAGTTTAATTGGAATAAGTAGCTTTTTACTTGTGCTCATAATGTACGATAAGTGGAAAGTAAGATAGTAATTAGCAGTTACGTAATAGAAACTGCATTATATTTAATGCTTAAAATTAGTAATTGTTATAAAATTTGGAATGCTTTACATCAAAACATGTTTGCTTGGCTCCGAGGTAAATGCTCCGACATTGTATTTATACTTAAGTAATAAGTTTGGAATTTAGATTCGTAACATATTAGTTGCATTCTATAGTTTTAGGAACTTTCAATGAAGATTGAAATGCTAATAACAGCTTCAAATTTTAATAGAATTTTGTTATAGGAATCAAATTTTTTTCTTTATAAAGAAATAATTTTGTAAATTTTGTATTGCCAGCTTTCGTTGGAAAATACAGGAAGTAAACATTTGAGATATGAGTATATGTGAATATGTAAACTAAACATTTTATGTATGATTACTTTAAAAAACAACAAAACTACATACTATAATTTTTTTGAAGACAATTCAAATTGTTAACTAAATAGAAGTGATGATTAATCTTTTTAGTCTGATGATTCTTTTTAAACTAATTTTCGAGTTCGTTTTAGTGACTGTGAATTATTGAAAATTATTATAATCTATTAATATTAAGTTGCGAACAATGTTAATCAGAAACCTATACATGACAAATCTATTACTTTATAATACGATTTTCGAAAATTAATATATTTCATTTTTATTTGTATTATATATGTTTTATTTTGCTTTTTGATTTTAATATTTTTCGCTATTAAGTTGATATTGTTATTTTAATGTTAAACTCCATTTTTAATTTTGAAGAAATGTTTTCATAAAAATAAATAATTTAATTGTTTGGTAACTCTATGATGAAACTTTGTCATATTTCTATTTTCTATTTTCTATATTTTTTAGCTCTTGTAATCAGTTTAGCTTGTTTTATATTTTAAAACTTCACATTCACCACTCCAAATCACACCACTCAACCCACCAAAGCAAAGCTCGCTCACATATTAAACACAAATGCTAAAAGCTCTCATACTCTTGCAAAACACACCACTGAGCAACCGGCATTTTTTTATTTTTAATATATTTCCTTTTGTAAAATATGCGAGTTGTTGTCCTGCGCCCATACCACCATTTTTATTTTCGCTCATACTTGAGTCAAATGCTTGAAAGGTTTTTTACTTTCTTCTTTAAGCTTTGAGTTTTCCCGTATTTGACTTTGTAGGCGAATGTCCTTGAATGATACGTAGGGTAAGATTCTCTCAAATGGACTGCCTGCATGCTTGCTTGCTTGACTGCCTGTTAGAGGTTAATGCCCCGACCTTGGTGTACACGACACAGTTAGGGGACAATATTGCTACAGGATACGAACGCGTTGATATGCTTTTTGGTTCAATGGCCTTTTCGGGAATCAAATTTATATTTAAATCTTTATTATTTGTATATATTTTATGATTCACTCGAACGGTGTTGCTGTGTGCGTGTTTCAGCATTACTGACTCTGTTTACACATGATACATCATTCGAAGTGTATGTGCGTATCTGTGTTTGTGGCTCGTATAAGTGATTAATGTTTGGAGATATTCTTAAAATTTTTGTTGTCCTTTTTTTCTGTGCCTTCATACATTTATTATTTTAACTTTTTTTTTGAATTTTTTTTATTTGAAGAACTGTAGCTTTTTTTTCTAAGTAAAAATATCCTTGGTAGCTGGCATCATTTTTCAGGTTACGTATTCGCCTTGGTATTTTGTCTACCATACCCGGCATCTGCTTTGTGTAATTTCACTCTTTTAGAGTCGAATTCAAACTGCTAATTAACATAAATTATGAGGATAATTTTATCTTTATTTACTTTTGTTGCTTTTATAGAATTTTTTGCAAAAATTATGAGTTCAATGAACTCTTGATTCGTTATGTCGTGTTAGCATGAAAATATGTTGAACTGTTAAACTGCGTTGTTGTTGCTATTTGCCAAATTAGCACGTTTACATTACCCGTTCTGTAATATATATGTGCTTTTGGTAACCGAAAACAAATTACAGAATATTTGTTGTTAATATTATTATTATGTTTGGGAAATTAGATCGTGGTGCAATCTATATATCTGTTTTGCGCCCTTTATAGGCATAGAGTATTTTTCCAAGTCCAACTTCCTTTATAAATGGTAGTTTGGCACCTACAATGTCTTCATTTGATATGATATGTGCGCTTAGGTACTTCTTTCGTTTACGCATCAGTGCCGGCAACACCCGTAGCACATGTTTTGAGGTCTCTCTTCTCTTCTCTTCTCTTCTCTTCTCTTCTCTTCTCTTCTCTTCTCTTCTCTTCTCTTCTCTTCTCTTCTCTTCTCTTCTCTTCTCTTCTCTTCTCTTCTCTTCTCTTCTCTTCTCTTCTCTTCTCTTCTCTTCTCTTCTCTTCTCTTCTCTTCTCTTCTCTTCTCTTCTCTTCTCTTCTCTTCTCTTCTCTTCTTTTCTCTTCTCTTCTCTTCTCTTCTCTAACGAAATTTGTTAGAGAAAGTTCCCAGTTTTGTAAGGTTATAGTTTAATCCACAGAGCCCTTTCAGAACTGCTGTTTCAGGTTGAAATTCTCTCTAAGCGATTTAGTTTCTGATATCACCGGTAGATTATCCTAGTGAAGCTTTCATTTCAAGCTATGTTGTTACTAAGCGTATAGCTTTAAATAAATGGATTATATATTTTTAACTAATTATTTATTAACTTCTTCATTAACATTTTCTCTATGCACTGACAATGGTATCCCTATTGCAACAGCCATGACTGCAATCAAACAAAAACATCTGCGCATAGGTAAGCAAAATTGTGTATTGAATTCTTGTCAGATCTCAAGATCGACTTGGTCCAAACAATATTAAGTACAGATAGTACGGACTCAGCACTACGCTACTGATGCTGTCCATTCACAGCATTCTAGGAAGATATGATATGAAACTGGGTCTACTCTATAATGACTTTTGTCAAAGTAATGGCTTTTTAAATAGGAGAATGAGCTTTTCGGCGTTGTTCATACGCTGACCTTTAGTGCGCGTATGAACTAATCTAAACGCTAATCTGTGGTATCTCAACAATCCATTATTTGAGCTTCAATGTGCTTTGTACACAAAGTCCGCACTCCAACCTAACCTAACCTAATTAAAGTTTTCAGCATTTTCTACATGTTTCTTTTTAAAAACTTGTTATGGAAACTTATTTAAACTTAACAGAAAACATATTCCTTAGTTTGCTACCTGATAAAGTAAATACCTTCAACGCAATATAATGTACATATATACCAGAATCAATGCTATTAAATTTATTATTGATTTTTTGCGTTAATATTTTTTAATATGATTATAATAAGACACGATCACTTATAAAAATAAATATACATAAAAATAGAATGGTTAAAAAACTAAATCACTTTAAGTCATTTATTCTTACTTGACTGGATCTAAAGGTCTGGAGATAGTCTCCAGTTATTTTTTTTATCAGAAGCGGCTTTAAATTTGGCAAACATGTGTTGAAGTCAAGGAAATAACTGGAGGTTTTTTCATTGCAAAATCTAAGTATCGCAGCAAATCTAAATTCAACTTATAATTCACTTCGATGCAGTAGCTTTCGCCCACTTGTAGAAAACAAGATAATCTCCGAAAAACTTTTCATTCGAACACACACTTCATTTTATATAAATTTGAATCTAATTTAATTAATAATTTAATTTATATTTTATAAAAATGTTTTATAAAATTATTTTATAAAAACGTAGTATAATTACGGGCTTCACCATTTGCAATTAACGTTTTTATATTTATCTCTGTCGTTTGCATTAAAATTTCAACTCCAAACCATACGCCAATAGCCGGAGCTTTTTTAAATATTTCTTAACCCTCTAAATACCATGCTTCACTTAAGACTTGTCACATTTAGTTCAAACAAATAAAAGAGATCTATTCAAAAAAATATTTATGAAAACGAATGTAAATCATTAAAATAAAACGAATTTAAAAATTGACTTTAATTAAATATATAAATTAAACTCATAATTCTTATATGACTCATAATAACTTATTCTGTTAACTTCTTTAAATTTTTTTACTTTAAATTTCTGTATAACTTAAACTTTAAGGGTACCAATATAAGTGGATAAAAAATTCTGCGGATTCCTAAAAGTGAGATCTTTTTATAAATAAATGTTTTTTTTGAACATAATCGCATTTTATACTTTCTTCTAAGCATATGGTTTGGAACAACTTATTAACTAATAATAACTTATTAGATTAGCTTAGGGAAGAAGATTAGGGAAGAAGATACTCGTATAGTTGATATGAAATTTATAAAATAAATGTCTAACATGATTAAACGGCGAAGCCGTTTCCTATTGTTTGTTACAGTTTGGATAACACCCATTTAAGTGAATATTAGTTTTCTAATACGGTTACCTAACCGATAGAGACCCATTGAGAATCCCACTATAAGACTAATAACTCAGTATAGTATCTCAATGATGACCAATAAATTATTTATTTTACCTTATACATTGTAATACTAAGTATGACACATTTTAATAAACAATTTATATGTATTTCTTATTAATTGTAAATCTTACTAGATTTAGAAAAAGATCTGGTACTAACAGAGGCCGCAATTCAGTGTTCTTTCCTTATTAAACCTTTCAATTTTAATTTTGTTTACTAATGTTTCGAAGTAACTTTTCAAAGCTTAATGTAAACCGTGAGTTCAGTAAAGGGTTAATCTTTGCAAAAAGCTTTTCTGAAGTCTCACCAAGTAAACAGTAAATCAGTAAACATTCCAGTTGCTTCTCTGTTTAGAATTAAAGATCATTAAAAGCAGTATTTATAATAAAAAAAATTTCCATATTTAATGATACTTATGAAACATATAATGTTGTGTTGTGGGAATATTAAACAAGATAAACTAAATTAGAATTAGTCTAGTCTAATTAGTAGTCAACTTAAATCTAATAAACGAGATTTTTGCATAAATCAACAACAGCAAAAAACAAAGCAAACCGGTGCTGTGCTTATCACTGAGTTTGCTGAGGGCAGCTATGGCAAGTGTGGGGCGTGTGTCGTACCTAACTAGCAAATTATATACACAGTACTTGGGCAGAAGCAACACAGGCAGGTTATCAGCACTTGGAAAAGCAAATACAACGAATTTTGCAAATCTTCTAGTCTCGCAATTTAATAAAATTTCTTTTGCTAATATGTCATATTCTTCCATGGAAATCTCGAAGCCGATACTTTATTCGTATTGGCGTAGCTCGTGCTCATGGCGTGTGCGGATCGCATTAAATCTGAAGGAGATACCATACGACATTAAACCCATTAGCCTCATTAAGTCTGGCGGTGAACAACATTGCAATGAATACCGCGAAGTCAATCCAATGGAACAGGTGCCCGCATTACAAATTGGTCAGTTTATTGCTAATAACTTAATAACTTAATTAAAAGTTTATATAAATGCAGGAAAATTTAATTGTTTACTATATTTCAGATGGACACACACTTATCGAATCAGTGGCTATTATGCACTATCTAGAAGAGACACGTCCACAACGTCCACTTCTACCACAAGATGTACATAAACGCGCTAAAGTGCGTGAGATCTGTGAGATTATCTGTTCGGGCATACAGCCATTGCAAAATTTGATTGTTCTCATACATGTAGGCGAGGAGAAAAAGAAGGAATGGGCTCAGCACTGGATAACACGTGGTTTTCGTGCTGTTGAGAAAGTCCTTTCCACTTCAGCCGGCAAATACTGTGTAGGCGATGAGATTTCAATGGCTGATTGCTGCCTTGTACCACAGGTTTTCAACGCAAGAAGGTTAGCTTCCACCCACCTAAATATAAACTTAACAGCTTTAGTTTTTATTAGATTCATATTTTTTATGCAATATCAACTCACACACGTCGTGACTGAACTTATATAGTACTGGCATTTGCTTTGTTCTATTTTCTTAAATAATATTCGTCTTTGCCACATCACTAATATTTTTTCTATTTTCAGATTTCACGTTGATCTTCGCCCTTATCCAATCATTTTGCGCATAGATCGGGAACTGGAGAGTAACCCTGCATTCCGTGCTGCTCATCCCTCCAACCAACCGGACTGCCCCCCGGAACTGCCAAACAAATAGAATTTTCCGTCAACAACTGCAAAACGACGCAAGACGAAAAAATAGTTGCAGTTAAAAACGAAGTACCAAAAAAAATCCAAAACAATGATTTTAATGAATAGGAACAAAATGAGATGAAATTTTGAGATGAAAATATGATAAAGATAAAAGATTAATTTAATTATAAAACTATAAAAAATAAAATATAAAACAAAACAGTTGATGTGATGCAGTTGCAAACGTAATTTAAACATTTAAAATTAAAATTAAAAAAAAAATACAAATTTTTTGATTCGAAAATAAAAATAAAAAATTTTGGCTTTATAAGCAACATTTTTCAAAAATTAAGAATTTTATAAATAAAATACCTTTGGCTAAAATTGTGAAAAATATCTTAAAGATATAAATTAAAAATTATCTATTTATAATTTTACTTGTTTTTCATATAAGAAAAAATAATAAAAATAAAAAACGAGATTAACAAAGCAAAGAAAATTTTACGAAAAGCAAAATTCAATTCAGGGATTTTTAAATAAAAATAAAGTTGAAATAATTTTAAAAATAATGACTTCAATAATTTAAGGAAATCTTATTAAGCAAACTAGTACAAAAACATCAACAAATTTTTAATGAACATATAAAACATAAAGTGAAAGTTTAAAATTAAATAAATACAGCATATAAAGATGCAGCTTATTAATTGTTTAAAAATAAAAATATGTTGTATTTAATATATATAGTGCAGGTTTTTTCTGATATATACGATAGTTGCATATGACATCACTTCGAAAACAATGGGTGTGAATTTGCTGCTTACAGGCTAGAATACAAAATATTTCTCCAACAATAAAAAATAATATAAAAACAATATAAATGCACTAAATTATTTTAATTATTTTTTGTATTTCATAAGTTTTATTATTATTATTTTTTTTTTAATACACAAAAACGATAAAATAAGTAAAACAATATGCACAAAAATTTTAATGAAATATATGATTACAAAATATTATTATAAAATTGATTATATACTATATAGTATGTTATATTATATAATATATAGTATATGATTTAATTATATTATTATTATCAAATTTGTTTTATAATTTCAAATACAGATATAAACTTAAAAACTCCACATTTTTTAAAATCAATTTCCGTAGTTTGAATATTAATAATTTTTTAACGGTACAAAAACGCAAAGCCTCGCTATAAAAAAAAAGGACTTCAGGTCAAAGTGCTAAATTAACACCGAATAAACTGAACGGGTTAATAATTATTTACAAGCGATACCTATCTTTTAACCTAATGTCTGTACTAAAAGGATCTGAATAAGATACGAGTCAAAAATACATATAAAACTACTAGATATATATGCATATAAAATAGGTACACATATGAGTATAAACAATCTACATCATACCTATTTTCATTTGAAAGTATAAGATTTTTATAATATATTTTTACATTAACTTAGCATTATTTACTAAGATATTTCCGATCACAAGAAACTGAAGTCCTTTAAACTAGAGACTTTGAGTGGCAAAATGCAAATGAAATCTTTTGAAACGAATTCAATTTTAATACAGACAATGTTTTTTCCTTAATAATTATAACAAAAACAAAAAAAAAACAAATTAAAATGTGTAAGAAACTCAAAAGTTCAATAAAAATAAAAATTAAAAATTACAACAAAATTTAAAACTTTTTTTTTTTCATAAATAAGCAAATAATATTTAATAAATGTAAGAGAGCTGCTGAAATACTTTATGAGTGAGTCGTTTTTATGTAGTTTTTAGGGTGCATAATAGATCAAGCTGGTCGCAGTTCATAGGGGCCTTAGCCTAACCCAAAACCTCCCATACCATTGACCATGTAGTTTTTAAGTAAAACTTAGAAATCTTACACTTTAATTTATTCTTTTGATATGTGGTAATATGATATGTTTCACATAAACTGTGGGCTTCATCCTCCATATTTTTAGCAACTATTAAAATAAGGTCATTGCATAAATTAAATTGGTTTAACGATCTCTCAACAGAATGGACACAGTTGCATAAAAGGCGCTATGCCTATTTTCTCCTGATATGCCTACATTACTCCTTTAATGCTGATTTATGGTAATCTTTTTCACTTATTTTCTATAATAAAAGTCCATAAATGCAAAATATTGAAAAAAGTAATTTTTACTCTCGGGGCTCTGTGTTAAGTTGATTCAATCACTATACCGACTAATAAAAGTAAAAGTAAAGTAAGAATAATATCAAAAACTGTTACGAGAATATAGTAATATATTAATATAGTTAAAGATTTTATGGATAAAATCGGCTCGCTAACGGATTGTTAAAGAAATTTGTTGAAGGAGGTCAGAGCCAGACATCGCTTATAGTGCTGCTGATGATGATGATGGTAATGATTATGATAATGATGATTATTGATGATGATTGATGAGTGATAAATGATGAATGATGATGATGATGAAAGTAAAACTAAACTAAATTGACGCAGCTGTGGAATCAAGAAACTAAAATATATATTACAAGTTGACGGCATGTATATAGATCCTAATAAGTGATGTTATGCTTTTAAGTTAAAATTCTCAATAGTTAAATTAAATCTATTGCACGTATTGGAATGTAAAACTTCCTCAGTAGATTTGATTAAATTCTATATTTGTTAATATAAGACAAGTTTTTAAAAGACATGCATTTGGTTATTCCTGTGGAAAGATATTGATCTTTGGTAATCGTCGCTAAGTGTGATATTCATTATTTACCATTATAGTGTAAGGTATTATGAATTAAATTATCTACTTCGATTTATTGTCAAAAACATACATAAAGTCGGTTGGAGTTTTTTTACATAAAACACACTCTTAAATATTAAATCATTACCTATTATAAGATTGTTATAAGATTGAGAATTTGCTGTAGAAATATGTTCACATACTCAGAATAGGTAGGGCTGAAAGGGCTTGTTAATAATCTTTTTGCATGAAATAATTAAAGCATTCTTTAGAACATCTTTTATGATTATGTTATGAATTGTCAGGAACACGCTTAAAATACTTAATAATATCTCCTTCAAAATATGCTCCTTCTGAAGCGATACACATATGCCAACGCCTAACCCAATCTTCCATATACTTTTTGTAGGCCCGTGAAGGTATGGCTTTTTGTTCCTTCAGCAAATTCTCTTTTACCGATTCAATCGACTCAAAACGCTTACCATGAAGGGGCAATTTGAGTTTCGGGAATAGAAAAAAGTTGCACGGATTCAGATCTGGCGAATATGGTACCTGAGCGATGACAGTGGTGCCGTGTTTGGTCAAAAATCGCGTACAAGAAGAATCGCTAAATGCATTAGAGGTAGTCTCACATTAGCAGCTGCTGTAAACAAACTAATTGACAGATGGCGCTCAAATTTGTACCATATGTCAAGAAAGGGTGTACCAACATAACAAAAAAGTTTTGAAAAAGGTCTATTACTTCAGGAGTAGTTAACAAACAACAAAATCCGGATACTTTTTGAGCAGAAGGTATATATATATATAAAGATCTTGTTACATCTGATATCATTAGTTATCATTAGATCAATATAACCTAAACTAACTGAATTGATAATACCATTAATATCATTAATCGCAAAAGATTACTCGACCATTGTAGAAGTAACATTTAACTCTTAGTGAGATAAGTGGTTCAAATAATGTTCATTTATATTGATCTCTGATAATACCTGTTATCAACCAGGGCAACTCTTTCCTCACCATATCTCCTTCTCTTTCTCGCTTTATGTTTCTCTCTCTGTACTCCGTACTCTATATATATATATATATATATATATCTTTCCCTCGCACCTGTGTTTTTATATATTTCTATCTCACAACACATTCTGTTTATTTGGCATCTTTTCTAATATTTTTTTCATTTATCCCTTGCGTAAAACAACAATTTTTATTTTTAATATTTTTTTCATTTTATTTATGTATATTAATTTATTTGAAATATATATGAATCATTTCATGATAATTTGTTTTTTTTCTTCTAATATTTAACAAAGTAAAATTTCTCTTAATGACTTATTATGTCTTCAACATTTCAATATATATTTTTACTCTCTTTTGTTCCTTGCTTCTTAAACGTTATGAATACATTTAAATTTTTGAATTCTCTTTTAATAATAATTTCATCAGCTTTACTTTACCTAAATTTAGCTAAAAATAAAACACAAAAATTGTGTTCATTACTTAACAGACACTTCTGAATTATTTCTTTTTTTTTTGTTTTTTGTTATTATTAATTTATTTATATGCATATTATTTTATTATTATGTAATTAGGAGAAAAATATTTTGGTTTGTTTTTTATTTAAATATGAGCTATGCTTTTTAATTGGAATTTTAAAATGTTTGTGAATGTTTTTTTTCTGTTCGTTATAATTTTATTTTTTTATGTTTGCAATACATAACATAATTAATATATATATATATATATTTATGTATGTATATATACTTTCTTTTGTTGTTTGGATTCAATGAACAAATTAAGTTTAAGAGTTAATGCTTTTATTTTTAATATTTTTAAGGGCAAAATTTCGCTATAGTTAAAATTTGTAGTATTAATTGTATTTGTTAAATAAAATATTCAATAAGAAAAAAATTTTCGCTAAAGTAATTTTCTTTATAAGTATATGCTTTAATCATAAATCGATTAATCGATAAATCGTAATTAATTTATTTTGTTATTATATGTAAAATTTCACATTTTCTTTTTATTTTAACTTAATAACGTTCGCTTAGAAAAAAATAAATATATTTAATCGTTGCCTATTTAATTTTTAATTTTTATATAAATTTTGTTTTTAAGGATTTTATTTAAAAATATAAAAACGTAAAGAATTTTATACTTTGTTTAAGTGCACATTTTTGTGTAACTAATTAAATTTAATTATTTTTCACGTTTTTTATGGTATTTATATTTTTATGTATATATTTTTTATATTGTAATTTATTTATAACATTTTTTAAATTTAAAAAATTTATTATTTTTAAATTCTATAATGAAAAGTAATTTAAATTTAAAATTAAAAAATATTGTATTCTTTTCAAATTTTTACTAAATTTTCATTCCTCTTGAGACTTTACATGTAGTCAAGACGGCTTTTGTTTCTTTTCTTTTCATTATTGTTTTTACTTTATTTATATTATATATACATATATATATAATGTACGTAAGGTTAATTTTCGTTAATTAAAATTTTCCTATTTAATACATTTAATTAATGCTTAATTTACTATAATTGTTTTACTAATTTAAGATGCACGACAATTTCTTTTAGTTTTTATTTATTTGATGTTATTTTCAAAAATATCAAATATTTACTTTTCTCCGTTCCTGCACACGTTTTCTTGTAAAATTTTTAAAATATTTATTATTTATATATATATATATTTTTTTTAATTATCACAGTCAAATCATAAAAGGTTTTAGTACTTTTATTTCACATGAATTTTATGATTTTTTCCGCTTTAATGAATCGAAACGCTCAATGAATCTTATGTGATTTATCCTACTTTTTAGTTAAGAATTGTTAAGTCGTCCTCCTTGAAATTTTCAAAACAAATCATAAACCATTTTAAAATCTATCTTTAATTAAGTTTTATAAAAACTATTTTTATATAAAACTGTTATGAACCGTGATGAAAACTAATTTTTAATTAGTTCTATTCAAGAAACTTCAATAGAAGAACTAAATGTGTTTTTTTTTTTTGGTTCTTGAAAGTAAAATAATAATTAAAATGAAGTAAAAATTAATTAAAACAATTAAAAATTAATAAAATAATAAATAAAAAATAATTAAGTAAATACAAAAAAAAAAATATAAATAATAATACACGGTAATATAATATGTATTTATATTATAATAAATAAAATTCAAATCTACAACCTTTTAAGTATTTGAGAATGAATAATGAAAAATTTAATTATCACATTGTTTTTATAATATAGGCGAATGATTCTGATTGTAAGCTCTAAAATAAATAAACATAAAAATAAATATTTATAAAATAAAGATAATATAATACTATAATATTAATAATAAAGATATAATAATACATAGATAAAAATTATACATCTTCAATAAAGAAAATACTTTTACATAAATTCCTATCTACCATATACTGTAGAAGAGGAAAACAAAATAAAAATATATTTCTCCGAACTATGCAGAGAGATCTTAGAAGTAAACAAATCCAATCAATATTTAACTACAGATGAAAGAAACCATAACAATTAAAGTCAAACACTACGAGATAATTCTTCTATAATTATTAAAGTATTGGAAGATTTCATATTTAGGCACTATGTTTATATATGGTATACTTAAAAACTTTTACTTTCAATTCGGAAATTAAAAATTTTATGAATTGTAGTAATAGCTTTTAACCTCTCTGTTGTACTTAGAGTCGTGTATTAAAAGGAGTAGGTTTTTCCAATATCACAGATATTTTTTTTTGTTTTGAAGCACTACTAGCAATTGAAATGCTGAAATTTATGATTTATGATAGTAACCTATACAATTCTATAAAATTTATTGAGAGTATAATAGGAAGGAATCAGTCAGTTAACAACTATTTATCTCCGTTATCATATATATGTTATACAGACAATTAACACAAGTCTTTTTCTTACTTCAGTCCTTCGGTATTGACAGAGCCTAGTGGAGTGATAAACAGATGATTATTATTTCATTCGATTTATTAAGGTTATTGTCAATACGACACCGATAAAAATGTCGATCGTCCAAATGAAAATATGTATGACTTAAATATATTATTACATATAACCTGAACTACATATGTCTTTCTGTTATTATGATGTTCAATTTACTATGACGTATAGGATTTATTATTTTCAGATTATCAGATATGATATTATTATCATATTATCAGACCATTGATGTTAGTCTGATTGAAGCCAAAAAATAATCTTGAAACTTTAAGAGCCTTGGCTAGCTTCTCATTTCATTCACTATTTTAAATCTTGTACGGTTTTATGAACGTCAGTTGAACTGATATAAGATATTATATTTAAATAATAAATCACTATCAAAAAACATACTAGTGGATTACGTATTACCTTAAAGCGCTCTTACATTTGCTGCGTGGAAGATAAGGAATATTCCAGATTTCACACCTGCTTTGACAGTATTGAGCGTATGCCCAAGGATGGTTATTTATAAGTGATGGAAAACTTATTTTTATTGAATTTTTGAAATGGTTTTTCAAAAATAAAAATCTATGAATCTTGTATTGGAACACGATGGACCTATAGACCTCCAATGATATCTTTGTTCACAGTAATAACCTAACATAACTAATAAATCGATAAGACTATCTCTGTCATATATTAATTGACGTAAACTACTCCCTTTTTTATTGAAAAGTCTATAAATGAGTTTTAATCTTGAAATGGAATATACTAAATACTGTGCCTAATAAAGAAATAAATTATGAAAGAAAGTATTGTGTAATCATTAAAAAGTTCTTGCATTTTTAAATGAAATTAAATAAAACAATAAAATTAAATTAATAATTAAAATAAACAAATAAATATCAAGCAAGTTTAGTTTTTTATTAGTTAGTACCCAGCAATTTTGGTTTATTTTTACTAGAAAAATGTTTGCGAAATATTGGTTAAATATAAAGTTTTAGAATATTAAATATTCAGTAAATAAAAAATAAAAAAAAAAATTTTAATGATATTCTTCTTCACTCTACAAACAATTCCGGCCGGTTCAAAAATAATAATCAATTTTAATTGAAATAAAGGAGCAACGACTGTCAACTTCTAACTGTGCTACACCTTTCTCCTCTCGTGCTACTACTTAAACAATAAAAATATTTTTTCCTCTAATTTCAATTGTTTTTTCTTTAACTTTTTAATATTTTTCGTTTAAATGAATCGTTCTTTTAAATATTAAAAATGTTCGCTTTAATATTTATTTTAATTTTTAATTATTATTAATGCTAATTAACTTTAATATGACGTTTAACAATTTTGTTTTTAAATTTTTTAATAGAAAAAAGGAATTGGAGTTTAAATATATATATTTAATTATTTATTTGTATATTTTAATATATGCATTTAATGCTATCGCACTTATATATATACTTTCATACTTGTTTTTTTTTTTTTTGATACATTTTACTGGCTTTCTAAGGTACTCAAGTAATGTTGCTACATTTTGTTATATATTTATCTGTATATTTTGTTTTTTTTTTTAATTTCGATATATTTATTTATTTTTAACTAATTTTAATATTATTTTTAATTCATTAATACATATTTGCAAACTATTTACTACTATTCACCGTTCTCCATTGCACAATTTACTTTAATTCTATTTTTAATATATATTTTAATTTATATATATAGTGCCTTGTGTATTTAAAAATTTATGTATATATATATATGCATATATATACTATTATGGTGCCTTTATGTCTTGCGATTTGGTACAAATGTAGCGCACCTTTTGTATTATAAATAATTAACACATTCAAACATTTGCCACCATTTTGTTTATATATTTACTTTATTCGTTATATAAATAAATCTGTTTTATTTTTTTAGTTTTTTAATTTTTTACAATTTTATCTTTATTTTTTATAATCTTTATTTTTACTTTTATTTTTATTCTTATTTTAATTGTTATTTATGTTTATGGAAATACTGTAGTAGTTTCAATTTGTCAATTAAATGTTTTAACAATATTTTAGTAAAATTGGATTTGAAACAAGTTTTCTACATTTTTATCTAGTAAAATATTGCACAGCAATATTTGAGTTACTTTACTTTACTTTATATTATTAATTATAATATATAGGATATTAATATATGTAATATATGAAGTATATAGAAAATTAACTACGTTTTGAACTTTAAGTTTTGATCGTTTATAAACAGATTTTTGTTTTTGTTTTTATTTTTGTTTTTAGTAGGTTTAGTTGAGATTAAAATATTTACTACACTATAAAAAATAAATAGATTTTTTCTTTGTTATTTTAAATAAATTAGTTTTGTACATTTATAGTTAATTTCCTTAACTACACCTCATTTATATGTAAGAGAATTTTATTCTCTACCTACATTAAAACTTCTCATTCCATTATCATTTCAAAACTTCATTATATTATATATTTTATTTTATGTATATAGTATTATTTTATAAAAGTGTGAAGAAATGTTGATAATGCTGATGATACAAACATTTGAAATGATATTTGAAATGATGGAAAAACTCAAGGCCTCATTTGTATATCTGAAACACATGAAAATATATATATGTGTGTCTGCATAACATGTGCATAAATGAATTGAAACATAATTATTTATAATATAAAATATTTAAGCTAAAAACCTGCTGCTACATGTAAAAGTGGACATAATGTTCGCTTGGAATTTGACATCAAGTTTGATGAAGGTCACTTTTCAAGCCAATTGATTAAGTATTCTTAAGTAAAGCTTTAATTATTTAAATTTGGTTGGCTGACACTATGCTAAGCAACACAATTTTAATATATTGCGTATTCTCTAGAAAAGTTGAAATCTAATTTCTAACTTCTAACTTAATTGAAAATTATTAAAATTTAAAATTGCAATGAAATCTATAAATACATATAATAATAAAGTATTTAGTTTAATTAATTATTTTTATTGCACCTAATGTTGCAACCTAACCTTAATTGCTTAACAGTTCGAACACCAGAGAAAATTTCAGTTTATAAATATTGTTTCTGAATAATTATTTTTTATAACAAATAAGTAACAAATATGTGATACGATATTGTTAGATGTAGTATAACTTATAGTTAATAATGAATAAATATAAAAAAAGTTATACATATGATGATGTTCCATTTAATGAATGTCAAGCGAATGAAAGTCAAAAATCACGCTCCTCTAGTTTCGCAATTCCATTAAGGTCCATAGAGGCCTTAAATAAATGAAAAATAATAATAAATAATGAATAGTTGATTAAATTAAAACATCAAAACTCATTGCAACGACTCAAATGCGTGAACCAGATTGGCACCTGCTATCATCGATCCTGTTGTGTGAGTTTTCGTTTAGGCTGGGAATGATATTTATAATCCTGATCATTATAATATCCTGATGAATGAGATCAATGAAAAAATGAGAACTAATAACAAATGTAGTGGAATGTTGTGAATTTTAAATGGTTGTTTTTATTTAATAGCAGCAAGTAGTCTCATAATTAATTTTCTGTTTGTTTGAATTTCTGTAAAATCTTACGAATTTACTTAACAAATTGTATTTATAAATAAAATTTATATTGTAATGTTTACTTATTGTAACCAAAATATTACTTCGAAAAGTTTTAAAATATCGCGTCTACAGTAAAATCGAAAAATAAATTAACGGCACAAACATGTACATATTTCGAAAAGCTTTCTATCACTAAAACATAGTTCTTTAAAACAAAACTAATTATAACAATTACAAGCAAATTTAAAAAAAAATATATATTAAAATATTTTCACATCTTTAATAACACATTTTTTTAAACTCTATAAAAATTTTATATTTTTGCTATTTAATCACTAATTATAAAAACATTAAACCCATCTAAAAATAGTAGTGCCTTTAAATATCGAAATCGGAATCGAAATTCTAATATCCCGTATAATAGATAACATTGCCATATATTATGTTGTTATATGTTATGAATATGTTACTGCTAATCGCGCAACAAAACGAGTTATTTTTGCTACTAGTATTATTAACATAGAAAAACATAGAATATACTCTAAATAAAAACAGAATTTTGATTGCATTATTCACCTTTGACATATGTAGTTGTTGCAAGCAAATCTGTTGCTGTTGTAAAAATCAGAAACCTTTTAAGTTGTTGTTGTTGCTGGGATAATAGTTCACCTACCTGAACACTTTTCAAAATTCAAGAATATTTTTCTTTCGAAATTATTATAAGCTTGCTTACTTATTATAACATCTCTGTATTGACTGTGTGTTGGCGCAACGATGAGACGAGGATGAGAGAAATTTAAAATATGCTTTAAATAGATGACAAAAATAAAAAACGAAATGCATGAATTAAATGTTAATTTAAAATTTTTATTTATTGTATTAATATTACCATCATACTACAAACTAAGTTTTTGTAATTATTTATATGAATTAAATATTATTGAAATTTTAATTTTTTCTTAATTCATTTTATATTTCTAGTTTTAAAATTTTTTTCTTTTGTGAATAATGAACACTAAATTATTAAATTGTTGAAGAAATATTTTTTAATAACTGTTCCAATTTTAATTACATATTTCTTTTTAAATATTATTCTGAAATCATTTTTATTTTTTCATTTCATTTTTTACAATCTATTGTAGTTAATCTTAAAATTTCAAATTTTTGCGTATTTTTTTCCTTTATTTCTTCTTTCTATGTAAATTTTCTTTCTTTTGAAAATGTTTTAGCAATAAATGCTCAGCATATTTTCTTTATTGTTAAAATAATTAATATGTATAATAGACTTCTCAATATCAAATATGGATTCAGACATACATATTTGCTTTTTCCAAAATTAGTAAATTTTTTATTATTTTAATTTATTAAAGTTTTATTTCATTAATTTTGCATTAGATTACATTAAGTCAAAACGTAAAATTTTATTTCAAGTTTTTATTAATATTCATTTATATTCAGCTTAAGAGCGCAAATTTTTCTTTACGCTGTACTTGAAATTTAAATATATGTTTACATTGATTTTAAAAGTTTTTCAATTAATTTTAAATATTATTTATTCTTTAACACTAATAGACTCCGTCGTTGAATAGCAATTAAAATTAATGTATATATATTTCTATATATATGATGCCTTTTAATATACTTCTTTAAAACATTTCATTTGTATTTAGTTTTAATCTAATGACTAAAATATGAGAACAAAAAATTTTTTTTATTTTAATAATATATATTTAAATGTTTATAATGTGTATATATATATATATGTAAATTTCTTTTCATTTAATATTTTTTATTAATTATAAATACGCTGATTAGTGTATATGTTTAAGGTGTTTTGTGAGTGCGTGGGGAGGTGAGTTTACTGAAATTTGATGAAATTTTGAAGTGCTTGCAAATTGTAAATAATGTTGAAAAAAAATACACTAATAACTAAATTGGTTTGTTGTTGTAAATGTCAACTTTTTTGTACTTACTTTTTTTTTTGATTTTATATATTAAAATAATTGCTGAAAATATCAAAAAATTGGCCAATAACAAAAGCCAAAAACAAAAAAATCCAAACAAGCATAATGCCTTTTTAAAATCTTTTTTCATTTATATGTTTTGTTTATTTTTTGTATGTAATTTTGTTTAGTACTTTTTAATTTTTTTTGTTATATATGCACTTGGGTTTTATTAAAGAAATACATTTACGTAACATTACATGATCAATTACATTACATGACGACATAGCACTAATTTAAGTTTCTGCTGCAGATGTGCCATTTAATTCTGTCATTCAAAAATTGAATTGAATTACAGACTTTAATTAGGAGAGGGGAATCAAATTAAAAATGTTAATATTTGTTAAAAAACTTTGAATCGAATTAGCAGGAGTAATTTATTTCAATGAAAATAAATGAGATTATCTTATTATTACAGGTCACTTATTTTTTGGTCAAAGCGTATTAATATTCCTTCTCTTATGTATAGTACACACGTTCTAACATATTGTATTTCAGAGTTCTTATTTTTTTTCTCTTTGAAAACTCCAGAAACGGAAAATAGGAATCTTTCGATAATCATACAACCGTACAACTGCACTTTACCATATTTATCCCGTTTATACGACATTTAAACTCTTATTAATAAATCAATTTAGGTTAATACACAAGTATAAATAAACTCTCCACTAGTATCTATTTTACCTCTTCATAATGAATCGCATTAAGAATGTGAATTAAAAACTACTAAGCTATATTATTTATCCGGATCAATAGTTATGTTAATAGGAGCAACACAACAGTGCCTTATTGTACAACCGGTTGGAGCATGTGTACCTTACGTAAGATTAATTTAAAAAATTCATTAGGTTTGTGATACATAATGGCACCCTAACCCAAAGTTCCCGGGCACATATGCAACGTTACAGATGTCTTTGGTATGTTTGATTTTTATTCGAAACGCGTTCGAGAATGAAGAATCGTAGAATTATGACAAGGGAACTTACACGAATTTCGTACGCATTAATTTAAAATAGTTTTTAAATCTGCATTATTTTAAAATGTTTTACTTAAATTCAATTTTTTTAATGATGGTGAGAATATTATATTTTATATATATATATACATGTATGCACGTATATATGTATACATGTGAGCAAGTGTTTCTTAATAATTTCACATATATTATATGCATATGTATTTTACACTTGCTGTTATAAATCGTAATTTTTCGTTAACATATATTAATTAATTAATTCATCTATTTTAATACATATCACAGATCCAGTACTTTTTTAATTAAATGTATTTCAATGAAATTTCGCGCTCGCTTTATGCATATGTTGGTGTTAATGTTGGTGTTGTGAATTAATTAGTGTTTTTATAGATGTGTGTGTTAGGTCCATATGTAGGTGTATGTGTATATATTGCACTTAATAATGAATTTATATTTAATTATTAGGTTTAATGAAGATTTTTAGTAGAAAGTTTAATATATTTGTTAAAATATTTATAAGTAATTAAGCTTCTGAATAGCAATACCTAGACGAAAATTTTAACGTGTAATATATCGATAACAATAACTTACGAAAACACAAGTCGTTTATCGATAGCCAAATTGATATCACAAAGCTTACATTTGAACATATATATTTTTCGTTACTAACTTTATTACTAATAGAAATTGGGTTACATTTATTAAAAAGCTTTCCTCACAATATAATTTATGGAATACTTTACACTGAACTAAATTCAGAAAACCAAGTTTCAAAAGCCTAGGCATTGCGAGATTAAAATATTTCACTATCAGTGATATTTCTTCAAAACAGCGAACCTTGTGGACATCACAAGTATAGAAGACGTCAAACTGCGTTGACAAAAAATTTTCTTCTCATATATTACCCCTTTATCCCTTTTTAAACAAAAGAGTGAGCACTCTCTTTACTAAAACTAACCAAGTTTTAGTAAATAAATCATGATCATTTCAACTCATTGTTCTTTGTTTTTTAAAAGTAAAATTTAAATGCATAGTCAAATGATCGCCATAGCATAAAATGAATTCTATTCTACTAGACTTGAAACTTAGAAATAAATAAAAATTTAAATGGAAAATAATGTCTAGCGACAATGGCTTCATATCTCTCTCGCATTTGTAAATCTTGTTGACATACATATGGTACAACTAGTAAGTGAGTGATCTAATATATATGTTAGAGTAGAAAGGCATAATAGAGTTGCTGATATCCAATTAAAAAACATACGGATATAGTATCTTACATTTATTTGAAGATCGGTTCAAAACCAAATTTTAAAGATTTTGTAGAGCTACAAAATGAACTATGGCACTGCAATTAAACATAAGCTGTCGTAAATCGGTACCTATATTAAATTTCACAGACCTGGTGCAAAGAATATCGTAAGTCATATCTTAGTTTCAAATTGATTTACAATTTAGTAAATCCTGATCGTCTCAATTTTGATAGGAATCGGAGCACAATATAGGTAATAAAATACAGAATGTATTCGTAAATGAAGTGATAAAAAATACTAGAAGCTTGACAACGTTTCCCATTATTATAAGTACCTCTGAATTATTCAAATTAATTATACAGGGCTTATGCTCCACAAAAATTAAATGTGGAAATCAATTATGTTTCAAAAGATTACTACTAGCAGTAATATTATTCATTATCACGACGATTAGTTGAGATATACTTATTAGACTCAATTACTTTAAATCATTTTTACGAAAGTAATATTAATTAATCTTTCTTAAAAATATTGATGAATTTGATAGTTATTTTGGGGGTTATTATTTTTTTAATGAAAGGACGCGTGTGTATGCTTGTTGTGATTTTGTTGTTGTTGTTTTTTGTTGTTTTAAAATTGTTTTTAAATTAATAATATTTAATACATTTTACAGTAGATATTAAATTCTTTTAAACTAATAACTTTGCAAATGGTTTGCTTTAATTATTTTACTAAAAATTTGACTATAATTTTCTAAATAAATTTTTTATTAATTCTTTTCTACACCTCTTTTTATTCTCTCTTTTGTTTCATTTTTCTTTTATTTTTTTCTTGTTTATTTTTTTCTTGATTAATAAATCATTATTCCTTTAACGAAATTTCATATACATTATAATTATAATAATCAATTATAGCAATATAATATTTTGTTTTTGCTTTTATATTTTCTTTTTTTAATAATATTAATTTATATTTGTTTTGCTGTTACTATTATTAATTAATAATAATTTAATTGAACTCCAACATATTGTTTAATAAAATAATTTAAATGTACCCTTAACAATTTATAATATATTACTATATATTATTATTGAAAAGTTATCTTGTATAAATTAATTCAACAGATTTTAATAAATTATATTTTTTTTTTTGCAAATTTCAAGGCACACTAGCAAATTTTGCTGACAAAATTAAAAAAAAAAAAAGAATTTCAAAAAAAAAAAATAAAATTCTATATTATATAGAGAGAGAAGTATATAATTAATTGTATATATATATATATTTTAACTATTGTTTGATTTTTTAATGTTAGTAGTTGTTGTAGTAATCAGCTTCAAACTTAAACAAATATTGCACATTGACAATGACACCACATTTTTTCCATCTTATTATGTATTTATATATATATATATATATTTCTTTATATATTTATTTTATTTAAATGTATTGAACTAATTAACAACTTTTTGTTTATGTGTTTTAAAAAGTATATATATACAGACTAAAAAAATCATAATTTATGTTTACAAAATTTATTTAACTTTAACTGTATGTTTGTTCAACAAATTGAGACATTTTTTATACATCATAAATTATGTTTATATAAATTATTAATAATTAGAAAATAAATTTTAAAATTTCTAAGTTTTTTTTCACCAAAAATGTGTATAACACTTCAAATAATGAAATTAAATATATACTTCAAATTTATGAGCGCTTTCAGTGATCTTAATTGTTAAAATGATGAATCATATGATACAACATACGATATTATTATAAGGAAATATATAATTTGTATATAAGTTGATATAGTATATTTCATTATATATAAAGACATGATAACTAAAGGTGAATTTGTGGCGTTTTTTAGTGGTGAATGTGATGGGCGGCACTGAGTAACTGAAATATCTGAGTATGAGTTTGCTATATAAAACGATTCGATTTGATTGACTGATTGATTGATTGGGTGATTTTGATAAAAAATATAACATAAAAAAAAACAAAATTAAAATAATTAAAAAATAAAAAACACTGTTTGGCTGGTATTTAAATTATTTTATTATATATATCAATTTAATTTTTTAACATAATTAACATTTATGTATTTCATGTTTCATGTTTTTGTTTAAATTAAAGTTAAAGTACACTTTATAATTTTTATATATGTATGTATGTATATATGTAATACAATAAAGAAAAAAACACATTTAATTAAATCAAATTCTATTGAAAGCAATAAAGTTTTTATATGACACTTTATGCATCAATTGAAATATGAAACTATATAGTATATGTATATAGAGTTAAAAAAACTGACAAATTAAGCAGAAATATATAAAAATAAACTTATATATAAAAAATTTGGAAATTATTTTTCATCATTTAAATACGAAATAATAACAGTGATGATCGTTATGTGTACTTTTAAGTAATTGAGAAAATGAACAAAAAAAAAAATATAATAATTATATATATATAGTATACTAAATACAATTTTAAAATGAATTTTATATTTATGTCTTTTATAGCATTTTTTTAATATTTACAAAATTATTTTTAAATTTTGTATGTATAAAAACGTATGTAAAACCAAATTGCACAATTATGTAAAATTACATATATGTATGTTAATGAAGTCTAAAATAATATATATGTAAATATAATAATATTTACCAATAAACTAAAAAATAAGAAATTATTTATGTAAATTGCTTATGTTAAATTATAAACATAACTGTGATGTAGTTTATTTTAATTTTTTTTTATATATTTATTTTTATTTATATACTAAGAATCTAAATTTAATTCTTAAACCAAAATAAAACGAAATCAAATGTAATTTGTATGTAAGGGCAAATTAATCAAAAAAGGGAATTTCTGGCTTTTGAGTTAAGAAACAGAATTGTTCACAGTAATGCGTAAAACATCAGCATGAAAGAAGCAAATAGCAAATAGAAATTATGATTTATATAAAAAACAAATTGTAATTTCTTATAATATACATATATACAAATAAAGAAAAAATAAGGAAATAAGGAAATAAAAACAAAAAATCCAAAGGAGACTCACGTGCGCGCGCAACACATTTACCACTTTTTTCTTTTTCTTAAAACGCTGTAAAAGATTATCATTTAGGAAATAATGCAAAGGATAATATAAAGAAGAAATCTCAATATATATATGATATATATGAATAACAAAAATATTGTATTTAAGTGTTTATAGTGTTTCATGTCTATTATGTTTTGTGATGTAAAATTAAAACAGTGGCAAAGACGAGTATTAAGTAATTATTTTAGATCATTTTTATTGTTTATTTATAGTGATCAGGCATTATATGCATAACGATGTAAATAATTAATTGAAAAAAACTTTAAAAAACTATAATATATTTAATTATATGTTTAATATTTATCACACGTTTCTGTTTGTATATTCAAATAATTAATTTAGAAAATTTGTTTCAAATAACAACTCATTTCCATTTAGTCGTTTTATTTGTTTTAAATAAAATTCACTTTATTTCTTAATTGTCAATATTTTTGTTAGTTTCAGTTAATGAAACATAATTTTCATATTTTTAACTTTGCCACTGCTTTTTTTCTGTATTGTTGAATTAAATAAAAAAAAATTATATTGCGAATAACTGATTAAAAATTTAACTAATATTTACATTCGCAATGTGTAAAATGCTCATGTCTCTTATAAGTGAATAATAACGATTTTGACTGTTTTAATAAACTATAAAACAAAACACATTTAAAGTATTCACACAAGTCCTTTAAAACAAAATATTTACCTTGTATTTTTTATTAGTTGATCGGCATTGATTAATCATTACAACTCTCACTGAAAACGCCCAGAGTTTTTAGTTTATAGTTTTAACTTTAAAATAAAACTGTTAAAACTGTTAAAACTTAACAAATTACTTGCAATTCCTATTTTAAGCAATTAAAAGCAACATATTTTAAAAGAAAAACAAAACAATTAACTATTTTCAACAAAATGATAATTAATTTTATACTATTAAATTATTGTTATATATAATTAATAATTATTTGGCAAATTTCTGACAGCAAAGTTAAGTTATTATTTTTCTTCAGTATTAAAATACAATTTTTTTTATTTAAATAAAAAAAAATCATTATTATTTTTCTTCATTATTAAAATAAAAATTTTTCTATTTAAATAAAAAAAATTATTATTTAATAATAATTTCTTTGTTTTTACATGGTATATTAATTTTAACATCATCACTTAAGAATCATAAGTAATTAGAAAACACTTAAATGTGTTTAAAAAATTTATATATGTCAAAATAAAATCTCTTTGAATTCAATTGTATTTTGAAATGAAATTTGAAAACAAATTTCAAAATATATTTATTTATCATAACAAAATTCATGCTTAATATATATATCGCTATATCGCGCGTAGAATAATTATTCTCATTGATTGTAAAAAAAAACCTAGACTTTGCTGACAATTTTAAAAGCATTGGAAAGATAATTTGGGGTTATATTGGAAAAAATTAATTCATACATACATATGTACGGTATATGGTATATATGCATATAGAAAATATTGTTAACGTTTGGAAATTGTGTATAACTTTTAGAATGTGTAGGTAAACATTTAAAATTGTTACTAATTTTTAGCTACATTTTTAACTTTTGTTTGTTTTGTTGTATATTTTTAACAATAATTTTTTAATGTTAATAAATTAATAAAGTTTTCGTTTTCTTTTAAATTGTTGCTATTTAAAATATTATTTTTCGTTAAATCTTCTTTTTTTTTAATTGTAAATCTAATCAATTTAAATTATTACTGAAGCACACAAGTGCTTCATAAATTATTTTTTTTGTATTTTTTTTCCTTGTAGTTAAAACTTTAATTTCATTTTCGTTTTTAATTAAATTGAATAAATTTCATTTTAAGCTTGCAGGGTCACTGTAAGGATTGATGATTAAATTGATAGGTCGATAACGTAGGAATTAGAAACTAAAGTTAATTAATTGGTTAATTAATTAATTAATTATTTGGATTTAAAATTTAATTCAATTCTTTTAAGATTGCTAATTATAGTTTAATTTTAATGCGTTTTTTTTATTAGCGTTGTTTATTATTTGATCTCCTTTTTTGTTTTCTTTATTTTATTTTTCTTAGAGTTTCTTGTAAAATTAATTCACAACAGTGGTTAATGGAATTTGTCGCGCTCTTTTTGTCTCCTCCTCGTTGATTTTCTGTTCAATTAAAAATTGCGCTTTGACAATGGCACTCGGTTGACCAGTTATAGTTACAATACGATTTCTAGTGCCAGGTGCGAAAATGCCCTTTTTTGAAATTTGCACATTTGCGCCAGAAGCGTGTTGTATTTCAACTAAACTACGCCCATTCGGACCTGGAATTTGTAGGTGATTATTTTAGAGAAGAATTACAAAAGAGCTACAGTTAACGTATTTAGGTAATGCACAAATTCATAATAACAATTTAAATATTAAAATACAATACAAATTACTCTGTGTGTGTTTTTATATATGTAATTAACAAAAAAAAAAAAAATCCTTAACAAAATGAGCAATTCTAAGGGCATTTAAAGTTAAAGAAAAAAAATTATTAATATTTTTTATGATACAAAAATCGATTAAAAGCCTTCAAACAAATTACAAATAAATTAATAAATTTATTAATAGGAGTTGAAAAGTTAATGCAAGAATTCATTGTAAGTATTTAGTGTTCAAAAATAGGTGTAAGTGCCTTTTGCATGGAATGTTATTAACTAAAAAATACAGTAAATCAGTTGCATAAATAAAAGGTGTTTGCATCTAACGCATCAATTTATGGATATATAATTATATATGTACTTATATATGGTTTATGTGAAATCATATTAATATCAAACTTATACTATATAAAGGTAACACAAACTATTTTGAGGTATTTATTATGGGAAACATTTAACACATATGCATATATGCATTAAATTTATTGACAAGAATTGCATAAAAATATTTTATCTTAAAGAAAAATTGTGCTGGTTATGGTTGAGAATCGAATCGAACTGAATGAAATCTGATCTTTTAAACTAAGATATCCAATATTGTTATAATTATTACTAGCATTATATAGTCCAGAGTAGTTTACACAAGAGATTTTCTTTAATACTCTTGTCTCTTCTTATACTAATAATAATATTTTCTAATGTAATTCTGTACGATCTTTTATAGATTTAACTTTCCTAAAAATGATATAAAAAATGTATACACCAAATTATTGGTTATTTATATGTACACCTTGACTTGTAAAACAAAATCAAGTCAATATTCTCTGTACTTCAAATTTATTGTCATTTCTTTTTACATATTATTGACCCTAATTACAGATCATGTAATCCTGCTCTACAATCCATTGAGCCTACTATAACAAAACATTTAATGTTCTCCAGAGCGACCAATTACCAATCATATAGTAGTGTTATTGATCGCAAGAAGTTTCACAACAACTAAAATGTTATTAATTTATCATTTTAGACACAATTTAAAATTTTTCTAATATCAGCAGGCGGACCTCTATTTGAAGCCACCAGTTAAGACACCTTCAAATATCACTCATTCCCGCCAACACTTGAATTAATACAACAACAACGATAACATTGTTCCTGTGCTACTGCATATATATTAAAGAAACTAATATCTAATATCTATTCAAGTATATTGCATAGACTTCATTTTCATCTTGTCAATAAACTTAATTTAACATATCTTTAAGCACATAAACTGATATATTAATACATACACAGATACTTATATATATAAAAAAAAACAAAAATAATAATCCCATTAAAACGCTAAATATAAATTATATAAATTTTTTTACTATATCTAGAAACCTACATATTTATGTATATTAATGTACCTATATTCACATATACGATCAAGTTACTTTAACATTTTATGTATGTAAACACGAATTACCTAAATCCGTTACTTACAGAATCATAAATATATAGCACATGTATAAATATATATATATATTAACCAAATATATGCATATATACAATAATTTTAAACAAAACTATATATAATAATTATAAGCTAATGAAAAAAATTGTAACATTTTAGTAAAAGCTACTACGTAAGTTATCAAAATATTACAAAAAAAATTCATATGTTGTATATATATATATATAAATCTATATATATAAAGATATATGTATGTAAAACAAATTTTTGATAGCACTAACAGGCTTCTACGGAATTTGATACCTATTGAGACCACTCTACTTGCTTTTTAAACTGCCTACCATACACATAAGTAAAATCTTATACAATTTAGTTATATTGAATAAAAAAAGGTAAATTATATTAGTAGTAGGTCAATTAGGCACTACATCCGTTTTTCGGTGAATGTGTTGAAACGTATACATAAATCTACGTTCAATGCTCACTTTTTCTTTTGGCAGATATTGGTTTAGATATTTTAGGGCTTGATTTGAGACTGTGAAAATAAGTCAATAAATGTGCACCAAATAATCTTATGAAGAAATAACCTCTATAGGAGGTGCTTGAGCAAGGACCAGCCTTTTAGTATAATTATTTATTTATTTATTTATTTCTAAATGTTAACTGGAATGTTGATCTTTTCGTTTTTGAAATCAATTTAATTGAATTATGCGCATAAAATTGGTAGAGAACAAAATGTGGAATCACAGCTTTAATTTCTATATAACTTCCTTATCAATTAAGTTCATTCTTCGGGTGCGTGAGGTTTGGTGTTGGGATGTGGTGTTCTAAATAGATGTGTGCATGTGCTTATCGAGTGGAAAATGCCTTTTGAGATTTAACATTTAAATTTGCAATAAAAATGACGAGAAAGACTGACGAATGTGCGGCAAGAACTTGACTAGATTTATAAAGAAAAACAATTAATTTATGTATATAAATGTGAGCGCCAAGATATATATCTCATATATGCCTTGGGTTATATTGTTTGTTTAAAAAATGCGCACAAATGTAGCACATGGGCTAATAATGAGGAATTTAAATGGAATGCGGGTAAATTTTTATTTTGTATTTAGGCATTTTGCTTTGTTTTACATGTTTTGCTAAGGGTCTTGCGGAACGGGTGGTGACATCTTTACGCCTACCCGGGTTTGGAATTTTACTTGAAAGCAGGTGGGTCCGCTTATTAGTGAATTCAGCTTTCAAGAGTTATGCGGAATGTCTTGTATTTAAAATTAAGTCTGTATGTTTTAAATGATTTTTTTGTTTTGTCTTTTTTTTTGGTTACTAATTTTTAGTAAGTTGGAGTAAACTCTAATCTAAGGTGTGGAAATTTTAGATTAACAATAATAATAAATGTTACAACAATAATATAAACAAATGAAATTTAAACAAACAACAATTATGTTATATGTAGGATTTAAAAAGTTTTTGTAAATAATTAATAATTAATGTTTTTATGCTTTTTTATTTGTGTGTGTTTGCTTTTTAGTAAGGATAAGCATAATAACGTGGCCCACCTAATATAGCCCCAACAATTACTTCTGGGATTTCAACATTCTTTGTATCCTTGGCACCTAAATCACCCGGTGTGGGACTCTTACTCATGCCACTTAGTGAGGCGGCATTTAAAGCTTGCGCTGTGTTGCCAGTGCCAGTGGCGGCGGTTAATCCAAAGCTATTGTTATTTAATGAAACAGGTGTGGTTGCTTGTGCAGCTGATCCTAAATGACGGAATGGATCGAACTGCGCGGCTGCGGCGGCTGCCTCCAACTGTGATTGTGTTGGACGGTTGGCAACAGCAGCAGCAGCAGCTGCGGCAGCGGCGGTGTACTGCTCCAAATTTACTTGACCGACGGCGCCAAACACGTTACCAGCTGTTGCGGCTGACGCAGCAGCGGCGGTTTGCTGGTCGAGCGCCGAAACGCCCAAATAGCTGCCGAGAGTAGTGTGTGCGCCGTTGGCGTGCGGTACGCCGACACCCATGCCAAGCACACCATATTTGGCTAGCACACCAAGTGCAGCACAAACTTCTGTTGTGGCGGCTTCCGAATAACCTGTTCCACGCATTGCAACCTACAATAAAATAACATTTTAAAGTCAGAATATTTTTTATCACCATTAATTGTTTATCTCCTGTACAAACCTTAATATGTTCCAATAATTGTGTAGCTACAGCCAAATTTGGAGCTGGATTTGGTGAACCTAAGTTTAATGACAAATTTATACCTGTTCCGTTGACTAGTAAACCTGCAGCGGTTGCAGCACCACCAATAGCATTACCAAGTGTTGAATTAAGTGAAGCGGTACTCGAGTTGATGGCATTTTGATTAGTCGCGTAGGGTGACCCAGTCGGATTAAAATTAGCAACTGGACCGTTGACATCAGCATATGACACATTTAGACACGTACCTGATTGTGGATCTTCTACAATCTTCGATAAAATCATTTTACAGGCATTTTTGTTATTCTCTTTGTCGCCAATTATGGTGATGCAACGTTCCTGTAATGAAATATCTTTCGGCTTTTGCGAGATCTGTACATAAGAGCCACTCTCCTCCTTGATTTGTTTAATGAAAGCACCACCTTTGCCAATTATCATGCCGGCTGTGGAATTGGGCACCAAGATTTTGACTTGCTTATCACGCTCTTGAGTTTGTTTCGATTCAGCATCAATAATTTTTGTAGTTAAATCAGGCTTTTCACGTATTTTATCCATAATAAAATCTAGCACCGACATGATGCCATCCACAGAACCAGTAATCAAACACACACGTTCAGTAGTGCCTAAATGGTTTTCAACACAAACGATAATCAGTTAATCAGATATTACATATTATAAGAAAATTATAAGAACGATGAACGAATAAAACTTACCTGGATAAAAATCATGCGATTTGGACATCTTTACTCTAGCACCAGAATCTTTTTGCAAAGAGGCAATTGTTTCACCACCTTTGCCTATAATGGCACCAGAGGCCACAGCAGGCACCAATATCTTCATGTGATAAGTTGTGTCACCTGTAAGTGTAATATAGCACAAACAAACCATTAATTAAATATGACGATTGTCCTAGTGATTCTTTAAGCAACGAATAAACAATTTGGCATTAAAATTAGTTTGCTTTTTCGTAAATCGGTTAAAGTTGTATAGGTTCAAGTTGAAGTGGGTTCAAAATTAAAAATAATAACAAATTTTTACTTCCATTGGTTGTTTAAGTAGTTCTGATTCTCTAATTATTTACTCTTCTCAGTGAATGAATGTGAATGTGAACGTAGATGGTTTAATGATTCTAAATACATCTTCAGATGTCAACTTAATTAAAATGGTTCAAATGACTCAATTCGTATACTACATGCAATATAATGAGAATGCGCTTGATGTGATGCGTATAATGAATTCAATTAATTAATATTAGGGTAGTTAAGTAGTATATATTGTTTAACTTATCTATTATAAAGAAATATTTATAGTCTAAATAGTTCAAACAACTGTGTATTCATTCCATTAGTATGTTTAGCTTATATATGTCTTAGAAAACCATATCAATACATTAAAATTTTTGGGTCCCATTGTTATAAAGCTGGCTCCGGGCAAAGGAACAATTACTTCCATCGATTCCATCGATTACTATGTACGATAAATAGTGAAAAACGATACCTTCAATATACACGTAATAGGTTCCACTTTATATCACCGATCTATCGATTAGATGTAAAAAATAAGTGATTTTTATCGATTAAGTTAGTTTTAATGTCAGTTTCTATTTACTCATCGTATTTGTTGTTTGGTAATGTGAACAACAGGAATATCTGATTGCTAGTTTAAACTAGAGCACCTCGATCTTTATAAGAACTATTGTGCTAAATAATTTAATCAGTAAAGACATGATTTAATTTTTATATTATTATTTTTATAGAATTTTAGAATTGTCAATTAGTGAGATATTCAATACGCCATTACTTGGCAACTAAATGGCCGGCTTATACTTGAATCCATTCATACTTCTAGAAGGAAGTGGAAAATTTTCACTCCTTCTAATTGATTTTTCTTATTCGATTTTATCTGCTCTTATCTACCGCGTACAAAATTCGTAGACTCAGATTCGGAAACGAACGTATTAACCATTAATGGCTGAAAGAACTATAATAAAAATATTAATTAAATTAGCACATTCAACTAGAAAAGAAGAGCAGAAATGTATCGGAGTATGAAGGGGCTATACTGCACACTAATATCGTCCATGGATATTTGTGCCAAGAAAGAGAATTCAATATAATTGTAATTACTAAGCTCAACTTTACTGTTGAAGTACAAAAAGGACAAATTCACATCTTCAATAAGCTTAAAAAACTCTTTGATGCAACTATTCCTCATACGAAGCTCTATAATTACGAACACTTTTAATGTTAAAAGGATAAAATTACAACAATCGGTCGAGCAGACTTTCGCTAGAGTCCTCAAATATATTTAATTGATAAAGACTATATAAGTAAAAATTATTAATTTGTTAATGTAAAAAGCATCTTGAATAGTATATCATTAATATAATTAATGTAATATTTGTAATAACAAATAAATAATACAAATAAAATTAAAGCTTTAAATAAAAAAAAAGGAAAAAATTATTTATTAGTATTTACAACGACAAGTAGCAGCAACTGCTTCCTTGTGCTAAAAATAAAAATTCGATTATTTACAAATAAAGTTTAAGTTTTTATTAAAATACACTGAAAGAAAAAAGTTTCAAAGATGAGTTGTTTAATGAAATTTGTTATGAAACAATGATTTAGCTTACCATGAAGAAAATGATTGTTATTATTTTCAATTTCAACCTCAATTCCAGAACAAACTGACTCACCTAAAAAGATACAAACAAAGAACGAAGGGAATAGAAAAAGTTAATAATATTAAAAACAAACTGCTATTTAATTAATATATTTAATGATAAATTTAAAATAACAAATGTACAAATTGATGTAGAAAAGATTGTAGCGCATGGATTCACAGAAAAAACAAAATTGCATTTGCATTAATTTGGATTAATTATATACCTATATTATTTTTATATTTGTGTTCCAAGTTTTACTGGTCTTTATCGGATAGTTCCCTTTTTCTAATAATCTAAACATGACGAAATAATTCGAACCATCTGAATATTTAAAATTTTTTGTTTTGTATTTTGCTAGATAAAGTTGTAAAGTTGAACAAATTATAATTCTCATGCGGTTTGTAGATACATAAGTATATTTAGAACTGTGTTCACCAATTTGGAAATGTTAAATTTTAGTAACAGGAATCGCATGCAAATATTTAAATACTACTGTCGAATATAAGCATTTAAATATTGAACTTAAGAAGTTTATTTTATTTTACAAAATCCAGCGATTCAAACGTATATGCACAGCAGGCGATTACGTAACAATATTAATTAAAAGTGAATTTTTTAATAAAGAAAAAAAAAATTGACTACACTTGGTGTCTAGCTTAGTTTATACCGGCATTCCGAAAGGATCCACTTCGGACTATAGGCACATAAAACCGTTGGCAAAGCTTATAATACTATTTAAGGAAAGGTCTTGCAGTTCACAATGACCCACAAAGAAGAAAACTCCTAAAGTGGTAAAGCGGCGCCGCGTGTACTGGACAGAAACAATGCAGATGGGAGGTACTTTCATCGACCTCTCCACATCTGCGGATGGATTTCCTTTTATTGGACCGTGACCAAATTGGATATAGATGCTTGCATATCATTAAGTATTTTCATATTTTACTAAAAACTTCGGCACAGGAAGAACTCAGTGACAGTTTGCATGATACGACTTCATAATATTAAAATGAAAAATATATTATAACCAAGTAAAAAACTTTTAACGTTTCCATATCTACAAACCATATGAGAATTATAACTTATTTGAATCTAAAACTATTAAGTCATTCGAATATTAAATAGTTCGAATAATGGAAACAGCATTACTTCCGAGTCAAGAATTCACAAGCCGAAAAGTTAATTCCTATATTTGATATAATTCTAATAATAACAATGACATTTAATAATTTGGTTAAGTGTTCGCATTAATATAAAATTGCTCAATTTTCTATAAAATTTTTGATTAAATTCTATAAAAAAAATTTGTGCTTAGTTATTGATCGGTTGACTATTATTTGTTGATAAGTTGAAATTATATTGTTTTACTGAAGACCAGTTGTTAAAATATTAAATTGAAAATGTACACTAAACAAATATCTATTGTACATGATATATGCTATGTTATTTTCATCTATATACCTAAATAAATATATAGATTGATCCCAATCTCTTTTGGTGAATATATACATATATGTCAGTTAGTCGTCGTGCATGAAACGCTGATGACACTTCCAATTAATATTTGTGTCAAGCGTACCAACAAACAAGTCAACTCAACTGCCGGGGGGTAACGTACAAGTAGAAATAGCGTGTAAAGAATCGATAACTGCAATCAACCTCATATGAAATACAGATACACCTGATTATAGTGAGGCATACATATTGTGTTGACAGCAATATGTAAATAACATAAATCAACCAAGAGAGAAAAAAATAAGTACATTGAAAATTAGAGATACAATGATAAAAAGTAATGATAGCTATTTGAATTGAATAGTTTCTTATAACTATATTAAATTAAATTAGTTCTAATTTTGAATAATTAATTAAAAAATATACTATAATAGAATAATACACTGCAAGTAAATATAAAAAATAAAAAAACTAACTACATATATTTGTTAAATTAAATTCAATACTAAGTCTTCTATCTCTCATTATTATTATTTTCGTAATCGTAATAATTGATTTTAATATATCATAAAATAGACATATTTATGTGTTTAAATAACTGTTTTTTGTATCGTAACAATATTGCATCAGTGGCAATTAAAATCCACAGGTGAAAATATGGTATGGCATTTGATCTAGAAGTGTGAAGACCCCTACATATTTGAAAATTACAATTTGTGACTTAAACCATCAATTCTAATCACTGACTCTAGACAATTATCAAGTTTTTTTGACGTGAAATTAAAAATTAAAATGTTTGAATCTGTAGAAGATATTTAGTTTACTCAGAAAGTTGCTACAAACCCACACAACACATACTGTTTTATATTTATTGGCATGGTCGCACATGTAATATTATATTTTGGTAGGTGAGTTACCCACCAAAATCATGCGTTCTGTCAAATACTGAACTTTGTCTGGATCGATCATATGCAATTACTAGCTATATGCCAACAAATATTCGAAAATCACATCAAAAGAACCAAGTACTGTAAGATGTGCTGTGAACTACATTTGATTTGATGTTTTAGTTTACACCTAATGTTAAACAATAAATTAAAAAGAAAATTTGATTAAAATCTCAATCACAATTATGTTTTATTTACGTTACTTATGGAACTACGAAATGGATAACCCTGTACATATATAATATATTAAAGAAACAGTCGTTATTTAAAATACAAACAAGATAACTAAAATATGTTTGAGATAAGAGAAACAGTTTCGTCAATTTAAAAAGCCAAAATGCAATGTTGTCGCGTTCTAACAAAAAACAAAAATTATTTCAGTTTATTATATCAGAAGTTTCGGAGAGAGCACTGAGAATGTTCAGTATTTCAATTAACTTCCACATGACTTAATGGCGTTGAGTACATATACAGTGAAAACAAAAAAGTAAAAGCTTATTTAATTAGAATATTAAAATACAGATGTTCACACAACGCTAAAGGGAAATACATACACGCGTATACTATGTACAATCAAATATAGAACGTTTGGTTTGCACAGTGAAATATTGTATATTTGTTCTATATTTAAGCAAGTGGAACAACTCAGTAATAGATAAAGAGCAAGAGTAAAGAAAAAAAACACTTGTTACTATTCCCTCAGCAACCCTTTCGTGCCTTCCATATTGTAGACAAAGTGGCACAGATACGTACTCATGCAATGTGTGGAGACTAATATTTTCTGTTTAAACAGATTTTACTTCATATTGTTGATAGATACTTTTTTATAAGCATAATCCATTCATACAAATATAGATAAATTTGCATTTGTGTACATACATAAGCACTACAAATTTTTATGTGCTCCATTAACTATTTGCTGTGTAATAAATCTTTAAGATATTAGACTAATAATATAAATAACCGCTGACACATTTTCCATTTTCTTTATAACAACACACATAATCATATGTGCTGATAGACATATATATATATATATATATATATAGATGTATATAGAATAATTTGCATATGTACATTTTCACACATTTTCGTGGTACATTTGTATCTGTAGTTTTTCCTTCAGAGTGACTAAAAGTTCTGTGCCAAACATATGTTAATGTTGACATTGGCACGCAATGTACGTTTAAATTACATATTTACATATTCAACTTATTGGAATAAATAATCTAGAAAATCTTAAAATATTGATTTTCAATTAGTTTTGAAAAATTTAAAAATAAATTGATTAAATATTTTTAAGAAATTTGTTCATAACATAATATAAAACTATTAAAATTCCATTACAAAATCTAACTAATAGACACATCAGTACAATGTTGGAGGATTAATAATCCTTAATACTAAATTTCCATAACATTTTCGATAAGAAACATACGTCTATTTTTCTGACATTTTACAGTGAGCTTGAGAACGACATATTTACACGAAACATAAACAAAACAGGAGAATATTGCTGTATTATAGCACTATAATTATTGGTTCAGCAATTATTATGAACAAATTTTAACCGTGTTCACACCCGCGTGGGGAAATACGTGTAGAAAATAGAAAATCCTGTAGAATTAGTACCTTACTAGCTTAATTGAATCGACATATTATATAAGTGGTATAAACAGTTTAGCAAAAAATTAAACAAATATATTATTTAGTAAATAACGTAACATCTTCTGTCATATTGAACTTAAGAATACCATAATCCAATTAACTGTAAAGTTAAGATAGCTTTTTTCGGCCACATTTTCCCCGTAATATCCGGAATTAATTCCTACAAGACGGAAAGAACCTCTATCTTTGTGTGTGAAAAAAAAGCAAAGCATATTCCTATCTCTAATCTTTATAACACCATTCAGGTGACTAGCAAACTTTTTTCCAGGTCCATATTTTATAAATTGCACTCCAATATTTGACCTTTATTCTATTCCTTTCGTACAACCAAGTATATTTATTTATAATTTCAAATAAATAATTAAAAAATAAATAAATTTAAATAAATTATTAATGAAATAAGTAGAAGTACTGAATAAGATTATTGCACTTTCAACTAGCAAAGTGAAAAATACATAAATAAATAAAAAGTGATGAATCAAATTACTCCGAACTACCGCAGAATATTTTGTATTTAGCAATACAATGCTAATCTAAAAATCCATTAACCTTGAAAATCTAAATTTATCGTATTTCTAATTAAGAAAGTTAATAATTGCAACTGAAAATATAATAACATATCATCATTATATAAAATAAACGTACACGAGGAGCATCTGTTAGCTAACAATATGATGATGAGATGAGAAAGGAGAAACAACAGTTCATATGAAACCCTTTACATATTGTTAATATTATTTAACAGTTCTATAAATATAATTAAAATGTTTTATACTTAAAAACAACTCATTAGAAATAAGGTTTGAAATGGATTATTTCATTATATTAAATATTTAATAGCTATGGAATGAAATTTATGTTGTAAATATTTATTTAAATATTAAAGTATTAACTTATTTGAAGAAATAAACCTATTTTTTAATAGTTAAATATTTTTATAAATTATAAATACTTTTTAATTAATAAATTGCTAAATTACAACTAATAGGTGAAATAAATTTGCTTTTAATTATAGATGAAAATAATTTATTTACCAAATTTCATCAATTTTAATTTACCTAACCTTATTTATGTGGTTGACACACAGGCGCAATAAACAAATACTGTATACTTTCAGGCACTTTAAGTATTTAATCACTACAAGGAAAATAATGCAATCAGTGCTACCCGCCCACCCATTCTGCAGTAAAACATAATTTATGACACAATTTTATTAAAACCACGAAGATGCGCTTTCAATATAACTTTTACAGTTCACTATGACAAAATAAATAATAGCAAAATATGCAAAAATATTTATGCACGGGTAGAGTATGTGTAGTATGTGTATGTGTATGTGTAGACATATAATATACAATATATATCAACCGAGATAAGAATATGTGCACACTCACATATATAGATGTGGTAAGTAACATGCAGAAATACCATTACAAACACTCAAAAAATATCTCTGATGATATAAAATGCAAATGTGACCATAATAAAATAAACAGAGATACGATTTTTGTTGTATTTTGTACTGGTATTTTTATTTTCATACATTCTCATACCCTGGCCCAGCAGTAGGCAGTAAAAAGTGTATGTGTACAACCCGTAAATGCAAGGATTTTTGCATTAATAAATGTATTTGTGCATATGTAGGAGCAACTATAGTTGAAAACAAATAATAAAAACACGACAAAACATAAGGAAACAAACACATTGAAGAGGAAGTACGCAGCAGAAACTGGGCCAACTAAAAGGATATAGCTGTGCATTTTATTAGCTTGTTGTGTTTATGGAAGGCATTTGTTCCGACACGAAAATAATAATTAAAAATACAATTAATTAATATGAAAACTTCAACAGAAGTATGATTAAACTGTGACTAATTTAAAATGCAATATTACAATTTGTTCAATGTTTTCTAAAATTCTCAAAAGAGCACCAGGATATTTCAATACTTAGTTGAAACACCATAAAACCAGAGTTAAATAAAATCCTATCATTTAAAAAAGATAAAAAATACAGATTGAAAAGATAATATAAAAATTTATCTCTCTCTCTCTTTCTCTAACACTCTCTCTCTTTGATTTGATCAGATCATTATATTTGAAGAAAAATAAATTATTTTTAGTAAGAAAATAATATTAAAATCAAATAATTCACTAGACTTTAATAATATTAAATAAAAGAAACATATATAAGACCCTGACTATCTGTTCTTTCTCTCACTGATTTGAACAGAGTACTATATTAAAAGAAAAGATTTACCTTTAATACATTGTAAGGTTGTAAAAATATATATAAAAAGAAATATACAGAAATGTGTCTCTTTTTTATTTGCTCTGTTTAAGTAAATTCGAATGTTATATTGAACACTCTAATAAAAGCAATAAATTATTTCTGTTAATATTAGAACTTAATTTGAATGAGGTTAAACAATTAAAATAATTTTTAATTCGTATGGAAAAGATATGAAAATATTATTTTCTGAGTATACCTGGTAAATCTTTTAAGCAGTTATATTAACAAACAATGGTAAACTAAAATGAAGTATATGAAAATGTCTTATTACTGCCATATTCGATATACCTTTCTTTATATAGACTAAAATATTAGTTACGAACATATGTGATATTTTAAATACAATTTAATCATATTAGTTATTAGTTTATTAAATTTGTGCTACACATGATTCATGTTGTTATTTTTAACAATTTATGTATGTCAGTCCTTTTTATCATATAGCTTACATAACTGTTGCCATTTAGTTACTGACTTGTCACTGTATTTTGTTTTCCTATAATACGAGTACTATTTTGTATAGCTTCCATTTTAATCCATTAATATTGCATTGATACGTAGTTTTATTACAGGCCACAGGGCGTATGATACAGAAGTCAAAACAATATATTAAAACGTATATACCATATGTATATACACAAATGCTTACAATTGCATAGAACTAAATATAATTTCATATAAAAGCTGACTATGGAAATTATCTAATTTAGTTAAATCATATTTCCTATACTTCATTAGAAAATAAAATAATTATGAATGAATTTGCACTTCAATAAGAAGCCAGAAATACAATCAAAAATGTATACATTTGTACACATTTAATACATAGTATATAGTGTACATTTAATGAGTATGAATTATTTTCATTATATAAATTTAATTTTTTAAATAAATTTATTTAAATTCATTTTGATTTAAATATTTTTCTCATGAAACAACATTTTAATCTATTAATTATGCAACATGTATATGCAACAAAATGTTTATATATTATTATAAACATATAAACACCAATTTTATTAGCAATAACAAAAACAGAGATGTTATAAAATCATGTTTAAAAGAAATAACCAAAATATAGTACTATGTTTACGATAAAGATAAAAATAAAAAATAAAAATATGAAAAAAAAAACTTAGAAAATTCATATTAATATACTACGCATTTATAAAATATTGTGGGTGTGTTTGTTGCTATGTAAAAGTTGCACAATAGAAGCATTAAAAGTTGCGACAGATATATGCACAAAAAATATATGTAAATTGAAAAAGAAAATATATATATATAGAAACTTTCCCACAAAAAGCAATTTTTTATTTCAAATTTACTAAGAAATGAATTTGTATTAAATATAAAAGTATATTTGACGATCAACTTTAAACTGATTGAATTTGTTTTGAACGTATGAGTAATGTTGCAGTGGCAATGTTGCTGCAACAAGATTATGCATTATATGACAAATTTGACATTGAAAACTCACCATAACACCAACAGGACTTATATGGCGACACATTGCTGCCATGTTGATGCTGATGCTGATGCTGATGTTGATGCTGATGATGATGCTGTTGTGAATGTTGCACCTGTTGTTGCTGTTGTTGTGTTGTAGATGATGCCGTTGAAGTTGCTGCAGCTGTTGTTACTGTTGGTGATGCAGCAGAGGAACTATTACTACTATTATTGCTGTTGTTATTATTGGAAAGTGTTGTTTGTGCAGCTACATTTGTATTCTGTTGCTGTTGCTGTTGCTGTGGCGATTGTTGCTGTTGCGCATCCATCTGGTGATGATTATGCAAATTAAAATGTGATTTTGTTTGAGATTTCGCAATAACATTATTAAATGTTGTTGCATTTATTGATGACATTGTTGTCGATATCGGTGAAGATGGTATAGGCGATGATGTCAACGATATGGAATGTTTTTTATTTAAATGTTGGTTGTGATGGTGTTGGTGGTTGTGGTTGTGGTTGTGGTTCAAGTGTTGGTTAAAACTTGTTTGTATTGTACTTGGAGACGAAGATGTCGAAGATGAATGTAAACTTTGTTGCGGAGAATGATGAAAATTATTTAATTGCTGCTGCTGCTGCTGCAGTTGTTGATGTTGTTGTTGTTGTTGCCGTTGTTGCTGTGCATACAAGTCCATGTGATGGTTAAGAAATTGCTGGGCTGCTGTAGCGCCACCAATTAAATCGAATGCATTATTTAAAAGACTTTCCGCTGAGACAGCAGTATTTGGTTGCAATTGCAATTGTTGCTGAAATGTTGCAGAATTCGGTTGAGACATGTTACTTATGTTAAAGTTATAAACTTGATTCTTAATCTTTGTTATTGTATCTTGTTTTTTGAGTCGGGCGTTTTCAAGAGAAATGTTGGCGATCAGTCTTCTGGCTTATTTCTATATTTGGGCGTATTTCATATATATGGGATTGAATGTGGCCGGAATTTCTTTTAATGTATTTTTTTTTTATAAAAAAATATGCTCTTTTGTGACGGTTTTTGTGCTCTGCTTCATAAGTTTTCAGTGTTGCAATTGTATTTGATTGCAGTAGATTTATAATGCTGCAATAGGCGACAAAGCTGATTTAATCATTTATTATTGTTGTTGTTGTTGTAGGAAATAGTTGCCGCATTTAAAGTTGCAAGGTTGCAGAGTTGCAGGTTTGCAGGGTTGTTTTTATTTAGTAAAGTAATTTTTCAATATAGGCCAAAGGGAAGAGAAAAAAATAGAAACAGTTAAAATTAATGTTGCTGAAACAACGGCTTTTTTTTTGTTTTTGATGTAATTATGTTTTGAAGCTTTTGGTTGTTATAAACAATGTTGATGAAACATTTTTATTGCTTATGTGATATTGTATATTATACATACGAGTATCTTTTCATTTATTACTTTTATTATGGTTTTTTATTAAAATAAAATGTTCACGTAATAATTATTGAAATTTTTTACGCAGTATGTTGATAGTGGTTGTGGTGGTGGTTTGGTGGTGGTAGTGGTTGAGTGGTGGTTGTGGTGGTGGTTATATAGGCGACAACAACAACAACAAGATGAACAGGAGCAGCAATTTTTGTTAAGTATTAAGTAGTAGTAGTAGTAGTAGTAGTAGTAGTAATAATAAGAGTAATTAAAGTTGTTAGTGGTAAGAGTAGCAGTTTCTTGTTTAAATAGTAGTAGAAATGATAATGGTACTATAAAAAGTAGTAGTAGTAGTAGTAATGGTAGTAGTTTTAATAGTTAAAGTAATGGTTGTAGGCGTAGTAGTTGCAGTCGATTTTATTTGAATTTGAAATGTAAAAAGTGCTCGAAATATTTTTGATTTTATTTAATGAACGCAGATGTTTATGGTAAATGATGATTATTTTTTTTAAGTTCTGCTCTTTTTATTTATATTGTACAAAACTGTTGCTTGTTAAATTAGATGATAAAAGTTGCAGTAATGAATATGAGTAGTAGTACTGAAATATTATTATATAATTCTTCAGCTGCTATTTACAATTAAATATGTTACTGGAGCATGAATGTAATTGTTGAGGTCGATTTTTTTAATGATCGTTATATATGATTAAATATATTAGTTGAAAATATAAGTACAAAAAAAAATTATTCAAAAATGCACAACATCCAATTAAATAATATTTAATATCAATTAATTTACCATTAAAGCCAGTTTCAAATCTATCAACGGTTGCAGTAAGTAATCGTGCTTTAGACTCTTTTTGTGTGTGCTTAGCTTCAATGTTGCCAGAATCGTCAGTGTTGCCAGAGATATTGTTGCTTTTTAACAGTATTTATCCTGCGCGCTGTTGGTAGTACTTTATTGCACTTTATTACACATATATATAATTATGTTAAGCAGATAATGCTGTTAACATTAATATACACGTTTTATTGTTGTTGTTTACTTTGCAGTATTTTCTGTGACTTGCAATAGTTGCTGCAACGTTTGTGGCACATGAATTTGCTGTTAATGGTAAATGCTGCTAATGTTGCAAATGCTAATATTGATGCTGATGCTAATGTTGATGTTGATGCTGATGTAAGTGTTGCTATGCTATATGGAAATTGTTGTTCCTTATAAACGTTGAAGTGCAGCACTACTGATGAATGAACGAAATCATTTGTTTTGGAATTTTGGATTTTTGTTTCTTGGAAGCATTTGCACATTTAAACAATGTGTTTCTTTTTCACATACTTATTACGTTATTATATTCTTTTTTTTTTTTTGTTTTTATAACTGTTTTATTTTTTTTTCTAGTTACAATTGTTTAATATTTTTTTTTAGCATTTAGTCTTTTAAATTATTTATGATAGCGAAGTTTAGTTTTTTTAAGTCTATATGGATTTGAGTGTGTTTCTTTTCTGCGATTTTCGAGTTATCACAACATTATTTTCTTGATTATTTAATTAACTAAATATCACATTTATTGCTTTCTTATGTTTTTAGTACTTTTGTGGGAATGTTTCTGCTGCAAAATTTTTTATTACGAAAGAAAAAGGTTTTATTTTTTAATTTTGATACTCATATTAATGTTAATTATATTAAAAACCTTTATATAAACGAATAAGCTACAACAGCAATATAACAATATAAATTAATAATTATAAAATATATACTTAAAATTAATTTGAAATCATTTTTAGTGAAAAAAGTAACAACAATTCAAACTATATTGTTGGAATTTTTCCATTAAAATTTTTTAAATGATTGAATATTGTGCTGGATTTTTATTCATAAAAATTATTCATTTTAAAGTTTAAATTTAAATTCTGACACTTTTATATAGTTAATAATTATAACAATTAGAGAAGTATGTGTAGCATGAATGCCACACATGTCATTTTGTTTTTTATAATAATTAAAACAGATTGTGGCAATAATTATTGTTAGTTTATAATAGCAATAATTGTCATACAATCACAAAAAAATTAAATTTTTTATTTTCTGTAGAAATTAATGAAAAAATATCATAGTACAGATTACTTTATTCTTTTATTATTATCTCTCCAGAAAATCAAACACATATCTCGATCATCTATGAAACAATTTATCGCCATATTTCTGATGGCATTTATAATAATATTACCATCATAGCTAAAGTTTATAGTTATTATTAGAACCAGAATTTGTAGTTTAAAAAATAAATTCATGAAAATATTAAACTACTTCACAACATTAAAAGTGCTGTTTTTTCCACAATTTTCGAAAAAAAACCCGCTTTAATACTGATATCATCCGCAAACACCTTACAACTACCTGTCACCGTAGTCAAAAATATATACTGAAATGCTTTAAAACGATATTAGCTGAAACTACCAGCAAAACAAAAACAAAAACAAAAAAACAAACTAAAAATAGTAAAACAACAACAACAATAACGACACCAAAAATACCAGAAATACACAAAATTTATTTAAAAAAAAAAACTTAAACACGAAAAGTCCACTGATCAATGGCTATTGATGATGCTTGATGCTTGCTGCTGCTGCTGCTTTTGTGCTTCATCATTATTATAATGAAGTTTTTCATTATGGCAATGATGAGCTCAGTTATGATATTATGCATATAATAGTTTAGACAATAATCATCATGCCAAATATTTTATGAAAAAAAAAACTGAAACTTTAAATTCCCAACAAAAAACACAAATGTATTCAATACAATAAATCTATAATTAACAACACGCACAGTGGTCGAAATATGTCATTAGCATTGTCAAAAAACAAAAAAAAAAAAAAGAAAAACAATAGGATAGAGAACTACTGATGACTTGTAAAATTGGTTTACATATCATAATTATATTGCAGTAAAAGCATTTGAGGATTTAATGAAAAATAAATTTAATATTTATATTTGTAGTTTCAAATAACTTATTACTAAAAACTATATATCAACAACAAAATTAGTTAATATAGTATATATTAAAACTCTCTTCTTTTTAACAAGTCTGAAAAAAAATATTTTAGATTTTTAATAACTAATAATAACTTCTTTATACTTTTATTTTTAACTAAAATACATCCTCGTTTGATTTGACTAAGCATTTTTGTAATACAGTCAAGGTGCAAGACGGTTTAGAGAGCTAATTACATACAATTACAAAAAAATCTTTAACTGCAAGTCTCCTTAAGTCAAACCTTTTCTTTGCAAAATAGTACTTCGAGTTATGGAAGTTTGACTTATATATATTATATTATATTATATATTATATAAAACAATTTAAGTTTGAAATTTTATTCCTTTCAATTGAAAGTTAAAATTTAACTATGAAATTTTCCATATTTTACAGTAGCAACAATTTTTTTGTAATTATAACTGTTGAATCTAATAGACTCATTCACAAATTAACAAGATCGCAAAATACTATATGATTAGTAAAATAAAAAAATGCATATATTTAGTTAATTTATAACTAAATTACAACAAACACAAAGAGTTTAACAGAGACTGTTAAACCTTCATATGATAAAATTTTTCTTTTTCACTTTACACCTAAACTTGCTTGCCCTGAGCTCTTAAATCAAATCAAAAATTATTTAAATTAAATTCGTGAATAATTATTAATCAAAACTATAATGCAACGAAATCTTAACAACAAAAAAAAAAAAAAAAAAATAAATAAATTAACTAAAACTTATGTAAAGTTCGAATAAAATAACAACAAAAAAAAACATAATAGTTGAAGATTAACGTTAAACGATAACCAACTTAGTTAATGGTGCAACATTTATTTTTTTGCAAAATTGAGTAATTTTATTTAAAACAAATTTTGTTATGAAATATTTTGAATTTTAATTATTTCGACAGCAGCAACACAAAATGAAGATACGAAAAAATTAAAAAATAGTGGTTATAAAAATGCATTGGAAACTAGTTACGCATATAAAATTAATTAATAATTAATAAAAATAAATTTGACCCGACAACATACAGAGAAGAGTAAAACACAGCGGAGCGTATGAGTGACATTTAATGTGAACATAACGCGGTTGTAAACTCAGAATTGCCACTATCATCAGAAAAAAGAAAAAAAAAACAATAAAAAACAAAAAAAAAACAAAAATAACATAAAAACACATAAAAAGAAAAAACTAAAATATTTCAAAAGGCCAAAGTGAGATAACTACATGGAAGTTAGTGTTCAGTAACTGTGTACTAAAGTTATTTCGACATGCCCCACACGAACACTACAAAAACAAAAAGCTGCGTATGTGCGTTCGCACATAACATTGCCAATTGGCTACATAACATAAACCATAAATTTGGTTCTGTTATTACGAAAGTTTTTGTTATTGTGTTTGATGTTGTTGGTGCTGTTGTTTTTGCTGTTGTTGATTTCCTTAATTAGTTAGCTTTCAATGTTTTTTCAATATAACAACAAATCAATTTACAAAGGCACAAAATGATAAAATAACACAAAAATTCACTGTTGTACTTAACAGCGGCGTTTCATTTTTTATTGAATATGTTAACCAAAATCATAGTCAACAAAGACAAAATATATTTTTTGTTAATTACAAAACTGTTGAATTCATTTATAGTATTAACTTGAAAATTCAAGGTTAAGTTGAAATTTATAAATTTACAAAATCATTTAATTTATTTATTGCTTTTTTATTAAAATTTTTCTTTTGCTTAAATAGGCAAATTTAACATAAAAAAATATTCTCAATGGTACGTAACTTGTATTTGTATGCATATATATACATATATACATGAACAAACAAACATATTAAAATTAATGTTAATATATATTTTTTTATTAATTGCAATAATCTATTTACAGCTGCTTATAGTGCGAAATATTCAATAATTTTCTGCTGCTCTCATGAAAAATGTACTAAACTTAAAAACAACAATTATCTAAATTGTGTTGAAAAACTAGTTAATTTTTTATTAATTAATAAATTTCTTGTGAATATTAATCAATTTTTATGTATTCTTTGTTTTAATTCAAAATTAACTAGATTCAATATAATTCATTTTATTGTTTAATTACCAATTTAATTACCAATAAAGGACTTTAAACAAGATGTGGTTGTAAACCTTTGTATTAAAACGTATAACTACCCACAAATTCTAATAACGACAAAAAGTCTTTGATAAACATAACAAATTCTCATAATATCTAACACATATAAAATGTAATTTCATAATGGTTTTCTTATTTCATATAATTTTAATAAATAGACACTAAAATAGTATACTTTTAAAAATATTTTATTCGCATTGTACGTAATGTTGAACATTAAAATTCATTGGCATTGAACTAAATTATGACTTTAAATACTAAATATTGTAATATAACATTAAAATTTTGTATAGTTAAAATAAAAAAAATTGTTAAGCAAAAAATATTTCATTTCTTTAATAACTATTTTTTTTTTTGGAAAACTCTCTTCAACAATCTAAAAAAAAATGTGGTCGAAAATAATAACAACTGTCCTATCGTTCAAAAAATTGTAGATAAATGAATTACAAAGAAAGAACAAAAACATAGTGGAATTGAAATAAAAAGTTAATTAAAGGGAAAAAAACATAACTAACAACACTAGAAACCAAATCAAAAAAAATTAGTATCAGCAAAGCCACATTATTTTATTATTATTGTTGTTTTATGTGGCACAACTCACTCACAACAATGGATACAAAAGTGGTTCAATTAGTGACTACATTCGCATAAGATACAAGATACAAAACTGCGACTATGAATGGAGAGAACGCGAGCTAGTCATATGAATATAGGCGGCACAAGTGCATGAAAGATTATTTAACTATATGAGTATAAATATCGTTGATACATATTCACTTGTGTATAAATATGCAATAAAAATATTATACATATATACGTAATATATGTTATGTGGGTATATCGCAACACTGCAGAGCACAACTACTTTTTGTTTTTGGTTTTGATTTTGATTTCGTAATATTCAACTTGACTTTGAGTAAGTTATTATGTCAAAGCATTTAAAAGTATCTCATATAAATTTTTCTATGAAAAAATTTTTAAAATTATAATTTATTACGTTTATGTTTATTAATAAATTGTTATTACGACCAAATTTAAATTAGTTTTAGATTATTACTGGACTTATGTCGCTATTTTATGATATGCAAATATATATAATCATGAACTAATGTAAGTTTATTAGAGATAACTTCATGTAGCATACTAACTGGCAAATCTAAAACCAAAATCTGGGAAATAATTCAAAAGCATGAAGAAACTAGTAGTTCATAAGGGATCAACATTTTAAAATCATTAACTAGAATTTATATGATTCTATGATAAATTTTTTTATGATTACAGAAAAATTCAAATTAAAACTAAATTGCACAAATTCATTTATCTTTTTTTTATAGCTGTTGTATTGATGAAGGGGTGACTTTATAGAAATCTGAATTAAACTAAAAAATACAAGACCAATCATTCATTTTACAAAAGCAACGATATACATATTACAGTTAATTATGTATTTGAGCTTATAAGACAATATATAAACAAATTCAACAATATATAACATACATTATGACAACATTAATATATAATAAAACTCAACTGAAACTAATAAAACTTAGTTTAACAACAAAGAATACTTGAAATTGATTGATTAGAGACTTTGAACAGTTTCAATGACAGAACATATATCTCGATTACCGACTGCATGTTTTTATTTACTCATAAAAAAAGGGACAATATATAAAGTATATTGAATATATATCATATTAGAAAATCTACGACCATACATTTAGAAACTTGTTATAAAATTTTTGCTAATGTCAAATAAAAAAAAAAAGAGTAAAAAAATGTCACAAAAAATAATTTAAGACTTTCCTTAAATTATCTTTCTTTCCTTCTATTTTGCATTACGAAAAAACCCTAAAGGATTTCAACTAAATAAATTTACTATTTTTTCCTCTAAATTTCATTCTAATAGAAAGTTTTGCCAACTTTAGCAAGCAAAAGTTGTAGAAAAGTGCTATAATAAATCATTTATGAATTCCATAGAATATAGTGCTTTGCCCAAATTTGTACCGAAACGGCCTACATAACATATTATATATTTAATAAAGGTACTTAACTTGACAAAAAAATATAAATAATTTTAGTTACAAAAAAAAACAAAAACTAAAAAAGAAGAAAAGAAAATTAAAAGAAAGAGATAGAGAGATAAACAATTATATTGCATATATAGTATATTGAAATAAAGTACTTAATATTGATTATAAAAGATAAAATCTTTCTATAAAAGGAGAGAGAAAGAGATAAGAGAAATAACAAATAGTCTTAATAGAGAAGATTGAAAAGTAAAATAAAAGATATATTGAATATGAAATGAGGAGATAAAATCCTCACAGTTAGAAAACAAAAACCTGTAAAATATGAAAAAGAATGAAGATAAAAAAAATTGCAAGAAAAATAATAGAATAAACTCAAAAAAAAAGATATAGAAAACAAAAAACTGTGGATCAACAGATAAAAGACGTAAACAGAAAAATAAAGATATAAAAGATCGCAAGAGAAATAAAGCAATATCAAAAACAAAACCAGCAATATCATTTACTGAATAAAATATATATATAGCAATACTGCATAGAATATAAAAAGAAAACAAAAAAATAGAGAGAATTACACTAAATTAAAAGTAAGGGATGGAAAACAACAAAAGAGTAAAAAGAATAAGCAAAAGACAAGAATTGTTAAGAACTAATTATAAAAATTTTAATAAAACATATTGAAAATAATTGATAAAGACAAAAGCAAAAAAAATTAAATAGGTCAATAAAACAGAAAATTATAGAAACAAATAGAAAAAAAATAGAATAAAAGAAGGAAAAAGATAAAAAGAAATAGATATAATGTAAAGGAGAAAAGTATATAGATATCTTTAAAGTCTATTAGAAAAACTAAAAAGTTTTTCTCTCTTCATTTCTTTAAAAAAAATAAAGAAAATAGATAAGACCGAAAAACAGAAACTATGAAAGAAGAAAAAGAATGTAAATAAAATTAAAAAAGTAGAGTAAAAGAAAATAGAAAAATAACAAGAATAGATGAAATATGAAGAAACAATGATCTCAAGAGAGAAAAAAAAATAAAATAGTAAAATTAAAATAAGAACTATTAATGTTAATTAAAATATTTTAAAGAAACAAACTGTATTGGAAAAATAAGTACATGTAATTAGTTTGCTAATTTTATTATAAACAAATAGGTCGAAATTTACTTTATAAATTTATAATTTTTATTTCTTTTTAGTTGAAAATTACATATACGGCCAAACTTCCATAAGTCGAAATACCATTTTGCAAAGATAAAGTTTGACTTATACAGACTTCGAGTTAAAGAATTTTTTTGTAACTATATGTAATTTGCTCTCTAAACCCTGTTGCATTCAGTTTGATATTCTATTCAGTTATAAATAATTTATAAATAATTCGAGTTATAGAAGTTCGTATTATAGAAGTTTGTATATTAATAATTTAAGCAAAAGAAAACTTTAAAAAAAATTGTAATATAATTATAAAGATCTATAATATGTTCCTTATAGCTAATTTAATTCAATAGTACGTGATTTTAATTTTAAACAGAAACGTTTATTTTATAAAAATATTTTAAATATTTTTCATTTAAGCTCATTAAAGCTAAATAATTCAATTAGTTGTTTTAACAGATAAGAAAATTATTTAAATCACATACGAGCATTTAATATATTTGTATTAAATGAAAGGAATTTAGAAATGTCTAACTCAAATCAAATATCAGCACAAAATATGAAAATATGAAAAAAGTAGCAGCAAGATTAATATATTTTTAAATTTTATAATTCATGGTATACACCCAACAAAAGAAAACAAATATAAATAAATATTTGAACTTGAATGGAAATATTTTGAATAAATAGTTCATGAGCAATTTTGCCCACTGTACAAAAAATTTTCAAGGTTAACGTGTAACTTTTGTGTAATTCATTTTTTGGTAAAACAAAAAAACGCACGCACATACACATACACATACACATACATATACATATTTACACAACATTTATACATCAATCACAAAAGTAAAAAATTAGTTTCATAGATAACAAAAAATAGAGAAAAATATTTGTTTCAATTGCACTTTAAATGTTCGCGTGAAGTTTTAATACAAAAAAAAAATTATTAGATTGTTAATGTGTGCAAAAAAAATTATTTAAAAATTGAATTAAACTATAGCAAACTATATTTGCCGCCAAAATTAAAAATATTTTTGAAATAAATTTTTTGCACAACATAAAACTTAAGAGCCAAAAAAAAAGAAAAGCTTTTTCTTTTCTCTCGTTTTTGTTATTGTATTTTTGTTTAACACGTTGTCCAAAATGTGAATTCATTTATTTTTTTTTTTGTTCATTTTTTAATACCAAACTGAATGATCGCGATAGAGGAACACTGCGTTCAGTAATTTTTGTCACTACAACAATCGACACCGCACACTAAAAACTCACTAACCAAGACGAGCAGCCCCCAAAGTCCAAAGAGGTAAACGTCGCGCTGGTTCATCCATTCAATAACTCACCGAGTCACCGAGTAGCTGCTAACAAACAACGTTGATTTTTCTACTTACTGTACAAACACTTCTTCACACCCTCTCTACTGAAACAGCATAAAATATAGCTAAAAAAAAACAACTTTTTCCTCTCTGACAAATGGAGAGCAGCAACCAGTAAATTCGCTCTTTCGGAAGAAACTGCAAAGCAATGATCAAACGTAAAAATAATATAAAAATAAATTAAATAATAGAAAAAAAATTATAAAAATATTAAAACAGACAACAACAACAATATCAGCGCGCTATTAAAAAGCACAACTGACATATTTAAGAAACCAATTTTCAAAACAACTACAAAAAATACTGTTTTACATAAAATTAACACAAAAAAAATTAAAAAACAACAATATAAAAACAAAACTTTAGTTTTTAACTAAAAGTTTATAACGCCACAGCACAAATTTTCGGTATTAGATAAGCTCCAACCTCGAAACAAGGCATCACGTCACATCACGACTTCGTTTATTTTCGTTTTCAATTTATATTTTGTCGCTTCGGTCTCGTCGGTAATGTACTCGCTAGCTGTACTCGTCAGCAAGTAAAGTACACACAAACAAAATCTTCATTTAGATTACCAGACAAGTTTTCTATTTTCCTCCATTGAATGACTTAATTCAATATTTTTATATATTATTTTAACAAATTTATATTGTACCTAGGGTTATAATCCTAGTACGTATTTTGAATCCATTTGTGCTAAAAAGGTGATTACTTAATATTATTAATTTCTATGGAATAAATATTGTCTTCAGATATTTCAAAAGTAAAAATATAACCAAATGTATTTATAACATATAACAAAATCTTTACTGTTTATCGAAATTAATTTTTCCGTTCCATTTTCAAATAATAACTTATATACAGACTCATATAATCATATATAGATTATCAATTCATTTAGTACGGCTCTGTGGATGAGGAAGAAACTGTTCTCCACCTCATGTATCATTGTCCACATCATAGGGTAATAGATAATTTAAAATTTTTGAGATTTATTTTCTTACCGACCTGACAAACTTATCATTTTGCAAAATTGGGAACTTGACCAAGTTTACAAACTTGTCACGTTGGTTTTATTTCATTTGAATGAAATAAAACTGATATTACAACGGGCTATTATTTGAGCTCAAGTGGACTTTAGACACAAGTACGCAACTCTAACCTAACCTCTGACCTAGTTTACATCACATTTTTTAAATTCTGAAAAAATTGAATTAGTCACAACAGACCGAATATTTTTTAGGTATTGTGTGGTTTTCTGGATAATATTAAAGTTGATTCTTATACATTTCATATGGTTTGGAGATATAACCTATTAAGATTTTTCCACTATTTGATCAATGTAATATAATACTACAGAAAACACAAATCAACAGATTTATCATTTTAGTTTTTTATATTGAAAATATAATAAAAAAGAAAGGGTGAGATGAAGACAATATTTAATTCTACATTAATGCTGCAATTTCTTTACTAAGAATTTAAAATTCTTAGCGCGAGAAATTAAATAAAGACTCGGTGAGTTATTGACTTGGTAGTCAATTTATATCTCTATAACGAAACCACTTATCCGGAGAATTCCTCGCACGATAAAAACAACACTGTACCAGACACATCTGGAAAAAATACCACAACATACAGTGAGTTTTTGTAGAATCACTTGTAGAATTTTATTGCCCCAGATGAGATGGATTTTATAGGTAAATTGTCTTTCGAAAATCACTTAAGAATTTTTATTACCCCAGATGAAACAATTTTATTTGTTTACAGATCTGCCAAACGAAAAATCCGTCTAACACAGAAGGAAATTCCAAATTTTTGTCATTCAAAAATTGTCATTTAAGTCATAGTAAGATACCACAATTTTTATACATTAAGTGTTTGTTAAATAATCCATATTGCAAAATGCAAACCTTAACCTTAACATAATGATGTCTTGAATGACAACAGAGAAAATAATTATAATCGTATTCATTAATATTTACCAAAAATATAATAAATGATGTTACTAAAATTTATTTTCATCTATTTATTCTATCTATATTGCATAGTGAATGACATGGACTCATTTAAATCACATAAACTCAATTTAAAAATGTATAATTATTACTGATTTTATAAAATTGTAGAGAAAGGTTCACTATTTTGTTATAGGAATTTACTTAATAACACTACAATCTCTGTTAAGCAATATAACATCATTATGATAACTGATGAAGTAATATTAACAGCTCATTCATAAGCACATTTGTATCCATAAGTATTATATACTCACACAGATAATCACAGAGATATGAAAACATGTAGAAAAATATCTATTAAACACTCATGCATGGACTACACAAATCAAGTGTTTATTACGTCTGTTGTTGGTTCCTACTTCATTTCCATTCTAAAATTATCTATTACACATTCTCGAGTGCAAAGTGTATGCTTTATATGCCACAAAAGCAAAAGTTGAAATGGGCAAAAATAGATAAAATAAATAAGCCAAAGACAAGTCAAAATTATAAATACCAAATAATAATAAAAATAAAATTAATCAACATAAATACGTAATCAGAAATATGGCAAAATCATGAAAAATATTCACGCATTTACACACATTTCTTTTGCCGCCATTATTGCCAGATCTCAGGCCTTCTGTGTTTCTGTTTGCTTTGTTCTGGTTTTAGTTTTGGTTCTGGGATTGAGCGTTATAACTTTAATCAGTTACACTGTAAAAAATACTGTACATAAAAGTAGCTAAGCAAAAACATGTGTTAATTTATTTGATTTTTTTTGTGGTTGTATTTGTATTCGAGTTGATTACTTACTGCAAAAAATATTTAATATGAAATAAGTTCATTGCAAACAATAAATTTTTATATTTTTAAACCATTTTAAATTTTTGTGGTACAAAAAGTTCCGAATTTATATACAAAATCCACTTTTAGTATTTTTTATCTCATATTTATGTGTCAACTAAAAAACAGGCGTGAATCTTATCAACGAAAGCAAATACGGTTTTTTTTAGCACTGACAAAATTTAACTTTAAATTAAAATTTTAAAATAATTTCAAGTTTTGCCCTTAATGTTGATAGTTTCATGTTTGATTGCCTCATTGCCTCATTCTTTATTGGACTGTAATTCAAAATTCTCAGAATATAGTTCGAGATAACGTTAATAAGTACACATTTAACTTTTTATTGATTTGTATTAAAAATTGAAACGGTACATAGCACATATAGTGAAAAAGTGAAAAAGTGAAGACTGAGATGAAAACTTTAAAAAATAATATGTATAGAGTCATGAAAATGTGTTGAGAAAAATGCTTTGAAATGCTTTGTTATGAATGCTTTGAAAACACATTTTGTCAAGGTTAAGAAAATTTGTTTTAATATTTATGTTTTAGTAATGTTTTTAATTTAAAAATTGCAAATTTCTTGCATAATAAATTCTTTAGTTCTGTTTTTTATGAATTCAATAATAACACTCTTTTTAATTTCTTCAGTCTATTGTAAATTTAAGTGTCGTAAATTAACTTTTAACAGTTGTCATCGGTATTTTTATGCCTACATTGTTTACTGTTTTATAAATCAATTTTGTTCACACTCAAATAATTTAGAACAACTAAAACTAAATATATTTATCTCAACAACGTTTAATCACGACATAGCAAAACGAAACAAAAAAATCCTTAACAACATACTTGTACCATAAAAGTCAAATCTAGTACACCTACTTCACAGATACTTTACACATAAAGATACTTTTCAGTGTCTTCAGCTCCTTCAAGTAGACAAGAACCAAAATAATAAAAATAAAATCAACATACAAAAGCAGCGAAGTATCCTACATAAATTGCACAAAAAATTAATTCTACTTTACACACAAACAAATACACACACTCACACGCCTACATTTATGCACTTTCTAAGGCTACTCAATTCCTAGGGTACTATGCGAACGACCATCTCCAGGCCACTACTTTTTCTTTCATTTAAGTTTTTTACACATTTCTACACACAATGCATGCACCACACGGCATGCACCACAAACGAAAGGAAATTGGTGGAGCTATGCAAGTACATATACAAACAAGCAAGCAAGTTATTTTGTGTAGAGTGACGTGCAAGGCATTAAGCGCACTTGTTTCGTTTCGTTTAGTTTTGTTGTAATTTGTCATTATTGTTGTTGTTGCTTCAACCATTGTTGTTGGTGTTGTTTTTGAGCTAGTGCTGAACGCTGCTCAAGGACGTTTAGGAAAAGTTCTTATTTTGCATTATTCGAAATATTTTACATTTACTTGCAATTCTTACGTTTGACGTAGTGTTTTGTATATAAGTATGCATATAAATATGTGTAAGTGAGTGTTGAATGAGTGTTTTTACTTATGAAAGTAGTCTATACCTAAAGTAAAATTTTTACCAGAATTTTAACTGTCAAATTGCAACATTGGTCAAGTGCTACTGTTGTTTTTGTAACATTTTAGCTGATATTTACTTTGTCATCAATGTGTTTGTAAGCGGTAGTGCGGAGAGCTTTCAAGAGAAAGAACATGCATATACAAGTAGGAGAAAGTATGAAAGAGTAATAAACTTATGCGCAGGACAATAACGAAAACGAAATGAGCAGAAATGCTATGAATAACAAAATGAAAGAAAAAGAGATCCGGAAGGAAGTATGTAAATGAAAAAGTTAAGTTACGTTTGTATAAATGCACGCGCGCAGTCACGCATACACACACAGCATTAAGTATTAAGTAAATGTAATAAGAAGTAGGTCAACTCTGCTGTTAACGTCAGCATGTTAGAAGTTATGTGTCAACCACGAGATAAGCTAAAGTCGGTAGCTATGCCAGTGGCGGAACTGCAGTTTTAATGCAATTTTAGTGTTTTTTGAATGGAAAAACAAAATTTGCACGTATTGTGTGACATCTACACATATATAGCATAGCATGCATAGCACTGCACAGTAAATTTTATTATTATTATTGTTGTTGCTGACGTTGACGTTACTTGCTGTTAACGACGCAGCTGTAACTGTGGCTGTTGTTATTGATATTACTGTATTTGAAGCAATTATTGCACTCGGCTGCAGTAAAATTTAGTTTTTTTTTGGTTTCTGGTGTTATATAAGACATCTCCTACAAACATATGCATGCATCTATGAATCCACATATATAAATAAATATATATATATATATATACATATGCGTATATATGCACATAACACCCATTTAATTCGCGTGAGCGCATGTCGGTAAAATAAGTTCCATTTCCTGTAAAGCTGCTATGTTATTTTAATTTCATTTCATATATATTTTTTTTATTCCTTTACATTTTGTTGTTGTAATTTACGCATTATGATTGTTGTTGGGTATATATGCCTTTATACATTCCAAAATTTATGTTTATATTCAAATATACTTAACTACAAAGATGTTTTTTGTCCTATATAAATGAAAATATGCATTACTCTTACTAAATGATTTCAGATTAGAAATATTTATTAAAAGGATCCAAATTCATATTCGGTTTTGAAGAATTTAAAAATGCTTGAAACATACTTTGAATTTTTTACTTGCCCCGAATAACTTTCTGATCATTAAATTCCATTAAAAAATTTTAAAAAGTAGACTTAGGAATTTTAGAAGTTTTAGCACACGATTCACAATCTCTTTTCCTTTCCCAATTAATTATATTTTGTATTGACCCCAAAATATAAGACTTGTAAACCAAAACGCTACATACAACATTGGTGATCTTCTATATAACGCATTATATACAATATAAATAGTACTCGTATATATCAGTTGTAACAAGATTCTAAATTAGAATAATTTAGGGAGAGAGAAGAGCATACAACGTAAAATGCCTGATTCTAAATGAGGAGAAGGCTCTAGAAGCATACGCGGAAAGATTTTTTTTGAGATCTATGCATTAGCAATGAGTATAGAATTAGAAGGAACAATGAGCTGTATAAGAAAGTGCTTCGGTTAGAAAGGTGTTTGTTGAAAGATGCAGTAAAGAATGTTCGTGTCTTCGGTGAAATAACTGGATGATCAACAATATGTAAGCACTCGGTACAAACAAATGGCGACAGCAAGCTCAGATCGGACTGAATGGCGGAGGCTACTGAACGCAGTCAAGGACGACTCACGTCTGTAATAGCCAAATAAGTAAAGTAAGTAAATTAATAATAAATTATGTAGCATTATCACAACAAAACCCAAAAACTTTAGGATGGTACAGCATTGCTGGAAGGAATTATAAAAAATATATATATATTATTTTAGCGTAGTGATCAACGATCCGATATATTCTATTTAACTGTTTATATGTTATATGTTCAAAAACTTTAGGATGGTACAGCATTGCTGGAAGGAATTATAAAAAATATATATACATTATTTTAGCGTAGTGATCAACAATCCGATATATTCTATTTAACTTTTTATATGTTAATTATACATAAAATAAACCAATGGAATATACTGTAATGGATTATTACAAATACTATTATTACAACAATATATTTTATTATACAAACTGAAGATAACTCATCATTTACTAAGTAATAACACTAATAACTTTAATAACTAATAACACTGATTGGTTATTTTGATGATACTACTAATAACAAGAGACGGGAATTTTAAGACGATGATGATGAAAGAATCATTCTCTAACGTCTATATTCATCTTCTGTACCCGTTAATGAAAGAGGGTGTTAATTCTGATATTAGCAGCTTCGAACGCCTTAATATAAATTAATATTTCGTTTCTTGAAAGATTCGGAAAGTTACGGTGCGAAGTGAATGAAGTTTGTATTGCATCTCAGCTGATATATACGAAAACGAGGTGATAACAAAAAAAAACAAAAAAAACAAAAAAAACAAAAAAAAACAAAAAAAAAACAAAAAAACAAAAAAATAAATTTTCACAGATCTTTAAAAAGAAATTACACTCTATGAAAGGAAAGGGATTTTGTATTGGTAAAGGAATATTGGTAAGGATAAGGGTAAACTGAAAATGTACAAATTAATTCAGCCACCCTGTATATGTACAAAACAGATCTTTTGATTTAGATTACGTTATTCTAGAATGTTCTGTGTTGTAAGTACACGAAACTTAACTAATTACATACAAATGTTATTTTATATAAATTCATTTAATACAATAATTTTAATTGTATTCAACGTCAAAAGCTTGACTACGTGCTAAACAAACGTAACTTTAACGTTATTTAAATTATTAATAATTTGTTGATTATTGACATTAACTGAAGAACGTAAAAAAAAGAGTTTTTAACATTGACCCTCAGACTTTGTTATTGCAATCTATAAATGCAACTCAAACTACATATCATTGTTAAAAATACTTGATAGTAATTTTTCGATTTATTAATTAAATATGCTAATATTATGATTTTATAAGAACAAATTATTAAAAAAATAATACTATTCAAACAATAAAAAAAAAATTTTAATATATGTATATATTTATGTAGAAAAATGTTTTTAAAATTGAATTTTAATTAATGTATGCATATTTTTGTATTTAGATAATATTAGATTTTGTGATTTTGTGATTTTATGAAAAGCGAAACTAAAAATCATAGAAAACAACTTTTAAAATGATTTTATAGGTGAAGCATTTTGGAGATGCTAATTTGAAATCCAAACCCGAAAGACAAGTGCGATCATCTTCTCAAAAAACGTGCACGCAGACGGAACTTGAATACTCGTATAAAACCAGTAAACCTGTACTACAGATAGGGAGGCCAGCTAAATGAAGAAGTTAGTCAGTCAGTATGTCAGTTTGTTATGAACTAATATTTCTAAGATTGAAAAATTATATTCATAATTTGTAAATTTTTGTAGTTAGCACATAATCCACCTGCGGTATATAACAGAATATAGCAGATCACTCAATATAATATAAGAAATAAAATAATAATTAAAAACATATACCGACGAGCAATGATGCAACCTCAATGAAAACAAGTTTTAATACGTATTTAAAATTTAGAATTTATACTAAAATTGTAGATAGAAATTTATAATTACTCATTTATACATGCAAATAAATTATACAATTTGTACACTGCAATTATACAGGGTACAAGTACATATATACGATTAGACTGCGGTTATTTTGGAAATTGGAATGACATCATCAAATTTGTGTACGAGTACAGTTGCAGTTGTGAATAAATTTTATTTGGAAGATGAAAAATATAAATTAAAAAAATCAATTAAAAAATATTATAACGAAATTTAAAGATAGATTTGCCATTGAAATAATTAATAGATCAGATAAAAAAATACGTAGAGTGAGTTTGTATTGCATAATAATCTCAATTATTTATTGTTTTTTTAATTTATTTAATGTTACCCAACAGTGATTAGTTTGATAATATTTTCAATTTAGCAATCTTAATATGAATAACAATATTTAGTATATATTTATTCATTGAAATAACATATAATAACATATATAATGATCTTAGCAATAGTATAACATTATTAGTAACGAAATTGAAAGCAACATTTCAATGTGAGTTCAGGGATTTCAAATATATGCTAGCCTGTATATAAAATCTATAAAGTTTTTCACTCGGCAATAACTCGTTTAATACGTTTTATAAAAAAAACACATCATTGGTTTTTATAATAATAGAAGAAATAGGGAAATATATGATGATCCCAACAATATAAGTTGTTGAATGCTCAAGTACTTAAGAGTAGATGATAAATTTATGCAAATTTTCACAATTTTATGAGAAATATAGAAAATCAGTTTTATTAATAATAGAAGCAATAGTGAAATATATGATGATCCTAGCAATGTAAGAATCAAATGCAGAACTGCTTAAGAATATATGATTATACGATCATTACGAAACTGAACGTAATCATACATTGAGAGATCCAGTCTTATATGATCAATAACTAAAGTAAACGATCAAAAACATGAATGAGAGATCGAAAACCCCAACTAAAGCTATCACGTTAAGTTTTTTTTAAAATAGATTTAATATAAATAATTACTAAAGAGTAAAAAAAGTAAAATCAAATTGTTTCAAGAAGTTAAAAAGTAAACATTTCAGCACAACAAAATAATATATTTTTAGTGCAGACACATTTTATTATATCTATTCAATTAGAGCAAAATATATTTTTAACTTCAAAATATAATTTACATTTCATAGAGAATGTTTGTAAAATATAGTCAACAAATATTGTTCTATAAAATTGTTCTAAATGGTCATTTTCTAAACAGAAGCATTAACATATTGATTTATAAACGGAGGTAATATTTTGAGAAAAACGAAAATGTAAAATAACACGTACTCTCTTCACAGGGCACTGTAAACTAAAATACCACCTTATAAATACCACCTATACTTACGGAAGCAAACTGTAGATTAAGTGAAGATAATGAGGAGCCGGTCTCACATATGGTGTTAGAATGCCCTGCGCTTCTAGACTTCTGGGAATGTATATTCTTAGGTAAGAGGCAATAAAACTCTGTAAAATAGGTTCTATACTACTTTTTATTGACGCAACAGAGCTTAATAACCTACTCTAAGTCCAGAAGGGGACACAATAGACCCGTCGGTCGCAGTGCCACTTTCCGTAACAATAATAATAACATAATGAGTGTTCAATCTTGTAATAATTTAGTTTTATAAAAATTCAATATACACACAACACCCTGTTAAAAATATTGTAAAATTTGTAATACAATTGAGTGAATTTTTGATAAATTAATTGAAGTATTCAATACAACCAGTTTCTTCAATAAACTAAGCTTAAAATTGTTTAATTTATTGCTTAAAACCAACCATTCTTCCATTACTTAATTTTTATAAAACTAAGCTCTTTACATATCTCTCTGTAAGCCGCTTCCTTGTATCAACCAACAAAACAAAAAACAACAACACAAACCTCGAATAATTTACGGGTTTATAGAATAAAAATTTGTTAAATCCAAAAATTCAAAAATGTAAGCTTGAAGAGTTGTTTAAAATGCAGTTTGAAAATTAATACATTTAATGAAAAGTCAAAGTATCAAATACTCATCGCAACTATTTACTTAATTTATGGCAAAAGATGAAATACTCTCCAACACCCTACTTATAAACACAAGTTAAAGTATTTCAAAAAAAAAAAAAAATAGTATTTCAATAAAATGGCAGTCAAAACATGATTTTCAAGCATTAGCGCCTTTATCTCAAACGCAAAAACAGCAAAAATTTTGAATTTTGAATTTTTCTTGATGAATAAAAAAATTCAAATTTCAAGTGTTTTCATGACAGGTACTCCAAAAAAAATACTTATATACAATAGACTATCTAACAACTACACACAACCAACACAACCCGCCTCACCGACGTTTACTAATACCAGTCATATTTTACTCACTTCTCTCACAGAAGCGTAGCCGTTAGCAAAGAATTCTCCTAAGACTAGAAAACCTGCTCTATCTGTACGCATTTGACTGAGATTTTTTTTGCTGTCGTTGCCTTTTCATATTTAGAAGCTCACCTTGACGCGCTTGAAAGCTCGTTTGCCGACTTAAGGCTTGCGACTTATGACTTATTAAACAGCATGGCATGCCTCTGCCACCTGCAAGCCTCAATGACTGCCCGCCGCATCTAACAAATCTCTTTTACACAACGGCGGCGGCAAGGCAATTGTGATTTGCTTATTACCGCACATCGACAGAGCGCATTCAGTGTGTGATGAAGCGATCGCTAAAATATGATCTTTGGTATCTGTTGTTTCTGTAGTATATTTTTTTCTCATTTTGTTAATATTCGTATATTTTATACTTAAATTTATTTGTATTGGCACAGTAATTCGTTTCATCTAATAAACTGAGGTGTATTAATGCGAGAAACTAAACGACAATGAGTTTGACTTTCCATCTGTTGGACCGTCAATCGTCAGCCTATCTGTTTAACGATTATTATGTTTTGTTTTATGTTTTCATTGCTATTTTTTATTATTACAGTCTGTTTTTTATTACATTATTACAGTCAGTTATTGACTTTGTGTTTACTTTTCAAAGATATCAAATGTATCTCAAGGTACGAAATGTCACTCAATGTTTATTACTTTGATTTTATTATTAAAATTTTTTTTTTAGTTTTTTTTTTTTTTTTTGTGTTTGCTTTAAGGTAGTTGGCGTTAGTTTTGGCATTATCTTGTTAATTTTTTCTTATCTACTCTTTGTATTCGTATAGGTATTTATTTTTATACTTTTTTCATAGTTTGTCAATGTTACGTTAAGATTTTATTTCAGCCCACTTGTTCACCACATTGTGTATATATTTAATGATTTTACTTTTATTATGACAGTAACAATGAGACTCATATCTTCTTCGAAAATGCACTTAAAGTCTACCAAAAATTTTCTCATGAATACATACATATGTATGTAAATTCTATCACTTTGTAGAATACTTACACTACAAAAAGCCACCACACACAGCGATAGGTCGATAAGTAGGATGAATTTAATATCGAATTATAACTGATTGATCGATTATAGAAGTCGTTATAATATTCAATCATAGTTTAAAATATAATGCATTATTATTGTGATTATTGTGAATATGGTATATAACACCGTGATCTTAAATACTATAATGCTCTCTTAACGTGACTCTATAAGTTCCTTTTCTTCAATGAATAATAATAATATTTAGTATTTGAAGTTCTGTGCAGCTCTACAAAAAATATTATATGTTATGTATTATCACATTTTTTTATACAATTAGGACGAAAAAGGACCCAAGTAGTTTCGTGGTCTACTTCAACTAATCCTTCACTTCAGTGGGGCCACTTGTTGGACAGTGCGCTGTCCCAACCTCCCACCATATATATTTTATTCAAATATAAATATGAATGACCAGACAGTTTGAAGAGATGAAGTTAAAATTTTACTATATAGAATTATAACACTAAATTTTATAGTTAAATTAAGTAGTGATGAAAATTAGTTAGCATTGATCAGAAGTTGTAAAAGATATACATAAAATGCGATCTAAGATATTAATAATGTATACATAAGAGATTGTGTATCCCTCAACATTATACCTATGTATACAATTTGATTTTAAAAATAGTTAGTGTATCTTCATTAAGGAAATACTATCTCTAAACAGAGCAGACCACTGTGAGATAACGGAGAATCATAAATCTGTTGTATATATCCCATGACGAAATCTCCACATGCTTAGTAAACCTTTGTCTAAGAATAAATATTGTAATTTCTAAATAATAATTTTCTTTACTATTAATAAAGAAACACATGATATCTTAGTAACAAGTGAAGAAAACAAATAAAATTTTATACTACATTCTGGAATTATATTTGGTCGCGCTTAATTTTTAATGTGAGCAATATATAAGAATATTTTAATAATTAGTTTTAACAAATATGATTGTTTTTAATCAATAAAGTTATCCTTTATTAACCAATAACTCGATATGACTTGCAATGGCTGCAATGATTACATTCATGAATAAAATCAAAAACTTTTTCAATTCAGAAGTGCTTTTATAAACTCACTTTGGACCACATATTTTACTGCCTACTTTTATTGCATTCTCGTCTGATTCAGCGCATTCTTAGACAAGATAAATGCTTCCATTTAATTTTTGAGAACGAAATTTGAGTACGTTACGTACATGAATCACATTAAATCACAGCCAGTATGCAAATGGTTATTAATAATTTAATAAATGAAAAAATCTTAATTATATATTTTAACACTTTTTTTTTTGAAAAATATTAAATATGTCAAGTTCTTTTAAAAGCGTTAATGTTATATGTGCGTGAATGTTTCAATTTTTTTTATTGACTTGATTTGATAACCTTTATAGCAAAAAATATGCTATATACGTTGGATATTACATATATATTATTATTACATTATTTATTTAATAATATACGAGAATAATTTAAATTTGAAAAAATTAAAAAGAATAAATCAAAGAATAATATGATGTCGATATAAACATTGCCGTAGCTTATAGAACGATATAAACTAAATTTAAATTTAACAGTTGAATCTTATTAAATATTATAAAATAATAATAAAATAATTAATAAATTATACAAATTTATTAATTTCTGTAATTCGTAGTAATTTTTAGGGTGAATCATTCCTTTTATTATCTAAACATTTTAATATATAAATTATTATTATTTCAGCAAGTATTCTACAGCAAGTATTCTAATGGTACAAAAATCCCAATTATTCGAAACTTAAGTAAACTTTTTACTTTAAGTATTTCACGTCTGAAACCACTCTATTCGAAAGAATGGGATTAATCCCAAAAAATTTTAGAGATTTCTTTTCTTATTCCTTCTAATGTATATTACACAGAACCCGTTCCTTATTTAATTTTAACAAAAACGGCTCAAGTTCAGTTTCACCAGACTTAGTAAACTGATGGATAAAACATATATATTTGATATCTGTTCTTTATGATCGAGTACAGACGGTTACACATAGAAGAAGATATTAAGGCAATCTACTTTAATGCTTATTGGAAAATGCTTATTGGAAAATAGTATATAATCTCTGCTCTTTATGATCGACTAGGAAGGACTGCACATGGAAAAGATATTAAGACAATTAATATTGTTAATCATATTGTTATATATGACATTTACGAGTATTGAACAAAGGACAATTTCTGTAAAAGATTATTTGTATTTACTATTGCACTGAACTAGTTTCAATTATTAATCTATTATATTACTTAAAAAAATCGTAATCCTTTCAATTAGAATTACAGTATCCACAAAATTTACTGTGTACATTTAATAGAACATATGGTACTAGTACATAAAAATTTCAACTTCGCCATTTAAAATTGCAAATTTAAAAACATTTTCATTAATTAGAAATATTTAATTATACAATGCAGAAAAAAGCATATTTGATTTAAAATACAAAAATAGTGATAGGGAAAATTGGTACCAACTTTTTACAAACAGCAATAACCTAAACTTAAACTTCGACTGTCCTTAAACTGAGAACTTGTAATATCAGTAAAAGTAAAAAAAACTATAACCGAAAACTAAACCGGCGAACAATTACAGATAATGTGTTCAGTATAAAAAAATGATACAATGGCATTTAAACTGCAAGAATGCAAATGTTATGTCGTTATTGTGGATCTACAATTAAGGGTATACATATACGATATTTAACCAAAGACGGAAAGGATGTATGGCACGAGTATATACAATGTGTATACTTCAATTATTGGTATATAATACAGTGAATAATACAATTACTTATACTTGTGCACTATCGTGCTGATGTAAATGCTTGTAGCTCGGTGCTCGGTGCTGGGTGCCGATGTAAGTGGGAAAATTTCCAAAAATAGGTCAAAATTTGGATATAAATCTCACAATTTTAGTTAGTAACTTATATTGGAATGTCCTTCGATGTTTCGATGTTTCGCTTTGCAAGTGAGTATTCAAATTTGTATGCATGTGTGTGTGTGCTTGAGTTGTACATGTGTGAGTCTGGGAAATGGTTAGTGGATTTCATGCCAAAAAAAACCAAAAACACAAAAAAAAATGCCGGAAAATGTAGAAAACAATTTAACGCAGTCAAAATTTTAACAAAAAAAAAAAAGGAAACCCATATATATGTAATTATGTTCTTTCAAAGTTAAAATTTTATAATTTTCCTGTAGAAACTGTTCTATGTAGTATATGTAGATATTTTCTTCACAAAGTAATTATTTTTTATAAATTCTCTTTGTGAAGTTAAAATGATTTATGTGTAACATTTGAAGACTAGCATAATACTAAGTATTATTAAGTCAAATGGTGATAGCCTTGCCAGTGTAATAAGAAAAACCGTTTTTAAAATTAAGTATATATTTATTTCAACATTAAATATATTTATATAGATATTTTCGACAGAAATATTTTTTCAATTTTATTCTGTAATTTTTCGTAGAATTTTTTACTGATTATTTTCTATTCTTTGAGCACTGAGTGCATGCGTTAGTGTAATGAAAAAGTTTACTTCATTATTGAAATTAATTCAATTTAATGAGCAATGCATATACGATATGACATTTTCAATGTATGATTTAAATATTTTAATAAATCAAGTGAAAGATAATTAATTTTTAAATAAGTAAACAATAATAATTAAATATTTTAAAATAACCTTTGGTGAAAATTGAAATTTTTTAGCCTAAATTTAAAATTCATTCTAAAATGAAACTTAACTTTTTATGTGTTTATACACTATTTAATTGTACCTAAATTTAACTTTACATGTTGAAATTAATTTTTAGCCACCGCTCATAAAAGCAACTGAAATTTAATATTTATCAATTAAAAGCACAGTTTTATAAGTAGATTGGCTATTTTTATTCTATATTTCGCTTAATCATGCCAAAAACTAAAAAATTACATTATATGGTATTTTATTAAACAAAAAGACAACTTTAATGAAGCGCGATTAAAAACAAAATTTAATATGTCGATCATTATGTATAAAGTTTAACAATAAGATAACAAGAGAGAGTTTGATTGATACTGATATTCTTAAGCTCGCGAACTGACTGATTTAGATAACGATTAGTTTTGATATAGAGCAAAACAGATAAATAGAGTAACAGAGCAAGAGAGGGAAAGAGAGAGATAGAGAGAGAGAAGTAGAAAAGAAGAGTATTAGTATGATAGCAGTTATTCAAAACTTACCAGAACTAAAGTGTGAGCGTTTTGACTGTTCATTTTCCGGATCGGAATCAAGTGGCCTTTTTCTAGAGTCACCCATTTCAGGACTTGGACAAGTTTCCATGGCGGCATCTTCAGCCATTTTTAGCTCGGTTTTGATTTTCGTTTTGTTTATTTTTAAAAATGAAATCGCGTCAATTTTGAATGTTAGAGCTTAGCTCTGTCAACTTCTTAATAAAATCTTCTGTAGTCAACTGTTGAATTAGTTAAGAGGCTTGTCCTCTTAACTTTATTTTTTGTATCTCTAGTTTTGCTCAAATATTGATGAAGCGAAAGAACCTCTTTGTTCTTAACTGATAAGCAAAATGAAAGTAACTACTCTTTCCTGCAGATGATGCGTTACAATGTATTTGTATATTATATATTTATGTATTATATATCTGTATATATATAATGTAAGCTTTAGATGATGACGTTGTGGAAGAACGAACGATCAAACGCCTTATATATATATATATGCGAATATATGTTTTATCGATTCTTAAGTGCTCTGATTCTTTTTATAATCAGTTCTTACTGTTCCACAGTTGATGATGATGATTTTTGGTTACTTGCTTAGTGGCTGTTAATTATTTGCCTTGCTTGTTTGCTTTTATTACTGTTCTTTTCTATATAGAATTTGTTTTCTTTATTCTTTTATTTTTGGTATGTTCGATTTGGATAATTTTTCTAGATTATCGAATCTTAAAGATATTTTTCTGAATTTTTGTTTTTGTGTGATTTCGACGCTGAAAGCAATGCAACACGCAACGTTATGAGATGCTTTTTAGTCCTTTTTGGTGGTTGGTGGTTTGGTGGATTTGAATGTGCGATAATATTTTTAATTATTGTTTATATTTTATTTATGAAAAAAAAGAAAAAAGAAAAAAAATTTATGAGAAAATGCAGCAATACAATAAATAAATACAACAACAACATTTATAAATATTATAAAAATATTATTTAAAAACATTTATTAAATAATTTAAGATTATTTTTTTTTTTTGATTTTGATATTGATATTGATATTGTTTTTTACAATGAGCAGAAATTTTAACGAAACTTTGTTAAAATTATTTTTATATGATATTAATTTGATATTTTATATGATATTGTTTAACATAAATACATAATATGCGTGAGTGTGTATAGTAAAAGAGATAGAGGTATAGAGATATTAACTTTAAAATATAGTTTCATAATGTTTAGTTGATGATATATATGATAGATTATACGACATTAATATGGCAATGAGAGCAATATGTATGATCCTACAATATTTATACAAAGGTCGAAGGACAATTAGAAATTTATTTCAAAAATATTTCAGTTTACTTAAATCCATTTTTGAATATTATTTTCTTCATTTTGATCTATATACTATATCAAATTTTATTTTAAAAAATTACTTTTAAAATTACTTCCAATCACTTATTCTCTCTACTCATTTAATATTACTGTTATGTAATATTTTCTTTTAATAAATAGTCGACTTATGAGTAGTTATGTAAAAAAGTTAAAAATAAGTCCTTTTATTGAAAGCCACAAATAAATTAAGTCAAGATATATTAGTTTATTTATAATAATATTGGAATCTTTTAATTGTTGTCTTTTTTACTTTTATTTGATAAAGGAATGTATTCTTCAAAAAAATTACATTATAAATATTGATCATTTTGAATTGAATATAATCATTAAATTTCATTTTATAAATTTTAACTAGATATATCTTCATTTATGATCCAAAATATTAAAATGAATTGTCTAAAGATATAAATTTTAAGATATATTTTATAAAAAACAAATAACCTACAAGATTCATTCCATTCCGCAATAACACTTGCTTTGTGAACAAATGCTTAAATAAGAACTTAATAATAAGTTTTTAATAATCCCATTATATACATCATTTAGAAGTTTATTTATTTTATTAAAATTTTATTTATTTTAGTTTATTTTTTATTGTATAAAAGAATAATTTCATTATTTCAATACTAGTTTTTTAGTTTGCCAAGAACTTCGATTGTCTAGATATGTTTTTTGTACCTTCCAGAAAAAGTTTCATTTTATCATTTAGGCTTCAACGTTAGAATTTCGCTTATCTACGTTCTTGATTATAGATACATTAAAGAAATAAGATTTGATATAAATTATGCAGAATAGATTCTGATTTTGAACTTGTAGTGAGGTATGGGTTTGGGATTACGTGTGCAGTTAAATATAATAAATTATTTTTTATATATATTACTTTATAGCATACGAATATTACTTGTAAGATTTTGTAAATTTACAAGCACAGACGATTTTACAAAATATTGTACATTTGCGCTGAACATCAGTAAATGACCATAAAATGGTCAGCCTTTTTAATACTCACTCATACAACTATAACAGAATTCGGTAATCAGAGAAATTAGTTGCTTATTTTAGGTATGACCAAAAGTGGCAGGAATATATTAGGACTCATTAGTTGACCTTCCTTAATAAGTTGGAGGAGATCGTTAAAATACGACTACAAACAAGTAGAACGGTGCATCTATTTAAAATATAATAAATGACGTATAAAAAAAAAGAGCAAATTGTAGTACTGTATAGACGTAAAAGATGTAAGGATGTATTTGCATCCGACTCCATAGACAACTTATGGGCCAGTTGCATGTCCCTACGATTACATTGATTAGAAGTCCAAACTGTAGTGCTATATAGGCATAAAAGATATAAGGATGTATTTGGATCCGACTCCATAAACAACTTATGAGTCAGTTGCATTTCCCTACGGTTATTTTGATAAGAAGTTGTTCTGTTAGTGATTTACTATTCTACACAATACATGTTTCTTCGATAAATGTATTCCTTAATGTATTCAAAAGTTATCCGCATCACTTGAACGATTGCATTTTCTTTAAAAATTATTCGAAGATTACGACCATCAAAGAAGGGTATTCCAAGCTTCTTGCTGACAGTGGATATCAAATTATCAATAAATTTGATTAAATGAGAATACGTGAAATTATGCATAAGGTTAACCTAGTAGCAATTCCAATTGCAGTACGATTTAAAATTTTTTTTAAAAAAGAAGAATTATTGTATGGGTTTCGACTACCCTTTAATATGGGTACTTAAGAGAAAAGTCTTTTTTTATAAATTTTTATCCTATTAGAATATTATTTATTTTTTATCGAACTAAAGAGATTTTATACTAAATAATAATAATACATTATTTACTTTCTTTTATCACTTAATAATGTAATTATTCATTTCATATATATACTTTACAATATATAGTGTATAAAAAATGATTATTTAAAATATGTTTGATTAATTAAATATTAATCAATTTATAAATTTACTATAATATTAATCAAATATTATCTGGCAGTAAATTAGTATTTTTAATTATTCTTAAAGTACAGAAAACATATGGGGATTTTTATATTAACTATTATTTATTAATATAAATTATTTATTAAAAATGACCGTAAAATTTCCGAAATTTTAAAAAACAACTGCGCACTTTACTAATATGTAAAGTTTCTAGTAAGATAACTTTTAGGGAACATTCTGAGATTCATTACAAAAAATTCATCTTCATTATCATCGTTATAATGTCGCCGTCTCAGTTCATAAAAAAAATTTATTTATTTTAAAATGGAATTAATTATACAAATAATTTTGATTTCTTTATGTTAAAAATTTGTTTTATTATACAATAAAACAAAATGGCCTTGACCATTGTAGAAATAATAAAACTAATACAGATGAAAAGATACAAATGCAAAAGATACAGTCTCGTACTCACAAAACATCTATTTTATTTTTGTTTTTGTATTTGTGTTTCTGTTTCTATTTGTGTTTGTGTTTGTGTAAATCTTAGCACATTTTGCTTTTTTGTCACTTAAGTATTTTTATATTGGAACCTGTTGTTTCAATTTTAAATTTTACTAAAACCAGAAATTAATTATTATTAATTCTTTCTTTTTACGTTAGAAAATTAATTAACATCTCAGTATTTAGTATTTAGTATTTAGCATTTAGCATTTTTAAAAGCAAGCAAGAAAAATGTTTTCAATATTTCAGATAAAATATTTATTTATAAAATCACCACAACAACACAACTTTAGTTAAATTGAAATTGTGGATAATTTTTTACGAAACAAGTATATTGTATAATTTTTAGCCAAATAATTCTGTGAAAGTATGAGCAATATGGACTAAAATTAAAAATGTGGACAAAAATGGTGGGACTTAAATAAAATTTTATTAAAAAAAAAAATACATACTTTATGTATGAAGCAAAGATACTACACTAAAAAACTGAGAAAAAATATTGTATAATAAGAAATATTTTACCAAACAATAAACAGAAAAGCATAAAAATTATTATAAATTAAAATGAAAGAAAAAATATCTTGGCAACACCAAGGGATAAATAGTTTACAAATGTATCTTGTAGAATGTAGCGAAACCAAATAAATAATAAGCCTGAAATAAAAAGCTTATTTGTCTGCCAAGAAAACAACAAATAACAAATAACAAATAACAAAGAACAAACAACAAAAACTACTGCAACTGCAATTGCAACTTGCTATTGGTGTTGACATGTGCCTAACTACAACAACAAAATTGATATGGAAGATACGAGGGAGCGACGAGGGAGATTGGTAATTCTAAAGAAATGCACATGTTATGACACATTTAGCCCACCTTGAATTAGTGCAAGACCCAAACGAACAAGAGCCAAAAAAACGAACAAAAACCGAAGAGATTCAAATTTCTACAGAATGTTAGCCCATTTAGCGCGTCCCTGAAATGAGTGAAATTCATTTTTTAGAACGCCGCAAAAATGTTGCAACTACAAATAAATTTATTTGCAGATTATAGATGTAGATATTTGTACATGAAAAGGGTAGGCGTAATTAAGCACGTTTGATTAATTGAAAATAAAAAAAGCAAATAATTTTTGAAATTAATTAAAAATATTTAATGCTCTATTTCAGATACTATATACTGTTCTATGAATTTTTAAAAATTTTTGAAATATTTCATATACTTATACATTATCTTACGCCAAGTATGAAAAATTACATGATTCGTTTACATGGCATGATATTGGAATGATATACGTATAGATGTACTTGTATATATATAGGTTTATATATTTACACCTGCAATATATGTAATTGCATATATATCACATTCTTATACTGAATAATAGCGAAAGAATAAAGATTGATATAAGCAAATCATATGCTAATCGTATGCTAAAAAATAAAAATTAAAATCTAAGTTTGAGAAAAATATTATTATGTATAGTAAATTTTATCTCTGAATAATATGATTGATTGTAACAAAATTTCCACATAAATAAATAAAAATATTTGAAAATAAGATGCGATATGATAACAAATAGTAAAAGTGAATGCTCTTCTTCATACATCATTTCAGTAACTGCTGTTTTTATGTATGCGGTTTGAGGTTATCCATTGAAAACTCAGCCTAAAATAAGGATGACATATGTCAGGATATCGACACTAACTGAAATAAGTTCATAAATGATCATATCAAAACAAGAATTTATGGTATATATAAAGTAACTATTATTATTATGTTGAGACTAGTTGAGTAACTGCGAGGTTTCTTTATAACCCCTCTCTACGCCTTAACTGGATTATTGTTTATCCATCAGACTAAGTTATGGTATTATAAAAGAAAAAGTAAACTGTGATTATAATTACACAAAACAATATATCTACATATCAAATTTACTTAGTAAATTATTAAATTTTACTTAGACATTACTTGAACTATGGTAAAAGTAAATTAAATAAGAATGAACATATTCAATTAATCGAGTGTCAAGTGTTTATAATGCAGAAAACCATTTCTTTCACGTAGGACTTAAAAGGACAAGTTCTCTGATAGTGAGATCAAGATTACTTTAGCATAAAGTAACTCTAAAAAGACTATGTCTCTTGAAATTTGTCGGCAATGGAAAGCTAAGAAGGAGAACTATTATCATTTGATATGAGATATTCCTCTCTATACTATCTATAATATTAAGATATAAAGCATGTTGATATATTTGAAAATCAGACGACAACCTGAAATAAATATTTTTTTTATATTTATTTAAATCTAAATACACAGATAGTTTCGCAATAAATCTATCAGTAGTCAATTAACTTGTATCTAATTTAACTTAACCTATATATTTCACAATCATTGAAATAATTATATAATTGTGGTATATAATTATATTTTTATTCAAAAATTTAAATAAAAACGAAACCTAACATTTTTTTTTAACCCTGAACCAAAATCAAAGGAGACTGAAAAGTGGTTATTATTCACATATAAAAATAAAAAGTGGAATTTAAACAATATTTGTTGGATGTAAACTAATGGAATGAAAGTTCAACTTTTTCATATGAACAAAAATTTGTTTGTGAAATTTTTGTACTCACTTTCATTTTAGGGCATAACATTTTTTTAAATATATATTTTTTAATAATTGTTTTAACTATTTATAAAAAATTAAGAGAAATGCATTAACTTTGGATTTATCAGTTTAAAATAAAATTAGTTTAAGTCAATTGCAATAATAATAAAATTAAAACTAAAATTTCACGGAACGTCTATAAATTATTTAATTCTTAATTTAAAACAGCAAGTGTAACTTTAAGATAAGTAATGTATTTACTGCCGTTTTTTTTTTTTAAACAAAAAAAAACTAGTCAGTACCAACAACAACTATACATTAATGTATAGCCTCAACCACATTTTAAAACCTCATTTACGTATATAAATTTTTTACACTTTACGAGCATTTTATGCACATATATTTTTATTATAAAATAAGTTGAAGAACTGTTATTTATAAAACTGCTTATCTCTTTTTACAAAATTTTCGTATCTCAGATACAAAAATAAGTTTCCATTATCAGTTTTTATCATACTATCTTAGCATATTGCACTCACTGCCCTCTTTATAAATAAAAATACATACATATAAATAAATCATTTTTAAGATATGAATACTTTTACTTATATACTGATACATAACAACCAATGTCATCTACATATATATATTTATATATAAATAAAAATAATATTTATAATAACTATACTCTTAAAAATAATAACAACAACAACAACAAAACTTATCTCAATAGAAAATTTTAAGATAAAAAATTTTTGATAAGGCTGTTCCTAATAAACATTGAAGCAAATTGAATTGCAAGAGACATATACCCCATAATTTTTAAAAACTTATTTAATAACACTCAAGTATTTCAAAATCAACTGAAATATGATTTTTCATTTGAAATAAAAATATAAATTTAAATTTCCCATAATTGCTTTTCCGAAAATTATTTAAGTTTTGATTTCTTAATGTTTAGAGAAGAATATCTATTGCTGGTACGTTTAATTACACTCTCAACATAGGCGACATCTTCGGTGGTGGTAATCCAATGATCTGTGCGGCGTAAATAAACGACTTGAAATCTGAAGCAAACTCATCAAACCAGCATAAAAACAAATATAAATTGTCAAGCAGTGTATTATTGATTTATGAATAAAACTTTAATTGATACTTTTGTGAAAACAATTATATATTTTATATAAGGGGACCTTCTCAAAGGTTTTCAATCAATCTTATGAAAATAAATATTTGAATTTGAAATAATAGGGAAACTCGAATGAGTTCTATAAATTTTTTTTATAATTCATTAAAAATATTATTTATTATAAAAAGAGAAGCCGGTACACCCGCAACCTTAAAAATCTAACATGTCAACTCTGAGAAGAAAATCTTAAACTAACCTAAACAAATTAAGACTTTTAATAAACTTCACAACATAATTCGATTACGATCCCACACCCCACACATTCGGTTCAAATAAAGCTTTTTTTCATATATTTTACTTATTTTGTTTTTAGTTTTTTACACTATTTCTATGGTTAGTAAGAAAAAAAATAAATATTAGTTATTAGCAATATTAACTTAACATTAACGCAGTCAAAAATAGTGAGTCAAAATATAGATCTTTGAAAATGATTTAAATTTAACTGAAAATTGAAAAAAAAATTTTGAAGTCTACAAAAAAGTCTAACAACCCCGAATACAATAACACCACTATTAAAATCAATAACAATGTTTGTTTGTTTGTAAACGACGATTCAATTTGTTGATATGTATTTGAATAAGTAATAAATATATATTATACATGAATACATTATATTTTATGAGAATAAATCTGAACATAAATACTCAAATCTAATCGTTTACATAATGATTTACATTTACATAATGAAATGAATTCCCCACAAAAAAACATAAGTTTATTACATAAAAAAAAGAAGCCCAAGAGAGATTAACTAGATTCTTATATTAATTATTAATCAATATAAAATCATCGTTATATGTTAATTAATCTCTAAATACTTTTCCTTTTCAAATTTATTTTGTTATCTTATAATAGGAATAAAAACAACTCCTTCTTCTTCCTCAATATTGCTATATAATAAATCGAATTTTGGTCATTTCCACTTCACCTCCATGTGTCGGTGTCCATCATTGACTAGAAGCAGATTTAAAACCTTTAGGTCCCTTTTCTTAGTGATCTGTCAGAGCTACTCGGTTGAGTCGTATGTACAACGCTATTCAGTGGCCATTATTTGACCTCAACTGAGTTCAACATTACCTAACCTATTTCAGCAAAAAAATTGTCGAAACTAGACCATTGATGAACAGAGGTAAATTATTTTTAATAAGGAAGGATTAAAATTAATGGCAATCCATTGATATATTATTTTTGAATGACTTCAGCTAACTCAAAGCAGAGGATGTAACAGGATGTAAGCAGGGACAAAACCGACATATAGCTATATGATGTAATAAACGATTACAGTTATGAGAAGTAGGCTAATTGTGCTGCAACTTTAACCACTATATCGGTTTGATCAAACGAACAGTGTCTGTAATCCACTATTGAGAATGTCAGTTAGATAGGCAATTGAAAAAATGGAAACCAATACATGTAAGTATATCGGTACGTAATATTAAATATATTATAGGTTATACTCATATTGATAAATTAGGTAACAACATTTCGAATTAATTAAGATTGAAATAATTAGGATATACCTATAGTTGCGTAACGGAACTTATTTTATTAAATAACAAACAATAACACGGAGTACATTTGATGGCAGATTGAACTTTTAAAAAATATTCTACATTAACTATTTATGTATATAACCGTATGGAAGTACACTGCGAGAAATTATAAAACTAATAAAATTTATATTTTTAATTACCATAAAAAAATGTTCAAAATAGTCAACACAATCACAAAAACAAAATGTTCAATTTTTTCTACTCAGAGAGGCATTAAGCATCAAAACTACAATGAATGGAAACTCAAATGAAAGCGAAACTACTTATTTTTTTTAATTTTTCTTATGCGATTTACCCCTACAATATCACCGTCTTTGTTGTATTCCTTACGACGTCATGAATATTGCTGATGAATCTCCTTATTTTATAAAGTGTGTTGTTGTAATTATCAAATAAATGAATAATTTGTAATTTTTCAAAATAAAGTTAAACAAATAGTTCTTCACGACATTATTAATAGCCTTTACAAGGGATTTTTTTAATTTTTGTAAAAATATAAAATTTATTATGTCAACTTCACTGCAAATAGCCTAAACATCATATATACATACATACATACGTATCTATGCATTTGGATTATCGCTTTAGAACTGACGAAAAAAACCCAACTTAATACTGTTACACTTTGAATAATCGCTATTCCAAGAACGTGGTAGCAATATTACTAATAAATAAATTCATATTTAATAGTTTATAAAGTTACTTTAATTATTTTACTGCAAATATAATCCATAAATTACAAACACTTGAAATTCTGCATTTTAGAACATTTCAAATATTGTCAAGACTGACTTAAATTATTTATTTTTATTCAAACACAAACCACAAAAATATATACAATTTTTATACACTAATATGTTATAATAAACAAATAATATTTAAAAAATTGCTTTTTGTGTATTTTTTTGTACCTATTTTATTGCATTTAAATAGTAACAGCCAGTTGTGCTTGTGCGATAATAATATTTATGTTTGAAAAATATTATCAATATTGTTTGAAACATGCGAAACGCAACACACTACTATCAAATACAAAATTCCAAAACGAACTAACTCGAATGTGTTTGAGAACTTCAATACAATTGGAACCAACACACATTTGCTTCGCACACACATCTCATACAAGTCTGGCCGCAGGAAAGAGAAAGCTTTATTATTGAGAAAACTAACCGTTAACCTGAGCAGGGTTGCAAAGTAAATATTTTGTGCTTTTATTTAAAAAAAAAATAATTTATATGATAAGTAACTAAACTTTTAAGATGACAATACTATTATTTTGTTTAGAGCTTTGAATTTAATATACAAACATATATAAAAACTAATAACTATTAGAAACAAATGATTAACTTCAAATACAAATGTTCTTTTCAACTTGTGTTTGAACAAGTTCTATTTATGAATTGTGTACATCATGTAAGTACATACGAAATTAGTAAATACGTTAAATAACCTTAAAATAAAGATTATAAAGGCAAAATTATATTCGATAAAATTATGTTATATAATAAATCATCAAATAAAGTATTTAGTTATGTACTAAAATCCAAAAACTCTTTTAATATGTTAGTTATACACAAACATATGGTATATTTATAAACATATGTATATACATAATCAGTACAATATATGATATATGTACTTCATGTTGTATTCAGTGTTTTTCGTTGTAAGTTCGCTTAGAAGAAACAGTATTAAATAACCAGTATAAACATATATTACAACATATGTTTATACTGGTTAAGTAAATAATTGTAATAGGAAAAAATGCGTGATAAACGTATAATACAATTAAAGTTCCTTACCCATAAGAAACTTATAGAAGATTTCAATAAACATATAATAAAGGACGTTGACATCCCAAAAGTATTCTGACGAACATAAGAACATGTGTGTGGTAAATGTTTTAATTATTTGAAGCTGATATTAAATTTTAGTTTTTTTTATTTGTTATAAAAAATGAGTTGTATAATCTTATTTTTGTTTCTGTATAATTTTTGCATTTTATTCATTATAGTTCAAATAAAGAAAAATGTTATTTATTACAATATTACTTTTTTAATATAAGCTTTAACTTGAGTATCCTAAGATAGCACATTCACACTTTCTCATTTAGGCAGTTTTGGACATTAGTGGATATAATGAGAATGATTTACCATACAAAGTGCTTTCATATAAATGAGCTCATTATCAATAAAAATATATTTTTTTAAACCTTAAAAATAAATTTCTCACAAGAGAAATCACCAAATTTGAAATGTTTTCTACGTAAAATGTAAACAAAGAACAGCTGAGCTGTATACAAAAGCACTGAGGAAGTAATTAATAAAATCTTTGTTATTAAAAATTAAATTTGTATTTGATATATAAAATGTATATAAATGATTTAGTATAAAAGTTATATATTTAATTTTTTGTGTGTGATATATTAAGTAAAATTCTATTACCTGCATAAATGAGCTCATTATAATGTGAACGTTCACTCATTAATATAAATGAGCAAGTGTCTATATGAGCCAGTGTGAATGTACTATGTTATAAGTTTCAAAATTCAATCACTTTCATTCTCAAATTTAACTATTGTCTATTTTTCGCATCTGAATGCATTTTCAATGCACACTAGAAAATACAAAAATTGTAAAGCCGTTATAAGAACATGAGCAGCTTTCTTCATGTATTTTTTAGCTTATGAAAAAGCCTTTAATTAGGTTTTGAACTGCAATTTAATTAATATACTAAGTACTGTAAATATGAATGATAATGATATTCAACGAACTACACATTTTTATTGTAACCAAAGATCTAACGTTCACTTTTACGATGTCATAGCTGACCAAATATTTTTTAATGGGGGCTTTAGACAGTACGTATACTTCTGTACTTCCGTTTAATATATACTGACAGCAAATGATAGTTTACTTTATTTTAAAATTTTATTGAATATATTAAAAATTATCTACAACCAAAAATTTTGAAAATGTTCAACAAAATATATAAATTCTAAAAATATAGACATAGACCGAATATATAATTTTCGATTAGAAAAGTTGATAGTTTTGGCAACCCTGGTTTTTGAGCTGCTTATCACTTATGTGATTTCAAAGAAATTGAGTAAAATAAGCCAGCATTGCAGATTTCATGTTTTCTTTAAATTAGGGCTTGTCTTTTTGCAATATGCTTAGAAAAAGTTGTGCAAACTATCGTAAAAATCGTAACAACTGAGATTGATGTGAGCAAGATTTTTGATTTATAATAGTAAGTAAAACTAAAACTGAATGTGCTAATGCAATCAAAACATTGATCATCTATTAATTCTAATACCTTAGATACTAACCGTACGAAGATGGATAGGTAGTACGGCAATTAGTACATTAAGGTCGAATAAAAAACAGGAGAGTTATTGTCAGAAAGCAACTTCGAAGTTTGATAACGGATTTACATCGCAGAGATGTAAACATGTAAGTTTATATCCAAATCTTCCAAATATAACTTAACACACGGAATCAAAATAATGATGAATATATACGTATTATAATCTCTGGAACAGTAGAAAAGATATAATGTAATGTAAAGGAATTATTAATATGCATTAAATAGATATATGACATCCCATACACACAAATTAAAACACATGATCAGTATTTGTGAAGAGCATAGTATTCCTACTCTTAAAAAAGTACAATGAGTAGAGATGTAATTGCTCTCTCTTTGTTTTTTACTTTAACAAAGTTTACATCAGAAAAGATAAGATATTCTTTGGTTGACATATTCTTTACTTTTTTGTATTGTTGTTTACACAGCCGCACATGCTGTAATCAACAATGTTTATTCTCTATTGCTTGTTAGGATCTTCTCTAGTAAATAACAGAAGAGCACAAAGCATATAAATGATTTATTTTTATATTCCTCTTTATTCGTATACGATTCGTATCGTAATAGTTTGAAGTTATTTTGTTGTTGTTGCTTTTTATTTTTTTTTCAACAACTTAACTGATAAAACTACTCACATGAGATTCTTATTATTTTTAATATACGGGTATGAAAACTAAAAATGATAATCAAAACAACAATGAGTGTTAACAGTAATATGTATTTAAAAGTATTAATTTTTGCAAGAAATATATTATTATTCTTACAAATCTGAAATATTGAATGTTAGTTTAGCATTTTATTTATAAGTAAAAATTAAATGGAAAATAATTTTTGCTGATAACAAGTCAGTATATACTCAGTACTCAGAAATACACATGAACAACACTGTATTTTAGTTTTAATTGACAATTTAAGTATTGCAGTGGACTCATTCGTTTGTTCCTATACTTGTGCGTCACGAAGCACAACTCACTATGCACGTACAAAAACAATTTTTCTTTTATTATACTATGACTGGCTGTTTTCAGTTGTTGTATTGTTTTATTGTTGGTTTTGTTGTTATTGTTGTTATTGATGGTGGTGCTAGTATTACATACACACATTAGTTTGACCTGCAATTTTGTTTTTGTACTAATTTTTCTAATGTTATTTTATTTACTCTACTTTCAAATGACATTTATTAAATTGATTTTTCAGAAATAAAAAAGTAAAGCATATGTTTCATACATGCGTGCAGAGCGTGTATGCGTGTGTGTGAGTTTGTGGTTGGACAATAAATAGAAAATATTAATACTGCATGGAAGTCCATTCACGTGATGTGGACCTGCATTCCAATTAATCAGTAGTGTTTAATCTGTTTTTTAGTTTCTAGTTGTTGCAATAAAGGGTCATTAAAGACATTTTAAAAGACAGGTAGTGGACAACAATCACGTAATTTAATTTTTTTCATGTCATGCCAGTCCATCAATATTCCAACTTTTATAACATTATTTTTTATGTATTCAATAAATAGAAGGGGTGTTGTGGGTAAATTTTGGATTTTTAGGTTTGAAACATCAATAAATAAATAGTGAACGAAATAGTAATAAATTTCTTAAGTTGTTACGTCGAATATATTTTAAAGTCGGTTTTGTTTTTTAGGATTTTAACTTTTATTTCGTTTTCGCCATCATCAGGAGAATTCTAATATTCTCCAATATTATTGGTGGGGCAATATTAGGAATTCTTCTGAATTAAAACTCCTATAAAAAACATAGGAATATAAAATCCTAAAAACAAAACCAACTTTATAGTAATAAGTAGTAACACTAATTAAGGATAACTATCTAAACATTAACAACTAAAGATTTTTACTTAAGTAATTCTAATCACATATTTTTGCTTAAAATTTCAAGTTTACAGTCTTACAAATTTATAAGACACATTCCTATTAGAGTCATTAATTTATCCGGATTTTTAGAATATATTTTATACCAATATAAACATTTTTAATTATATATACCAACATTAAATTTTTTGAAACTATTGTACAAATTTACTTTAAATCAAAAAAATTCTTATCATTGATAAAAATCAATAAATCTTTACGAGTAATTAAATTTTAAAGGTTAGACATCAATACTTTCAAACATAAACATCTCCGATCGCTTATAAAATTTAACTATAAACTAAACTTACTACTCCAAACCAGTTAATTACTTAACTCAGCAACCTTCACAGCCTCACTAAAGACAAGCAAAACAAAACGAAATGTATTTAAATTAGAATTTATTGTGAGCAGAAAAACAAGAATAAAAGAAAAAACATTTGAAGACTAACGAGTTTATTAAAAAAGAACTACAAATAAACATTATATTCATTTAAAATTTTTTTTGTTTTTAATTAATGCTTAAATCGTGTATCATACTTGTATACGGTAATTAGCGTAAAATCTACACACAAAATTAATGCCATAAAATTTATTTTCTAAATATTAAAATACAACAATGACAGTGCTGCGAGTCGCAAATAAGTATTACAGAAGATAATTATCAACCACCAAAATTTAAAAAGGGACCAGCGAAATTATCATGTACTCACAGTTCCGTACAAAATAGGTAACACCAAAGGAACAAAACATACAAAGTAGCTTAAAATAAAATACATATTAGTTTAGTAACACACAAAGAAAATAATAATAAAAAATAAGAACAACCAAAATTACTTCCGCATACTACGAAATAAAAATGGACGATGAACATTTATAAATAAAACGGAAGTTAAACTGAAAACTTTGACTGAAAGCTTCAAATATGGCCGCACGTTAGGAACAAAAGAGAGTAACATAATAACAACGTTGCTACTTATGCAATGTGTTCTAACGCCGTTAGGAGTTGTGGCTTAATGACATCACAAATATTCTAATTTTTTGTAAAAATAATGTGAGTATGTTTGCTGGTCTTAAAAGAAATTTATTTTTAATTAATTTTATTGATAAACATATATACAAAACTAATTTTCACAGTTCTTATGAACACAGTTTCTGAAGAACTAGAAAAACTAATGCAAACTAAACAGGGCTTAGATACATGAATTTCTGCAACATATTACATATTTTTTTTACAATGAATGATGTGCAATCAATTAAAACTATTTTTATGGTGTTTAAGCAATGCTAAAAATTATTTGAAGTCAAAAGTTTTTAAGTGAAGTTTTCGTTAAAAATATCCAACTTTAATATCCGATATCTCGAAAACTAGGTTATATAACAATAAAGCGTAGTGCGAAAAGTAAGAATTACTTAATTCTGTTGTCCAATTTTTTGGATATTAATCCAAAATTATATATGTTGTTTTAAGAGTGCTTAACAAATGCTTTAAATGATATTCTTATAATAAATTCAGATTTCTAAATTTAAACAAACAAATCTGAAGATGCTATTGGTTTAATATATTAATAATTAAAGATTATTTTAGAGCTTAAAGTTAGTATTTTGAAGTTAATAATTAATCATAGGCTGACCATTGACTGTTTGAGATTTCCAAAAATAATGAAAAATTTAAGATTTAGGAGAAAATATCGACTGATAATTGTACAACTTTAATGGGGGTGTTTTTTACTATTTAAAACATATGATTTTCAGAGATAAAAAAAATTTAATTTTTTTTAAATTAATTATATAATACAACCAACCCTTTCCGGTTAAATATATCTTTCTTTTTCATTTTGTTTACACACTTTCTATTACAAATACATTAAGAGTAATGACCATCATAAAAATTTTGATACTTCCAGACCATACTAATTTACTATACTTTTTATAAACAATATTATATACAGTATTTATATACTTAGGTGTTTTTTTTATTTATGCTTAAAAGTGTTTGTGTGCTTGGGATTATTTATGTTTGAATAGAATGCTTGTTTTTCCTACAACAATACAGGCATGAGGGTTAATTTTTTCTTAATAAATGGTTAACTTTATGTAACAAAGTATAAAAACGTGCATAGAACTAACTGAGAAGCTTATTATGTATCCACAAATGCCGGAAACTCTCTTTACCCACACACAAAACGTGTACATAAACGAGCCGTCTTCAGTGTTACATCAAAATTACTAACAAAAAATGTTTGGAACAAAAAAAGTAAACTGACATATTTTCTATGCGTTTTGTCGACTAAAGATAACTACTAACTCTAGCCAGCTATTACAATATATACAATAATAATTTTAGTTGAAGTATTCTGTCGAAATATCAATAAAAAATAAGGACACGAGGCATGCTCTGCAATCCGTACATGTGATACTCATACGTCAACATGAAAAATGAAAGCAAAAATCAATTTATGTTAAACATAAGATTTCAACTAAGAAACCAACAATAAATATATCCCAGCTGGCATAAATACGCATGTGCATTATAATTATATATTCATGACGGCATAGTAAATGCCGCTTATATACACACACTCCTATACATAATGAAAAAGAAAAATGAAATCCTTGCTATTAAGATGATGTGCGGTGAAAAGAATAAAAATTCTTCTGCATAATTTTAGCACCACTGCTTGTATCTGTGTGTGTGTGTGCGCTGTTATACTAATGGTTTAAAAAGGCTTAACAAATATTTACGTTTACGTTAAAAAAGCATTTAAGTAAAGCAAGAAACCAACTGAATAATAGAAGTTAAATATTTTATTCTAAATGAAAAAAAAAAAATTTTTTTTAAAGAAAATTAGCTTGAGGACTTTTCAGAAATTATTTTTACTTTTTTTTAATGGTAGGCGGCAAGTCTTTGATAGCTTTCACACACAACTGCTCAGCTTTTATTTGGCACTCTACAGCTAAAGCAGGATTTCTGTTATGTTAGCTAAGTTTGCGGCTTAAGCAAATAAATTGACACATCAGCAGTGGTAGCAGCGGTAGCAGATATATATATATATATTTGAGGTAATCTCAAACTTTGTTTACACAACACAAATACACTACGTTTTTTTGAATAAATCATAAACTCAACTTAAACATTCGCATTGTTTGATGAATAAAATAAAAACAAACTCTAAAAATGAAATAGGTTACGAAATTTTAACACATTTTAAATGCAGGGTCAGTGGGATCCAAATTTTTATTGTGTAACTTAAATGCCCCAACTTTTATGAGAACGTTAAATTCAGATATTTCAAAAGCAAAACACATTAGATATATGGTACGTTGGAATTGTCAATATTTAATAAAAAATAATATTAAAGTGACGGAATTTTCAGTATTTCCTAATTTTTGTGTAAAAATATATAACTTATTTTTTTTTGAATTTTATCGAAAATAATTATAATATTAGTAAAATCTGTAATTAAAAAATTTAATTTACTTAAAATAATAGTATAAAATTCTTAATCTTGAATAAATTTATAAACATGTTTTAATTATTCTTTTAATCCATATCCTAAGAGCATAACATTATAATACAAATTTGGAATTTATTCAATTAAAGCTTGAAATGGCCCAACAGCCGGTACTACGACCAGAAGTGTCCTATTGTACCAATTTCACTATTAATTATACAAAGCTCTTTAAAGCTTTGTGAACAAAGTCCAGACCTAAATCTTAATCTGTTTTGGTGACAGAAATTCCATATGATACAACTTACAAATTTGGAATAGTTACGATTTCTTTTTTGCTTCAAACTTCTATTAATATTATTAACACCTTATGCGAACGAAATAAAAAACTATTGGTTTTATTATATCTAAAAAGTTGAATTATAATATACAATATGTATTTGTAAAATACTCGTATCTACCATAATAAGTTTGTTTATAATATACAATATGTATTTGTAATATATATTTGTTTATAATAAATATATTTGTAATATTATATCTTCTTAAAACGCAGTTTCGCAACACTTATTTCCTAATTGTGATTTCAATACAAGCTAAATAAGAAACGAAAACAAACAAACAAATTACTAGCTTTTAAGTCTTCACCTCCTTCAAAGACTGATACATTAAAAGAACTCAAGGTAAAGCACACACTTTGCACAAATTGCTCTACTTCTGCATACTCAATGCAGAAATGCGATATAAAGAGATGATACAGAGTAAAAACAAAAACCTAAATAAAATAGTTTACATGAAGGAGCATAATTAGGCCAAATTCCCCTAACGCCAATGCAACGTACTAAATATACATAGAACATTCTACACACACATTCGAACAAAGTTTGCAAGAACAAGTAAACAAAGTTTGCAATGGCAGCACATTTTGGCACATTGCTTTTACAGCAAGAACGCATGAATACAATGCAAAATAACAACAACAACACATGCAAACATTTTAAAATGGACTCATTGAAAAAATAGTATAATAACGTTCCTGCTATATTTTCTCACAAAAGCAAAAATATACAAACAAAACTGCTTAAATGAAAAATGCATTGTTGTAAATGGCAATTGGTGCTTCTGCAACAGCAACAACAACAACAACAACAACAGCAGCAGAAGTAGTAGCAGTAATTATTGTGCTCATTGTTGGACAACGCTTAAAACGGGTTGTGGGGCATTGATGTCAACTGACAGTTGTATGGTACTTTAATATGTGGGTGTATGTGCTAATGTGTGTTTAGTTTTAATCAATGTAGCTACATATAGGGGTAGTCAAATGTTATAGGTGACAGCTAGTGGTATTGCTTGTTATTATATTACTTCCTTTTGTTTGTTGATATATTTGTAGTTATTACTGTTTTATATACTATGCTTAAACTATATATAATTTTATTCAAATATTTTGTTGTAATTTGTTGTTGAAAATAACGTAAATATGATGTCGACGTCATCACATTTTACAGCAAGAACAAACATTTAACGCATATTGATGCATGATAAGCTTTACATGTACGCACACACCATATATCTACATCGTATGTGTGCCATCTATGTACAACGTAAATTGATGGCGCTATGCTGCACCACACGTTGAAAACTGGTACAATGTTGTCATAGTAACCGAGCTGCTGCAGTTGTTATTGCTGCCACTGTAAAATTTATATTGGCTGTCGCTGGCAATACTGTCGCTGCAGCAATGTTTAATATTTTTGCTTGTATTTTTTTTCTTACGAATATGAAATAGTATAGAAACTTGGTCAAGAGAGAACCTTGTGACATTATTTCGCTCTTATTTTCTTCAACAATGTTAAATATTCTTCTTTCTACTTGAGATAGTATATAAAAGAAATTGATTAACTTTTTTTTGTTAAAAGACACTTTACAAATTTTTTAGTTTAATAAAATGTGCTTCGTTGTAAAAATTTGTAATAAATTATTTTTAAGAAAAAATGATCAAATAATTATAACTTAATAGTATAAGTAAATATTAAATTATAATAATGCTTTTTTTAAAAAATTTATTTGAATCATAAAAAACATTTATTAGTTGATATTATATTATATAAATTTTGTTATACATATAGATATAATTAATCTAAATATAATTATATAATAAATAATAAATTAAGAATTCAACACTCCTCACAAAATACTAAATTGAAGAAGTGTGAGATACTTTTGGCAAAAGCGTGTCACAAAAGAACATACCTTGCCCGAAAATGTGTCAAAAAGAAAAAACTGATCGAAAATATATCAGAAAACAAAGATTACTATTTGATATGTATAAAATAAACAATAAGCAATGAATTAAATACTTTACAATAAATGAACTTTATTATTTAAAACGGATTTCTGAATAAATAACCGCCTTTTATGTTTTCAAGAGCAGTTATAATAATACTTCGCCCTGAGGAAGAAGTCAAACAAACTTCGGAACTTCGGCGATAGTTATATTGTTATATATAATAATGCAAACAAAAATAAAAACTAATCTATAAGCTTTTATTTCTTTCAATTCAGTAAAATGAATGGTACTCTATTGTACCCTAAAATTATACAGTAAACTTTAAGCTAAAAGGTTTACATTATACTTATTATAAATAAATTTCAATTTATTATAAAGACACATATATTTTTCAAAGTTATATAATTCATTATACCATCTAAAGTTAGTTGTTTAATTATTGTTACGACGATATTTTACATCTATAAATTTCACTATACGATATATTTGCAAACTAAAACTTCATAGAATTTATCTAATCTTTTTTTTAAAAAACTACTGAGAATCATAAATAAAAAAATATTTATATTTTTTTTAATTTACACGTAATATCAACAACAAAAAGCAAAACTGAAACATCAATGTTGGTACAACTAATTAGCAAAACGACACATGACAATTAGATAATTTTTCATTGTATGAAATTGCAATTAAGATAAACGGAAAAACAGGCAAATCTCACATATGCAAACCAGTATACTGAAAACGTGATCAACTAAACTTAATAACATTTATAGAGGCTATCAATTATGAACTTCCCTGACTTTAGTAGTATTCAGAACACTGTCCGTAAAAATTTAATAATAGACAATAGATAACAAATTGCCTTGTTAGTAGGAAAATAGTGCCTAATAAAAATGTGGGATTTTAACATTACCCACAACATTGGAAATATGCAAATAAAACAAGTTTAATAAAATTATTTTATACTATACTGATGACTTTTATGTAGATATATAAACAAATGATTTTGCTATTGTTGTAGCAGCAATAACAAAAATTACATCTTAGAAATTTAAAATTCACAAATTGATGCGCTGTTCATAACTCATACGCAGCGTTGTATTTTTAACTGATAGTCATTTGCAGTCACCAACTAAATTTGCAAATTAGTTGCCAGCGGTGCATTTTTAAAGGTTTTGCATACAAATTTTTTCATTTAATCATATTTTATATAATAGCAAGTAGAATCTTTTATAAAATTTATTTAATATAAATTTTACAATCTTAGAATATTTTTTAAGAAAAATTCTAATTACACTTCTAACAATTCTATAACAAACTTGTCTATAATAATTATTTTTGTAAGTATGCACGAAAGAGTTAATATACATAGTTAATAGAAATTATGATTTATTAATTATATTATTAAATCAACTCATTTGCTAAAATAGGTGCTAACTAAGTTGTTTATATGGTGTTTTCCCAATCAAGACAGGTCTCCAAGTACGTTTATTTTAAAGGACTCTGTTAATCTTATGTTTGGATACTAAACATAATCATTTATTTAATTATATATCACTAAGGTATACATAACTCGGTGTATCTATATATATATATATAATAATATTAAATATATATATAATATATATATATATAATATATATATATATATATATATATATATATAAATAGATGCGGTGTTAGTTACAGTTGTTACAGTTATAAATAACGTTCGTCAAGGAAGGCGTGAAGAAATTTTTCGATAAGTTAGATCAACACTCTACATCCATAATATTAAAAATTAATATTATGGATGTAATAATATTAAAAATTAATATTATGGATGTGGATGTGGAATATTATGAAATTTCTACCAACGAAAGAAGATATGCTGGCATCGAGGTACTTATAAAGAGATAATATCTCAAGTGCAATATATACAACTATTTATCTATAGTTTAGCTTAAAGTGGCAACCTTGTGTCCAAAGCTCACTTCAGCTTAAATAATGGCCTCTGTGATTCACCCGTAGGAAAAAGTAAAAATTCTGAAGAATACCTACTCTTGACAGTCAGTCAATAGAGTTACAATAAATTAATATAAAATAAGGCATGACTTTACATCTTTTTTGCAACTTTAGTTAGTCTATTGCACGTAAGTTAATAAATTGGCATTGTAAAATATACAACTCTTCAAAACTTAGGTATACATTAACAAATTTTCATATAGAAAAGGGAAGCCTAATATAAAAATATTTTATATGATCATAATTTTGTTAATACAAATCTTAAGAAAAATGTTAAATGATTTTTTAAGTGACAAAAAAAAAATGAGAATTCTTAAGATTTATATAGGGATTTGTGTAATGTTATAAATAGTAATTTATACTAAAATAGTATTATAAGTAATAGATTTTTTATACTGCAGGAACTTAAATTGAACAATAAAAAATTTGTTTATATACAAAAACAAACTAACAAAATCAATGAAATTTTTTTAAATCAATACCATTTACAAAGTGGAAAAGTATTCTTATATGAAATTTCATATATATAAATACTATACTATCTACTCATTTTTAAGAGACAAAATTGACAAGTGTAGTTTACTACAAATAATAAATGATAAATTTATTAACATAAAAAAGTCCTGAAATATATATATTTTTATTCAGAAAGATATCTAAAATATTTTGAACTAAAAAGAAAACATAGCCTATACATATCCACTAAAATGATCAATAATCTCTTTGAACTACCTACACAATTTAGAAAAAAGCATATTAAAAAAGCATATTAATCACTTAATTTCTGGACAGCAAAATCTGAGGGAAATATTTGTCTAAATTATTTTAAAAATGTTTATAAATAATTATTGTTACTAATATAACTATATACTTATAATTAGATTTTTAATTTTTTAGTATTATTGTTGTTGTTGTAAATTTTTTTAATATAACTAATTACTATAAAAAAATACATCTTTAGATATACATACATATGTCCAAAAAATATTATTTAAAAATAAAGTTGAATTTATTTTATTTAAAAGACATAAACAATATATATTATTGATTTTATAATTTTTTAAATAATTTTTTTGAAAAAAATTTACCAGTTTTAATTGTGGTTGTAGTTGTTGTTGTAGTTTAAATGGTTGTTGTTTTTTCGCCGTAACTACGTTTTATAAAATTTATTGAAATTTTGTGTTGTATTTCTTGTTTTATTAAGAACACAGTACACTGCAAAAATAGAAGCAATTTATTGCAATTTTTATATAAATGTCAATGTAGATGTTTGTAATTTTTTAAATTTGTTGTTTCCGTTTTTTATTTATGAAATTATTCGATGCCGTTGCTGCGACATTAAGTTTGCAAATTGAAAGGATTGTTCCTTTGTTTTATTTATTTATGTTTATTTATATTTTATTTATTTATTGGTTTATTTAAATATATTATTTAAAATATATTTTATTGTCTTTTTGTTATTATTTTTGTTGTTGTTGTTGTAGCTTATGTTATATAAAGCACACTTTTTCTTTCGTTTTATATATATATATATATTATTTTATTTTTTGATTTACTTTACCTTTGCTGATGAAGTAACAGATTTGATGGCTCGAAAAGATTTGAATGAAAAAATGATGTAGAATGTTTTATTTTTTCTTATGAAGCATTTGCATAAAGTATTAGCTTATTTAAAATGTGGAATTTCTAGATTTCCTTTAATTCCTGCAATAATAAAAATATGATTAATGATTTTTATTGATAAATTATTTATTTTTTATTGCTAATTATTTCATTATTTCATAAAAAAACATTATACAGTTTTAAAATTTGCATTTGTAGATATTCTATTTTCGTAATGCAATAATTTAATTAAATTGATTTTATTTTAATGCTTATTTATTACAACTCTCACTTAATTTAATTTTATTCAATTTAATTCTCATACAATTTCTTTTTTTCCTTCGCTAGAATGGCTTTGTGACTATTGCCGTTCGTTGTGTGCCGTTGAGTTACGTTTTCTTTCATCTAACGTTTGATTCTAACTGAGAAAATGTGAATAATTTTAATGTCACAGTTTTTTCTGTTCTTTGCGTTTTTTTTTTTTACTATTTTCTAGCTTTTTTTCTGTGTCCGCTCGTGTTTTATTGTGCTTTATTGTTTTTCTTCTACATCTTCTAAATTTTTTTTAGATTCATAAAATTGATTTTTTTGTAAATTTTTTTACTACTTTTATTTTTGTTTTCCATTTTTAATCAAATACATTGTAATCATTTTGAAACCCTTAATGTTCCTGCAAATTGTTCTGAAGTCCCCCATATTATTCTATTATTTGGTTTTGTTGTTGTTGCCGTTGCTGCTGCTGTTATTGTTAATTTACAACACAACATTTCTTAACACGTGAATGCTTATATGTAAGTAAGCTTTCGCTCCACTTGAATACTGCATGTAATGTTATATGATTGTGTGTTGTGTATTGTGTGTTGTGTAAATAGAAAACGTACGAAGCATTTTCATTTGCTTTCGCTGTTCTCTTAGACTTTTGCTAAGTTTTATTTAGTGGTTGTTTGTTACTGTAGTTGCTTTTGGGAAGCTTATTAGGGCAGTAGGTTCCAACTAATACAACAAGGAAATATTTTTATTACTCATACATATACGTATTTAGGTATATGTGTGAGTAGTTTAATTTCAAGCTTTCGTAACAAAAATTGAGCATAAAACTCAACGAATTTTTACTGAATGCGAGTACGAGCGCCGTATTGAATGTAGAGGTTAAAATTTTATACTGTTTTTTAGTATTGAAAATTTGAAAACTATATGCATTTTTGAAAATACTCGGTTGAGAGATAAAAATGTATGAACGTATGAAATTGAAATGATTGTGCATGAGTTGGCGTATGTGCAACCTTGTAAAATATTTTCGAGTTTTTTGCTTTTTTTTATTTGCTTTAATATCTTAAACTGCTAAGTTGCAATTTTATTTTTAAATACGATATTAATAAGAATAGTTTAGTAGGTTTTGCAAAACAAAAAAAAAAAACTATGTTAAATAATAGCCTGTGATAACGTGATAATAGAGCATTTAAACCATTTGCTTTTTCTTCACGACTTATAAGAGAATTTATGAAGTTAAATTCTTAATCAAATTGAAATTGTTATAATTAAGGAATTTAAAACATATGTGAACCGATAAAGTATAAATAAGTTACATATTAACAAGTCACATACCATTAAAAAACTATGAGAATATATATATATTACATTGGATTAAAGTTGATATATTTTTTAACCGTATTAATCGTATAAATTTTATTTATAATTATTCATATAAATATATAAAAAAGAATGTGTTAAAATTTATTCCCAATTCTCTATGCGTTATTCATTTAATATTTTATATAACTTTTTTAAATAAAACTTATTTTTAGAATATAAATAACAAATCAATCCGTATCTTATTAAAATTATAACATTAATTGCTGTTTTTTTTTAAAGAAATATTTGCTCGGTAATACAAAAGCAAAATTATAATTAATATAATGTTTAAAGAATGCCTTGGGATAATTTGATAATTATATATATATAATTCTTAAAATTTTATTTCTATTTTATATTTATTGATTTTTTTTTTATTTAAAACAATAAATACAAAACATATGAGAAAATTATATTTTACAGAAAGTATAGGTTTCATAATTCTTATTTTTGAAATATAGATTATCATCAAAAATAATCCAAATCTACTAAGAGTTAACTTTTATTTTATTAACTGCCACATTTAAAATGACAATTTTTTGCATTAACAATGGAATTCTATAGGAAACTTAACTTCTATTAACGTTTTTTAAAAAATATTGCATTTTGCTTATATATAATGAGAATTTTATCCATCAAAAGAATATTTAAGGGAAAAATTTCAATTGAATGTGAGAGATAAAAACGTAGAAAACCATAAAAAATACTATATCTACATAACTGCATTATAGTGTAATGTGGATACATTGTTACGCTAAACTCAATTAAAGTTTTCAGAAGTTCTACAATCTAATCAAATAAAATTAGATTTAATATTCTGTCAGTGTTGCCATGTACGTTTATTTTAACTGAAAAGTAGTCAAAGCTTATGTTTCAATATATTTCGATATTAATAAACAGCTGAAGATGATAAAAAGTTGACTTGTATTTAATATATAAAAGAAACATTTGTTCTATATTTGAAAAGCTCAATTAAATCTCAAAATTATAACTATCTGAAATTATAGAAAACTAAGTGTATTGAAACAATAAATTTTTGTTTTTTTAATTATTAAATAAATGTTAACAAAATAATTAAAAGTGATATTTTTATGAATATTCCATAAAGTCAATAAAAAATTCAAAAAAGTCAAAAAAATTGTATTGAAGTAGAAACATATTTCTTTATAACAATTAAGAAAATTTTTATAGCACTTTAAAATACTGTAAATCAAATTTACATATTATTTTAAAAATAAATATTTAGGAAACTTAACAAAATGTATTATAATTTTTGTCTTTGCATTTTATATAAAAAATAATTTCGAATAATTATTTTTATATGTTTTAATTAATTCTTTTTAGTTTTGTGTTTATTACTAATATTTGAAAATCCTTACACGAAAAATGTTTCATTAGACAATTCATTTAAATAATTATTTTTAGAATATATGAATTCTAATTATGAGTAGTAGATATCGTATAATTTATTATACAAATTATAAATTACACATATAAAAAATTATAGTTATTTTTATACTTTCGTTTGATTGTATATACATCGTTGTTCTGAATTAGTTAAACCTTATGCCTCATTATTATTTTTAAATAACCATAATAAATTTTATAAACATTCTTTCTTCTATTACAAACCGTAAAAGCGAAGAAAGAATGTTATTTAACTCTACACACATACTCTACGCATATACATTTTGCACTAGAATCTATAATCTCCAAACTTTTATGAAACAACGTAAAAACTAAACGGACAAACGAATACAAAATCAAGTTCACAGATGTGTGAGCAAAAGAATGTAACGATTGAAATAAAAATATTGTGTGAATTTTTTTGTTGAAAAGAGTTAAGGAATGCTTAAATGAAAAATATATATATAACAGAGTTATATTAATTAACTCTGTTATTATTTTATATTTATTTTTAGATAGATTTAATGTTAATGTTTAACATAGAAATATATTTACTCTTGTAAACATAAATTTACAAAAAAGTTTCAGTTTTTTGACAGTTGATAGGTTAGAAATATTTGACTTGTTTCGTTAACTAATATTAACTTTTGCTTTTTAATATTCGTGAAGTATGAAAATATTTGTATGAAATATTTGTCTAATATTAAATGCGATATTCTTTAATTTATTTTTTCAACTTTGTTGTGAATTAAAATTTTTTTTTTTGTTTTAATTAAAAGCAAATTTCGTATTGCTTAATATCTTGTATAAACAAAATTGAAAACATTTTTCTTTTCATGATTTTATGGCGGTATTGAGCGAAGTGAGCAAGGTTGCATTGCATGAGAGAAAAGTTGAGAGTGGTGAAAATTGGTTCCACGCACGCAACACTCAAAGCTCATACACTTTGATTATTGAAAAAATCTGCTGTTTCTATGTTGCTTTGTAGTTGTTTGTTGTTTTTGTTGTTCAACTGCTGCTTTGACACACTTTTGTATGACGTAGTTGTTCATATGCATGACATTTGACCATTGGAATGCTTAGATATATTCAGTTATATACTCATGTATATGCATACATACATAAATATATTTATATACATATATATGTATATAAATCGATTTTAATTATAAATTTTTTACTTAAAATTTTTTCATAGACTGCAGCTTTTTACGTTTTTCTTCATAGGATATAGTTAATATATATGTATTTATATATAGTAGAAAAAGGAATATATGAAGGAAATATAAAACTATAAGAATGCAAAAGTATCTTAATATAAATTAACACACATGTGTGTTGATATATGAATTTTAAACTTTTTTTTCGTCACACTTTTGTTGCGCCATTTATTCGATTACTTTTTCTTTGTTCGAAAAATTGTACTAATTTTCATAACTAAATTTTGATAATAAATATTTAAAAACTATTTAAATGAGTTATGTATTTGAATTTATTCTCATATGTGTTATCGTTATTTTTTTGTTTCTATAACATTATTTTTACGCATAATTGTAGTTTTTATGTAACCAGCATAAAAGTATCTCACAATCTGCCGCTTTTTTGTCAGATAGTTTGGTATTGTATCTATTTTCTGATTTATATTTGACATTGAATTTTTTAAGTTAAATTTCCGACTTTCGGACTAACAAAATAAAAGATTATTGTCATTTCTCGCTATGTTTATCAATGCGGACTGACAAAAGCCTAAAACAATTTAATTTCATTTTTCATATGTTTTATTTGTATTTCATTTTATATGTTCTATATTGAATTAAAATAATTTCACAAAAGTATTAGACAATGCGCAGTAAATAGTTTCAATTAAAGTGTTTTAACTGGAACGCACACACTTTACACACATTTATGCATATTTTCACACTAACAAATTACTCAATTCTATGAAAAAAAAAATTATTCTGCTGTTATCAAGATAAGCAAAAATACATTTTTTATAAAAAAAGATTGATTTAAACGTACTTATGACAAAAACGTGTGTACGAACAAACGAACGAATCGCTGCGACTTATGGCTCGAAAGTGATTCCAATGTTATGAACGACTGTAAAAATTCCCCACAAATTCAAATGAAAAATTTCAATTTCATACAAAACTTGAATTTGTATCTGTAGCTTGCATTGATACATGTTCATGTACTTCTCACAGATATCTCACAAGTATCTCACAAATCTGTCTCACTACTATTGCATACAATAGTGGCAATATTGAACGTTCTCACTTGGGTATAGGTACGAGTAAAAGCAACAATATCTCAGCATATGTATAAGTTCTCATTCTCTCACTCATTATTAACAACAAAACATGAAACGTGCTTCAATACTTTGGCGTTTTAACGCGGCACTACGAAACTATATGATACGAGTATGTGTGCTGCAACCCACAAGATTTGTGACTTCCCAGTAGAAAACGGATCGATCCGTCATCGAAGACGTCTTCAAGACATGGATGCATACATGAAGACCGATCGATCCAAATGTATGACGGTCTTCGAAGACACTTTCATACAAATTAGCCAAATGTCTTCAATGAATTTTTGCGTACACGTCTCGAAGACCGTCTCGAAGACCATGTCTTGCATAACGGACGCATTCGACAGAAAGTTGTGCGCTCTTAGTGCAGTGCTCATAAAATTTTTTCACCCTTTTTTTTATTTCTACTCTTTTATTGCGCTCTTTAAATTTTAAATGAATTTCAATTTTCTCTTTAAATAAGTAGAAAGAAATTGTTGTATTTTGTACTTTTATTTATTTTATATAATAATTTTTTATATTACATTCAAAATTAAAAGTTTTAAAAGTAAATTAAACTTAAAAACTAGTAAACGTAATGAAAATTAATTTAAATAATTAACTTAATATAACATCTAATATCTAAAATTAACTAAAACTAATAAAAAATAATTTAAAGCATTTCGCTATCATCAATTGTTGAAGTCATCTCTCTTCCTTTTGCCCGAAAGTTTTGCTTATTTAATCGATTTTTTGCTAGTCTTAGCGCACTCCGCAGGTCTCCTATAAAATCATTAAATGATTTTCCGTTTCTTGTCGATTCTGTAAATTGAAAAGAATTGTTATTTTTAAAAAGTAAATGTAAAATAAATTCAGTAATTACCAAAAATAGCATCCAGCAAAAAGGGATACTCCCGCAAAGACGTTTTCCCTTTTACCCCACCGCAGTTATGAGATAGAATTATGCTCTTGCTGAAGATGGCTTCAATGTTCGCAACATTCCCCGACAAGATTTTCTTCATTGATTCAATCTAAATAAAAGTAAAGAATTTAGGTTAATATAAATATAATATAGGTATATATTAAATGATATACTTAATGAATTAAAAATATATATATTCATAAGTATATTAAATAAAAATTTGTTGTTAAATACTTACAATTTCCAATTTTCGGTCTCCTTGCAATTCCTCATTAATAAATATTATTTCCTCATACGTTTTAAGAGGAAATTTTTGTGCCCACTGCACTAAATGTAGCCCCAAATTTTTTTTTAATAGAACATTGTTTTCGGCCAACATCTCTTAATATCAATATAATTTCCAGGAACTAAGTCACTATTTAATTTGTTTTTATTTAATTTCTTTTTTTTTAATATTTCATAGTTTAATGATTTTGTTTCTTTATTCATTTTGATTTTTTTAATATTTATTTCACAAATGTTTATTCACTACACTTCAAAATTATTGCGTCACTTCATTTATAAAACAAAGCGTCATCTGAGACAAAATTCAAATACGTTGCTATGACTACAAAAAATGAGAGAGAAAACAAAGAAAGAGTATTTACATTCATGTTTTGAGCAATTGTTTTACAAATTTGCTTGAAAATGCGGACGCGGTATCAAAGACCGTCTTGAAGACAATGTCTTCGAAGACCACTTTTTCTACTGGGTTTGTCAAATACATTTCTTAACCATGCACAGAAACACAGATACACATCAATACTTGCGCACTATCCCTGTTATCTTGCTAGAGAGCCAATTGATATTCTCACACATACAAGTGTATACAGTTTCAAAACAACCACTTTGCTTATTATCTGGATTCATGGAATCTGGATTCAGAGCAATAGGAATCTGAAAGCATGCGCCTGACCGACAGACCATGTGGAGTGGAGTATAAGCACTCGTTCTGTACTGATATCTACGGTTGGTGTTATATTTTGTAGTTTTCTTGCTTCATCACTCTTTTTGCCCGATTCGCTTTTGGATACATACACATTCGTTCCCAATAAGCTTAACTCTTTGCTCTTAACAGAGAAGACATACTAAAAGTTGGTTGTTTTGGTTTTCTGATAAGAACGGGAGAGAGACATGGAGAGCATTCATACCGTAAATATAGACAATTGAACAATGAAACTATGTTATTCCACTTTTTCTGCGCTTCAGATATGCAGATTACTTAAACCACTTGCATAATGTATTAAATCAATGAGCTCACATATATGTTGAGCAGTCAAATACTATGTACTCCCGTAAAAAAAAATGTTAGCTTTGGATTTATGGAAGCTTTAGCATCCTCACATAAAAAGTTAATTTTAAGTTAATCTTGTTTTACACTTTCTTTTATTTTAACCTATCTTATATTATTAACAATATGCTTTGATAAGAAGAATCTAATTTGTAACAGAAGACAAACATCTAAAGAACGGGTCTTTAAAACGGACTCGGCTGCATTTTCAATTACTTTTAATAATATTATGTTTCCTATATTTTATATACTTATATACTTTAATATTACTTAAACCTGGAACCTGCTTTTAACGCACTGTTGGACTTGCACTTAAGCCGCTAGCTAGCTCATTGGGATTAACTCATCTACTTATCTGTTTCTTGTATTTTGTTGTGGTATTTACGAAACATTTTTTAAAGTCTTGATGAATTCCTTTTGCATAATTCCATATTGATCTACAAATGTAGTGATGTTAACTTATTATATTACATAAATGTTAATTATATAATATTTTATATATATATTTTATATGTAAATAATTACTATATTTTAAAGGGAATATGTTTAAAAATTAGTGCTTTTGTGTCCATAGGACAAAATTGTAGTTCTTCTATATCGACTTCACCCAAATTTTTTAAAAAAGTTAAGGTTGTTCTGTGTATAGAACTTCCATAAGTCTGGAACGGAAATAAATTATGTAGTTGCACCTGAAAGAAAAATTGTTTTTAATAAATGAAAAATATCGTAACATATATAACATTATCATCTCATTATCTCACTGAACAAATTTTTATTCATTTACAAAACTCACCGATTTGTTCAGATTTCCAGTGTGAGCAGAACATTCCAACACTTTGGTGCGATGTATAATAACTCCTGTGTTTACTTCAGTTGAGTTTCTCTCCAGATTAATTATATTTCGTAATGTAATTATTTCCATATCATCACTAATTGGTGAATATTTGGTACCGAAGTCTTTTCGTAACGCTGTTTCCAATGATACATAAACAAATTTACTTATAGGATTTAGAAGCTCTTTAGTAGCACGGTATGCAGCCAAAGTCAATGCACCGGCAGGATGATTTTCTACACGTTTTTCACAACCTTCTAAGTTTTCAAACAACAAATGAAATATTTGTTCTGTTGGTTGATTGTCAAGTACACCCTCGCCTAAGCCACGGCCATCGCTTTGACTTAAACGCCGATCCAACATTATTTCTAATACTCCTGATGACAGAGAAGTTCCACCCAAAGGCTGAGCAGTGATTATTGTAAGTCGCGTATTTTCATCTTCAATATAAGCTGCAGTGGGTACCGGGTAAAAATTCGCTTGCAAAGGAAGCTTATGAAAATAGTTTCGCTTGATCATCTGTCGATTAAATATAAGCGATAAATATTCCAAATAATAATAACGAAACAATTTATTTAACTTAAAGCAGATACTATAATAAATGCAATATTACGTTTAAACTGTGACATACATACTTGCAAACCATTGAGGTCAGTATAGAAAACATCTTTATTTTTAATTGTTGTTGCAATTCTCATAGATATTTCAAAATTGTTCAATGGGCTTATGTTGACAATATTACGTATTTCAATTTTATTATCATATATCCTTGTGCAATGTACAACAAGAGGTAGACCGACGCAAACAGAACTCTCAATTGGTCCTTCGGTATATACAATATAAGGTACAAAATTGCCTACTAAGGGTTTTCCTGGACCATTAGGCAAGAAGAGATAAGCCCCAGATTGTTTGCTCCACCAGTTAGTACCATATTCATAAAATTGCACTGAAACCGGCCAGGGTTCTCTAATCCTATCGGTTTTTATAGACTTTAGAGTTCCATTATTATTAAAATGTATGGTGCCACCATTAGTTAGAGTTATAATATATTCACGTTGGGCAGTAAATTTTATTAGTTCCTTTGGATAGTTTTCAATGTTTACAGCAATAAATGATGTATTCGATATGATGTTTGAAGCGAAGTATGTATGTCTATTAATAAATCAGATAATTTAAATGTGTTATTTAAGATGTTATAAGAAGTTCTTACTTTGATTTCGTTTTCTCCGATTTCAGATTTAATATATATGTTTTCATGCCCAGAGGAGGTATTTTAACTACAAAATGTAAATTATAAAGTTTAGTTAAAAAAGTCGGAGTTATTTTATCCCAAATTACAACTGGAGTTATTTGTGCTTGTATTGGACGGCCATCAAGATCTGAGACAAGAATAAATGGGGCAGTAACTAAAAACTGTACTGTTTCCTCTCGCCATTGTGCCAATGAATTGTGAAACACTAGAAATTTACTGTTTCCATCTTCTTCGCTAAAAATAATTGGACTACGAATTGAGCCGTTACACGGCCAGTTAGAATCATCTATGTCGAAATATTTCTTATTATAATCCATTTTTTCATACTAAAAAAAAAAACTTAAAGTTAGAGTTTACATATATTTCCGACACTAAATTACTTACAGAATTTCTAGTCATTAAACGGAAAATATTCATTTCCATAACATACTGACAATCCTTAATGGCATTTTTCAGACGGATTGAATAATCTTCTACCACATGTGCTCTTGCGGTGCCCGTTATGCCATCGTGATGCTGAAATAGGGATAACTGCCGACGCACATTTCTTAGAATTTTCTCAAAACGGTCATTTTTATATTTTACATTCCATGCATTTAGCTGTTCCGCCGCTCGCAAGTAGTACAACAGAACACGTTCCATGCGCTTATAAAATGGACGTGTTGTATAGTAACCACTC
>NC_051847.1:223534025-223553830 GCF_002237135.1 Teleopsis dalmanni
CAGTCAATACAGAGATGTTATAATAAGTAAGCAAGCTTATAATAATTTCGAAAGAAAAATATTCTTGAATTTTGAAAAGTGTTCAGGTAGGTGAACTATTACCCCAGCAACAACAACTTAAAAGGTTTTTGATTTTTACAACAGCAACAGATTTGCTTGCAACAACTACATATGTCAAAGGTGAATAATGCAATCAAAATTCTGTTTTTATTTAGAGTATATTCTATGTTTTTCTATGTTAATAATACTAGTAGCAAAAATAACTCGTTTTGTTGCGCGATTAGCAGTAACATATTCATAACATATAACAACATAATATATGGCAATGTTATCTATTATACGGGATATTAGAATTTCGATTCCGATTTCGATATTTAAAGGCACTACTATTTTTACATGGGTTTAATGTTTTTATAATAAGTGATTTTATAGCAAAAATATAAAATTTTTATGGAATTTAAAAAAATGTGTTATTAAAAATGTGAAAATATTTTAATATATATTTTTTTTTAAATTTGCTTGTAATTGTTATAATTAGTTTTGTTTTAAAGAACTATGTTTTAGTGATAGAAAGCCTTTCGAAATATTTACATGTTTGTGCCGTTAATTTATTTTTCGATTTTACTGTAGACGCAATATTTTAAAACTTTTCAAAGTAATATTTTGGTTACAATAAGTAAACATTACAATATAAATTTTATTTATAAATACAATTTGTTAAGTAAATTCGTAAGATTTTACAGAAATTCAAACAAACAGGAAATTAATTATGAGACTACTTGCTGCTATTAAATAAAAACAACCATTTAAAATTCACAACATTCCACTACATTTGTTATTAGTTCCCATTTTTCATTGATCTCATTCATCAGGATATTATAATGATCAGGATTATAAATATCATTCCCAGCCTAAACGAAAACTCACACAACAGGATCGATGATAGCAGGTGCCAATCTGGTTCACGCATTTGAGTCGTTGCAATGAGTTTTGATATTTTAATTTAATCAACTATTCATTATTTATTATTATTTTTCATTTATTTAAGGCCTCTATGGACCTTAATGGAATTGCGAAACTAGAGGAGCGTGATTTTTGACTTTCATTCGCTTGACATTCATTAAATGGAACATCATCATATGTATAACTTTTTTTATATTTATTCATTATTAACTATAAGTTATACTACATCTAACAATATCGTATCACATATTTGTTACTTATTTGTTATAAAATAATAATTATTCAGAAATAATATTTATAAACTGAAATTTTCTCTGGTGTTCGAACTGTTAAGCAATTAAGGTTAGGTTGCAACATTAGGTGCAATAAAAATAATTAATTAAACTAAATACTTTATTATTATATGTATTTATCGATTTCATTACAATTTTAAATTTTAATAATTTTCAATTAAGTTAGAAGTTAGAAATTAGATTTCAACTTTTCTAGAGAATACGCAATATATTAAAATTGTGTTGCTTAGCATAGTGTCAGCCAACCAAATTTAAATAATTAAAGCTTTACTTAAGAATACGTAATCAATTGGCTTGAAAAGTGACCTTCATCAAACTTGATGTCAAATTCCAAGCGAACATTATGTCCACTTTTACATGTAGCAGCAGGTTTTTAGCTTGGATATTTTATATTATAAATAATTATGTTACAATTCATTTATGCACATGTTATGCAGACACACATCTATATATTTTCATGTGTTTCAGATATACAAATGAGGCCTTGAGTTTTTCCATCATTTCAAATATCATTTCAAATGTTTGTATCATCAGCATTATCAACATTTCTTCACACTTTTATAAAATAATACTATATACATAAAATAAAATATATAATATAATGAAGTTTTGAAATGATAATGGAATGAGAAGTTTTAATGTAGGTAGAGAATAAAATTCTCTTACATATAAATGAGGTGTAGTTAAGGAAATTAACTATAAATGTACAAAACTAATTTATTTAAAATAACAAAGAAAAAATCTATTTATTTTTTATAGTGTAGTAAATATTTTAATCTCAACTAAACCTACTAAAAACAAAAATAAAAACAAAAACAAAAATCTGTTTATAAACGATCAAAACTTAAAGTTCAAAACGTAGTTAATTTTCTATATACTTCATATATTACATATATTAATATCCTATATATTATAATTAATAATATAAAGTAAAGTAAAGTAACTCAAATATTGCTGTGCAATATTTTACTAGATAAAAATGTAGAAAACTTGTTTCAAATCCAATTTTACTAAAATATTGTTAAAACATTTAATTGACAAATTGAAACTACTACAGTATTTCCATAAACATAAATAACAATTAAAATAAGAATAAAAATAAAAGTAAAAATAAAGATTATAAAAAATAAAGATAAAATTGTAAAAAATTAAAAAACTAAAAAAATAAAACAGATTTATTTATATAACGAATAAAGTAAATATATAAACAAAATGGTGGCAAATGTTTGAATGTGTTAATTATTTATAATACAAAAGGTGCGCTACATTTGTACCAAATCGCAAGACATAAAGGCACCATAATAGTATATATATGCATATATATATATACATAAATTTTTAAATACACAAGGCACTATATATATAAATTAAAATATATATTAAAAATAGAATTAAAGTAAATTGTGCAATGGAGAACGGTGAATAGTAGTAAATAGTTTGCAAATATGTATTAATGAATTAAAAATAATATTAAAATTAGTTAAAAATAAATAAATATATCGAAATTAAAAAAAAAAACAAAATATACAGATAAATATATAACAAAATGTAGCAACATTACTTGAGTACCTTAGAAAGCCAGTAAAATGTATCAAAAAAAAAAAAAACAAGTATGAAAGTATATATATAAGTGCGATAGCATTAAATGCATATATTAAAATATACAAATAAATAATTAAATATATATATTTAAACTCCAATTCCTTTTTTCTATTAAAAAATTTAAAAACAAAATTGTTAAACGTCATATTAAAGTTAATTAGCATTAATAATAATTAAAAATTAAAATAAATATTAAAGCGAACATTTTTAATATTTAAAAGAACGATTCATTTAAACGAAAAATATTAAAAAGTTAAAGAAAAAACAATTGAAATTAGAGGAAAAAATATTTTTATTGTTTAAGTAGTAGCACGAGAGGAGAAAGGTGTAGCACAGTTAGAAGTTGACAGTCGTTGCTCCTTTATTTCAATTAAAATTGATTATTATTTTTGAACCGGCCGGAATTGTTTGTAGAGTGAAGAAGAATATCATTAAAATTTTTTTTTTTATTTTTTATTTACTGAATATTTAATATTCTAAAACTTTATATTTAACCAATATTTCGCAAACATTTTTCTAGTAAAAATAAACCAAAATTGCTGGGTACTAACTAATAAAAAACTAAACTTGCTTGATATTTATTTGTTTATTTTAATTATTAATTTAATTTTATTGTTTTATTTAATTTCATTTAAAAATGCAAGAACTTTTTAATGATTACACAATACTTTCTTTCATAATTTATTTCTTTATTAGGCACAGTATTTAGTATATTCCATTTCAAGATTAAAACTCATTTATAGACTTTTCAATAAAAAAGGGAGTAGTTTACGTCAATTAATATATGACAGAGATAGTCTTATCGATTTATTAGTTATGTTAGGTTATTACTGTGAACAAAGATATCATTGGAGGTCTATAGGTCCATCGTGTTCCAATACAAGATTCATAGATTTTTATTTTTGAAAAACCATTTCAAAAATTCAATAAAAATAAGTTTTCCATCACTTATAAATAACCATCCTTGGGCATACGCTCAATACTGTCAAAGCAGGTGTGAAATCTGGAATATTCCTTATCTTCCACGCAGCAAATGTAAGAGCGCTTTAAGGTAATACGTAATCCACTAGTATGTTTTTTGATAGTGATTTATTATTTAAATATAATATCTTATATCAGTTCAACTGACGTTCATAAAACCGTACAAGATTTAAAATAGTGAATGAAATGAGAAGCTAGCCAAGGCTCTTAAAGTTTCAAGATTATTTTTTGGCTTCAATCAGACTAACATCAATGGTCTGATAATATGATAATAATATCATATCTGATAATCTGAAAATAATAAATCCTATACGTCATAGTAAATTGAACATCATAATAACAGAAAGACATATGTAGTTCAGGTTATATGTAATAATATATTTAAGTCATACATATTTTCATTTGGACGATCGACATTTTTATCGGTGTCGTATTGACAATAACCTTAATAAATCGAATGAAATAATAATCATCTGTTTATCACTCCACTAGGCTCTGTCAATACCGAAGGACTGAAGTAAGAAAAAGACTTGTGTTAATTGTCTGTATAACATATATATGATAACGGAGATAAATAGTTGTTAACTGACTGATTCCTTCCTATTATACTCTCAATAAATTTTATAGAATTGTATAGGTTACTATCATAAATCATAAATTTCAGCATTTCAATTGCTAGTAGTGCTTCAAAACAAAAAAAAATATCTGTGATATTGGAAAAACCTACTCCTTTTAATACACGACTCTAAGTACAACAGAGAGGTTAAAAGCTATTACTACAATTCATAAAATTTTTAATTTCCGAATTGAAAGTAAAAGTTTTTAAGTATACCATATATAAACATAGTGCCTAAATATGAAATCTTCCAATACTTTAATAATTATAGAAGAATTATCTCGTAGTGTTTGACTTTAATTGTTATGGTTTCTTTCATCTGTAGTTAAATATTGATTGGATTTGTTTACTTCTAAGATCTCTCTGCATAGTTCGGAGAAATATATTTTTATTTTGTTTTCCTCTTCTACAGTATATGGTAGATAGGAATTTATGTAAAAGTATTTTCTTTATTGAAGATGTATAATTTTTATCTATGTATTATTATATCTTTATTATTAATATTATAGTATTATATTATCTTTATTTTATAAATATTTATTTTTATGTTTATTTATTTTAGAGCTTACAATCAGAATCATTCGCCTATATTATAAAAACAATGTGATAATTAAATTTTTCATTATTCATTCTCAAATACTTAAAAGGTTGTAGATTTGAATTTTATTTATTATAATATAAATACATATTATATTACCGTGTATTATTATTTATATTTTTTTTTTTGTATTTACTTAATTATTTTTTATTTATTATTTTATTAATTTTTAATTGTTTTAATTAATTTTTACTTCATTTTAATTATTATTTTACTTTCAAGAACCAAAAAAAAAAAACACATTTAGTTCTTCTATTGAAGTTTCTTGAATAGAACTAATTAAAAATTAGTTTTCATCACGGTTCATAACAGTTTTATATAAAAATAGTTTTTATAAAACTTAATTAAAGATAGATTTTAAAATGGTTTATGATTTGTTTTGAAAATTTCAAGGAGGACGACTTAACAATTCTTAACTAAAAAGTAGGATAAATCACATAAGATTCATTGAGCGTTTCGATTCATTAAAGCGGAAAAAATCATAAAATTCATGTGAAATAAAAGTACTAAAACCTTTTATGATTTGACTGTGATAATTAAAAAAAATATATATATATATAAATAATAAATATTTTAAAAATTTTACAAGAAAACGTGTGCAGGAACGGAGAAAAGTAAATATTTGATATTTTTGAAAATAACATCAAATAAATAAAAACTAAAAGAAATTGACGTGCATCTTAAATTAGTAAAACAATTATAGTAAATTAAGCATTAATTAAATGTATTAAATAGGAAAATTTTAATTAACGAAAATTAACCTTACGTACATTATATATATATGTATATATAATATAAATAAAGTAAAAACAATAATGAAAAGAAAAGAAACAAAAGCCGTCTTGACTACATGTAAAGTCTCAAGAGGAATGAAAATTTAGTAAAAATTTGAAAAGAATACAATATTTTTTAATTTTAAATTTAAATTACTTTTCATTATAGAATTTAAAAATAATAAATTTTTTAAATTTAAAAAATGTTATAAATAAATTACAATATAAAAAATATATACATAAAAATATAAATACCATAAAAAACGTGAAAAATAATTAAATTTAATTAGTTACACAAAAATGTGCACTTAAACAAAGTATAAAATTCTTTACGTTTTTATATTTTTAAATAAAATCCTTAAAAACAAAATTTATATAAAATTTAAAAATAAAATAGGCAACGATTAAATATATTTATTTTTTTCTAAGCGAAAGTTATTAAGTTAAAATAAAAAGAAAATGTGAAATTTTACATATAATAACAAAATAAATTAATTACGATTTATCAATTAATCGATTTATGATTAAAGCATATACTTATAAAGAAAATTACTTTAGCGAAAATTTTTTTCTTATTGAATATTTTATTTAACAAATACAATTAATACTACAAATTTTTATTATAGCGAAATTTTGCCCTTAAAAATATTAAAAATAAAAGCTAAAACTCTTAAACTTAATTTGTTCATTGAATCCAAACAACAAAAGAAAGTATATATACATACATATATATATATATTAATTATGTTATGCATTGCAAAAATAAAAAAATAAAATTATAACGAACAGAAAAAAAACATTCACAAACATTTTAAAATTCCAATTAAAAAGCATAGCTCATATTTAAATAAAAAACAAACCAAAATATTTTTCTCCTAATTACATAATAATAAAATAATATGCATATAAATAAATTAATAATAACAAAAAACAAAAAAAAAAGAAATAATTCAGAAGTGTCTGTTAAGTAATGAACACAATTTTTGTGTTTTATTTTTAGCTAAATTTAGGTAAAGTAAAGCTGATGAAATTATTATTAAAAGAGAATTCAAAAATTTAAATGTATTCATAACGTTTAAGAAGCAAGGAACAAAAGAGAGTAAAAATATATATTGAAATGTTGAAGACATAATAAGTCATTAAGAGAAATTTTACTTTGTTAAATATTAGAAGAAAAAAAACAAATTATCATGAAATGATTCATATATATTTCAAATAAATTAATATACATAAATAAAATGAAAAAAATATTAAAAATAAAAATTGTTGTTTTACGCAAGGGATAAATGAAAAAAATATTAGAAACGATGCCAAGTAAACAGAATGTGTTGTGAGATAGAAATATATAAAAACACAGGTGCGAGGGAAAGAGATATATATATATATATAGAGTACGGAGTATAGAGAGAGAAACATAAAGCGAGAGAGAGAAGGAGATATGGTGAGGAAAGCGAAATAGACAAGGAGAGGGGGATAAATTCTTTAATTGAATATCCTGCCATTTCTGCAGAGTAAACATTTTAATTGGTACCATTAGAAATTAAGTTATACAACTGATGAGTTCTGGATATCTTCACTCAGTTGAAAACAATCTAACAGTCTCTGTAAAGAAGAAATTTATGTAGAAACAAAACTAGAATTGAATCCTGAAATTAAAATAACCTGAAAATAACCTCAAGTTTTCATAAAATAAGCTAAATAAGCTTATAAATAAATAAATAAATAAATAAATAAGCTAAACTAAAACTGAAAATAATTAATTAATTTATATTAAAATTTGACTATGACGACAGTAGGACGATAGTCCTACTAATACGTTAATATATTTTAAAATTTTTTGCAGATGTAATGAAACAATAAATAACCTCTCAATGAAACTCGTATTTACTAACATTCATAGATGCGTATATACTTTGCAATAATAATTAAAACAATAATTATACAATAGTTCGAGCAAAAGTAAAAAAAAAATAAAAGGAAATAATATTACAACCCTTTCTGTAGAAGTTTAAGCAACCCGATTAAACAATATCATGTGATGACAGATATAAGCAGATTAATATTCCTACTTACTAAAGCTAGTCCCTGTTCTACCACATGGTAGTTTCCCTCAGACTAATCCGGGTGTAGATGTGGACTATATTGTGTGTCAAATACTATTTTATTACAATTATTACTTAATGAAGATTACTGCCATATTTAGCTAGCTGACCTGGTTGATACCAGGTATTAGCAGAGATCAATATAAATGAACATTATTTGAACCACTTATCTCACTAAGAGTTAAATGTTACTTCTACAATGGTCGAGTAATTTTTTGCGATTAATGATATTAATGGTATTATCAATTCAGTTAGTTTAGGTTATATTGATCTAATGATAACTAATGATATCAGATGTAACAAGATCTTTATATATATATATACCTTCTGCTCAAAAAGTATCCGGATTTTGTTGTTTGTTAACTACTCCTGAAGTAATAGACCTTTTTCAAAACTTTTTTGTTATGTTGGTACACCCTTTCTTGACATATGGTACAAATTTGAGCGCCATCTGTCAATTAGTTTGTTTATAGCAGCTGCTAATGTGAGACTACCTCAAATACATTTAGCGATTCTTCTTGTACGCGATTTTTTGCCCAAACACGGCACCACTGTCATCGCTCAGGTACCATATTCGCCAGATCTGAATCCGTGCAACTGTTTTCTATTCCTGAAACTCAAATTGCCCCTTCATGGTAAGCGTTTTGAGTCGATTGGACCGGTAAAAGAGAATTCGCTGAAGGAACAAAAAGCCATACCTTCACGGGCCTACAAAAAGTATATGGAAGATTGGGTTAAGCGTTGGCATATGTGTATCGCTTCAGAAGGAGCATATTTTGAAGGAGATATTATTAAGTATTTTAAGCGTGTTTCTGACAATTCATAACATAATCATAAAAGATGTTCTAAAGAATGCTTTAATTATTTCATGCAAAAAGATTATTAACAAGCCCTTTCAGCCCTACCTATTCTAAGTATGTGAACATATTTCTACAGCAAATTCTCAATCTTATAATAGGTAATGATTCAATATTTAAGAGTGTGTTTTATGTAAAAAAACTCCAACCGACTTTATGTATGTTTTTGACAATAAATCGAAGTAGATAATTTAATTCATAATACCTTATACTATAATGGTAAATAATGAATATCACACTTAGCGACGATTACCAAAGATCAATATCTTTCCACAGGAATAACCAAATGCATGACTTTGAAAAACTTCTCTTATATTAACAAATATAGAATTTAATCAAATCTACTGAGAAAGTTTTACATTCCAATACAGTGCAATGGATTTAATTTAACTATTGAGAATTTTAACTTATAAGCATAACATCACACTTATTAGGATCTATATAATTGCCGTCAACTTATTATATATATTTTAGTTTCTTAATTACACAGCTGCGTCAATTCAGTTTAGTTTTACTCTCATCATCATCATCATTCATCATTTATCACTCATCAATCATAATCAATAATCATCATTATCATAATCATTACCATCATCATCATCAGCAGCACTATAAGCGATGTCTAGCTCTGACCTCCTTCAACAAATTTCTTTAACAATCCGGTAGCGAGCCGATTTTATCCATAAAATCTTTAACTATATTAATATATTACTATATTCTCGTAACAGTTTTTGATATTATTCTTACTTTACTTTTACTTTTATTAGTCGGTATAGTGATTGAATCAACTTAACTTAACATAACATTTTTACAATATTTTGTATTTATGGACTTTTATTATAGAAAATAAGTGAAAAAGATTACCATAAATCAGCATTAAAGGAGTAATGTAGGCATATTCAGGGGAAAATAGGCATAGCGCCTTTTATGCAACTGTGTCCATTCTGTTGAGAGATCGTTAAACCAATTTAATTTATGCAATGACCTTATTTTAGTAGTTGCTAAAAATATGGAGGATGAAGCCCACAGTTTATGTGAAAAATATCATATTACCACATATCAAAAGAATAAATTAAAGTGTAAGATTTCTAAGTTTTACTTAAAAACTACATGGTCAATGGTATGGGAGGTTTTGGGTTAGGCTAAGGCCCCTATGAACTGCAACCAGCTTGATCTATTATGCACCCTAAAAAATAATTTAAAAAGGACTCAATCATAAAGTATTTTAGCCGCTCTCTTACATTTATTAAATATTATTTGCTTAATTATGAAAACAAAAGAAAGTTTTAAATTTTGTTGTAATTTTTAATTTTTATTTTTATTGAACTTTTGAGTTTCTTACACATTTTAATTTGTTTTTTTTTGTTTTTGTTATAATTATTAAGGAAAAAACATTGTCTGTATTAAAATTGAATTCGTTTTAAAAGATTTCATTTGCATTTTGCCACTCAAAGTCTCTAGTTTAAAGGACTTCAGTTTCTTGTGATCGGAAATATCTTAGTAAATAATGCTAAGTTAATGTAAAAATATATTATAAAAATCTGATACTTTCAAATGAAAATAGGTATGATATAGATTGTTTATATTCATATGTGTACCTATTTTATATGCATATATATCTAGTAGTTTTATATGTATTTTTGACTCGTATCTTATTCAGATCCTTTTAGTACAGACATTAGGTTAAAAGATAGGTATCGCTTGTAAATAATTATTAACCCGTTCAGTTTATTCGGTGTTGATTTTGCACTTTGACCTGAAGTCCTTTTTTTTTTTATAGCGAGGCTTTGCGTTTTTGTACAGTTAAAAAATTATTAAAATTCAAACTACGGAAATTGATTTTAAAAAATATGGAGTTTTTAAGTTTATATCTGTATTTGAAATTATAAAACAAATTTGATAATAATAATATCATTAAATCATATACTATATATTATATAATATAACATACTATATAGTATATAATCAATTTTATAATAATATTTTGTAATCATATATTTCATTAAAATTTTTGTGCATATTGTTTTACTTATTTTATCGTTTTTGTGTATTAAAAAAAAAAATAATAATAATAAAACTGATGAAATACAAAAAATAATTAAAATAATTTAGTGCATTTATATTGTTTTTATATTATTTTTTATTGTTGGAGAAATATTTTATATTCTAGCCTGTAAGCAGCAAATTCACACCCATTGTTATCGAAGTGATGTCATATGCAACTATCGTATATATCAGAAAAAACCTACACTATATATATTAAATACAACATATTTTTATTTTTAAACAATTAATAAGCTGCATCTTTATATGCTGTATTTATTTAATTTTAAACTTTCACTTTATGTTTTATATGTTCATTAAAAATTTGTTGATGTTTTTGTACTAGTTTGCTTAATAAGATTTCCTTAAATTATTGAAGTCATTATTTTTAAAATTATTTCAACTTTATTTTTATTTAAAAATCCCTGAATTGAATTTTGCTTTTCGTAAAATTTTCTTTGCTTTGTTAATCTCATTTTTTATTTTTATTATTTTTTCTTATATGAAAAACAAGTAAAATTATAAATAGATAATTTTTAATTTATATCTTTAAGATATTTTTCACAATTTTAGCCAAAGGTATTTTATTTATAAAATTCTTAATTTTTGAAAAATGTTGCTTATAAAGCCAAAATTTTTTATTTTTTATTTTCGAATCAAAAAATTTGTATTTTTTTTTAAATTTTAATTTTAAATGTTTAAATTACGTTTGCAACTGCATCACATCAACTGTTTTGTTTTATATTTTATTTTTTATAGTTTTTTAATTAAATTAATCTTTTATCTTTATCATATTTTCATCTCAAAATTTCATCTCATTTTGTTCCTATTCATTAAAATCATTGTTTTGGATTTTTTTTGGTACTTCGTTTTTAACTGCAACTATTTTTTCGTCTTGCGTCGTTTTGCAGTTGTTGACGGAAAATTCTATTTGTTTGGCAGTTCCGGGGGGCAGTCCGGTTGGTTGGAGGGATGAGCAGCACGGAATGCAGGATTACTCTCCAGTTCCCGATCTATGCGCAAAATGATTGGATAAGGGCGAAGATCAACATGAAATCTGAAAATAGAAAAAATATTAATGATGTGGCAAAGACGAATATTATTTAAGAAATATATACATATATAGAAAATAGAACAAAGCAAATGCCAGTACTATATAAATTCAGTCGCGACGTGTGTTAATATTTAACATAGACAAAATAACCAGTTGATATTGCATAAAAAATATGAATCTAATAAAAACTAAAGCTGTTAAGTTTATATTTAGGTGGGTGGAAACTAACCTTCTTGCGTTGAAAACCTGTGGTACAAGGCAGCAATCAGCCATTGAAATCTCATCGCCTACACAGTATTTGCCGGCTGAAGTGGAAAGGACTTTCTCAACAGCACGAAAACCACGTGTTATCCAGTGCTGAGCCCATTCCTTCTTTTTCTCCTCGCCTACATGTATGAGAACAATCAAATTTTGCAATGGCTGTATGCCCGAACAGATAATCTCACAGATCTCACGTACTTTAGCGCGTTTATGTACATCTTGTGGTAGAAGTGGACGTTGTGGACGTGTCTCTTCTAGATAGTGCATAATAGCCACTGATTCGATAAGTGTGTGTCCATCTGAAATATAGTAAACAATTAAATTTTCCTGCATTTATATAAACTTTTAATTAAGTTATTAAGTTATTAGCAATAAACTGACCAATTTGTAATGCGGGCACCTGTTCCATTGGATTGACTTCGCGGTATTCATTGCAATGTTGTTCACCGCCAGACTTAATGAGGCTAATGGGTTTAATGTCGTATGGTATCTCCTTCAGATTTAATGCGATCCGCACACGCCATGAGCACGAGCTACGCCAATACGAATAAAGTATCGGCTTCGAGATTTCCATGGAAGAATATGACATATTAGCAAAAGAAATTTTATTAAATTGTGAGACTAGAAGATTTGCAAAATTCGTTGTATTTGCTTTTCCAAGTGCTGATAACCTGCCTGTGTTGCTTCTGCTCAAGTACTGTGTATATAATTTGCTAGTTAGGTACGACACACGCCCCACACTTGCCATAGCTGCCCTCAGCAAACTCAGTGATAAGCACAGCACCGGTTTGCTTTGTTTTTTGCTGTTGTTGATTTATGCAAAAATCTCGTTTATTAGGTTTAAGTTGACTACCAATTAGACTAGACTAGTTCTAATTTAGTTTATCTTGTTTAATATTCCCACAACACAACATTATATGTTTCATAAGTATCATTAAATATGGAAATTTTTTTTATTAATTTTATTCCTTTTAATGATCTTTAATTCTAAACAGAGAAGCAACTGGAATGTTTACTGATTTACTGTTTACTTGGCGAGACTTCAGAAAAGCTTTTTGCAAAGATTAACCCTTTACTGAACTTACGGTTTACATTAAGCTTTAAAAAGTTACTTCGAAACATTAGTAAAGAAACTAAAATTGAAAGATTTAATAAGGAAAGAACACTGAAATGCGGACTTTGTTAGTACCAGATCTTTTTCTAAATCTAGTAAGATTTACAATTAATAAGAAATACATATAAATTGTTTATTAAAATATATCATACTTAGTATTACAATGTATAATGTAAAATAAATAATTTGTTGGTCATCATTGAGATACTATGGTATACTGAGTTATTAGTCTGATAGTGGGATTCTCAATGGGTCTCTATCGGTTAGGTAACCGTATTAGAAAACTAATATTCACTTAAATGGGTGTTATCCAAACTGCAACAAACAATAGGAAACGGCTTTGCCGTTTAATTATGTTAGACATTTATTTTATAAATTTCATATCAACTATACGAGTATCTTCTTCCCTTGAAAAGCATCTTATGTTTGTTAAACTTTCGATATGGTTTATAATCTTCACAGAATATATACTTCTCTATTAGAATGACACAACAAGCCTAGTAGATTGTTAAGGTAACCTCAATATGCTTAGCTAATCTAATAAGTTATTATTAGTTAATAAGTTGTTCCAAACCATATGCTTAGAAGAAAGTATAAAATGTGATTATGTTCAAAAAAAACATTTATTTATAAAAAGATCTCACTTTTAGGAATCCGCAGAATTTTTTATCCACTTATATTGGTACCCTTAAAGTTTAAGTTATACAGAAATTTGAAGTAAAAAAATTTAAAGAAGTTAACAGAATAAGTTATTATGAGTCATATAAGAATTATGCGTTTAATTTTTATATTTAATTAAAGTCAATTTATAAATCCGTTTTATTTTAATGATTTACATCCGTTTTCATAAATATTTTTTTGAATAGATCTCTTTTATTTGTCTGAACTAAATGTGACAAGTCTTAATTGAAGCATGGTATATAAAGGGTTAAGAAATATTTAAAAAAGCTCCAGCTATTGGCGTATGGTTTGAAGTTGAAATTTTAATGCAAACGACAGAGATAAATATAAAAACGTTAATTGCAAATGGTGAAGCCCGTAATTATACAACGTTTTTATAAAATAATTTTATAAAACATTTTTATAAAATATAAATTAAATTATTAATTAAATTAAATTCAAATTTATATAAAATGAAGTGTGTGTTCGAATGAAAAGTTTTTCGGAGATTATCTTGTTTTCTACAAGTGGGCGAAAGCTACCACAAATTTAGATTTGCTGCGATACTTAGATTTTGCAATGAAAAAACCTCCAGTTATTTTGTTAAATTCAACACATGTTTGCCAAATTTAAAGCCGCTTCTGATAAAAAAAAGAACTGGAGACTATCTCCAGACCTTTAGATCCAGTCAAGTAAGAATGAATGACTTGAAGTGATTTAGTTTTTTAACCATTCTATTTTTATGTATATTTATTTTTATAAGTGATCGTATATCAATAATAATATTAAATTTATCAATAATAAATTTAATAGCATTGATTCTAGTATATATGTACATTATATTGCGTTGAAGGTATTTACTTTATCAGGTAGCAAACTAAGGAATATATTTTCTGTTGAGTTTAAATAAGTTTCCATAACAAGTTTTTAAAAAGAAACATGTAAAAAATGCTGAAAATTTTAATTAGGTTAGGTTAGGTTGGAGTGCGGACTTTGTGTACAAAGCACATTGAAGCTCAAATAATGGGTTGTTGAGACACCACAGATTAGCGTTTAGATTAGTTCATACGCGCACTAGAGGTTAGCGTATGAACAACGCCGAAAAGCTCATTCTCCTATTTAAAAAGCCACTACTTTGACAAAAGTCATTATAGAGTAGATCCAGTCTCATATCATATCTTCCTAGTATGCTGTGAATGGACAGCATCGGTAGCGTAGTGGTGAGTCCGTACTCTCTGTACTTAGTATTGTTTGGACCAAGTCGATCTTGAGATCTGACAAGAATTCAACACACAATTTTGCTTACCTATGCGTAGATGTTTTTGTTTGATTGCAGTCATGGCTGTTGCAATAGGGATACCATTGTCAGAGCGTAGAGAAAATGTTAATTAAGAAGTTAATAAATAATTAGTTAAAAATATATAATCCATTTATTTAAAGTTATACGCTTAGTAACAACATAGCTTGAAACGAAAGCTTCACTAGGATAATCTACCGGTGCTATCAGAAACTAAATCGCTTAGAGAGAATTTCAACCTGAAACGGCAGTTCTGAAAGGGCTCTGTGGTTTAAACTATAACCTTACAAAACTGGGAACTTTCTTTAACGAAATTTATTAGAGAGAAGAAGAGAAAAGAAGAGAGGTGGTTTTGTAGAGAAGAAAATGAGACCTCAAAACATGTGCTACGGGTGTTGCCGGCACTGATGCATAAACGTAAGAAGTATCTAAATGCGCATATCATGTCAAATGAAGACATTGTAGTTGCAATACTGCCATTTATAAAGAAAGTTGGACTTGGAAAAATACTCTATGCCTATAAAGGGCGCAAAACAGATTTATAGATTGCACCACGATCTAATTTCCCAAACATAATAATAATATTAACAACAAATATTGTGTAATTTGTTTTCGGTTACCAAAAGCACATATATATTACAGAACGGGTAATGTAAACGTGCTAATTTGGCAAATAGCAACAACAACGCAGTTGAACAGTTCAACATATTTTCATGCTAACAAGACATAACGCATCAAGAGTTCATTGAACTCATAATTTTTGCAAAAAATTCTATAAAAGCAACAAAAGTAAATAAAGATAAAATTATCCTCATAATTTATGTTAATTAGCAGTTTGAATTCGACTCTAAAAGAGTGAAATTACACAAAGCAGATGCCGGGTATGGTAGACAAAATACCAAGGCGAATACGTAACCTGAAAAATGATGCCAGCTACCAAGGATATTTTTACTTAGAAAAAAAAGCTACAGTTCTTCAAATAAAAAAAATTCAAAAAAAAAGTTAAAATAATAAATGTATGAAGGCACAGAAAAAAAGGACAACAAAAATTTTAAGAATATCTCCAAACATTAATCACTTATACGAGCCACAAACACAGATACGCACATACACTTCGAATGATGTATCATGTGTAAACAGAGTCAGTAATGCTGAAACACGCACACAGCAACACCGTTCGAGTGAATCATAAAATATATACAAATAATAAAGATTTAAATATAAATTTGATTCCCGAAAAGGCCATTGAACCAAAAAGCATATCAACGCGTTCGTATCCTGTAGCAATATTGTCCCCTAACTGTGTCGTGTACACCAAGGTCGGGGCATTAACCTCTAACAGGCAGTCAAGCAAGCAAGCATGCAGGCAGTCCATTTGAGAGAATCTTACCCTACGTATCATTCAAGGACATTCGCCTACAAAGTCAAATACGGAAAAACTCAAAGCTTAAAGAAGAAAGTAAAAAACCTTTCAAGCATTTGACTCAAGTATGAGCGAAAATAAAAATGGTGGTATGGGCGCAGGACAACAACTCGCATATTTTACAAAAGGAAATATATTAAAAATAAAAAAATGCCGGTTGCTCAGTGGTGTGTTTTGCAAGAGTATGAGAGCTTTTAGCATTTGTGTTTAATATGTGAGCGAGCTTTGCTTTGGTGGGTTGAGTGGTGTGATTTAGAGTGGTGAATGTGAAGTTTTAAAATATAAAACAAGCTAAACTGATTACAAGAGCTAAAAAATATAGAAAATAGAAAATAGAAATATGACAAAGTTTCATCATAGAGTTACCAAACAAATAAATTATTTATTTTTATGAAAACATTTCTTCAAAATTAAAAATGGAGTTTAACATTAAAATAACAATATCAACTTAATAGCGAAAAATATTAAAATCAAAAAGCAAAATAAAACATATATAACACAATTAAAAATAAAATACATTAATTTTCGAAAATCGTATTATAAAGTAGTAGATTTATCATGTATAGGTTTCTGATTAACATTATTCACAACTTAATATTAATAGATTATAATAATTCTAAATAATTCACAGTTACTAAAACGAACTCGAAAATTAGTTTAAAAAGAATCATCAGACTAGGAAGATTAATCATCACCTCTATTTAGTTAACAATTTGAATTGTCTTCAAAAAAATTATAGTATGTAGTTTTGTTTTTTTTTAAAGTAATCATCATACATAAAATGTTTAGTTTACATATTCACATATACTCATATCTCAAATGTTTACTTCCTGTATTTTCCAACGACAATACAATACAATGGCAATACAAAATTTACAAAATTATTTCTTTATAAAGATAAAAATTTGATTCCCATAACAAAATTCTACTAAAATTTGAAGCTGTTATTAGCATTTTAATCTTCATTGGAAGTTCCTAAAACTATAGAATGCAACTAATATGTTACGAATCTAAATTCCAAACTTATTACTTAAGTATAAATACAAGGTCAGAGCATTTACCTCGGAGCCAAGCAAACATGTTTTGATGTAAAGCATTCCAAATTTTATAACGATTACTACTTTTAAGCATTAAATATAATGCAGTTTCTATTACGTAATTGCTAATTACTATCTTATTTTCCACTTATCGTACATTATGAGCACAAGTAAGAAGCTAATTATTCCAATTAAACTATAATACACTAAAAAAATTTTACAACCTAAAAACATCATATATTTAAGATAATGTTGTTAGATTGACATATTTAATATACATTTACAATCTTTCTATTGAAAACATGTTGCTAGAGTAAACATCTACTGATTATGTTTGTTGCTTATTAGATTCCACTTTAGAATTATATTATGTTCATTTAAATTTATTAACATTAATGTTGGTAATATTTAATGAAAGGCAAATTGAAAGTTTTTATAGTATTTACTTGTGTCATCGTTGTTATTCGATACAGTTGGCAACTCTGCTTGATACCATAACCCGCACAAGAAATTCGCAACAGATACGAAGCAAGCGGCAGTTTCCTTTTATTCTCATTCTTCGCAAATTTTTGTGCACATGCGCGAAATCGAGTTCACTCAAACCAACGCGCGCCACAAATAAATGGCGCTAAACAGAAGTATGAGTGACTTAAGGACACAAATTTATTAAATAAATTAAACAGTCGAAATTATAGAATTCAGCACAAAAGCAAGTTAATTGCACTTCCAGAAATAACAAAGTACACTTTTCAATTAAGCAAATTTTTTAAATTTTGGTCTTTAAGCATTTCCCACACATTAAGCATTTCATTTGAGCTTACCTTCGCTATGGCCGATAAGGACATAGCGTTATGATGATACTTTGAGTAATTAATTTTGAAGCCGTTCCTTGCACAACAAATATGAAATTAATGTAAGCACTCTTAAAGGAGAAATATCCTTTATAAGTTTTCGTTGTTAAAAAGTTCTAAACTGGTTTTTTTTTGCTAAAACCAGTCAGCACAATACGCGTAACACAAAAAACCGACGAACAAAATAATAAAATGGCACACAACGCTACGATGACAAACGAAGTGTACAAATCCTGAAGGGGTTGAGTTGCACTTTTTTCTTTTTTTAGAAAATATTCAAATTTTTTAATTTACTTTTATTTTTAGCACAGCAATTCATAGAAATTTTTAACTTTATTTAATATTAAAATTGATTTTTCCATGTATTTAGTTTTTCTCATTTAAGTATTTAAATTGATTTTGCATTTGAGTGACAAACGACTGACAAAGCGTATTGAGTCCTTGGTATTGCTTACTTTCCACAATGTAAGGTAACAAGGACAATGCACGAACGCAGCAGCAGCATTTGCTTCCGTAAACGTTGTACTTGAAGGAATGGTTGGCAACACACTGAACTAAATATAAATCGTTGAAAGCGAAAGGATGGTACTCTTATGGCTTTCGCAGGAGGCGTATAGGGTAAACAAGAAGATAAAACTTATAGCAAAGAGAAATTAATATTGTATGTTTGAGGTTTTGAGAAGTAGTGTGGTTAAAAGCTCTTTCAAAGCTTGTTCTTACAATAAAATAAGCTTTTAACTAAAGTTGTAAACGAACCGCAAAGCTTTAGCTTGTGAAATGTTTTGTTTAAAATTTGTGTATTGGAAAAACTTTTTGTGATATATTTTGTGTCTTGGCTTAAGTAATATAAAATAATTACTTAAAATATTCCCTCTATTTATGGCGTAAATTTTAAATTGTAAAAATGTGAATATATACGCATCACATACATTGCTTAAGCTATATTTAATTGTAGAGATAAAAACCTATATACATAAATAGTGAAATCTTTTTAAAGAAGAAATCATTCAATCAGACAAAATGGAAAAACTATACGCATAAATTCTAGAGTTATTATGACCAGAATTATCATATCTATTCTCTATGATATTTGCTCTCGCAAAGTATTACAATTGATAAGATCGACCACAATATAAAGCTCTTGAGAATATACTGTAGCAGTCGCTTTTTTACATACAATTCAATACTTCTGTGGTTGTGATTGTTATCCGGATTACTAACAAAAAGTCCAAATCCAAACAAAGTCAAATAAAGCATACATGAGTATGTACACATAAACC
>NC_051847.1:223553930-223570319 GCF_002237135.1 Teleopsis dalmanni
GAGAAGAGAAGAGAAGAGAAGAGAAGAGAAGAGAAGAGAAGAGAAGAGAAGAGAAGAGAAGAGAGACCTCAAAACATGTGCTACGGGTGTTGCCGGCACTGATGCGTAAACGAAAGAAGTACCTAAGCGCACATATCATATCAAATGAAGACATTGTAGGTGCCAAACTACCATTTATAAAGGAAGTTGGACTTGGAAAAATACTCTATGCCTATAAAGGGCGCAAAACAGATATATAGATTGCACCACGATCTAATTTCCCAAACATAATAATAATATTAACAACAAATATTCTGTAATTTGTTTTCGGTTACCAAAAGCACATATATATTACAGAACGGGTAATGTAAACGTGCTAATTTGGCAAATAGCAACAACAACGCAGTTTAACAGTTCAACATATTTTCATGCTAACACGACATAACGAATCAAGAGTTCATTGAACTCATAATTTTTGCAAAAAATTCTATAAAAGCAACAAAAGTAAATAAAGATAAAATTATCCTCATAATTTATGTTAATTAGCAGTTTGAATTCGACTCTAAAAGAGTGAAATTACACAAAGCAGATGCCGGGTATGGTAGACAAAATACCAAGGCGAATACGTAACCTGAAAAATGATGCCAGCTACCAAGGATATTTTTACTTAGAAAAAAAAGCTACAGTTCTTCAAATAAAAAAAATTCAAAAAAAAAGTTAAAATAATAAATGTATGAAGGCACAGAAAAAAAGGACAACAAAAATTTTAAGAATATCTCCAAACATTAATCACTTATACGAGCCACAAACACAGATACGCACATACACTTCGAATGATGTATCATGTGTAAACAGAGTCAGTAATGCTGAAACACGCACACAGCAACACCGTTCGAGTGAATCATAAAATATATACAAATAATAAAGATTTAAATATAAATTTGATTCCCGAAAAGGCCATTGAACCAAAAAGCATATCAACGCGTTCGTATCCTGTAGCAATATTGTCCCCTAACTGTGTCGTGTACACCAAGGTCGGGGCATTAACCTCTAACAGGCAGTCAAGCAAGCAAGCATGCAGGCAGTCCATTTGAGAGAATCTTACCCTACGTATCATTCAAGGACATTCGCCTACAAAGTCAAATACGGAAAAACTCAAAGCTTAAAGAAGAAAGTAAAAAACCTTTCAAGCATTTGACTCAAGTATGAGCGAAAATAAAAATGGTGGTATGGGCGCAGGACAACAACTCGCATATTTTACAAAAGGAAATATATTAAAAATAAAAAAATGCCGGTTGCTCAGTGGTGTGTTTTGCAAGAGTATGAGAGCTTTTAGCATTTGTGTTTAATATGTGAGCGAGCTTTGCTTTGGTGGGTTGAGTGGTGTGATTTAGAGTGGTGAATGTGAAGTTTTAAAATATAAAACAAGCTAAACTGATTACAAGAGCTAAAAAATATAGAAAATAGAAAATAGAAATATGACAAAGTTTCATCATAGAGTTACCAAACAAATAAATTATTTATTTTTATGAAAACATTTCTTCAAAATTAAAAATGGAGTTTAACATTAAAATAACAATATCAACTTAATAGCGAAAAATATTAAAATCAAAAAGCAAAATAAAACATATATAACACAATTAAAAATAAAATACATTAATTTTCGAAAATCGTATTATAAAGTAGTAGATTTATCATGTATAGGTTTCTGATTAACATTATTCACAACTTAATATTAATAGATTATAATAATTCTAAATAATTCACAGTTACTAAAACGAACTCGAAAATTAGTTTAAAAAGAATCATCAGACTAGGAAGATTAATCATCACCTCTATTTAGTTAACAATTTGAATTGTCTTCAAAAAAATTATAGTATGTAGTTTTGTTTTTTTTTAAAGTAATCATCATACATAAAATGTTTAGTTTACATATTCACATATACTCATATCTCAAATGTTTACTTCCTGTATTTTCCAACGACAATACAATACAATGGCAATACAAAATTTACAAAATTATTTCTTTATAAAGATAAAAATTTGATTCCCATAACAAAATTCTACTAAAATTTGAAGCTGTTATTAGCATTTTAATCTTCATTGGAAGTTCCTAAAACTATAGAATGCAACTAATATGTTACGAATCTAAATTCCAAACTTATTACTTAAGTATAAATACAAGGTCAGAGCATTTACCTCGGAGCCAAGCAAACATGTTTTGATGTAAAGCATTCCAAATTTTATAACGATTACTACTTTTAAGCATTAAATATAATGCAGTTTCTATTACGTAATTGCTAATTACTATCTTATTTTCCACTTATCGTACATTATGAGCACAAGTAAGAAGCTAATTATTCCAATTAAACTATAATACACTAAAAAAATTTTACAACCTAAAAACATCATATATTTAAGATAATGTTGTTAGATTGACATATTTAATATACATTTACAATCTTTCTATTGAAAACATGTTGCTAGAGTAAACATCTACTGATTATGTTTGTTGCTTATTAGATTCCACTTTAGAATTATATTATGTTCATTTAAATTTATTAACATTAATGTTGGTAATATTTAATGAAAGGCAAATTGAAAGTTTTTATAGTATTTACTTGTGTCATCGTTGTTATTCGATACAGTTGGCAACTCTGCTTGATACCATAACCCGCACAAGAAATTCGCAACAGATACGAAGCAAGCGGCAGTTTCCTTTTATTCTCATTCTTCGCAAATTTTTGTGCACATGCGCGAAATCGAGTTCACTCAAACCAACGCGCGCCACAAATAAATGGCGCTAAACAGAAGTATGAGTGACTTAAGGACACAAATTTATTAAATAAATTAAACAGTCGAAATTATAGAATTCAGCACAAAAGCAAGTTAATTGCACTTCCAGAAATAACAAAGTACACTTTTCAATTAAGCAAATTTTTTAAATTTTGGTCTTTAAGCATTTCCCACACATTAAGCATTTCATTTGAGCTTACCTTCGCTATGGCCGATAAGGACATAGCGTTATGATGATACTTTGAGTAATTAATTTTGAAGCCGTTCCTTGCACAACAAATATGAAATTAATGTAAGCACTCTTAAAGGAGAAATATCCTTTATAAGTTTTCGTTGTTAAAAAGTTCTAAACTGGTTTTTTTTTGCTAAAACCAGTCAGCACAATACGCGTAACACAAAAAACCGACGAACAAAATAATAAAATGGCACACAACGCTACGATGACAAACGAAGTGTACAAATCCTGAAGGGGTTGAGTTGCACTTTTTTCTTTTTTTAGAAAATATTCAAATTTTTTAATTTACTTTTATTTTTAGCACAGCAATTCATAGAAATTTTTAACTTTATTTAATATTAAAATTGATTTTTCCATGTATTTAGTTTTTCTCATTTAAGTATTTAAATTGATTTTGCATTTGAGTGACAAACGACTGACAAAGCGTATTGAGTCCTTGGTATTGCTTACTTTCCACAATGTAAGGTAACAAGGACAATGCACGAACGCAGCAGCAGCATTTGCTTCCGTAAACGTTGTACTTGAAGGAATGGTTGGCAACACACTGAACTAAATATAAATCGTTGAAAGCGAAAGGATGGTACTCTTATGGCTTTCGCAGGAGGCGTATAGGGTAAACAAGAAGATAAAACTTATAGCAAAGAGAAATTAATATTGTATGTTTGAGGTTTTGAGAAGTAGTGTGGTTAAAAGCTCTTTCAAAGCTTGTTCTTACAATAAAATAAGCTTTTAACTAAAGTTGTAAACGAACCGCAAAGCTTTAGCTTGTGAAATGTTTTGTTTAAAATTTGTGTATTGGAAAAACTTTTTGTGATATATTTTGTGTCTTGGCTTAAGTAATATAAAATAATTACTTAAAATATTCCCTCTATTTATGGCGTAAATTTTAAATTGTAAAAATGTGAATATATACGCATCACATACATTGCTTAAGCTATATTTAATTGTAGAGATAAAAACCTATATACATAAATAGTGAAATCTTTTTAAAGAAGAGATCATTCAATCAGACAAAATGGAAAAACTATACGCATAAATTCTAGAGTTATTATGACCAGAATTATCATATCTATTCTCTATGATATTTGCTCTCGCAAAGTATTACAATTGTTAAGATCGACCACCATATAAAGCTCTTGAGAATATACTGTAGCAGTCGCTTTTTTACATACAATTCAACACTTCTGTGGTTGTGGTTGTTATCCGGATTACTAACAAAAAGTCCAAATTCAAACAAAGTCAAATAAAGCATACATGAGTATGTACACATAAACCATAAATGTGATTTAGTACTCTACATTATCCAGCAGACCTGTTCTCAACATGTAGTCCGGATTAGCGAATCACTATTAGATCCGGACTACTAGCCATCTGCTTCATATTTTGCATTTTTTAGTTTTTTCCAAATTACAAGGGTTTTCCAATTAACAGAGAATCGGATTAAGGGATGTCTATTTTATACCCTATTAATTATTGCAGAAGTTAACGTTATGACAGCGATGTACTTAGATTTTGGGAGATGTAAGTCCGTCTACTTTACAAATGCCTGCGATATCATTGTGACGAAAATGCAAAGTTAATAAATATGAAAGTTATAGATTAAATTTGGACAGTACTTAAGAACTTGAAGCAGTTCGACTTTTTGAAAGTTTGAACATATTGCTATTCAATATATCACCCAGTTCAATACAAGTTAAAGCTTTTATAATTGGAAGAACTTACATTTTAAATAGATTGTAATGATCGCGTACACTACTTATGTTATTTGTATATCTGCTGTTTATCAGAGAAAATTATATTACCTTTCTTACATTAGGCTATCAAGAATCCATGTACCGTGTAGATAGATGAACGATAGAAAATATTTTGTCGATATTGATAAAGGCGGATACTTGATTAAGCATTGACCATAGTCATTAAGGTCCATTAGTAAAGAAATTTTGAACCTAAGACCCATTTGGTTTCTTATCAGTATAAACGGTTTACATGAAAACTTCAGTTCTTCGCGATACATGTATTATTACCGAAGGTTATATTGAAACAATTTTCATCCGAGTACCGTTGACTGGTATTAGGCTATCAAGTTTTAGTTAGAAAATTTATATAGAAAATAAAGAATATCCTATGAAAAAAATTAATGAAGACTTTGATTCAATGCAAATTTCGAAACAAAGTTAGTTTATGTTATTATATTCCCTTAGTCCCTATAAATGAATCAAATTAAAGAGGTTACTTTAGTTTTGACTTATAAAGATTATTTATTTTATATTATTTTTTTCAACATACAAGATTACAATTGAATTTTATTATTATATATAATTTCATAAATTTGACAACATATACTATAATTAAAACTTTTTAACTAGTTCAACCCAAATTTATAAATAAGTTAAGATATATAAAAATACTAAATTAAGGACTCACAAGTAAGAATACAATTCAATTGTATTTAATAATCTTTAAAACAAAAACATGTGAAATTGAATAAAAAGAATTTAATTTTTTATTCAACACAATAATATTAAGTTTAGATTTTAACAATAAAATGGATATAACACATTTTATATATAAAAATGACATATCAACTTTGAAAATAAAATGGAATTAGTCTAGAAAGGATTTCAACTAGGTTGCTTATATTTAGAGTTTAAAAGTACAATCTCACGTATATAAAACTACAAACAACCTCTATAGTTTAGAAGTACAATTATTATATATATTATTATTATATATATTAATATGTATATATTTAAATTTATATAATAAAATATTGAAATAAAATGCTGATGATGATTTCCATTTTTTTCTGCTTTTTGTTTTTGTTTTTTAATTTGAAATCTGTTCGTATTATATGTTATTTTTTTTTTTTTTTTGTAATTTCAATAATATAATTAAATTTTTATATATATGTATATGTAAGTATGTATGTATTTATGTAATCGAAGGTACTTTAGATTTTTATACTTTCGTCTATTTCTTTGTCGTGTTTTCATAAATATTTTTTATACTCTTTTTGTCAGTTTTTGAAATATTTAAGTATGTCTATTTTTTGTATTTTTGTATGTAGAACAGCCTTAAGCTTTAGTAAGTACACTCTTTAGTTTTACATTTGAAAGGTAAAATTTGGATTCAATTTACTTTTTTTTACATAATTGGGATAATCAATTTCACATCTGCTGTTATAAATAATTGTTATATTGCATAGCATTGAAGTATACTGAAGCTAAAGTTATGTGGATTACGGAAGTAGGATTAGTGAAAGAATTACGTTCAAAAGCAGTCTTGGGTTACCCGTACTCTTCAACTTAAAAATTATATTAGAAACTTATACTTAGACATGGAGAATGAATTATACTGAAGCTAAAGTTATGTGGATTGCGGAAGTAGGATTAGTGACAGAATTACGTTCAGAAGCAGTCTTGGGTTACTCGTACTCTTCTACTTAAAAATTATATTATATATTTATACTTAGACATGGGGAATACTTAGAAATAATGTAGAAAAAATCAAAAGAAAACTATTCGTAGCCTCAAAAATGATTTTAAAAATATTTTCTATTGTATTCTTTTTATTTATTTATTTAATAAATGATCGAATTTAATACTTTTCAAACAGATTAAAAAAAATATCTTTATATGCTTGATACATAAACAATAAATTTATATATAATTCCAATAAAAATTTTAATATTGTTGGTTGGTTTTGCCGTAAGAAAGATCTTCCATTCATATATTAATGTATTAAATTTTCGCAATGCATTCAAACTTATGCAATAATTAAGGACATCCCTTCAGCCAGTTTATAAAACCATAAAGTTTAGTAGCTTTTTGTTAATATATTAAATTATATTCACTGCTAAATAACTGGCATAAGGCATAAGGTTTAATGATTGATGTATAATCATTTAGGAATTTTTCGCAGTTTCGAAATAATACATTATTTTTGTTACATATTATCGGTAGAAATGGTCGATTTTCAATTTTTTATTGGCAATCAAGCTTTGTTTAGTGACTCAATTAAACTTGTTGTATTATCATAACTGGTTTATTATTAACTGGTTTTATATGAACTGATGTTACTATCTCCTGTAAGCCGCAATCTGTTCATACCTTTTAAATTTCATACTTAAGTGCCATTTTCACATAAATTTATCAGATTTACATCCTGATTCTTGACTCTATAATGAAATATATTCCTTATAATAGTACTATTAATCATAACCACATATGCCACATATAAGATATTTTCTTTATCTAAACTCTACTAGCTATAAATATTTGCTTGAAATACCATACTGTTTACGGTTTATATCTTTTATACCTAAAATCATCAACTCTCGCTTATATCGTAGCCTTTTACCTATGCTAAACATTCCTACAAATTTTTGCAGCAAATATATAATACTAGACAAAGTAAAGACAAAGTAATAGCAAATATATAATATTAACTTATCGATCGCTATACGCTAATCTAGGCTTTAAACGTGCCGCTTAAGTTGATTTTCAAATCTTTAGTTCATCTTTTAGTCAAAGATCACCAATGCTTTGATCGAATTATTTAAGTTGCCAACTTGAAAGCAGTTTAATAAATTTATTTAAAAATATTTTTAAACATTTTCCGTTTCTCATATTAAATACGTTTTTTAAATATATTTTGCAATAGAAAATATTTATATTAGCCTTCCGCAATATATGAATATAAAATAAAAAGATAAGGTAATGAATTTAATGGGTTCATACTTTATTTATAAAAGTACTACATTTTGATTTGATTCATCCAATTCATCAATTACACTTTTTTATTGGATTTGTAGGAATAAGTTTTAGAAGATGTTGAGAAAAACTTCAAAACATTCTCCAATCTGTTTAATAATGTATTATTAACTCTATATTGCTTAATAACATTTAATAGTTTATTGCTGAAAGGTATCACTGAACTGCCAAACTGTTAGTAAGATAAAATAACCAGAGAATTATAAATGATTAAAAAATTGGTTTAATAAATTATTTAATTAAGTTAATTAACTGCTTAAGATAAACCAAATGCACATCTCTTCAAAAATTAAGCGAGATATGCTCTATCTTTCTCATTCCGTTTTCCGAACATAACTTTAAGCTTGGTTGCTTTTTACAAATGTTTTTTATAAAACCGGTAAGAATAATGGACTTCACAGACTCAAAAATAGACTTATTAGAAAATATTATTTATTAAGTAATATAATTGTAAACAATACAACAACAACAGGAAATTGAAGTCAAATTATAACACAGCATAATAGTTATTTATTACAATAGTTTCATATAATATATAATTTATGTTATACATATACATAAATTATTTTAGTTCGTTTGTTTTTAAAATGTGTTCTAGATTTTAAGTTTAAAGTAAAAACTTTAGTGAACGCGCACAACCGATACAGTATCACACACTAAATTAGTTTCGTAAATATTTTTAAAAAATCTTTTTAAACATGAATTTTAAATCATAACTTTAGAGATAAAAGACAATAGGGGACTGAGGAATTTAAAACAAATCTTAAGTTAATACGAAAGTGAGTATTATTTATTACGGTTTACTTATACATGAAGGTAACATATTGATAAAATCCTTTCATATACTATTAGAGACAATATAATGTCCCTCGTTTACGATTTTAACAAAAAACCTTCATTTACTAATACATTTTTTAAGCGTCGATTTTGTATTCATATTCCTCATAACCCTTATAGATTATATTAACACATAAACCCATATAGTTATAACCAATTGATATTCAAATTATTACTTTCACTTTTTATACTTTAATTAACTTAATTAACCATTGCATTTTCAGTTACGCATATGCAAATTATTCTTTGACAAATAAGTGAAAAAGTTTTTGTCCACATTTAGTTGAAAAAAAATAAAAAAATTCATTAATACAATAGTTATATTTTTATGTATACAATATTTATAAATTTCATTTTTAATCTTCTCTAGAAATTGACTTTTTTTCATTTGCACTTAAAACTATTTAAAATTTTCGTTTGACCGGTTGAACTTTGCATGCAATTTGCAATTCTCATTTACTTTAAAAAGCCAAATGAAGACGTTGAAAACATAGTAATGAGAGGAGAGACATTTGTGGAGTAGAACTTACATGTACGCTTACGTAAATATATATGTATACATATTTATTTAAATAATTTAATGACTTAATGTACTTTTTTGAATTTATTTATTTTAAGTTTAACATGCACAATAATCATAATAAACAATAGTAATAAATATTTTTTTATATATGCAATTAAAAAGAATTTTTTATTATTTTTATTTTTTTTTTTGTATTTTTACACATAATTTTTAATATATTAAATGTTTATAAACTTCCACACTGTGACTTGTTTTGTTTAATGCATAATTTTTAAAAAATTATTGGAGGGAATATTTATGATTCATTTTAAAGTATTGCGAAAGAAAACTATTTTGCCTTTTGAATTTATGAAAGATTCATTAATTTCATTAATTTTCATTAATTTTAAAAATTTGTTTTTTTTCGTGTTTGAAAAAAATGTGTTCGTTGAGAGAATCATATGAAAGTTGCTTAAGCAAAGTTTCTGAAAATACTTATATGTAATTATATATTTATGATAATAATTTAATAGAATTGAATGCCTCGAAGTAGAAACCAACAGCTTAATAACTTTTTTTTAAAAATTGATGTTTTACTGATAAATATATGCTGAGTTTAGATTAAAAAATCATAGTCAGACACACAAAAAGTAAAGATATTCTCGGCAGAAGATACTTATACCTATGAGTTAGGTTAAAGTATAATGAAGATTTGGAAAATCAATTTAGGACTATCGTATAACCTAAATAAATTAAAAGTATTAAAACTATCTGGAAGTTTTAATATAATTTAAACTGTGTTTTAAGGAGAGATCCTACAGCTTTTACCAACATGCTTTAGAAAGAAAGACCCAAGCATGTTTAATAAACATTGCGCATACCCTGGGCAATAAAAAAGCTATTGTAAAATACTTTATTTTCCTCACAGATGCGTCACGAATCATTGAAAGGACATTTAATCTTTTAGTATGGTTACCTTATCGACAGTGATCCGTTAGCAAAACTTACTATATGGCTAATATCTTTATGGGGCATATCAAAGGAGTTGCTGGATTTTTTATTATTGAAAAGGAGCCAGATTGCGTTCAGTTGTCTGGAAATCATTGAAGTGTTCCATTGAAAAGTGTTAAAAAATATATTAACATGGTTCTCAAAACTTAGTATAATATAATGAATGACCAAGTTGGGCTTTAAAATATGAAAGTTAACAAGGCTTAGCTATAATCTGCCGAGGGCAAAGAACTTTTCAACAGGTTACTGACTTATAGGAATTAATGCAACTTTTTACATTAACTTGCCATTTTTTTAATCGAAATGAACCAATAGATGCAGGACTATTCACATTTAGGCACTCCACTATGGAAGCTTACAAAATATTGACGCTTTGACTGAATCAATTGAACTTTGTATTTCTGTAAGTAGAAATAAAAAAAAGTGTTTTCATTAACCCTTTATGTTATCTCTAACAGAAAGTGTTTTCATTAACCCATAGATTGTGTTTGAAACTTGGGATCTTGATATTTGAATTCATCGTTACTAAATGTGTCTTCAATTTATCTTTTGATTGAGAAAATGACAATAATAATGATATGTTTAATAAGATCAGTTAAAGTAAGATCAGTTAAATGCAATCAAAATATATTGTATGAAAAGAAAAAAACTTAACTACTTCCCTTATTTGATTGTGTAGTTTCTCAGCATAATTATCAGTAAATGGAAATTAATGAAAAATATCTTGCATTCGCTTCTTTAAATTATATATCATAAATTATTTTAACCTATTTTGATCATCAGTTTACAACCATTAAATTATTATTATGTCTTAAATAAATAATTTAGCACAATTAATTTCAACTAATTGTTTTTTAGTTTTACTTTTTTTTTTATCTTTTTCATCGTTGATTCTTTTTTATAATAACAAGAAATTATAGCACTTTTAGTTTTACAATAAAGTAACAGTTATTTGCTATAAAAGTTTTTTATTTTATAGTTAAATATTTAAAACATCTTTATATTAATAATACTCAAGTAGTGTTTCATGCTCAACTTATGTTAGATATATACAATATATATATAGCTAGCTATATACTATATTTGTATATTTATATATATATATATATGTATGATTTATGTTTTCTTCACTTAGAAATTTAAAGAATAAAATATTTCAAATTCTTTTGGTTCTTCTTTTTTGTTCTTGTTTTTGTTTTTGTTTTTTGTATTGCACGTTAGCTTTTTTCTTTCTTATAAATATAAATTTTTTAAAATGCGTCCTAAAATCTACAGAAGAAAATAAAATATTTGATATGTCTAAGAACTATTATCTTTCGTTTACAAGTTGTAAGTGGATTTTAATTTTATTTTTATATACACACAATTATTGTATATAAATGTATACATATACTCACATACGTATTAAGGTAATTTTACAAAGTATTTATATACAATAAAGAATACTTTAGTATTTCAGTAAAATTTTCATACTTCACGTGAAGTTCATTTTTTAATTGAAATCTCTTTAAGTGCATTTTCAAGGAATTAAAATTTTTAACTGCACTAAGTTTTGGTTTTACTCATTTAACAAATACATTTTGTTTTTAAGTACATATATATGTATGTATATATATATATACATAGTTAAGAAAATGTTTAGTTATTTTACAAATATACTTTATACACTTAATACACAATCACAACGCAGAGTATTTAGATAAAGTTTTAAATATATATTATATTTAATATTTTTTTTATATCTATCAATTTGTATATTTTTTATACTTTCTAAACGCATACAAAGATAAAAACTACGAGTCGTTGAAAAGGAAGAGCTTAAAAATGAAAAACTTGTAAAGAAATTGCTTCAGAGTAGATTGTCCTTTTTACAAAATTTATTTTATTTAAATAAAAATAAATAATATTAAACAAGGTATCGTTTTTAAATTTATTTTATTTTCACCTAAAGTATTAAAAAATAAATAACAAAAAATATTTAACATAATCACTAAAAACATAATATATTCTAATGTAACTTAATAAATTTTTCAACAATTTTTAATTTCCTATACAAAATTATTTTCACAATAAATAAAAAACATACGTAAATTATAAAATACAATTTTTTATAAAACAAAAAATATAATAAATTATTTATAAAAATATAATATAATATGTAATTATTTTTAACTTAATTGAATAATTATATAATCGTGTAAAAATAAATAATTAAATTGTTTTATGCCTCTTTATTTATTAAAATTGCATAAATATTTAATTAATTAATTAATAAATAATTATTATTTACGTATAAATTTTTTTAAAAAACATAATTTTGTGTTTTATAAATAAATTTAGAAATAAAAATATTTGTTGTATTCAAATAAAAAAAAAGTTATTTTTATTTGCCTCATTTGTCTTGAAAAAACTTTTTAGAAAGCAATAAATTAGTTTTGTTTTAAAATTGTGCTAAACTTATAAATTGTTATAACAAAATATTTTATTTATATTAATTAAATAAATCTATTAAAAGTTTTTCTTTTTTTAAATATTTGTGCCTTTAATTAACTTAATAATTTCTTTCTTTTTAATTAAATACTAATTTAGCTGCAAAAGGCCCTTTTTATTGTAAATAATATTTTATTTATTTATTTATTTGCTTAATTATTTTAACATGAAAAATGTCTCAACAAGTACCACATTTTTTTTATTTTTTATTTTTTATTTTTACAATTAAATTTAGAAATTGTTTATAGAAATGCATTGAAGATAGGAAGATGCTTAATTTAAGAAATTTGAATAAATTTTAGCTGCCTTTTAGCTTAAAGGATGCAAAAATAGCAAAGTTTGCTGAAAGTTATTTCATGAATACTTAGGCTTATAATTACGTAGAGAAAGGAAGAATTATCTAAATTAATTCAAAATAATTCTAAACTTTTAACAAAAAATTAAAAAGAAAAAAATTAAAATTTATTATTTTTATTCATATATTTTAAAATATAAAAAGTTTGGCTATAAATATGTAGTCTTGAGGCCGTGTGCAAAGACATACAACTAGACATACAACTAAAGATATACATACTAAAATATCAGTAATTTTAGCAAAATAACAACTTCTACATGACTATGTGATTAGATTGTTGGATGTGGAATTGCAAATTCATTATATACAATTAAGTACCACAATAGAGGTACCTAACATATGTGAGATACCTTCAATGACTTAGTTATTATAGTTATTATACACAGATAACATCTGCATAAGCCACGAGTCTAATGGCCAATTGAACCGAATATACAATATATATTTGTGTGTACAACAGTAAAATAACATTTTTGTTAGGAAGAAATCAGTATTATAATCTTGAAGAAATGAAATTATCCAATAAAACTCATAATTATCGGATTTTAGAGTAAATAGGTTAGTAATATTCAATTTTAGTTTTATGTGATGTTCAAATTTTATATTAAAAGTAGATAAATTCAATTTTAGATTATTGCTTTTAAATGATTGATGATTATTACTAATAACTTGATCAGTTTATGTTAAATACATATATACACACATTTCCCAAAGCTTACATCACGTGAAATCTCATTAACAAAATAAAGACAATCTAGATCCAGTATACACTATCAGATTATTAGTGCACACTATTTGAGACCTTTATTTATGAGAGAAATGTGGCAGCATGGCTATACTGACATGACAATAGAGTTATTTCTTTTACGCATGGCTTGTTTGGCTAACCCCATCAACTCTTGCTCATATTCTAACTGCCAATATGACTTTTTAAAATTTATTATAAACAAATAGAAAATAACAATTTTTTTTATATTAAAAGTATACCAACATGTTAAGATAGAAGGAGGATAAAGTGATCTAGCTACATCCATACTATTCATCCACGAAAACCCTATTATAGGTATATATAAAACATTAACATTAAGATAATAGTTACACTTTCATGATTATTAATAGCATGTATAGCAAAATATTTTTATTTTATTGCATTTAATTATTCTCCCTTCCTCTACGCTTAATAACTTTATATAAGTTTTATATTATTATTTTTGCACGTACTGTACTTAAATATAAAATTTATGGTGGGCTTATTTTTTTATTAATCATAATAATTAATTAATATATATTTTACTATTAAAATTATTCATATATTTTTATACATTTAATTAATTTTTTCTTAAGCTTTCTCATTAGATTTATTTTATATAAAAAAAAATTAATATATAAAATCAGTGAAAACTGAAGTTCAATTTAAAACTAAATACTTTCGTTAGGCATTAAACTAATTTAAAAAAAATCATAATTTACATTAAAATATTTTAATTTCATTTTACAAATAAATGTTATCTAAATTATTAATTATCCACAAACACGCTTAACTTGAAATACACTTAATATTTATTATTGAATTGAATTTAATTTATAATGATATTTTTATAGAATTTTCTTTGTATAAATTAATTTATAACTTATTTACTATCGAAATTTATTTATATATTCTTATGTAAATAAGTAATTTTCTCAATTATGTACTTGTATGCAACTACAATACAACCTTATGAATTGCTAATAGTTTTAAACTGTGGCTTGAAGTTTTTTCTTATGTACTTTTAATAAGTAAATAACTTTAATTATAATTATATGTATATAGCTTGTTGCATAGTGAGAGCACAGCTTAGAGCTTCTTTTGTATAATATTTGTTCTGTGAAAAATAAATGTTTTTTCATTGAAAGATTTTCATTGTATCGTTTTGGCAGAAGTTTCACATTTACATATAATAGTTTCTAATTATTTTATATATATTTATATATATACAAATGTATATATATTAAAGTAAATCTTATTTTACATGATTTGCTCTCTTCAGTTATTGGCGTTATGGTTAGTAAAACAAGAGATTGTTATTGAAACATATATTTAAATTTTTTTAAAAATTGAAAGCTTTTCAGTTTTTCTCATTAACATTTACTAAGTTCTTAATTAAATTGCTTAATTTAATAAGTAAATTAATTAAATTTATTGTATATACGTACATGAAAACATTTAACAACCACACAAATATCTTAAATGTTATAATAGAGTTTACTACGCCACTATTAAGATTTATTAATACATATATGTATATGATTTCAAATACTTATTAACTACATATATACTAAAATAATTAATTTATTTATATATCTAATCATGCTTAACTTATTTATAACATTTATGTGTGTAGTTTTGTAATATTGTAGCACAAGTATTTTTTTGAGAGTATTTTGTTTTTATTTTTAATTTAACTTAATTATTTATCTTAATTAATAAATTAAATTGTGTTAATTTATTGATCTTTTTTTATTTGAATGTTTTTTCTGATATTTTGGCACTGAAGGAGTGCACATAGAAAATTATTTTAGTGTCTTTTTGAGCAATGAGTATTTAGAGTACATTTACAATGTCTAATATATGTATGAATAATACATTATGTACATTATAGTAATAAAAAGTCATAATTAATTTTGAATTAATAATTTTTTTAAATTGAAATTTATTTTAAATATTTAGTATTTAGCTAAAATCGTTTTTAATCTCACTCTTTATCACTTGATTTCAAAAATAATGATTTATATTTCCTTTTTTTTGAGTTTTTAAGTACTTTTTTACTTTATCATACTTAGTTATTAAATATATTATATATATATTAAAGTTAATATATATATAAATAAACTCTTACATACTAGAACAACAAGTATATAGAATATTTTTAATATATTTAATTTATTCACTAGTTCAAACAAAATTTATTCAAACAGTTTATAGCTTGAAACAATAACTTAAAAAGTTTTGATAGACTACGCATTTTACACCACAAATAAAAGATTAGTCATATGTTCTAAAAATTAACTATACGTTAGGCTTAAAGACCACAAATTTAACGCAATAAGTAGTGCTTAATTGATGAGCTACTGCTGTTTAAGCTACTTAAGAGCCTCAAATATCAGATAATATCTCATTTAATCCCATTTTAAATATAGAAAAAATTTTGAAAAATAGCAGATTAGAATTATTATCATTATATAAATTAATTATATCTTCAAAGCACTTTTTCTAAATTTTATTTTAGTTTAAATTTATTTAACATTTCTTCTTCAAAAATTTTATTAAATTCATTTTTATACCACAATAATATATTGTTCTTACATCAAACAATATGTTATTATTATATTAAAATTATTATATCAAAAGAAATAAACTCTTCATATTTAT
>NC_051847.1:223570419-223591567 GCF_002237135.1 Teleopsis dalmanni
ATACCATCTAAAGTTAGTTGTTTAATTATTGTTACGACGATATTTTACATCTATAAATTTCACTATACGATATATTTGCAAACTAAAACTTCATAGAATTTATCTAATCTTTTTTTTAAAAAACTACTGAGAATCATAAATAAAAAAATATTTATATTTTTTTTAATTTACACGTAATATCAACAACAAAAAGCAAAACTGAAACATCAATGTTGGTACAACTAATTAGCAAAACGACACATGACAATTAGATAATTTTTCATTGTATGAAATTGCAATTAAGATAAACGGAAAAACAGGCAAATCTCACATATGCAAACCAGTATACTGAAAACGTGATCAACTAAACTTAATAACATTTATAGAGGCTATCAATTATGAACTTCCCTGACTTTAGTAGTATTCAGAACACTGTCCGTAAAAATTTAATAATAGACAATAGATAACAAATTGCCTTGTTAGTAGGAAAATAGTGCCTAATAAAAATGTGGGATTTTAACATTACCCACAACATTGGAAATATGCAAATAAAACAAGTTTAATAAAATTATTTTATACTATACTGATGACTTTTATGTAGATATATAAACAAATGATTTTGCTATTGTTGTAGCAGCAATAACAAAAATTACATCTTAGAAATTTAAAATTCACAAATTGATGCGCTGTTCATAACTCATACGCAGCGTTGTATTTTTAACTGATAGTCATTTGCAGTCACCAACTAAATTTGCAAATTAGTTGCCAGCGGTGCATTTTTAAAGGTTTTGCATACAAATTTTTTCATTTAATCATATTTTATATAATAGCAAGTAGAATCTTTTATAAAATTTATTTAATATAAATTTTACAATCTTAGAATATTTTTTAAGAAAAATTCTAATTACACTTCTAACAATTCTATAACAAACTTGTCTATAATAATTATTTTTGTAAGTATGCACGAAAGAGTTAATATACATAGTTAATAGAAATTATGATTTATTAATTATATTATTAAATCAACTCATTTGCTAAAATAGGTGCTAACTAAGTTGTTTATATGGTGTTTTCCCAATCAAGACAGGTCTCCAAGTACGTTTATTTTAAAGGACTCTGTTAATCTTATGTTTGGATACTAAACATAATCATTTATTTAATTATATATCACTAAGGTATACATAACTCGGTGTATCTATATATATATATATATAATATATATATATATATATAATATATATATATAATAATATATATATATATAATTATATATATATATATATATATATAAATAGATGCGGTGTTAGTTACAGTTGTTACAGTTATAAATAACGTTCGTCAAGGAAGGCGTGAAGAAATTTTTCGATAAGTTAGATCAACACTCTACATCCATAATATTAAAAATTAATATTATGGATGTAATAATATTAAAAATTAATATTATGGATGTGGATGTGGAATATTATGAAATTTCTACCAACGAAAGAAGATATGCTGGCATCGAGGTACTTATAAAGAGATAATATCTCAAGTGCAATATATACAACTATTTATCTATAGTTTAGCTTAAAGTGGCAACCTTGTGTCCAAAGCTCACTTCAGCTTAAATAATGGCCTCTGTGATTCACCCGTAGGAAAAAGTAAAAATTCTGAAGAATACCTACTCTTGACAGTCAGTCAATAGAGTTACAATAAATTAATATAAAATAAGGCATGACTTTACATCTTTTTTGCAACTTTAGTTAGTCTATTGCACGTAAGTTAATAAATTGGCATTGTAAAATATACAACTCTTCAAAACTTAGGTATACATTAACAAATTTTCATATAGAAAAGGGAAGCCTAATATAAAAATATTTTATATGATCATAATTTTGTTAATACAAATCTTAAGAAAAATGTTAAATGATTTTTTAAGTGACAAAAAAAAAATGAGAATTCTTAAGATTTATATAGGGATTTGTGTAATGTTATAAATAGTAATTTATACTAAAATAGTATTATAAGTAATAGATTTTTTATACTGCAGGAACTTAAATTGAACAATAAAAAATTTGTTTATATACAAAAACAAACTAACAAAATCAATGAAATTTTTTTAAATCAATACCATTTACAAAGTGGAAAAGTATTCTTATATGAAATTTCATATATATAAATACTATACTATCTACTCATTTTTAAGAGACAAAATTGACAAGTGTAGTTTACTACAAATAATAAATGATAAATTTATTAACATAAAAAAGTCCTGAAATATATATATTTTTATTCAGAAAGATATCTAAAATATTTTGAACTAAAAAGAAAACATAGCCTATACATATCCACTAAAATGATCAATAATCTCTTTGAACTACCTACACAATTTAGAAAAAAGCATATTAAAAAAGCATATTAATCACTTAATTTCTGGACAGCAAAATCTGAGGGAAATATTTGTCTAAATTATTTTAAAAATGTTTATAAATAATTATTGTTACTAATATAACTATATACTTATAATTAGATTTTTAATTTTTTAGTATTATTGTTGTTGTTGTAAATTTTTTTAATATAACTAATTACTATAAAAAAATACATCTTTAGATATACATACATATGTCCAAAAAATATTATTTAAAAATAAAGTTGAATTTATTTTATTTAAAAGACATAAACAATATATATTATTGATTTTATAATTTTTTAAATAATTTTTTTGAAAAAAATTTACCAGTTTTAATTGTGGTTGTAGTTGTTGTTGTAGTTTAAATGGTTGTTGTTTTTTCGCCGTAACTACGTTTTATAAAATTTATTGAAATTTTGTGTTGTATTTCTTGTTTTATTAAGAACACAGTACACTGCAAAAATAGAAGCAATTTATTGCAATTTTTATATAAATGTCAATGTAGATGTTTGTAATTTTTTAAATTTGTTGTTTCCGTTTTTTATTTATGAAATTATTCGATGCCGTTGCTGCGACATTAAGTTTGCAAATTGAAAGGATTGTTCCTTTGTTTTATTTATTTATGTTTATTTATATTTTATTTATTTATTGGTTTATTTAAATATATTATTTAAAATATATTTTATTGTCTTTTTGTTATTATTTTTGTTGTTGTTGTTGTAGCTTATGTTATATAAAGCACACTTTTTCTTTCGTTTTATATATATATATATATTATTTTATTTTTTGATTTACTTTACCTTTGCTGATGAAGTAACAGATTTGATGGCTCGAAAAGATTTGAATGAAAAAATGATGTAGAATGTTTTATTTTTTCTTATGAAGCATTTGCATAAAGTATTAGCTTATTTAAAATGTGGAATTTCTAGATTTCCTTTAATTCCTGCAATAATAAAAATATGATTAATGATTTTTATTGATAAATTATTTATTTTTTATTGCTAATTATTTCATTATTTCATAAAAAAACATTATACAGTTTTAAAATTTGCATTTGTAGAAATTCTATTTTCGTAATGCAATAATTTAATTAAATTGATTTTATTTTAATGCTTATTTATTACAACTCTCACTTAATTTAATTTTATTCAATTTAATTCTCATACAATTTCTTTTTTTCCTTCGCTAGAATGGCTTTGTGACTATTGCCGTTCGTTGTGTGTCGTTGAGTTACGTTTTCTTTCATCTAACGTTTGATTCTAACTGAGAAAATGTGAATAATTTTAATGTCACAGTTTTTTCTGTTCTTTGCGTTTTTTTTTTATACTATTTTCTAGCTTTTTTTCTGTGTCCGCTCGTGTTTTATTGTGCTTTATTGTTTTTCTTCTACATCTTCTAAATTTTTTTTAGATTCATAAAATTGATTTTTTTGTAAATTTTTTTACTACTTTTATTTTTGTTTTCCATTTTTAATCAAATACATTGTAATCATTTTGAAACCCTTAATGTTCCTGCAAATTGTTCTGAAGTCCCCCATATTATTCTATTATTTGGTTTTGTTGTTGTTGCCGCTGCTGCTGCTGTTATTGTTAATTTACAACACAACATTTCTTAACACGTGAATGCTTATATGTAAGTAAGCTTTCGCTCCACTTGAATACTGCATGTAATGTTATATGATTGTGTGTTGTGTATTGTGTGTTGTGTAAATAGAAAACGTACGAAGCATTTTCATTTGCTTTCGCTGTTCTCTTAGACTTTTGCTAAGTTTTATTTAGTGGTTGTTTGTTACTGTAGTTGCTTTTGGGAAGCTTATTAGGGCAGTAGGTTCTAACCAATACAACAAGGAAATATTTTTATTACTCATACATATACGTATTTAGGTATATGTGTGAGTAGTTTAATTTCAAGCTTTCGTAACAAAAATTGAGCATAAAACTCAACGAATTTTTACTGAATGCGAGTACGAGCGCCGTATTGAATGTAGAGGTTAAAATTTTATACTGTTTTTTAGTATTGAAAATTTGAAAACTATATGCATTTTTTGAAAATACTCGGTTGAGAGAGTAAAAATGTATGAACGTATGAAATTGAAATGATTGTGCATGAGTTGGCGTATGTGCAACCTTGTAAAATATTTTCGAGTTTTTTGCTTTTTTTTATTTGCTTTAATATCTTAAACTGCTAAGTTGCAATTTTATTTTTAAATACGATATTAATAAGAATAGTTTAGTAGGTTTTGCAAAACAAAAAAAAAACTATGTTAAATAATAGCCTGTGATAACGTGATAATAGAGCATTTAAACCATTTGCTTTTTCTTCACGACTTATAAGAGAATTTATGAAGTTAAATTCTTAATCAAATTGAAATTGTTATAATTAAGGAATTTAAATCATATGTGAACCGATAAAGTATAAATAAGTTACATATTAACAAGTCACATACCATTAAGAAACTATGAGAATATATATATATTACATTGGATTAAAGTTGATATATTTTTTAACCGTATTAATCGTATAAATTTTATTTATAATTATTCATATAAATATATAAAAAAGAATGTGTTAAAATTTATTCCCAATTCTCTATGCGTTATTCATTTAATATTTTATATAACTTTTTTAAATAAAACTTATTTTTAGAATATAAATAATAAATCAATCCGTATCTTATTAAAATTATAACATTAATTGCTGTTTTTTTTTAAAGAAATATTTGCTCGGTAATACAAAAGCAAAATTATAATTAATATAATGTTTAAAGAATGCCTTGGGATAATTTGATAATTATATATATATAATTCTTAAAATTTTATTTCTATTTTATATTTATTGATTTTTTTTTATTTAAAACAATAAATACAAAACATATGGGAAAATTATATTTTACAGAAAGTATAGGTTTCATAATTCTTATTTTTGAAATATAGATTATCATCAAAAATAATCCAAATCTACTAAGAGTTAACTTCTATTTTATTAACTGCCACATTTAAAATGTCAATTTTTTGCATTAACAATGGAATTCTATAGGAAACATAACTTCTATTAATGTTTTTTAAAAAATATTGCATTTTGCTTATATATAATGAGAATTTTATCCATCAAAAGAATACTTAAGGGAAAAATTTCAACAATTGAATGTGAGAGATAAAAACGTAGAAAACCATAAAAAATACTATATCTACATAACTGCATTATAGTGTAATGTGGATACATTGTTATGCTAAACTCAATTAAAGTTTTCAGAAGTTCTACAATCTAATCAAATAAAATTAGATTTAATATTCTGTCAGTGTTGCCATGTACGTTTATTTTAACTGAAAAGTAGTCAAAGCTTGTGTTTCAATATATTTCGATATTAATAAACAGCTGAAGATGATAAAAAGTTGACTTGTAATTAATATATAAAAGAAACATTTGTTCTATATTTGAAAAGCTCAATTAAATCTCAAAATTATAACTATCTAAAATTATAGAAAACTAAGTGTATTGAAACAATAAATTTTTGTTTTTTTAATTATTAAATAAATGTTAACAAAATAATTAAAAGTGATATTTTTATGAATATTCCATAAAGTCAATAAAAAATTCAAAAAAGTCAAAAAAATTGTATTGAAGTAGAAACATATTTCTTTATAACAATTAAGAAAATTTTTATAGCACTTTAAAATACTGTAAATCAAATTTACATATTATTTTAAAAATAAATATTTAGGAAACTTAACAAAATGTATTATAATTTTTGTTTTTGCATTTTATATAAAAAATAATTTCGAATAATTATTTTTATATGTTTTAATTAATTCTTTTTAGTTTTGTGTTTATTACTAATATTTGAAAATCCTTACACGAAAAATGTTTCATTAGATAATTCATTTAAATAATTATTTTTAGAATATATGAATTCTAATTATGAGTAGTAGATATCGTATAATTTATTATACAAATTATAAATTACACATATAAAAAATTATAGTTATTTTTATACTTTCGTTTGATTGTATATACATCGTTGTTCTGAATTAATTAAACCTTATGCCTCATTATTATTTTTAAATAACCATAATAAATTTTATAAACATTCTTTCTTCCATTACAAACCGTAAAAGCGAAGAAAGAATGTTATTTAACTCTACACACATACTCTACGCATATACATTTTGCACTAGAATCTATAATCTCCAAACTTTTATGAAACAACGTAAAAACTAAACGGACAAACGAATACAAAATCAAGTTCACAGATGTGTGAGCAAAAGAATGTAACGATTGAAATAAAAATATTGTGTGAATTTTTTTGTTGAAAAGAGTTAAGGAATGCTTAAATGAAAAATATATATAATACAGAGTTATATTAATTAACTCTGTTATTATTTTATATTTATTTTTAGATAGATTTAATGTTAATGTTTAACATAGAAATATATTTACTCTTGTAAACATAAATTTACAAAAAGTTTCAGTTTTTTGACAGTTGATAGGTTAGTAATATTTGACTTGTTTCGTTAACTAATATTAACTTTTGCTTTTTAATATTCGTGAAGTGTGAAAATATTTGTATGAAATATTTGTCTAATATTAAATGCGATATTCTTTAATTTATTTTTTCAACTTTGTTGTGAATTAAAATTTTTTTTTTGTTTTAATTAAAAGCAAATTTCGTATTGCTTAATATCTTGTATAAACAAAATTGAAAACATTTTTCTTTTCATGATTTTATGGCGGTATTGAGCGAAGTGAGCAAGGTTGTATTGCATGAGAGAAAAGTTGAGAGTGGTGAAAATTGGTTCCACGCACGCAACACTCAAAGCTCATACACTTTGATTATTGAAAAAATCTGCTGTTTCTATGTTGCTTTGTAGTTGTTTGTTGTTTTTGTTGTTCAACTGCTGCTTTGACACACTTTTGTATGACGTAGTTGTTCATATGCATGACATTTGACCATTGGAATGCTTAGATATATTCAGTTATATACTCATGTATATGCATACATACATAAATATATTTATATACATATATATGTATATAAATCGATTTTAATTATAAATTTTTTACTTAAAATTTTTTCATAGACTGCAGCTTTTTACGTTTTTCTTCATAGGATATAGTTAATATATATGTATTTATATATAGTAGAAAAAGGAATATATGAAGGAAATATAAAACTATAAGAATGCAAAAGTATCTTAATATAAATTAACACACATGTGTGTTGATATATGAATTTTAAACTTTTTTTTCGTCACACTTTTGTTGCGCCATTTATTCGATTACTTTTTCTTTGTTCGAAAAATTGTACTAATTTTCATAACTAAATTTTGATAATAAATATTTAAAAACTATTTAAATGAGTTATGTATTTGAATTTATTCTCATATGTGTTATCGTTATTTTTTTGTTTCTATAACATTATTTTTACGCATAATTGTAGTTTTTATGTAACCAGCATAAAAGTATCTCACAATCTGCCGCTTTTTTGTCAGATAGTTTGGTATTGTATCTATTTTCTGATTTATATTTGACATTGAATTTTTTAAGTTAAATTTCCGACTTTCGGACTAACAAAATAAAAGATTATTGTCATTTCTCGCTATGTTTATCAATGCGGACTGACAAAAGCCTAAAACAATTTAATTTCATTTTTCATATGTTTTATTTGTATTTCATTTTATATGTTCTATATTGAATTAAAATAATTTCACAAAAGTATTAGACAATGCGCAGTAAATAGTTTCAATTAAAGTGTTTTAACTGGAACGCACACACTTTACACACATTTATGCATATTTTCACACTAACAAATTACTCAATTCTATGAAAAAAAAAATTATTCTGCTGTTATCAAGATAAGCAAAAATACATTTTTTATAAAAAAAGATTGATTTAAACGTACTTATGACAAAAACGTGTGTACGAACAAACGAACGAATCGCTGCGACTTATGGCTCGAAAGTGATTCCAATGTTATGAACGACTGTAAAAATTCCCCACAAATTCAAATGAAAAATTTCAATTTCATACAAAACTTGAATTTGTATCTGTAGCTTGCATTGATACATGTTCATGTACTTCTCACAGATATCTCACAAGAGTCTCACAAATCTGTCTCACTACTATTGCATACAATAGTGGCAATATTGAACGTTCTCACTTGGGTATAGGTACGAGTAAAAGCAGCAACATCTCAGCATATGTATAAGTTCTCATTCTCTCACTCATTATTAACAACAAAACATGAAACGTGCTTCAATACTTTGGCGTTTTAACGCGGCACTACGAAACTATATGATACGAGTATGTGTGCTGCAACCCACAAGATTTGTGACTTTGTCAAATACATTTCTTAACCATGCACAGAAACACAGATACACATCAATACTTGCGCACTATCCCTGTTATCTTGTTAGAGAGCCAATTGATATTCTCACACATACAAGTGTGTACAGTTTCAAAACAACCACTTTGCTTATTATCTGGATTCATGGAATCTGGATTCAGAGCAATAGGAATCTGAAAGCATGCGCCTGACCGACAGACCATGTGGAGTGGAGTATAAGCACTCGTTCTGTAGTGATATCTACGGTTGGTGTTATATTTTGTAGTTTTCTTGCTTCATCACTCTTTTTGCCCGATTCGCTTTTGGATACATACACATTCGTTCCCAATAAGCTTAACTCTTTGCTCTTAACAGAGAAGACATACTAAAAGTTGGTTGTTTTGGTTTTCTGATAAGAACGGGAGAGAGACATGGAGAGCATTCATACCGTAAATATAGACAATTGAACAATGAAACTATGTTATTCCACTTTTTCTGCGCTTCAGATATGCAGATTACTTAAACCACTTGCATAATGTATTAAATCAATGAGCTCACATATATGTTGAGCAGTCAAATACTATGTACTCCCGTAAAAAAAAATGTTAGCTTTGGATTTATGGAAGCTTTAGCATCCTCACATAAAAAGTTAATTTTAAGTTAATCTTGTTTTACACTTTCTTTTATTTTAACCTATCTTATATTATTAACAATATGCTTTGATAAGAAGAATCTAATTTGTAACAGAAGACAAACATCTAAAGAACGGGTCTTTAGAACGGACTCGGATGCATTTTCAATTACTTTTAATAATATTATGTTTCCTATATTTTATATACTTATATACTTTAATATTACTTAAACCTGGAACCTGCTTTTAACCCACTGTTCGACTTGCACTTAAGCCGCTAGCTAGCTCATTGGGATTAACTAATCTACTTATCTGTTTCTTGTATTTTGTTGTGGTATTTACGAAACATTTTTTAAAGTCTTGATGAATTCCTTTTGCATAATTCCATATTGATCTACAAATGTAGTGATGTTAACTTATTATATTACATAAATGTTAATTATATAATATTTTATATATATATTTTATATGTAAATAATTACTATATTTTAAAGGGAATATGTTTAAAAATTAGTGCTTTTGTGTCCATAGGACAAAATTGTAGTTCTTCTATATCGACTTCACCCAAATTTTTTAAAAAAGTTAAGGTTGTTCTGTGTATAGAACTTCCATAAGTCTGGAACGGAAATAAATTATGTAGTTGCACCTGAAAGAAAAATTGTTTTTAATAAATGAAAAATATCGTAACATATATAACATTATCATCTCATTATCTCACTGAACAAATTTTTATTCATTTACAAAACTCACCGATTTGTTCAGATTTCCAGTGTGAGCAGAACATTCCAACACTTTGGTGCGATGTATAATAACTCCTGTGTTTACTTCAGTTGAGTTTCTCTCCAGATTAATTATATTTCGTAATGTAATTATTTCCATATCATCACTAATTGGTGAATATTTGGTACCGAAGTCTTTTCGTAACGCTGTTTCCAATGATACATAAACAAATTTACTTATAGGATTTAGAAGCTCTTTAGTAGCACGGTATGCAGCCAAAGTCAATGCACCGGCAGGATGATTTTCTACACGTTTTTCACAACCTTCTAAGTTTTCAAACAACAAATGAAATATTTGTTCTGTTGGTTGATTGTCAAGTACACCCTCGCCTAAGCCACGGCCATCGCTTTGACTTAAACGCCGATCCAACATTATTTCTAATACTCCTGATGACAGAGAAGTTCCACCCAAAGGCTGAGCAGTGATTATTGTAAGTCGCGTATTTTCATCTTCAATATAAGCTGCAGTGGGTACCGGGTAAAAATTCGCTTGCAAAGGAAGCTTATGAAAATAGTTTCGCTTGATCATCTGTCGATTAAATATAAGCGATAAATATTCCAAATAATAATAACGAAACAATTTATTTAACTTAAAGCAGATACTATAATAAATGCAATATTACGTTTAAACTGTGACATACATACTTGCAAACCATTGAGGTCAGTATAGAAAACATCTTTATTTTTAATTGTTGTTGCAATTCTCATAGATATTTCAAAATTGTTCAATGGGCTTATGTTGACAATATTACGTATTTCAATTTTATTATCATATATCCTTGTGCAATGTACAACAAGAGGTAGACCGACGCAAACAGAACTCTCAATTGGTCCTTCGGTATATACAATATAAGGTACAAAATTGCCTACTAAGGGTTTTCCTGGACCATTAGGCAAGAAGAGATAAGCCCCAGATTGTTTGCTCCACCAGTTAGTACCATATTCATAAAATTGCACTGAAACCGGCCAGGGTTCTCTAATCCTATCGGTTTTTATAGACTTTAGAGTTCCATTATTATTAAAATGTATGGTGCCACCATTAGTTAGAGTTATAATATATTCACGTTGGGCAGTAAATTTTATTAGTTCCTTTGGATAGTTTTCAATGTTTACAGCAATAAATGATGTATTCGATATGATGTTTGAAGCGAAGTATGTATGTCTATTAATAAATCAGATAATTTAAATGTGTTATTTAAGATGTTATAAGAAGTTCTTACTTTGATTTCGTTTTCTCCGATTTCAGATTTAATATATATGTTTTCATGCCCAGAGGAGGTATTTTAACTACAAAATGTAAATTATAAAGTTTAGTTAAAAAAGTCGGAGTTATTTTATCCCAAATTACAACTGGAGTTATTTGTGCTTGTATTGGACGGCCATCAAGATCTGAGACAAGAATAAATGGGGCAGTAACTAAAAACTGTACTGTTTCCTCTCGCCATTGTGCCAATGAATTGTGAAACACTAGAAATTTACTGTTTCCATCTTCTTCGCTAAAAATAATTGGACTACGAATTGAGCCGTTACACGGCCAGTTAGAATCATCTATGTCGAAATATTTCTTATTATAATCCATTTTTTCATACTAAAAAAAAAAACTTAAAGTTAGAGTTTACATATATTTCCGACACTAAATTACTTACAGAATTTCTAGTCATTAAACGGAAAATATTCATTTCCATAACATACTGACAATCCTTAATGGCATTTTTCAGACGGATTGAATAATCTTCTACCACATGTGCTCTTGCGGTGCCCGTTATGCCATCGTGATGCTGAAATAGGGATAACTGCCGACGCACATTTCTTAGAATTTTCTCAAAACGGTCATTTTTATATTTTACATTCCATGCATTTAGCTGTTCCGCCGCTCGCAAGTAGTACAACAGAACACGTTCCATGCGCTTATAAAATGGACGTGTTGTATAGTAACCACTCCAGTAATCATCTTCGCGATCAGCATAAGTGAAAAAGTCTCCACTCAATGTTGGAAACTTATAATTTGTGTGTTTATGTACTGCCTCAAAATATTCCTGTAACGTTGCAAACCGCACGTTGACGTTGAATTTGGTTTGACGATTAATGTAGTAGAAAAGCCGTTCATAATTATTGCGCTGGTTAAGTAACTCATTCTTTTCTTGATACCGAAAGTCATCGCCAAGTGGCACTAATAAAGCATTTGTGCGATAGAGTTCAGCTTTTTTTTTCCATTGATCCACAAGTAAGTTAGACCTAGACAAAAACGTAGATTTATTACATACTTGTATGTATATAAACTTATAATAATTTTAAAACATTTACTTTTTAACTATATTTTTTGTAGTTATTTCATCCTGACCTCGTCGAAAAAATCGGTCTATCGTGTTTTTATTAATATACCTAAAATCAAATTGTTCACAAATAGTACGATCTGGACCGCAGGTATGTTTCATTCCATAAGACAGAAATGGCATCATATGCGTAAACAACTCGGTATCACCTTTAGTGTCTTATATAAAGAGAAAAAGAAAGAAATGGCATCATATATGCGTAAACAACTCGGTATCACATTTAGTGAAGTCATTTAAAAAAGACTTCATTCTTTAAAGTCTTACTATAAATAATAATAATATGGACAAAAACGGAAACAGAAACTACTGTAAGTACCCCAAAGTTGTCGCCAAAGAAACTCCAACAAACGTTTGTTGCCCAAATTGTACTTGACTGAGTAGTGAGTACGTTGTATTAACAAATTTTGGAATCCAGACTGCTTGAGTATGTAAGGCAAAGTAGGACTGTGACCGAATGGATCAATAGACCAGGAATTAATAGGTGTAATATTAAAGTTTTGCTTTAACCAACTTTGTCCTTCAGTAAGTTGTATTAATAAACTTATCCAATGTGTATTAGCTTCATCTGGCATTCCCCAACCGCCAGTGACAAATTCCAACTGCCCATTATGTACGAGTCTGTAATATAAATTCCCATTATAGAACACAACATGTAAAAAAGTTTTTTATTAATTACTTTTTAATTCTCTCTTTTGTGATAAGGTCTTGAGTATCATAAAATCTGGAAAAATAACAAATTTCAGCCCAAATAAATTTCAAATCCGGAAAGGTGAACAAATTTTGAATAATGTTTTCCAAAAGTGGTTTCGTCTTGTGGTGGTAATAGTCATTAAAAGTTCTCAGCCATCCTATGAATTGTTAAATCATTGTTAAAAATTTTCTAGGAATTCATTCTTATTTATGATAATTAATAATTACTCTAAACAAAAAAATTAATTAACTACCGAACACGTCCTTTGTTAATTAGATGGAATCATATCCTTTTAAAATTTTCGTAGACACGTGATTCTAAACACACTTTTAAATCATAAATATGAGAAATGAGATAAATAAAAAATGATGATAAACTGACCATGTATAATTAGCGGATCATTAGAAACCATTATTAGTAGAAACTTGTGACTAAGTTCACAAAATGAGAACTATGATCATACATGCTTTATAGGGAAGTTTGACAAATATACCTAACCTATGGCAATGTATAAAATGATATGCTTCACTACGACATAAACCGGCCTGTGAACTGTTTCAGAACCCGACAGGTTTAGAAATCTAGTAGAGCTCTAGTATGAAATCTGGGTTGAAATCAAACCAATGATTCGAGGTACAAATTCAACTAGTTCAAATTCAGTAATGTATGCGATTCACAGTTGTTAATACATGTACTTCTATTTATATAATTATATTCTGAATATGCAATTATGTAAAAAATACCCGGATCATTATGAGAATGTGGAACCACAAAAACTTCAAGTTTATTTTTTTCATTAAATCGTTGTGGATCATATTGTATATTCCAGCCTTTGTCCCAGAGAAAGCGTTCGTCTTTCGGAAATGATAGATTTTTATAGAAATCCAGTAACTGTAAAGAAAAATAAAAATACGTTTTTATTCAAACTTCTAAATACGTATCAGTAACCCACTTGTATATATGTCTTTGGTGGCTTTTCAAAATTAAAACAACAGTTTTCAGTATAATTTTCATTATCTATAAGTACATTATGTAGGTCACGTCCGCGACTTTTAGAAAACAGTCCCTCAAAATCGTCTTCGTATCTGTCTTCATTTTGTTGCAGTTTATGGGAACAAGCTTTCAACAATAAAACCTTTTATTGACGAAACATATTACGATATATTTTATATTATATTATATAAATGGCATTGTGTATATAAATGGTTCACCTGATCTTCATCCGTATTGTAGAAGAGTTCATTATACATAACAAAATATAAACAAAAAAATATCAGAACGCTAATACAGCTGTAATACCACATGGTTCAGAGAGCTAACATACTGGAAACGGATTAGTTGACATAAATTTATTTTTTCACAAATATAACAATTTATTTAGATTTCAATTAATTTTGATTGTTAACTCTTTATACATGATTAAAAGTAGCTTGCTTTGCTGGTGATTAAATATTTGAACTAAAGTAGTCAATTATGCAGAATATCACTAAATTGCATATATTTAATGCTAAATATAACAACTTAAGCCTTTAAACTTCCAAATATTATTAATATTTGTACAAAAAATTGGTTTGTATAACATAATTCGATACCTTATCTTATCTACCCTATACTTTGGATTATCAAAAAGTATTCAACGATTTGTGTTAATAGATAACTTAATAGATAACTAAAAATGCACAAAAGTAATAATAACATAACAACATGAATTTACCTTATTTACCTCAATCAAATTCATGTAAAAATTGACACTCCCAGTGAGGGTTCCAAGAACGACCGGATCTACGTACCGAACCACTCGTCGATTCAGACGACTAAGTGCCGTTGGTTTCAATAACGACCTGGTCTACGTCTCGGAACCACTCGTCGAATGCAGTTCAACACTTGCCAAAGAAACTGCATAAGCAGGTCCCAGCGGGTTACTACAACAACAAGTGCCGTTCAACAACCCCCAAAGGGGTCACACAAGCAAATCCAAACCACAATCAGAATTTACAAATTCATTCTGAAACCACTGATGTAAAAGCTAGTTCAACTGGCGTTTGTATTTAATCAGTAATTCAGAGTTTCAAATCATTGTACTGAACCACTTCAAAAATATATGCGATTATACTTCTAAATAATGAAATTGGAAATTTATATTTTATTTTATTTTTATTATTTTATTTTATTATTTATATAATATATTATTTTTTATAGGAATCATATAATTAAATAATGAATAATATTGAAATGTAAACAAAACTAGAAAATTTGTCACATAATGTTTGTTCCCATATTTACTCTTTGTGCATTAGGTGCAGAATACTTGAATTAACAACTGTTTATAAATTATAAGTGGTTATAAATATTTAATTTATAATAAGAATAACCCTCACTTCCAACACATATTCGCTAGTATAAAGATTAATAATTCTTTGCAAAGGAAAATATTTTTTCGTTTCAGCTTGAAGGGAAAGATTTCTATATTCATACTCGTGATTTTAATTATTTATTTAATTTTAAATATTTTTGATATATTAAATCTCAACAGATAATAAAAGACAAACAGCATTTTGGAATATAAAAGCTGAAATTTTATTGCTTATGTTACATTAAAATATTTTTAGTCTAGTTTATTAACCAAAAACAATTTATCATATATGTATATATATATATATATTTATATATCATATTAAGTAAACAAATTTATTTCATATATATTTAAAATAATAATTTTAAAGAATATCTGTTACATTATCACAAAAATAAAAAGATCATTCAAACAAATCACACAAAAAATGTATGCAATTGTAGTTACAAGTACGAAGGAACGGCATAAAGTGCTTTTAAAACAAAACAATTCGAAAAGTAACTTAAAATTAATAAATTCTAAATATCAATTCGGGAGATTACTGTAACAATTATTATTATTTTACTCAGTCAAGTCAACTGCGATGGTGTACAATAAAAGCTTTTGCGTCCATTGGACACAAAGGCAACTCATTTGCTTCTAGATTTTGCAGATGATGTAGGAATGTTAGTGTTGTGATATCGATTGATGTTATATTCTGACCAAATTGTAAGAGATTCCGCAGATTCAGCTGAAATAAATATAAAAAAATGTGTTAAATATATTTATAAAACAATAGAAATTTTCTTATACTTTTAATTAATCAACGAGGTATAAAACTGTCTTTATCTTTTTTCTAGAGCAAGAGTCATAAACTTTCGGATTTTGCTTGTCTACATTACATTAAAAATGGTATTAAGCTCTACTAATAATAACTCTACTCATAGCAAAGACTCTTCTTTATATAAGCTGATTAATCCTTTTCTACATATAATCCTATTCTTATAATTTAATGCCCACGCACAGTCAATCTCAATAATATGTGTGGAAATACACACGAACAAAGGTTTTAAGCAAACGTTGAAAAAATACATTAAATATTTTTTTGTACAAATCTTACCACTCCCGATCGATGTCCATCTCCTGGGCATGCTAAGAGATTAGTACGATGAACTACAATTCCTGTATGAAGCAATACTTTTCCCTTTCTATCTCTCGGTATGGGTACACTAGTATTTGCTGATAAAGTACGCATGGTCACCACCTCAACATCATCTTCAGCAGCTATATGATCGGCTCCAAAATCTCTCTGTACACCTAACCAATCGTTTTCAGTATATATAAATTTGTTAATGGGATTTAAAATTATTTTTGAAGCATAGTATGCAGCTGTAGTTAAAGCACCGGAGGGATGTGTTTCTACTAATCTTTTACAACCTTTAATTTGTTCTAAAATTATACGGAAAATATGTAGTACAGGCTGATTATCTAAAACTCCTTGACCAAGACCACGTTCATCGTCACGTGCTAAACGACGATCTTGCATTATTTCTAATTCTCCTTCTGCTAAGGAAGTTCCGCCTAAAGGTTGTGCGCTAACTACAGTTAAACGTGTTTCATCATCCTCAATGTACATGGCAGTCGGCATTGGGTAGTAATTTGCTTGTAGTGGTAATTTAGAGAATCGTTTACGTTTAATCATCTTAAAACAAAAATTTTAAATAAATATATTTATAATACTGACTCTCAACTCTCAACTCGCAACTTACTTGCAAACCATTTAAATCGGTGTAGAAAACATCCGCATTTTTGATGCGTGTGGAAAACCGCATAGCAATTTCAATATCATCCATATCACCAATATCCACGAGATTACGTATTTCTGGTGCTTCACCTCGTAACACAGTCTGATGAATCACAAATGGAAGGCCTGTAGTAACACTGGCTTCTAGTGGACCTTCCGTAATTAATACAACTGGTGGCTGTACATTAAGAAAAGGTGTAGCTGGACCATTTGGTATAAAGAGATAAGCACCAGAGCGATCACCATTAATTCGAGTGCCATATTTGTAGAATTTTAAGTGTATTGGAGTATTCGATACGAGTTCATCAATTTGTATAGATTTCATTAGACCATCAGCACTAAAAGTAACTTTAGGTCCATCACCTACTCGCAGTGAGATTTCGCGATGTTCACCAAATTTGACTTCATGCTGATAGTCTCCGAGATTCACAGATATTGGATTAGTATTCAATATGAGATTCGTAGCTAAGGTAGTATAACTAATATAAAAACAAAATAAAAACAAAAATATATCCACTATACTTCGAATAGCTGAATTAATGGCTCAAAGTGAGCCACAATTCATATTTTCAGTATACTTACGTTAATTTTGCGTCTGGAGACTTAATATTTATTATATACGTTGCCAGACCAAGAGGTGGTACTTTCACTTTAAAAATTAAACGGTATTTTGTGGTTGATGCCTGAGGAGTTATTATGTTTGTTTGTATATGTCGGTGCCAAGTCCATACGGGGCTAACTTGAGCATGCACAGGGTTATTGTCAAAATCCATAACAGTCATAAATGGGCTAGAAACGTAAAAATCAACAAGTTCCTCCTTCCATTGCGGAAGAGAATTATGAAACACAACATGTTTACTAGGCAATTCGTCACCAAGTATAATTGTTGTTCGACTGTCATCTGGGCCGGGCCAGCGGGAATCGTCCATGTGAAAGTAAGTGAATTTGTAATCAACATTATAAATCTAAATAGATTTTTAATATATTACTATGACAATATAGAATATTTATATAGAAGTTACTTACAGCTGGTTTAGTCAATAACTTATAAACGGCTTGCTGCATTACAAATCGGCATGCTTTTATGCCATTCATTAATCGTAGCGCATAATCGGCTACTACGTGATTTTTTGCGGTTCCAGTTATTCCATCATGATGCTGAAACAAAGATAATTCTCTTCGCGCATCAAGCAACTTTTCTTTAAAATTACTTTCATCATCCCATGCACTCCATGCAGTTAACATTTCTGCTGATCGAACATAGTGCAATAATACACGATCCATGCGTTTATGATATGGTCTAGAGGTATAATACCCACTCCAGTAGTTATCAGCTCTGTCAGCATATGTAAAGAAATCACCACTTAATGTAGGAAAATCACGTTTTTCCTGCTGCACCATATCAAAATATTCTTGCAACGTGCCAAATTTTGCTTCCACAAAAAGATTTCGCTCAGCGTTTATATACTCAAAAAGTGATTCATAATTAATACGTTGCACTTCCCATTCTGTACTCTGACTATAACGAAAATCATCACCCAGTGGAATTAGTACAACATTTGTGCGATATAGTTCGGCTTTCTTTTTCCATTGATCAACGATCATTTCAGCTCTACATACGATAGATATTCATTAGAAAAATAAATCTGAATAAAAAACAGTTTCCACAATATATACCTTTGTGCTACATTTTGTTCAGAAATCGGCTGAGGTGGTACACGCCAAGGACATGAAAGACCGAATCCCTGGATGCGCTTAAAATCAAATTGGCAACAAATTTTAGGATCAGGTCCGCAAGTATGTGGTATATCATAAGAATAAAATGGCATCATATGAGTGAACAATTCCGTATCACCTGTGTCATCTGTAAGTTATATATTACGAGTATGTTACAAGTCAGCAACACTGTTATGTTTAATTATTACCCCATAGCTGTCTCCAGTTAAATTCAAGATTTTTATTTGAAGCTAATTCTTTTTTTACTGAGTAATGAGTACGTTGTATTAATAAATTTTTGAAACCAGATTTTTTTAATACATAAGGCAAAGTGGGACTATGGCCAAATGGATCAATGGACCAAGAAGATGAAGGAGTTATATTGAATGTATTTTTTAACCAAGTTTGTCCTTCTGTTAACTGCAACAAAATACTAATCCAATGGGAATTGGCTTCATCTGGCATAACCCAACCACCAGTAACAAATTCAAACTGTGCACCTTGTACCAATCTAGTAAATGAATACATAAAATTTTAAAGCAAAATTTTTTATTAAGAGTAATATATACTTTTTAAATTCTTCTCGATTTTTGTGTCCCAAATCCTCAAAAAAACGTGAAAAATATGAAATTTCCGCCCAAATAAATTTCATATCCGGATTTTGGCGTAAATGGCGTAGTGCGTTGGAGAGAATATGCTTGGTATCGTGTTCATAATAATCTTCAAATGTTTTTATCCAGCCTAAAAGCAGATAAATATTAAATCATTTTTTAAGTGCTAGTTGGAAAATAATACCAGGATCGTTATGAGAATGTGGCACTACAAAAACTTTTAACTTATGATGTTCATTAAATTGTAATGGATCATATTTAATATTCCAGCCCTGCTTCCAAACACCTCCATCAATATCGGTAAACGTCATCTTTTCGTAAAGATCTAACATCTAAAGCAAAAAAAAATATATAATAGATTTTATATTATAATATGTAAAGATTAAATTTTAATATTACCTGCACATCTGGCTGCGGCGCTAATTGTGTATCAAACGCGCATTCTGGAGGTGAAGTTCTCCCTGTTTTTGCAGCCACATCAATATATTTCTGGAAGTTTTCGTCTTTTACAATCATGTTGTCTTGGAGATTACGTTCAATCTTGTTTTTAAGATGACGCATTTCTTGTCCATGACGCTTTAGACCCGTTTCCAATTCCTGCAATTTTAATTCAATTGCGCCAAAATTCGACTAAATGTAATATTATTTTTGGAATCAATTTTAGCATTTGAATTGAACATAAAACATTATGTAAAAATTTAATTTAGATATTATTAATATTTTAAGACTCTATTCCAAAGCACACGTTTGGTAAAAAGGTAAATATTAGATCACTTATTCGCAAACATTAAATTAGTTTATTGTAGGATACAAATGATCTTACTAAGCAAGCCACGTTTCACAGTTGGTGGTCAATCAATATGGAAAGCAGAAGAACTATTCTTTTAGGCCGAAGCCAAATTTACCTGTTTTTCTTCCGTCGGCGCTGCATAATTAATAAAAAAGTAAAAACTTAAAAATAATAAGATACAAGTAGCACAAACTATTATCGCGATACGTCTTCGAATCCTAAACATTTCATCAAACTCTTTTAACAAAATTTTGTGTTGTTTACTAATTATGCATCCTCTAAGCAAGCCGATTTTGGTAAGAACAAATCGACAAAGTGAAATAGATAAAAATCAGCTGTAAACATTTTGCGAGGGTTACCATATATATATAACATCTATACCAATGACATTTCATATATATTAGGTGTATTTTTTGCTCCAATGCCCCAATGATGCTCAAGAATAACTTGGCATCACTGCATAAACCAGTAAACACGTAACAAATAAAAAACATTCAAACAAATTTGCGTTTGAATTTTATATAAAAGTTTTTTGTATAAGTATATATATAGGCAATACGAGATCGTAAATAAATTCGTTTATATATATTTCAACCTTCTAACATTACTAGTCAATGCTAAATTAGCGTTATTTAAAACTGTTTTTTCTTAAAATTGTCTTATAACTTTATATTTTTATTTTAAAGATTTCATTTTATATTTATTCATGCCCTTTTTAATGAACACAGAAATTAAAAATTCCTTAATAAATAATTAACTTCTTCACAATTA
>NC_051847.1:223591667-223603251 GCF_002237135.1 Teleopsis dalmanni
AATTTTTTAATTAATATTCAAGATTTAAGAAAAATAAATATATATATATATACATACATACATGTATATGTATATAGAAGATATAACTATTTCACATCAAGTCTAGAGATATAAAATAATACAACTACTTATATCAGAAATATAGGAGAAAAGAGGAATATCTGTTTACAGCGTTTATCACTTCTATTGTAGTTGGAGAAAAGTTAAGTTATTAAAAAGATTCTAAAAATCCACCTAGATCATTTGGATTATTGTGTTGCTGTGTAAATCAAATACTTCAAAATCATTTAAAATCTTTAAGGAAGAGTAATTTGCTTCTGAAGAGAAAGTGATGTATTTAATAAGGTTGATCAAAAAAAATAATTATTATATTATAGTATTATTTAAATAAGTTAGAAATACACAGATATGTATATGACTATGCAGCTGTGAAACACTTTATGTATCGTTCTCACAACTTTAATAAGAATCTTGATGGAGATATATAATTTTGGGGCTCTCATCTCTATGAGATTACGAGACGTTTTACAATTCAGGAAGAAACTACTTGTTGTTGTTAATCCCACTGATCCCATATTCAAATATTTCAAATGTTGTGGATCTGTTCCTAAGGTACCTAGTTCGACTAGCGCATATGTTTTGCAATTGTTTGCGATTATCCTATGACTAAAAACTCAGGAAAAGGAAGTGTTAAATTGTGTAAACATCTGCTCTTCAGAGAAGTATAACAGTAAACTAGAAAGTAATTAAGGGGCTTGACAAATCTGATATAGTATTTCTGAGTTACGTTGTCAGTTAAACTATTAAAGTATATAATTGTGAAGTGTTCTAATATGTATGGTAACTATTGGGCGTTACATATAATATAAACTGTAAAATAGTTTTATATTTCATGATTCAAATGTTAACAAAAGGTAATTATAATTCACAAAATAATGAAATATTAATTTATTCTTGCGTACCTTATTCGAACAGTTCATAAAAATTATATCGTTTAGTAGATCTATGTATGAAAACTTGTTTCTTTGTTGAGCTGTTTTACAAATCACCATATGACTATAATAGCAATATTGATTTTAATCTACATTTAAATTTTTCGAGATTTTTAAATTTTGTTTATTTTTTTTTGTATCTGAAATATTCCCAAAACAAATGTATCTTAACAAGTGCATTTGTGCACACGCCAAAATCTATTTACAGTATAAATTAATTTATTTTGCAATGCAAATTGTTTGACGCATTTTTAAGTTTTTGCGTGCATATTTTCAAGACCCAACGGAGAGCTATGAGTAAGTGAGGGTGATTATAGACGTACAAGTAGTTTAAAAAAATATATGTATGTACTATATGTTCCTATAAAAAAAAAATAATGACAGAAAGAAATTTATCGGTGAAAATTGCCATGAGAAGGCAGACAACATAAACCATGTAAGAAGGACGTCTGCAACTGTGACTGCAATAATTGTGCGAATTTTTTCCCAACTAATCAATATAAAATATCTCGGCGCCATTTCAAACCGACGATGTACGCTGCTGGCCCCTATCAGTATCTGGGCTGTCAGCAGCAGCTGTTTGATTGCTTATACGAGAAATCGGCGCCAGAATTCTTTCTTTCATTCTTTTTAAAAATGAATTATACGAAGTGAATCTTGGTTAGTTTATTTAAATTTATGTCTAAATTCTTATTTACATAAAAATTGCTTCTTATCTGACAAAAATATATTTATATATGTATATTTTTTTGATTTTTTATTTACATATTTAAATATTTAGGGATTAATTTTTGTTTGTAGATTTCTTATTTCAACATGAAGAAGAAGATATCATTTAACATTGTTTACAATTTAATTATTAAATAAGGTAAAGTAAAATACATATTTGCAACTATATTAAGAAAATATTTTCATAAGAAAAATTTAAATAAAAAAATATTAAAAACTATTTTTATAAAAATTTTTACCTTGTGGGTTCAGTCTCTCCAGTAATTGTTGAGGTTGGTAAGGTGGTGGCGCGGTTTCTGGAATTATAAATTTGAATTTAAATTATTTATTTAATTTTATATATTAAATAAAAGATAAGTAAGAAAAATAATTCTGGGTAATATCACATTATCTTATATGTTGTGATGTGATATATTTTGAAAGTAAAAATAATGTTAATATGTTGAGTAAGAAGGTCATAGGTCTTAATATAAGATCCTATCAAAAGTATAAATCCCAAAATAAAATCTGAAAATGAACTTAGTCATATTATAATATTGTACTAATGGTATATGTATGTATGTTTGTTTGAACATACATGCAAATAAAGTTGCCACTTAATGTTACATTTTTATTGTAAATTTGAAACAATAAATTTTAAATAATTAAGCTATTTAAAATTAGCATAATATACTATAGCAAATAAAAAACAACTACCAAATATCATAAATCGAGTTCACGAACAGAAATAAGTGTAGGTTTTTGACGTTATAAACGTATTTAAATTTAAATTGTTGGCCAATGAAATTTGTATCTTTTTAAATAAATATAGGAAGGAAATAGTTATAAAAATATATTTTTATTGTTATTTTTATGAATGAAAAATATTAATGAAATATTTGTTATGTGTCGTCTCAGTATAAAAATATAAATAAAACTTAATGATTATTACTTTTGTTAAGTTCATAATAAAAGAAACCAATTCATAATACGCAAACATACATCAATATCTTTTAAATACATTTGTATATAAATTTGTAGTAAGATTTCGGTGTTTCGGTTAATATTTAAGATTTTTAAAAAAATTTCATTCAATTTTTGAAAGCCGCCTTATTTGGCGAATTAAATCTTATATGGATTTTTAATTTGATTTTAGGCCTAATTTTTCACGCGTACGAACTATGTATCTTATAGCTAATAAAGTCTGATAGAGAATTTTGTTTTGTATATAATTATAATAAAATAATATAAAGCTAAAAAAAAAAAACTAAAACAGATTTTAAAAACAAGTAAATAAATAACAAAGTCTATATAAAAAAAAAATTATTTTATTTAAATAGCGAAAAACAAAAGCGCGTACTTGTCATGTGACAAGTATGAGTATCTCAAGATTAATAGCCACCGAAAGAGCAGCTGCCGCCTGTTTCTAGTAGCGTTTCAGCGTTTCTTACCCCGTCACCATTGGCTTTTCTGTATTCAGTTGTTTTTATTTTATTGTCTGATACAAATGGAATTTGAATTTGTCTTCATTGGAACATAAACTTTATTACACATCTCATTTGAATTAATGTCATTTTGATATTTTAATCCATTAGAAAGGTGTGCCACAATATTTAAGCTTTTAAGTTTTTTTTCTACCTTTTTTAATTACATATCCGATATACCAATCAGTGATTTCGCTCTATCGCCTCACCTCACTGTATATAGTCATAGAGTTACTGACTTACTGAGTTACATATAAATGTGGCATGCGAATCGATATAAAATTTAATTTGTAAATAATAAAAAAATTAATTTTCAATATATGTATTTCTTTGACTTTTAATACTCTTTTTTAATTTAAAGGCTGATTTCGTGGAATTCAGGAATTAAACCTGAAATATAAATATATATAAGGTATCCAATTTCAACTTTTTAAGAGTACTACTTACGCCTGGATACAAAATTGATTTAAATAAGTAGTGTTTTATATAATAATGGAAATTTTCTACGACCTTTGGATTTTTAAGCTTAAGACTTTTAGTAAGAAAATAACGCAAAATTTAAAAACTTATAGAGTAGAGATTTAAAGAGTTAACTACTAATGCAAGAATACGGGCATTAACAACTAACCCATAAAACTGCCACTACACATAAATAAAATAAATGGTCTGACCTCTCACTAGAGCGAAGCTTTGTGATATTAGTGGGTGTTTTTTTATATTAACAACATGGCATTTACCAAACAGAAGATATGCAGACTTCTTCGGATGAAAGCCAGAAATTATGTCTTTCAGAAAGGATTTTCTAATACTAAAATACTTAGTAGCTCGCGACAAAGTATTTTCGGACAAAGATCAAAATCGGATTGTCGAAAAAGATAGAGCAGTTTCATTCCATTCCAGCCAGAGCAGATATACCTTCAATTTAGGCAACCATCTTATTTTCATAACGCAGTATAGATCTATAATCAGGAAACATCAACATCTATTAATCACAATTACAATGCAGTTATATCTAAATTTTACATTAAACATACTTAAGGAAAAAGGTATATAGAGCAAATTAGTTTGAGTGGAGCATAAAATATACATATTTATAAATAAAAATATAGATTTCTTTAATACATCAAAATGAAATACCATCTATATCAAAAAATCAGAATATTTTCTATTTATAATTATAATATTAATATCAGCTTAAACGTACTAGCATATAAAAGATATATATTTAAGAAAAACTTAATTAAATGAAATACTAAAAAATCTGTTTTTAATATGTGAGAGAAGGACAAATAGAATCGAGAAAGAGAATCTTTTCTCTCACAGATATTCTTATATTTTATTACAATGGACGATATTTACCTTGCACACTTTAAAGTTATAGTAAAATTTGTTATAAAGGAAGGGTTAATTAAAGATATATGAAATGGAAATAGCACAAGAAGAGATGGATAGATGCACCTTGAAGAAAACAAATTGAATAAAGGAAACAAATTTTTCTGTTATAAAATATATATTCAACCACATGATGCAAAAACCTTTCATTTGATGAGAATAAATGAAACAAATTTGTATGTGAAGTGTAGTTGTATTGTGAAACCATAAGGATAACAAAAAATTATCTTAGATTTGATAAAGTAGTAAACTATGGGCTGAAAATTATGTAGTCCTTTGTGAAATTAAGCATCAGACAATAAATAAGGACAAAAATTTGTACTATATGGAATATAATAAAATATACAAAATGAATCAGTTGCTAAACTTTAAAATAAAAGAACTATAGATGGTCATGCTTACAGTGGTGCATAGAGATCGATTTATATCCTTAAAAAAAAAATGTTGTTGTTGTTAAAATATATGCTAAATAATTATTTACTTTAATTAAAATTTAAAGAGCTCTTTGATAAAGAACTTAAATATAAAAATGTATACAAGTGCTGTATGTGAAATTAGAAATAAATTTTATTAAATAAAAATACTGTCCGGATAGATTGTTTATTATATTTATACGCTTATATTGGTATATCAAGCAAACAGCACTTTGGGAAGAGCTAAGAGCTATTCAAGATTAATATAAGATGAGATCATACAGCACAAAAATAGTAAAAGCGAATTTTATAAGCGTTCAGTTCACAGTGAACAGAACTGAAGCTACATATGATCATTACTACGACAACGAAGTCATAACGCCATGCCGCGCTATATGTTTATGGATCATATGAACGAACAGCAGCGGCGGCGCTGTGAGTTGCCTCAAGTGAAACAAAACTGATCGGGACTGCGCGAGCGGCACAAGTCACTTATTTATTTGTTTATTTATTGAATATATATTTTTTTTAATTTTTTCTTTTTTTTTTTTTGATGATCCGGCGCAGATAAAGTAGAACTCGAAAAACTTGATTTCATTTCGAATGATGATTCTTTATATATAAAATGTATTTATGATTTTTATGATTTTCTAAAACAAAAAAAACAAATTTTGTGTCAATAACTGTAATAATTGTACAATATATTTACTTAAGATTAGTTAAGAATAGTTAATTAAATGATAGTAATTATGTTGTTTATGAAGTGACTACTAAGTTGAAGTCATTTATTTGCAATTTATTATGAATAATTTTATTTAAAGGTTTTACAATTGTAAAATTAATGTAATTTAAATATCAATTAAAATAACATAAAATTTAACATAATTGATTTGAATTTTTAGTTTGATTCAAACCATAGTTGAGTTGATTCTAATAATATATATAATAATATACTATATTATACATTCTATATTTTATATAGGAATATATTTCTATATTTCATACCATACTTTTTTTTAAATAAATTATAATAAAAATTAATAATCAAGACAACATTATTTGGTTTTTTTGAGTCCAAGAAGTTTGAACTAACAATTGATTTTACTCATTACTTAAAATAGGTACTTAATTAAATGAGAATAATTAAATAAAAAACTGGGCATTCAACAACATAAATAATGCTACTTATCCACAAATTGCTTTAATAAGCGCACTACGTTGTGCTGGTATTTCCTTTATAACCTACAATTTGATTTCTTTATTTGTGATGTTTGCATTAAGTTGTTAATCAATTCATTAATTTCTTCTTTTACATAGATACATTTCAAATCACTGCACTTCAGTAACGGTTAGTCTATAACATATCTTTCATCTTCTTATAACTAATATAATAACAAATTTATCTTCCATAAAAGTTTCTCAGTTTATTTTATCTTATTAATTTAGAATTTTGTTTTATTTTTGAATATTTTATTTGTCCGATTTTAATAATTTATATATATAATTTATATATTTATATATGTGCAATATAGTTATGGGACACAACAACTAACTCTAATTTAAAAATTTTCCAACGATTTCAATCGAAAAGGTTTATGTTAAATATACAGGCATTTTGGTATGTGATTATCTACAGCAGGGCTATCCAGATTAGATGCGATCGCGGGCCAATATAAATTACTGTGCAGATTGGAGTGCCGCAGAAACAACAACATACGTTCATAGTTGTTATTATACATACATTATAACATTATAAATACGGTTATAATATTAAATATAGTTTTATTAATTTATAAATTTAAAAATAATTAAGTTCTACTAGTAAACCAAATGAAAATTTGAGAAATTGTAATAGATAAAAAATATGTCGCGGGCCGCACAAACATAGCCACGGGCCGCAAGTGCCCGCGGGTCTTACTTTGGACAACTCTGATCTACAGTATTCATAAAAATCCAGATGTTCCTTGAATAAAATATGTTTATTTTTAAACTAATAAAATATGCAAGCTCATAAACTTTTTAGCTCCAGCTCCTTCAAATAAAACTGAGGATTTTGGAAGACTTAAGAGATATCTCTCATTGAAACACTCTTTCATTGCAATGGCAAGAAGGTGTAAATAGTTATAAAAACATAAAAGTGGCCCGTATAGAGCACGGTAATTTGAGTTATAACTTTATACAATTGAAGAGTAGACATATAGATATATAAATAAATATACATAATTTAATATTTTTTGGGAATTTTTCTTAATGTAATTATTTTTTCAGCACTTTACTAAATCGGAATTTATAAATATTAATTATCCATAAAGACTTAATATAAGATATTTACTTTACTGCATTTGCTTCAATTTTAAGTCAATATTTTACTAAATACTAGTCTTTAGTTTCTTCATCATTACATCTATTAAAAATTTTGTATTTTAATTCCGCCACACCCATTGACTAACATCGGACAAATATTTCAAGTGATGTACTCCACTAGTAAGTAGATTTTGTGATATCAAATGTTTATATGTACATTATAAGTAAACTTAGATAAAACAAGTCAAATTTATATTTAAAAAGAGAGTTTACTGTGGACAAAATAAATATTGCTTTTACCTGCAGATATATTTGGAGTAGCATTTCCAGAAATTTTGAGATTTAATTGTGTAATTTAGTTTATAATATTTGTGGAAGGTATTTATTTTTCACAACTTTTTTCTTTGAAGATTTATATTTATTCTTAACACATTTTCTGTTTGTATGTTGCAGATAAGCACTTACTCATTGCAAATATTTAGACATATCTAAAAGAAATTAATTTTATGTATTTATACCACTGTGTGGTCTTTAAGTAGGTATGATAGCTCAACCAGATGCTTCTAAATGTAAGTGTGAAAAAAAAAATATTTTCCTATATTAATCATTCTTTTATAATAGTAAATTTATACATGCTTATCTAATAAATTACCAAGAGGTGTTAGCTCTTTATTTACAATTCACATTGTACGGAAAACAGGAACTAAAATAATAAAACACAGCTTCCCAAAATATATTTACAATGATAATGGAGTTATATCATTTGAATTTATACTTGAAAAAATATATGGTAACATATGTAGAACCTTGAGTCACATTTAGAAAGGAACATTAAATTAAAAATTTTTTTTATACAATACAACCTTTTGATAATTATTTCTTTTTTCATTGCTTTGTTCTTACCGAAGTGCGAGAGTCACGTTTTCACTAGAAAAAAAAACTGTGTATTAAGACCCATAGTTCTGACTCAAAATCCTACAAATATAGCTTTAGGTAACTGAAAAAGTATTTTCACTTCATATAATAAATAAGTAAACCTGTTGCAAAATTTTAATGGATTCAGTGTAGTGATGCATGTTATGTCTTAGTCTAATTTAATGGGATTCTTCACCTTTACTAATTTGAACTAAGTTTTAAAATTAATGTGCACAACAACTTCTTCACCTTGCATTAATTTTATTAATTAAGCTTCAACTTTCAAAATATACAAGAACTGAAATATGTGACAAAAAATTCATTAACCAAAAAAATATATATGGTATATGGTATATACGATGGTACATTATTTTAATGTCTACACAAAAGTCAACAGACGACAGGTAATTAGAATTTCCTTTCTGTTTTTTGTTTCTTGGGATTTTTTGTCTTATGGCGCCGTACCCATTTAACCAAACCGTAATACCATTCCGACCACATACTACCATAATTCCAGGAATTGTGCCATTGCACGCCAGCCAGCAAAACAAAATTGTATACGAAATGAAAAGGAAATTGAAAACATCAAAAGTAACTGACAATTCGCCGTCGTCTTAATGTGGAATTGTCAGAATTAATGGTTATGACTTTTGGTTTTATATTCCCCACTTACTTTTTGTATTCAATAAGAGTTTAACTACCAAAACTTAAGTTACGTATAAATCTAAAGGTATGTAAATGCAAAATAAAGTACGTCTAAAAACTAAAAATTGCTAAAAATACATAAAAGCATAAAAAGCCTATAAATAATTACAAAGTATGTACGAGTAGCAAATACATTGGGAATTTAAGTCGATATATCATGTATCTCATGCTTGCTCAAAAAGTCAGTCGTCTACCAATTTCCGTACCAGAAATGCAAGCAAATCATGAATGCCTTGATTTGCATTGTATCTGCGCTTGCAATTTTGTACTGTAATAAAACAAGTTGATTTCATCCATTATATTTGAACTTATCAAACCAAACAACTCAGAAGAGCCGCAGGCTAATAAACAATATTATGGCCGTACCTTCCTTTCTGCAATGTTCTTATTGTTGTTAAGACTCTTGCTTTTTTTAGTTTTATTTTTTTGTAAGATACTTTCAACGCCATGCCTTTTTGCTGCTTGCTTGCTCTGCAGATACCATTTAGACATGTTTATGTTAACTTAATTGTTGTGTGCTGTGTATTTCCAATTGCAGACATCATGCAGCATCAGTTGTGGTGATACACTCGATCTTCACAAGCACACGAAATCGGTTATTTGCTTTTGGTTTCATGTTTCCATAATTATTTGGTCATATATTATCTGCAGTTGTTAGGCTGGCGATACTCAGTAGTCCCCATTAGTTTCAGGCTCTTTAAAAGGGCAGTATTTATAACCTTTTTTGTTGAATTTTTTTTTTAATTTTTTACCAAATACCCGACTACCTTTCATAGCCATCAGATACTAAATCGTCACTACTTTTTAGTTAATTTTTTTTTTGTTTTGTTTTTGGTATATACGAGTAAATCTGTGGTTGTGGTTATTTTAGTTTAATTGTTATGATCACGAAGTTGTGATCAGGTTAATTTACGTACCATTGACATTATTACAGCATAGACCCTACCCATGTTCAACATTAAAAAATTGCTAAATATTGTTTTATTTATATAGGCAAAATCATTATAATATGCAATCCAAATTATTGTATACAATATAAAATAAAAATTATTGTATATAATATAAAATTATATACTTTATACATTTAAAATTATTTAAAATTTCCGATATAATAAATTAAAAAATTAAATTTAAACATTAATTTAACATTTTCTAAAATAGCTTAATTTAATTTATGTTTATATTATTAATAATAATTTTTTAGGCAATTATAATCTCTCTTACAATTTTTTATTTGATTTGTAAAAGTTTGTTATATTAACATTATTTATGTATTTACAATTTTTTAAACAAATTTACATTGAAATATTTATATTAATTGCATTATTATTTTTATTCATTATTATTATTTATTTATTTCATTTTATTATTTATTTATTTTATTTTATTATTTATTTATTTATAATGATTTTTGTATTTATTTTTTAGCTGGCTATAGGTCACATTTTTTTTCTTCAATAAAAATTAAAAAATCGTTTATCGATGTTTTTTAAATAATTCTATATTTCGATTCTCTTTGAGAGTCATCATCAGGATCATGTTCTAATAAAACTAAAAATTAATAATATCAGATTTCATTAATCTAATTGTCATGTTACATATTCTATTGTCCATATTGCGCTATTATTATTTATTTTTATTTTATTTTTATTTTACATTCAAATATTTATACAATTTAATAATGATAATTTGAAGAATCAAAAATTTATAAAGAATCAAAAAGTTTTTGACAAAATTTTATTTAAAGTTAAATGTTTTCACCGATGGTTCGAAAACTGGGAGTGGCTTAGGTAGTGGAGTTTTCTCAAAAGGGTTGAATATATGCTCTCATTATAGGCTTCCAGATCACTATAGTGTGTTTCAGACAAAAGTGACTGTCATAAAGGAAGCTTTAGCTTGTCCATAAGAAGATAATATATTTAAAAGGAATATATATATATACTAACGGATAGTCAAGCTGCTTTAAAGTGCTTGAGAGTTCAGTCCAATTTACATCTAGGACTATATATTTCTAAATATATCTATATATCTCTAAATATATCTATATATCTCTAAATATATCTATATATCTCTAAATATATCTATATATCTCTAAATATATCTATATATCTCTAAATATATCTATATAATCTCTAAATATCTATATATTCTAAATATCTATATATTTCTAAATATATCTATATATCTCTAAATATATCTATATATCTCTAAATATATCTATATATCTCTAAATATATCTATATATCTCTAAATATATCTCTAAATGAGATGTCGACGCAGTTCAATATCTCTCTAATCGAGGTTCCAGGTCATAGAGATATTTTCAGCAATTGCAAAGCAAACGAGCTAGTCAGAAGGGAAACCACTCGGATCACCAAAACAATCTTGACATCATACAAATTGGTTTTTAATTTATAATTTCATTTTTAATTTATAACAATTTAATTTAAATAAGTTTAACTTAAAATATTAATTTTTAATTATCATTTATTTATTATTTTTTATGTAACAAGAATATATCATAAAAAACTAAATATTTATTTTTAATAAGTACTGTTAATTGAAAAGAACTGCTACATATATTGTATTTAAGCCAACAGTTTAGTCCAGGATTTTATTTTTTCTAGGAATATGAGTAAATAATTACAAATTAGTATATGCTAATTGGATA
>NC_051847.1:223603351-223614703 GCF_002237135.1 Teleopsis dalmanni
TTCTTTAAACCACTTGTGTTCTAATTTAAAAGAGCTAACCGCTGCATTTTTATAATTTATGGCATGAGTCAGAAAACGATACTTCTGACATAAATTGTTTGCCACTTAAAATTCGGTTAATAGCTCATGTGGTGTCAAATATATTGAGACCACACAAATCGGAACACATGTGAATATGAGACACATGACAAGCAAATGCACAGTAAATACTTGCTATGCATTTCTTGTCTTAGGTAATGTGTCGATCATAAATAGGAAATAAATAAAATAAGAATAATTAAGTAAATAAGATTAACCAATTAGAGTTAAGAAATACATTGTTAGATTTAAGTAAATATTGTTAGAATAAGATAGATATAGCTTTCTAAATAAATAAAGAAGCTATTGTAAGATTTAAGATAAGTTTAAGACGGCAGTTGTTTACTGGTATTCAAATGAACATGATCTAAAAAACTTCATAGTGTTGTGAAGATATGAAGAACATTATAATATATATAGTTCAATAAAAGTAGAATTTTATAAAAATAATTAAAGTGTTTTTAATTAATAAAACTAGGACTAAAACAAATCAAATACCAACACAATAACAATATATTTTATATGTTTAGTGAACTTTTTGACATTTATATTATACGTTATAATTAATATGAAATTGTGTTTAAATTTCTTATAAAGAACTATGTGAAAAATGATTGAATTTCTATAGTTATTTACTTTATTTTTCAGAAAAATTCGAGGTGTCGATTATAAGTCGTTGGAAGATTTTATTATTATGATTCACTATAATTATTTATCATTTTACTTAAAATTAAAAATTTTTATCCTTTTAAAATGAATCATGTGTTGACTGAATTATTTTACCACATATTTACCTTTTTTTTACACTCTAATTAATTGCAACTGGCACGTGCTTTCGGTTGAAATTATATTAAATCATATTTTTTTGTGGTTGTGCACCAGAGTATTAATTAAAGTACTTACATACTTATATAATTATTTATACAATACCATTTGACACAATTTTTCAATATTTTTAAACATGTTCTTTTAAACACAATTAATGAATAATTGCAAATTTTTCAAAGAAAATTTAATTAATAGTTAATTATTGCAAAAGTATATAAGAACGATATATAGTTTATAATTACAAAAAAATTAATATTTTACATAAAGATTATTGAAATGCGATAAATCAAATAAATTTTCACTCTTAATAAGATAATAACAGATAATTAAACGTGTTATTACATGTAAAATTAAATGATTAAATTTTAAAACTAATTAATAACTGAAAAAATTATGTGTATAGATTTTTTATTTTGTTGTTTTTATTTTTTTTAGTGCAGTTAGGTGCCACTTTTTGTTTATTTCATTTCATTTAGATAAAAATTATCAGTATCTGACTTAATTATAGAAGATTTTGTTTTAATTTAATTTTTTTAATGTTTTAATATCGTTAGATTTCGTTTAAGTATTTCGAGTACTGTCACTAGTCACAGTGGTTCATTAGTATTTATGATAATAGTATTTTACTTAAATGCAATTCATTTATTTAAATTTAAAACCAATAAAATTATTCTTAAAAATAGAGGATCTATCAACCGCGTATCTAATAATTTACTTGTAAATTTTAAAAACAACCATATTTGTGTTGGTAGCTTATATAATGTATTATATGTTAGTAAATAAACATATTTATTTATATATTTTTTAACCGTGAAATTTTACTTATTTTTAAAAATAATCCAATCATCCGAGTTGACATATGCTTACTTGGCATTTGTTTGTTTAAGTAAAAAGGTTTAGTGTCAAAAGTTTTAGTCTATTTAAACCAGTTGAGGGATTATATATTTTGCAAATAAATTTGGAAAAGCATTATCTATAATTACACTTTTTAATAAGCTTTGCTGTCAGTAGGTCCTAACAAAGAACAAAAGCAATGCATACAAAATTAAACATAGCAAATATAAAGATAAAACTTAGAAAATAAATACCCACACTATTTTTTTCGTTTTTTGTGCAAGAAAAAAAAATGGACTTATTTTATGGAACCCCCTTATAGTAGAGAAATTGAGAAATTTACTGTTTAAATCACGCAATAGAATTCTTCTACTACTGAAAAGGAAATATCATTAATAACTTTCTTTGGATAGTTTTTGTTTAATCTGTTGCTGTAAAAAAATAACGGATAAAGTTTTACTAATTAATTGGTATATACTATGCTTGTATATATTTTGAGTAAGTAACGAGGTGAGTATAAAATATGAACTATTTTCATAATACGCTATAATGAACTGAAGTCACTATTTTTTTTTTTGAAAATGTAATAACAATAATACCATACAATAAATAACAGAAATGAATAAAATATTTAAAAAGAGATATTAAGATATTACCTTTTAAGTTCTTAGAATTGCCAATCGTAATTTAATTATTTGATTTGAGCACCATTTCTTTCCTTTCTGATTTCCTATTAATTAATTATATATAGGGGAAGTAATAAAATTGAGAATTCATTGCGTAAAAATGCAATTAAATGCTTTTTGGAATGTACGTACTTTCTTTGCTTACTTGAATTAAACTGCGTCAATAATTTTTTTACAATAATAATAGTACATCGTTTATATATAAAAATATTTTTTCTCTTTACTAAGTTTTTAGATAATTAAAAATATATAACATAGGACATAACATAGCGTATGAGTGACATTTTTAATGTGAACTCAACTACGAAACATGTCATAGCAGAGGTTTCAAATTTAGTTAATACATTTCTATAAAACTTGTAGGTCTAGATTTTAAAATTTCAATAATACTATTCAGAATAATGTAATTATTCAGTATTTCCCGTATAATAATTATTATATTAAATAAAATTATTTATTATTTAAATAATACAATTATATGGTATTAATTGAATATACTAAGTTTGAAACTAAATTGTATTGATTTGATTTTTTTTGACATTAATTACTTAATCAATGGATTAATTGTAACAAAAGCAATATTTAAATAGGTGATTAAAAAATATCTTTCAGATGTTATTAATTTTTTATTCCGGACTTTAATAAAATGGCAAATTCGCTATCATATTCGATATTCTGTATTCTAGTAGATTCTTTTAATAAAAGATTTTTCAAATATTTTTAAAGATTTTCAACATTTTCGTAAGAACCAAGTTCACTTATAATCAGTGGCAGATAAAACAATTTATCTATTAGATTTAGTATTAATTTTTTGAATTATTCTTTATTTCAATTGACCAGTCTAAATCTGATAAACAATATTTTGCTTGTAAATTAACTATATCTTATGAAGCAATCAAAGAGTAACAATTCATTAATTAATGTTTAATTGAGATGCTGCAAAATTATAAATATGTAAGCGTGTATCTGAACCTATACTCGTAATTTGTGCATATTTTAAATAACTGCCCATTAATAAGTAATTAAAAACTAAGCATCCATTCGCTTTAAAATGCATCAATAATTTATATTTTCAATAGCTTAAAGTAAAATCTTTATTAAAATTTTTTTTGGATTTTTCTTGCTTTATGCGTTGATTTTCATTTACAATATTAAAGAAGAAATCTCTAGAAGTATTTAAAGAACATTAAAAAGCTATTAATAACGCTTTCAGTGTAAATAATAAAAAATTTTACGTTTAATTAACTGTGTATCTTTATTGAAAATTTCATCAAACATTAAAAATAATTACATTAATTAAAATGCCATACATCAAATATGTCAGTACATATATATTAAAAGTCGTACACATTTACACATTTAAAATAAGATGGCTTCATTAACTTCTAATTAATTGCATGAATTCTCTGAAAATTAATTACTATAAAATGGCTCCTAATAATTTACTTTTATTTTTCAAAGAAAATGAAAATAAAGTATTGGCTACTGTAACGGCTTTAATATATATTATTTTTAACAGACAAACAACAACAAAACTTCTAAATAATGATTCCAAATCCTCAAGGATTAAATATTTTAATTTTAGTTTATTTTAGTTTTAGAGCTTCATGATGCTACCGATAGTGCTTGACAATGAAGCACTGAATTTTAAATTTTAATAGTAAGTATATATTAAAATTAAGTACTTTGTATGTTACTGAGTTTTTAAATAATTTGTTACTATATTTTAAGTCAATAGTATAAAATTGAGATGAGTTTTTTGACGTTTTGTTTAAATTATCTCTTAATATCCAGCAGTATTTAAGTTACTAAATTTATCGTACGCAGTTGAATTAAATATAATTTAAATTTGAAAATATTTTCTAATTTAAGACTTTAAGGATTTATTTTTGTACTTTTTTAAAAATCTTCTAAGTAAGGTGAAAAATGGTATCTAAAAAACCACATACCATTTAATAAAATGGTGTACATATTTATTTATATATTCACTCAATTGAGTTTTGAAGTAAAGTGTCAGAAAATAAAAATGAACAAATATTATTTACTTAATTTTTTCAAAGCTAAAAGATTTTCAACATTACACCACAGCAAGCAATTGTCTCTTGTGTACAACTCTGAGGTGTAGATTCTAGGAACTTTTGCCGAAATCCTAAAAGGAATGCATAAATATTCATTTCTCATGGAAACTTAATATTTTAAAGCCCTCAGTAAAAATTGCTTACTACGTCTTTGTCGTGAGTTCCTACTGGCATTAAGTGTCGCATATGTCGTAGTTGGCTGCACACTTATACTTCACATAAAGTGAAGGATATATTTTTATTTCTACAAATCCTTAGAGACACCTAAATAAGCATTGGCCATTGCAGTACTAAATTTCATAAATTGGCTGAGATACTTTTTAAAGTGGTCAGTTTTGTTTTCTAAAAAGTGTGTTTATAGAAAAACAGAAATACATGTGAAATATATATTTAAAGTTGAGTAATTCTTTGGAACTTCACATTTTAGTTTTATTTATCCAATGTCCTTTTTAGTATACTTTTTTATGGAAATAAATATAAAAATTAAGTATCTAGAATATAAAATAGTTCAACATTTGCAATTGAAATAGTAGAGTTTACCAAAAGTATTTATGTCAATGTATCTTTGAATTGCAATTTTTATATTTCTTTTAGTGGAAATAATTTACTGAGATAATTTCTTAGTACTGTATCCTTGGTAATTACAAATAATACTCGTTTCCAACTCTAAGTGAATAAAATATTATTATTTATGGCATAAAATTAAGTATAAAATCCTAATTATGTTATAACAAATGTCATTGCATTCTTTTCTATAGCATATCAACTTTGACATATCACTTAATAGAGTTGTTATAGACCTGTAATAGAGAATTTATCTTACCGAAGTATAGTTAGTTGTGGTGGAGGTAGGACGAGTCCTCCTCAGTTGGCTAAAAAGCCGTTTTAAATGCACAAAAATCTCGTAATAGTGGATAGTAGGGAGAAGGTAAGAATCTGGCTAATGCTGATGCTGAAGATATCGAAGAGAGAATTGAAAAATGGGGCTCCTAGAAACTTAAGCCTAGTTCTGGTCAGACTTAGACAAAGACACATCAAGTGTTCTGGTGTCATTTCTTCGAGAACTGGTAGACACGCACTGCAAGAGGTACAACAGGGTAGGCCGAGTCAGTGTCCTGTAAAGACAAATATTAATCTAGATACCTCTGTTTGCTTCTGCGAATTAAGTCAGAGATTCTATATTTGGAATAGATTGGCCAAGAAGCCCTTGATTTTGCTTCTGAGACGGTAAGGGTCCACTCATTATTTGCATGTCGCAAAAAATTGTCATAGATCAATCTCCGACCGTAGCTGACAGGGGTCACCGAAGTATAATTTATGATAAACTTCTTTAAAAATGGTCTTACCATTGAGATATTACAAACCTATATTTTTTTTAAATGGGTCTAATTTTTCTTTTTCATATCCTCTATAAGTGGTATGACATAGAGTAAAGTTTTTAATAAATGAAAGAATTATCTAACCAAAATATAATTAGGAAAAATTTGCAGAATAGACTAATAAGTTCTTCGCGATACAAAACAGTATAGTGAAAATTGTTGGTTTTCCCACGAATATACCAGAAATGATTTAAAATAGATTAACTGGCGTCTTCATCATTACTATAAGTGGTTACAAAAAGCTGGGTTTCGCTTGAGCAACCCCTCTTTTATCAACTTCTGAACTTGCTACCGCTAATAGTTGTTGGAGACTTTTCATCCATTATCTTGCATTACTTTACTATATTCCCTGTGGATGTTCTTCGACTTCGTGTATTTTTTTAGGCGGTTCCGAGGATATAATTTATTTTAATCGGACGATTTTGATATTTGTTACAATATTTGCTTTATAGTACAACTTATAAATTCGTCATTGTAACGAATAAGTACGCCATTCACTGTTTCTCATATTATACTGAATATCTTTCTAGGAAGTCGGTTTTTGAAGGCTCATAGTTTAGAGATGTGTCACATTTTCACTACCTAAAAAAAATGAATTTATAAGTGCATTTTTCATCTCTTTATATAGGAGATTGTTGACAAATTGCTTACTTAAAGCGTAATTTGAAACGTCCATTGAAAACACAAGGTGCATTTGGTTCATAAATAATTAAAAACATATTTGTAAAAGGTTTCTTTGGCTTAAACTATACTTAAGAAATATCTACATTTTCCAACAATTTTTACAAAAATTTTAATTTACAGATAAGTTCTCTAAATAGTGTTCAGTTACATTAAATCTTGTATATACCAGTATGTAAGGATGTAGTTCAAATTTATTTCCACTTCCTTTAATTGGTAAAAACTTTTCTTACATGTTTTTGTCGTTCAAGAAAATAAAATAAAAATATATATTTTATATAATTTATGATTTCACTTAACAGTTATATTTATGAAATCCCTCTCCACTTCCATATTTTTTTATTATTTTTTAATTTACCAAAAATGTTTTGTAATTTATATCCAACAATAAGCAGACATTCAGAAAAATGTCTGAAGATTACGAAATGGAAAAATGCTTGAAAACTTTTAACAATTTAATAAGAGTAAAATTTAAGACAAAAATTATTTTATTAAATTTTGTTGGAAAATTTGTCTTGAATTACTTTGAGTATTCTACCCTTTATAGCCTTTTTAATCGAGAATTTAATAAGTTTATCGAAATGTTTGCAACAAAAAGAAGAAGATATTTTGTAACACTAGAACTATATTATTTAATAATTAATATGACAAGATTAGTAAAGTTAACAATGATTTGCTATTTGTTGGTCTGTCACATACACTATATTTAAATTCAGTTATAATAATCCGATGGGTGATAGAAACTGATTGACAATAACTTTACTTGCTAATTTAACTCAATATGCGATATAATTTTTAAGGTACTAACTCTCAGATAATAGATATAACATTAATCAATAATCAGACAGTAATAATTTTTTCAAGAACACTTTTAATATTTTTAAAATTATCACGGAAAAATAATTTTATGTGTTGGTTAAACGCTTATTAACTGTGTGTATACAGACTTCAAGATTAATAATGTTACCTTAATCTAAGTTGGAAGTTACTCCAGAACTTTATAAAAAAAATTATATATTAAAGTGAATACTACAGGGTTGTAATTTTTACAGTTCAATAAGTTTACCAATCTTATGATTGAGATTTTGGCTAAATTTAGGATTCAATATATATTTCTAAAGTCTTACCATTAGGTGTGCTCTACTGAATCACTTATATATTTTTCATGGAGCATCGTATATTACTGGATCATTTTGATGGAAAGAGTTTAACTGTAACAAATTCATATGGCTTGTAGATTGTGTTACCATCTTTTTGAAACTACTTATCTTCCGTATCAATATGTTTTATTTCACCTCAAAAAGAAATTGTAAACATGTGGCTGTGGTTTTCAGAATTGACGGTTTTTGAACCACTTATCATTTTCAAAAAAGTACATTAGAAGTACTTTTTTAGGACAAAGTCACACCAGTAGGTGTTTTTTTGTGAATGTGATCAACTTTTATTATGGAATTTTACCATTCCATATGTAACAATTTCGCTAACTGATATATGGGTCATTCTTTTACAAACCGGACGGATTTTGGTAAAAAATGACCTCATGATCTCTGATTTGGCTGAAATTTTTTTTATGAGCTTCTTTTATAAAATAAGAAGACCTGTATCTCGGGAAATCGGAGATCATGAGGTCTGAATGAATGATCCATATACATCAACCAGAAAGAAAGTCTATTACTGAAGAAAATTTGATGGTAAAAATTATTGCACGCACAATTCAAGAGCATTTGGATATTCCGTTCTAATCAATGAAAAAATTTAAATTCTTTTGGGCAGAGGGGCTTGATAGCGTCTTGGTCTTGTACTGATGCAGTTTTTTTAAAAATTTCTTGTGGTTTTTTATATAATGCGGTTAGGTGGAGTTTATTTCGACCGTACTCTTTACGTAATTCCCTAAATGTACCAAATCTGAAATCATTATATTCTAGTATATTTTCACAATTCTAGCACGTTATTATTAATATTATTAAGCGAGTCATGATCGTAAGTACACATATAGTGTCCCTGAAACAATTTTGTTAAATAAAGACCACGAAATATATAGCACTTCATCGACAACTGTTAAATAAAGTATATTGTTTATTTTCAATCGTTATTGACTAGTATCTATAAACAGATCTTTAGTAAAAGATATTTTACTTCAGCAATAAAATTAAACCCGAGACAAGCGTATTAGATTGTTGATAAATTATTCTACAATAAAGATATCAATGCGGTTTTGAAATAAATGTATTGCCAAATATAAAAATTCAATATTTTAACTTAGCTAAAGATTAAAGGAAAACATTTGTGTGAAGGGCATTGTAGTTTCGGAGAAGACAAAATAAATTTAACTCTTGTTTCGTTTAATCAAATATAAACGAACCTTTTAAAGTTATTATGTTAATAAAAATATTTTGTTTTAAGAAAACGAAAAATGTGTTTCAACTTAATTTAAAATTTTATTAAATTTTGTAATAATAACAGAAAAATTGTAACTTAGGAGATATAAAAGCGATTATATTTTTTACACACTCTTAAAATAAAATTATCTTATTAAAAAATTCTTTAAAATAAATGAAATTTTTCTTAACACTCAAGACATCGACGAACCAAAAATTCTATCTTTCTTTCTTTTTAAATATCTGCATTTTGAAATAACAAGGGAGCACAGTAGATGATTAGGCGGAAGTAAACTGCTTAATACCAAAATATCTCAAATCTAAGATAACATAAAATTTGAAAGTTAAATTTCTGCTATGTATTAAATTTTAACACAATTTCACCTAGAAATGTATTGAAGTGAGAAACCCATTTGGAATTTACCCATGCCCGGAAGCAATCCTGCAATGATTAACACTGAAAGTGAAAGTAGTTAAAAGTAGCGGCAAATTTCACAGTGCCTATTTCACCTGCACCAGTTAAGTTAAGGACAAATGTTAATGATTTTACTCTTAATACGAGTAGATTGGAAAATATAACTAAAATATATGTACTGCTTCAACGCAATATCCTTAATTCAACTTTGTCGACCTGCAAATTTAGGCATATTTTAACACGTAGCTGCTAGATGCCGTGAAGTAAAGATTGACATTTTGTAATTTAGATTATTTTGCGTAATATTTCATACACTTAATTAAAATGATCAAAGCTAATAATTTAAGTGGAAAATTTCAAAAAATAGCGAAGATAAGATTAGGTATTCAAAAGTCACAATATTTTTTACACAGATTTACCGATTTGTCTTGAATATAATCAAGTTGTTTAATAGGTAATGGAAAAGAGGCTTTTACAAGCAATTGTGTCCAAATTAATGAGACGTCTAGTAACTTTAAGCAAATAAGAGTTGATAATTAATATATTGAGTTTTTGAAATAATCTTCAGTGCAAATGGAGTAGAAAAGCATTAAAGGTAATATTTCACAGATACTTTAACTATTAAAGAAACTTCAAATAAATTTGTTTCGCTATCAATAAATTATAAAGTTAAATTCCGAAATTGAGCGAAAAGTCTAAACTAGAAATGATTTACAAAGATACGTTGGTAAATGACTTCCAATTCTGTATCGACAATAAATAAATTTATACGATAAATTTATTTGGTGAAGTTTTCGTCTAAATTTATCAAGTAAACAAACAAATGATTTGTAATACAAGATTTGACACTTAATTTATAAAGTCGATGAAATTATATGTTTATTAGGTTTATAAAGCGTTCATCAGTTTAGATGAGTATTATTGTACTATTATTAATTTATGTACCTGTGTGCTAGACTTATATTTCATTCATTTCGTTAACTAGTATTGAATTTATTCAACTAATAAGTCAAAAAATCTTTTTGTTAATAACGTACTTTTTGTTGACGTACTCGTAGTATACTCAAAAATCATAGCATATAATGAACACTAAAGCAATGTATACTGTAATAGAAATCTATATACTGTAAATGCTTATTGCATTTATCTCGGTATTGAAGAAATCCTAAGCTCGTTCCTCAATCTTCGCGAAGGAAAGGAACCGGGTGTGATGAGTGCTGAAACCAACCCCGGGGAAGAATCGGAAGCTCATGCTAAAGATTCTACAAATAAACCTCCACCGAAGTAAAATTGCCTCAGCTGAGCTCCTCCTTAATCTAGAAGAGGGCGGCTACGATGTGGCTTTAATTCAGGAACCATGGCTGGCCTCGGGCAACCTGGTCTCTGGGTTAAACTCACGAAACTATAACACATTCATTCCACATGGGGTAACAAGGGTAAGAACTGTTATACTAGTAAAGAAAGGTATTAATTCTTATATTGTAAACTCTCTCTCTACAGAAGATCTAACGGTAGTGGCGGTTGACGGCGATAGGAACATACTTCTCGCGTCTTGCTACATGCCACATGAGGAAGAAATACCATCAGAAGAACTCCAAAGGCTGGTAGATTTAGCTGGCGAAGGAGAGCAAAGTCTGATAATCGGTACTGACGCCAACGCACATCATACGCTTTGGGGAAACACTGACATCAATGACAGAGGTGAGTCTCTTTTTAATTACATAATACAAAGTAGGCTTAGTGTAGCTAACAGAGGAGAGGAACCGACCTATGTTGGACCGACCTCCAGAAACGTTCTAGATATAACACTCTTCACGGAAGATAATGTACAGGTGATAGAATGGAAGGTTCTTAACGAACCATCATTTTCAGATTACAAATATATTAGTTTCCAAATAGATTCTCAGTACCTTAAAAGCAGAAAAGTTGTAAGAAATCCCAAACAAACGAATTGGGACCTTTATCGAAAAATTCTGAAACAGAGACTGAAAAAAA
>NC_051847.1:223614803-223638098 GCF_002237135.1 Teleopsis dalmanni
GAGAGCCAAATGTTATTTCGTACTAAACAAATATAGTAAAATTTAATTAATAAACATATATTAATATTTATAATTTAATATATTCATATATATATATGCATATATATGTATAGCATGAAACCTTAAATTTAATCAGTAATTACTATTGGCCTGACTATCTCTCTACCAGTCAATATACAAACTAGTGTCTTAATATTTTAGTTAATCGAAAAACGCTTTGCAGAGGGACTTTTCATAAATTTAGGCAAATAAAAGCGACTAATTAGTGGATTTCCAGAAATCTTTGGATTAACTTTAATAATAATTTCGTCTAAAGTTTAGTATTGGTGAATAACTCCAACCTTTGCTTGACTACTTTATCTTTAACTTAATTTCTCTCATTCCGAATAATAATTCTAAGCATTGATTGCTTACTGATCGCAGATGAGTGCAATTGTATATTTTAAAAATGCAATGCAAATAAAGCAACTCAACTATCGGAGAAGACTGCAATTCGTCTGTTCTATAGGTTTGCTTCTGATATCAGGCTTCTGTGGAGGACTGTAAAGTATTTAATTTTATAAAAAATTAATTTTATTGCTAATTTACTGCACCTATAATTGTGTCTCATGAATTATACTCAAGGAAATAAACACATTCATAAAATTCTTTAAAAACTTGTTAATTGTTCGCACAATCTCAAGTGATCTTCAAAATTTCAAAAGAAACACTTTTCTTTCAATTAAACCGAGATGTTTGAAATAAATGTGAATAATTGATCATAAAATGCTAAAAACTCATTTTTATTTCATATTATTTCATTTTTATGTTGGAAACTGCAGTATGAAAACTAAACAAGAAGAATAGCGAATAAAATGTATCGAATACAGTACCAGAACTATAGTACCAAAACCCGGACAGCGTACACTAGAGATGAAGGAGTCGCGGATACAATAAGTGTGCTTCACAAATTGTTACAATTAGCATTGAAAACTTCTTAAAAAAGAATAAAAATCCTTTCTTCTTAAATAAAACTAAGGGAAAAAACTGAGTACAGGATCGCGTTCAACTTCATTGTTGAATTCTAACAATGAAATTGAGCACTCGTTTTCAGACGAAAATTAAACTGCAATTTAATAAAGATCATTGCATTCCGGTTGGGCTGTACTTTTCATAATAAATTTGAATTCATGTATCTTAAACCTTGACCACGTGTTTCGGATTATGATTCTAAGCAATGACAGCACATGCTCATCATTTTCTTGGATCCTTTTAATTGTCTTTAATATCAAAGACAAAGTGATAAAAAGCAACCCTTTTTAAGGGTTTTGAAGCTAAACTAAGCCTTTCGCTACGCACAATTTATTATCGAGAAGAAAGAAAGAAAGTAAAATATGAAAACGAAAAATGTTAAAATATCAGTTAAAATATCAAAATGTTTTCTTTGCTACCATAACCGTACCCAGATCCACATCCACATCCACATCCTCATCCTTCCGTTTTTTTCGTTCGGCATGAGTAATGAGATTTGTGCTGATAGTTTTTATGTGACCATCGGTCGGTGCTGTAACTGCTTGACAGGCTATAAGTACGAGTGTGCGCGAATAGCAAAATGTTCTCACACTTTTCCCGCTGTGCAATCGGAAGTTGATCTTCAGCAAAGATCGAACATTTTTAATTAACAACAACAACGAGAGGAGTACAGGTTCACGATAAAAATATACTAAAATCATATTTAAAAGATTTTGTTATTTTTCTTATAAATACAATTTTTTTATATTTTATGTGGTTTCCGTGCCACCTGTTATTATTATTGGTTGAAGAGTAGGAAGAATCCTGCCGTTGGTGCTACATATACACAAAGTTATCCTTGCTGTGATGCAGTGGTATTGTTACACCGACTCCTGTTCTATGATCATTTTGATTTTTCTCAAGTGATTGCAGCATCATTAAAATCAAATTTTTTATTTTTATTTTTATTTTTTTGTTATATGATTTGCGTTTCCATTGTTTCTTTGCTTCCTATTGAAATCGATGAATAGACGAACACTTGGACAATCCTTTGTTAGGTAACTTTAAACTGTGCAATTCACTTTTTTGACCCTTTCAAATGTATCTTTTTTATGGTCCACAAATCTTATTAATGTTAATAATTATTTATCTGACATTTACATGAGTTTTACTTCCGATTATGATTATTATTTTTTCTTGCCTCCACGAGGTTATAACAGGCGATTAAAAATGGGGAAGGGAAAGTAAAGAACAAAAGTTCTTTTTTTGATAGGGTTCATCAAAACGTTATCTTAAAGACATTTTTGTGAAATGTACAACGTAAAATATTGAAGTCAATCGTACACGACTGATTCAATCTTATCAATGTGGATAAAGTTCTGGTAAATCCACCTTTGCCCAGGCGCTCATAGTCCTGAAAATTGAAGAAGGCTTAATAAAACAAAACAAAACACATAATTCTTTTGTTGAATTCAAGGTCGATTCTGACATTATGACGTTGAGCACTATCTTCAGATTCATTAGAATGGGGAAGAAACTCTCCTAGTTATTTAATGCACTAGAATAACGATGAATAACGGTGCTCATTGTGGTATTCTTGTCGTGTACCTTCCATTACTAAATGTTGGAAACGATAGTTAGGGCAGCAAAATTACACCCTACTGACACAATTTTTTACAAAGGTATTATACTGCTGGCTAAAATATTCAAGATTTCTTTCAATTTAGAAAATCAATCAGTACAAACTTTAAAAATTGGTGTAGAGATTCAACAAATAGGGACTTTCGCCAATATATACATTTCCGGGCTGAAAAAAGAAATGAGTTATAAAGTCTTCTCTTCTCTTTATAAACGAAAATCACGGTTTGTAAGTATTTTATCTTTTATCTCTATTCTTCTATGTGGTGCACGAGCATGGGCAATAATTAACAGTTTTAAGAACGCATAAGGAAAGTACGGATTGACAACGAGTACCGCTATATCGTGGCATTGACAAAGCTAAGCATAGCTTCGCTGGCTTGGTGATGTCGTGAGAACGGGTAAAACTATTTCGACGAAAAAGGTGATCGCTTAGGTACGTATTTGTGGAAACGTGGTTTTTCGAAGATATATTGCCGATCAGGCTGGTATAAACATATTTTTAATTGTACATAAAAGGAAAGGTAAAATTAAAGTTAGTAATACAGTAAATATGTGAGAGCTTAAGGAGATAAGGATAGTGAAATAAGTTTGATCCAAATTTGCATAGACGATTCTCTATTAAATAAAAATATCTTATTTGTATAATATACTGTATATAGCATAAAATATATGTAAGATAAAGTATTTATACATAAAAACATTATACATTTACAAGTCATTTAAAATTAGTCTCTATTTTAGGGTGATTAATATGACGCACTGACACAAATTAATTAATTGGAGAATCCACATTTTTTAAACAGGAATTAATCAATACAAAATTAAGGGAATCAATAGGATTAATATGATTTTATATTATACAGAATTACACAAAAATACATAATAAAATTTGAGGCGCCATAACGATGTGAATGAAAAAGTATCTCATATTTGACAACACAGATTACAAGCTGATAACAATCAAGGTTGCGCCTTAGACTATGCTTTCATCCTTTTTCTTGACAAAACTACAAAGTCCGTAATGTACAGTGTTGATTTTAAATGGTTGCAATATTTCAAAGTATTTTGTAGTCCATCGAAACCCAAGTCCGAGTAAAATATGTCTGTCCGTCAGTCGGTCTCTGCTTCTGTAGAAATGTCTGTCTGTCGTGTAAACAATGACACAGTAGGCTATACATTGACATTAAAAAAGGTAAACTCCTACTTATTTTGCTTCGGTTGTGATAATCTAGTTCTAATTTTGACATTTGTTACCTTTATGCTCTCTTCCATTATACCTGTATTCGTATATAACACTTAGATATATCGTGCAGCTATGGTTCTTAGTCGCCTTGTGGGAATTTAAATGTTTGAACTCGTACTTGTAATGAAATTTGTTTCGCAAGTACTGCGTTGAATAGATTTATTTGATAAAATTTTAAAATATGTTAAAGATAAAATTTGTGTTAAACAATTTAAATATCGTATTTCTTTAAAATGCGATTTTTCAATCCATGCAATTTTTATTAGATTAAACGTTTTGCAGCAAACAAAAAATTGCGTTTCACCCTTTTTTGTTTACATTTTCCTTGCTGCGAACGGGTATAGCCAGTCCAACTCGTACGTAGCTCAGAGGACGTACAGATATTTTAAAAATATTGTATGGAACATTTCAATAATAAACGTCAATATTTACTCAAAAATACATAAAGTATTCTATGCTGGCGATTTAACTTTATCAATGCTTGGTCAAATAAATAAAACCATGAGATGCCTAGTAAACTGAAATGTATTTGCCTTGAGGCAGTAGCGAATTTGAGTTAGGTTTTTATTCATATGTGTTTTTTATAATGTCAATTTAACTATATTATTTTTTTCTCAATACAGTTGAGTTTACGATATGAGGTGAGCATATACCACATACGCGTTCCAAAGCTGAGTATGAGCAGGACTCTTCGACTCCAATATCATAATCGCTCATGGCTTATGCTGAGTCTGTGCTTGAGTTAACGTTAATAAAGGCTTAAATGGCGCCCATATCAATATCTATACAAATAGTCTAGCAATAATGAGGGCAGTGGTCTTTCGGAAGTTTTCTTCGAAAATTCTGGTAAATTGCTATGACAACCTTCAGCAACTGGAAAGCAACAAAACACAACATGCGTGGTCACACAGGAATTGAAGGCGACGAGTCATAATACTCTTGCAAGGGTCTCTAATAGAAAAATGATTTAGAGTCAAATGAAGTCGACACTCCACGTAATAGCCAGTCTAAACAGTCTAAAAATCTGGTGCATCCGCTTAACTACCGTAAGGCATCCCTTCTTGCTCCAGATGCTCCAGCGAAAAAAGTATTTTAAGCAGTATTTGGAGGAAGAAGGCGTAGAGGTGGATCATGTCTCTAGAGGAGTGATCAAGAGGAGTGAGGGAGCGCTAATCGGACTTGTATGAGACTGGATAAGGCGCGCACGCAGCAGAGGCGCCTGGAGAGACATGCTGCGTCAGACCGAAACCCGATAACGGGTTGTTATGGTAAGTAAGACATTACTTCTTAGTAGAACGAAGCTGTTGACGGGCATAATCTTTACATGATGGGTATGTCAGAGAAGACAGAAGACCTTTAGTCACATTCTCTGTGACTGTCCGGCTCTGAGGAATCTGCTGCTAAGAGGAAGCTAACAGGAAGTCAGGGATTCCTATCCCTATATGAAGCCCTGCATTTTGGCTTCTATTCACAAAGTGGATTAGTAAGTAATATAAAGATCAGTCATGGTCACAGTGTTCCGCTCCGTAAAGGACAGTTTCTCGCTTATTTTCTCATCTTTCTATTATAGTACATACGATTCGTAATTAACATCAAATATATTAAAATCAACTTAATATTAGGAGAGTCTGTTGCGTTTTAATTTAAGCAAGTCTAGTTTAAAGTCAGTTTTTGTTTTTTAATATTTTAAATTTTATTTCGCCCTTGGGAGTGACAGGTAAGAAATGATAAGTCTGGTTTTTTTTTTTGTGTTTGCAATGAAGAAATTTTTAATGTCTGGCTTAATTGCTTTGGTAAATGTTGTTGTTGTGTTTTATATTACATTTTAATTTAATTTAATATTTTGACGTTTGTTGGCTGAATTACTAAACTACTGAATGAATGTGAATGTGCTACTGCACACATCATTTTCTATTCATTTAACTTAACCATACTTGCTCTTCCCTTAAACCTTTAGAAGAACATACATTGAACGGCAGTAAATAACAGAGTGCAAAAATTCCAGATAAAAATTTTACAACAATTGCATTTTTAATTCGACTTTAATGAATTTTAAACTTGACAATTGTGAAAATATCAGGCCATTATGAATTTTATTGATATCGGCATATCGGCATAGGTATATGCTTAACCAGCATGAAAAGCAATCTACATAATATATCCGAAGGGTGTAAGACCACCAACAATTTTTTTTACAATGTAACCTTTTTCTGCACGCAATGTTGGCTTCGTTGTTATTTCTTTCGCTTTCAATTAAATTTCCCCATAATGGAGTGTTAAATGGTCATAAAATAAATATTGAATAAATCTTGCTCTTCGATTGTCGTATGTATTCCGTAAATGTCAAAATTCTCGTTCATTTCTCATACATGCACAGTAAGTGCATAATCGCAAAGCCTTTGTCCTGAAAACGAAAAAGAATTATTTTTTCTAAATGCAAATCATGTAGAAATTAACATCACTTTCACGGCCCAAAGCGACTTACTAATAGGTACAGGAAAGATAAGACTCTTTGCCTACTTACCAACTTTCTTGCCAACCTACTACAAAAAACAAAAAAACAAACAGCTCATTTACATGAGCTTCACTTCGAGCCTCTAATTACAATATAAATAAGAAGAAGAGAAGTTCATTTTATTAACATTAAATGGTTATCAGTGCTGGGAGCTGTAACTGACAGACACGCAATTCTCACGTGAGAAATTTGGAAATGGCAACTCTACGTTTAGTTTTTATTTTTTACTGCGTTATGAAATATTTATTCAAAATTATTAAGGACTAAAGAAAGCTAACATATATAAATTCAAATTTTTTTGAAGCACGTGCTGTTATTCTCTGTTGTACAATTTTCTTTCTGTGATCATAGTTTAAAGTGAGATTCTAGTTATATATGATTAGAACTGATAAGTGATCTGTGATAATACATATTTGATCTCATCTACCATTCTCTAAATCTAAAACTTCATTTAGAATCTTGTCAAAGTTTGCTATTTGATACAGAGTGGTAGATTCCAGTGACATCCAATCGCATAGATTCAATTGGTAGCCTCGTTATTATACCACAAAGAATTTGTGAATTATGATAAATAATCCAAGGAATGATGAATGTTCTATATGAAGAAGAGAAACCATTATGTTGTTTTGGTATTAAGGACAATGTTTTCAACACACAAATTACACATATGTTACTTTGAAAAAGTGGGTACCTCAGCGTTTTGGTTCTCCACTCTTCGAAAATATGGTCCAATGCAGCTTATATACAATATATATAAATATATAATAAAATTAAAACAAAACCAAATAATAAAAATAGGTAGCTTAACTTATATCAATAGTATTTGATTATCGGATAATAATTAAATGGTGGAGTTCTTATAACATTTTGCGATTATTCTTTAAGATAATTCATAAAACATTATCAGGTCTTTAATAAATCATATCTTGACTGTAAACTCAGATTGGTCGTTAGAATCAATCTAGTCACAGGAGAACTTTTCAATATTTTCAATATTATTTACGATCTTGATGATTTCAAACAATACTGGCGGAAAAACTGACGTCATTCTTTTGAAATTGAAATATTAAAAACTTTATATATGAAATATAAGATTTAACAAAATTTTTGCCATCCTTGTTGTCTCATTGTTAGTACTTAGAATGTCAGTAGATATGTTGTTGGTTGATATATAGAATAAATCACTGGCACTGCAGCTGTCTTTGTTATTATTTTTATTTTATATGGATAAATTTTATTAATATTGCATAATAAATATAACATTATAATAATTTTATATACTATAGTTTTAAAGATGTAAATTGCTTAAATATCATTTATCTATAAATTATTATTATAACAATTTTAACAATTATTATTTAAAAATTTAAAATATTGCTCAATGTAACTAAATCTAAACAAAAAAAAACTGATTTCATGGTATATATTTTTTACATAAATTTTAGATATATAACACTCCATTATATTAAATAACAATATAGATTATGACATTGAAATAGTTTGACATTTTGCTAGCCAAATATAAAAGTTACTTCATTAAATTTTTCTTAGGAAAATTTTTATATTATATATTAAATGTGGGAATATAAATCTCTTTTAAGTAGATGCATAAACATTTATTGTCTTCAATATTTATCCATGGTTATACTTAAATGATTTATTTGAAATTTTAATCATCCATTAAATGAAATTAAGTCCAGAAACTACAATAGTTGTTTGGCTACCTGAGAGCATACCTGAGAGTTAGAGTTTATTACCTGATCCAACCATGTAAAACTATTGTTTCAATTTCGATTAAGAAATTGTAATCTAGCTCTTAGTTTAATACCATAGTCAACATAGGTAAACCAAAGATAAGTATTACCAATAATTATGCTCGATTATAATAATTTTATATTTTAATAGTTGATCATATTTTAAAATTAAACATAAAATCCATTAAAAACTTAATAATATCGCAGCGAACGAGTGCGCAGATTAGCTAGTTACAGTTGATAGCTCTTCAATGAACCTCATGTTTCCATTCCTGCTGCTACCAGTCAAAGACTATAATAAATTTATGACCATTTTTTGTAAAAAACAAATAGGAAGTGAGCTTATACTTCCTTACCAGCCAGTTTACTTCAAATATAGAACCTCCGACTTGGTACTCTGAATCAAATCGAAAGTATATAGGAGGGCTCGGCCTGAACTGTCGTATCTTCTGTAGTACATGTCTACCGGTGCTCGAAGACACCAAAGGATCTGTTGTGCTTATGTCCATGCTTATCAAGGGCCAAGCTTAAACTCTTTGGCACCCAATTCATGGTGTTGATATCAATATTGAAAACGATATGTGACAGGAGAAAACCCCTTACTATTAAAAGTCCTAATAAGATATATAAACTTGTGCTTATTGTGAATTTGACTAACATTTGTTAATAAATTGTCAGTAATTTTATGCGAAGCATAGTTGAGCCTCAACGAAGTTAGACCTAGCTCTTTTATGTGTGTAGATATTAGAGATAAAGATATTAGGAACATTTTTTTTCAAAAATTTGTTTTTTAAAAATATTTAAAATTATTTAAAATTGTGTCATTTATTTAATTCTGAAATTTAAGTTACAATTTTATGCAAATTAAAACAGCAGTGGCATAAAAATGATCGGTATGATCTTTGTAAACTCTTACATATTTTAAAGTTTCTTAGAGCCTTCAAATGGAAAAGGGACAGACGTGTATGACTGCAGGTGTAAACGGAAGGCGTTTATGCAACTGTCACCAACAAAACAAAAATTTATAATTTTATGTACTTCAATACGTAATCGTAAATTGCACTTGTACAATTGCATCAAAGGTGAAACGGATCGAAGGAAACCCTTCAGTAAACGATATCGATCGTCGGTTTAACTGATCGCCTAATCGCCTGATCGACGCACAAGCACATTTTACCTTGAATCCCTATACATTTTAAGGGTGTCGTCGTTCTCCTCGACAGTGCCGTCAATAAATTTGTTTATATTTTGGTGCGGTTTGTTGTGTGACATTTTTATCTAATTGACAATGTTTCGGTAGATGCTCATTCAGATATTTAATTTTTGTTTTTGTTTTTTGTGAGGAACTCAAAGTCGAGGCATTGCAAATTTGTCATAAACATTTTTTTGGGGCGTGCTATAGGACAAAGAGAAGAAAAAGAAGTCTGTGGTAGTTCTTTCAAAATATAGGTTATAAAAAATATAAGCATAGTAAATATCATTTGTGGATTTAGAGATTTTATGGTACCATAAAACAATTTAAATGAAGAATATAATACAATTCCTGCAACGCCTAAAAGTTAAACCCACTCATCAAAATTATTTTTAAATTGCATTTAGTACTTTTATGTTTTTCCATTTCTTTGGTTTCACATCATTGTAGTTATTTTATGCTTTTGTTAAGACTGTACTTTAATTTCATTTTCCACTAATTTCGGCTAATTTGTAGCACAACCTACTGATTTAAGGACCACCGGAGAAGTGTACAATGATATTCGCTAATTTCTGCCTTATCACGCGAAACATTTTTATTTTTAAAGACTACTCCAAGTACTATTCTCTACTATAGATTATTTTTCGAAAATTGGTACAACCCACATCAATATTTTCCATCCATAATTTCTTATGAAACTTTCATTAAAATGTTTAAATTCCAATAGAATTTTATGAATTTATCGACAGTGTGCTCTTGACTTGTTCGGCACGCTTATTTAACGTGCTGGTATGTCTAATGAGGTAGCGCCAGTAAAGGCGGTGAAATCAAAAGTAACTCACCGTCACCCATATCAATTGGGAAATTTGCTAAGTTGTAATGGTCGTAAACAATATTTTCCATTGCGATATTTTCCAAACAAGGGTAACAAATTGTCGATCGGCTTGTTTCTATTTGCTCATCGCATCTACAAAATGCGCACAAAGAACGCTCGGCCGGGTAGTCAAGCCATACTCAATGGCAAATTTGCTTGGTCAGTCGGTTTGTGATGAGTTCTCCTCTATTTTTCAAACGGCAAATTGTAAATTGCTCAAAAGTGTTTTATCTATGAGTTTGGAAGTAACCTGTTGTGTTGTATGGTTGCTATCTTCTTTTTGCGGGTTGCAATCTTGTTATCATCTAAAAAGTATCCTGCTTTCTCGCTGACAAATTTTTGTTAAGCGAAGTTCTTGTGTCCAAACTGCTGATGCGATCATTCAAATTTTCAATAAATATTGTTATTGTTGATGTTAAAGTAGGGATTATTCTTAACATTCTTGTAATTTTAATGATTTTCAAGGATAATTTTAAGCTCGTTATTCTTTTCTTTATTTTGGCAGTATGCAGGAAGCGCCTACTTCTCATATCCGCCTGTCTTAGCAGAAGAGCGTTAAGATTAGAATGTTCCGTTTTGTTTTGACTCTGCTTATAATCTATAATCATCTTATTATGCTTAGAAAACCATAATTAGAGATTTTATCACATATAAACAAGATCGTATCTAAATAAGATGTGCATTATATGCTATACCATTCATATTATTAACAATTCGACAAGGATATAAATAGAAAAAACTTGGAATATATATGCATATATATATTTAAGTTTTACAAAAGAAAAAGTCTATATATAACTAATCATGAATTATAGCTTTTTACTGATAGACCACTGATGATGGGTATTTGGCAATACTCGAAACAGCTGTATGGTCAGCCAAAAATTCAATTAATTAAAATAATATAAAAAATAAATTTTTTGTTGTTGTATTTTACTACTGTTCGAAAAAATCTCTCGTATTATAATTTATGTTAATAATCCCATGTAATTAAATTTTAATATGTAAAAAAAAATCTGTCCTTGGAATAATTATTAAAAATGTATCTATCAATGTTAAACGGTTTACATTAGAAAAAATCTGTTCTTGGTATGACTATTGTAAATTGATCTATCATTGTAGATTTTTTTTTTGTGGTGGTGGAAAGCATCAAAAGCCACTGAGACTTGAACTTAGTGGGTTCACCACCAGGAATGATTGGAAGATTGCAACCACATTTAGCAGATGCAACGCCATTCCAGTAGTAAGGGACAGAGAGTAGAAAAGATAGGCTTATTATTTAGCAAGCTAAATTTATCAAAGCCAGAAGGCATGGTCGTTCTAATTTAGTAAGGCATGGGTTTATATGTGAAGTGGGTAAGGATGGCACAGATTGCGGGGTGTCTAGCTAGGTGTAAACTTTATGCTCCGGGTCATAGTAGCCTCGGCTATAGAGCGGAATGCGTGGCGGAAGAGCAAGCTCTTCTTCAAGATAGTTAAATGTGCGTCTCTGACAAATACAAGCAAAGTAGATAAAAGTCGAGTGTTGAAACAGATATCCCACATGATATTAAGAAAAATATATTGAAAATGATTATAAACAGTGAGATTAATACAACTAAATAAAAAAAAACAATAATTTCTTTTATAAACAATTAATTCAAAATATATTATATTGTTATTTTTTTTTATTTTTCAAATACAGTCAAACTTCCAAAACACGAACTTCTATAATTCGAATTTCTCTATAACTCCAATAAATATATTGTCACGTGCCAATAGGAATGTAGGAAAGTGCGTTCTATAAGTCGAATTTTTGTGTTTAGTATGAATTCATAATTGGTGTTAAGGGAAGTCATTTTTCCAAACCAAATGTTTAATTTTTCTTTTCTTATGTTGCTTCTTTGTGCAAATGCCAGTCGCTGGCATCGTGATTTAAAGTACATAAAAAAACTTCCAATGCGTCTCTTAACGATTATATTAAGCTTGACAAAGAAATTTGTACATCAAGCTTTCTTACAGATGATATTATTGAGAATTACAGTTCTGAATTAGTGGATCCGATTCTAAGCGCAACGGAAAGTGATGATGACGATTTCAAGAATTAAGTAGAAGACTCATTCAAAATTCTTAATTTTTATTTACAAACGATTGATACTTCAAATGACGATTACTATAAGACTTGGAATAAATTGGAATCTTTTTTTACTGAAAATAGAGAAAAAAAATTAAACTCCTAAACCCTAATTTCTGAATATTTCACTTGACTATAACATCTGTGCTGTATTTGATTTCAAATACATAAATATCTTTAAATGTGATTCTAGTTTCTTTCAAAAATAAAAAAAAAATAAAAAAATTCTCTAGCATGAAATCTCCATAAGTCGAAATATTTCTTTGCAAAATGGTACGTCGAGTTATAGAAGTTTGACAGTATTTCAACAAAAAAAAAATATATTGCAATTGGTAATTATACAATTGCGTTTGATACACATGACAACTCTAAGCTTTACGTATGGAAGACAAGTTATTCACCACAAGGAAACTTTTCTCCAATGTTTATTTCACCTCCTTATACCAAGTAAAAGGAAAATATTCTTTAAAATTTAAAAATCAATATTGATAAACATTTCATTATAATTTTTTTACCAAAGTGTTGTATAAGGTTAACTGGTTCTTCACTATAAACTATAATAATTCGTAAAAATTAATATAAGATATATTTAAATTTTTTTCACTAAGTTGGCAAGTTTGTTGCATTTTATTTTAATTTGTATTTTAGTTTAATTTATTTTAATTTAAAATCAAAGCATTTTATTAAGGCTTTATTAATTAAAAAATAATTTTGTTTTAAAAAATAATTTTGTTTTTATTATTACTTTGAACAAAGTTAGACTTAAAAAAAACATTTAATGCAAATATATACAAACTTATTTTAATTTTTATTTTTTTGTTAAAACTTGTGAAAACAATTCAATAATTCCTGTTTATTTTATTTGCAACGAAAAGCAATTAATTTCTCACGCTTATTGACCAATCAAAAATAAGCAAATCTTTTCCATCACACACAAACAACATGTTACTATGTCCATTCCATTGGCTATGCCATGAATTGCGAGCACGTGCTGCTGTTTCTGTGAGATTCCAACACATAAAACCGCTCAAGCTGAAGCCAACCACCGCTGAGAAATCAGCAAAACGAGTTCTGCGTTATTCACCACTACATCGTATGTCGCACATCACAAACTAACACAAATACCTTCGCTCGATTGAAGTAACTGGTTTCGTACCTGTTGAGGTAGATTTTATTCACTAAATGCGTTTGCCGAGGTATAAATAGCAGTGCGGGATGTGAAATGTGTCAGATTCCTTTAAGTTTGCAGTGGATGTGCACGCTAAGAGTTTGTGGATATAAAAGAGTTTAAATAAAATTTATTACGAACATTTTTTTACAAATAATTTAAATATGTCGTCCAGTGAAGTTTATCGTTATTATTACAAAACAACAGAAGATCTGCAGGCGTTTAAAACAAATGCTATGGAAAATTATTTTAATCCGATGGCAGCATATAATCCTCCAGTGCAACAACAAAACCAATATAATTGTAATTCGCTCAGCAACTCCAACAATTTTTTAACAACAAATGGATTCATCAATTTTGAGCAAGCATCCTCGGATGGCTGGCTTACTTCGTCGCCTGCAAGTCATCGTTCCGAAAGTCCAGAATATGTAGATTTAAATAGTATTTATAATACAACTACAGGCCAACAAATGCTACAACCAGTTAATCAATTTGGCATTAGTTTAGAACAACCACAACAATTATTAGCCGAACTGCAGCAGACCCCCATAATGGGTTCTTCAAATATGGGCACATGCAAAACTGTACCTACAACTTCCACAACTAAACCAAAACGTCAATATACACGAAAACAGCAACACAACACAGTTCCTGCTACTACTTCAATGATGCCTGCACAACAAAGTCCCGCCAGCGAGACGAGTCTTCACCTATATAACGAAGAATTTCAAAATTTTGACTTCAATAATTCCGCACTTTTTGATGTCGACGATAGCGTTGATGATGATGATGAAAATATGCTACTATTTGGCCACGCACAGGATGATTTTAGTGGGAGTTCTAATTTTGATATCGCCGATGAGGAAGCCGAAGATGCGCTGTTATCAAATATTGAAACAGAGAAGACAATGGGCAAGAGGAAGCGTGGAAAACAAATCTCACCTGTAGTTAAACGCAAACGCCGCTTAGCCGCAAATGCACGTGAACGTCGTCGCATGCAGAATTTGAATCAAGCATTTGATAGGCTACGTCAGTACTTACCTTGTTTGGGAAATGACCGCCAACTCTCCAAGCATGAAACCTTACAAATGGCACAGAGCTATATCGCAGCTTTAGGCGATTTGTTACGTTAACTTTTAGTTGAATAATTAGTTGCACTTGTTAGAAAAATGTATATAACCAAAAGTATTTTAATATTGTAGACATAAAACCAGTGTTCTTTTGTATTATATTTTTATAGTATTTAAAATAGTTTATTCATATTTTAATTAGTAATTTAATTAGTAATGTTTAATTGTTTTGTGTAAGATATTTTTCCCGGAAGACAACGATTTAAAAGATAATTCATTAAAAAACTACTTAACTAAATTAAATTGACTTCTTAATAATCTTAATAATTAATTGATTTCAAAATTGGGTGAAGTTACTTACTTTTTTTCTTTCTTAAAAATAGTTCCTTGTACTTCTGATCTCGTTTAATTGAAAAATTCTACCATTGGTTTTCGAGAAAGAACTCGCAAAAATAGTTATATATGGTAGTTATTTTATCTTCTTGCTATAGTAGCGATTTTTTACTCACCAAACTTTAAAACAAATTAAAGTAACGCATCATCTTTAAAAACAGGAACCACATTTACGATGTTTTGAAGAGAAACTTTTAAACAATAATGGAATTTTCACGTTTTAATTTATAAAACTATCTTAGCTATAAGTTTTCCGCAAGACTTTTGAAAAACATTAGCATTAACGAAACAAACACTTTCTAATTTTATCCCACCTCAAAAATAATTATATTAACATCTGTTGATAAGGCCTTCAAACACCTTCATTGGATAGCAAAATTATATATATCAGCTGGAAGATACCTTAGAAAGAAGATAGTAGTTCAACAAACGTTTATTTGGCCATCTTACTAGAATCACTTGAACTTATAACGAACGAGGTTATCATAAGTAAGTTAAGTTTGAGCTATTTAAGTTTAATAATTAAAATTTACAAAGCTAAAACATTTGATATTATCAAGAGTTTCCACTAGTTTTATTAAATGGATTCGTTTATATCATTTGTATCAACTATTTTTTAAGTATCTGTAAATTATAAGCGTTTTTATAATTGGGTTTTATGATCTTTATTTCAATTTCTTTAACACAATGTAAATTATAAACGTTTTTATAATTGGGTTTTGATTTCATTTAATTTATACAATTGAATTTATACAATTTCGGTTATTGATTGTTTAATCACTTTTTTATGTGTACCCGTGTGTTGACACGTTCGCGATCGAAAAACAAGAGACAGCATCAAACCAACGGAGTTTACTTGCAGCCCAAAAAATATAACAAAAAAATTGCTCATCTCGAGCGCAAAAACAAAAGGCAATAAAAACAAGACTTAGAACCGTTGGTTTGATTACATCTTATACAGGGTTAGTTAGATAAATTAATTAACCATATATTAACCATATAAAATATTATATATGAATTATATAATATATTAATTATAATAATTTAATTATACAATATATGATTTAAAATAAATTAAAATATAATAAAATATAATATATAAATCATATAACACATCAATTATAATAATTCTACAGAATCCTACAATATTAACAATTTGACTTTAACCGCTCTAACATCCCGCCCCCCTTGAAAGGATTTTCAATTGGTAATAGTGCGAGTTTGTGGATTGGACGCCGTATTACTCCTTTTGGGGTTTGCACATCAACAACACGAACCAAATTATCTGGACCCCTGATGCAATGCACGATTCGGCCCATCAACCAGCGTTGTGGAGGCATATTGTCTTCATGGATTAAAACCAGAACCCCCTCGGTGATGTTAGATTGTTCTTCTGTCCATTTGGTGCGTATCTGCAGCTCATTCAGATAGTCTCTAGACCATCTGCGCCAGAAGTGATGTTTGACTGCGGTTATACGAGACCATTTATCAATTAATGAAGCAGCTTCATACTGAGGACTTGATTCAGATAAAGTTTTGAGCGGCCCACCGATAAGAAAATGTGCTGGCGTTAGCGCTTCATAATCGCTCGGGTCACAAGAATGAGGTGTGATTGGTCGCGAATTTAAGATAGCTTCGATTTCAATCAGTGCTGTTCCAAGCTCCTCAAAGGTGAGTCGAGTATTTGATAGTGTTCGATACAGATGGCCTTTCGCGCTTTTTACAGCCGCTTCCCATAGACCTCCAAAGTGAGGTGCTCGGGGCGGTATAAAATTGAAATTTATGAATTGGTTGCTGCAAAAGGTCTGCAGCATCACTTGATTAGACTTCTCGAAAAACATTCTTTTTAACTCTGCTAGTTTGTTGTTAGCCCCAACGAAGTTCGTGGCGTTGTCGCAATAGATGTCTGATGGTAACCCTCGTCTACCGATTAACCTTTTCAGTGCTGCAATAAATGCCTCCGTAGATAAGTCTGACACGGCTTCTAGATGAGCTGCCTTTGTAGACAAACAAACGAACACGGCTATATAGGTCTTATATGGAACCCGTCCCCGAATTCGGAGATACGTTAATATCGGACCGCAAAAATCTACCGCAGTACGCGCGAAAGGACGACTTGGAGTGAGGCGTTCGATTGGGAGATTACCCATCATTTGATTAAGTAGTTTGGGTTTATAACGCACGCAGTGAATACACGAGTGCACGACTCGGCGTGCAATTTCTCGAATATTAATTATCCAGAAGTTTAGTCGAGTAAGGGCAATTAGTGCCTTTGCGCCTGCATGATAGTTGCACAAGTGTACATGCCGAACATAAAGTTCCACAAAATAACAGCCCTTCGGCAACAAAATAGGGTGACGTTGGCCTACTGAGATGTCACTCAGCTCGAGGCGACCTCCCACCTTTAGTAATTGATAACCGAATACATTGTCCACGAAGGGATTTAGATGCTTTAATGTACCTTCGGCTGGGTTCCCTCGTTGTAGGCGTTGTATATCAATTTCGAAGAATTGCTGTTGGATGACCCAAATAATACAGTGCAATGCCTTTTGTAGCTGAATAGGTTGGAGGGTACATTCTCCGTTCGTCAATTTATTCTTGGTTACATGATAGAATCGCTGTACCTGCGCTATTACTCGTAGCATCTTAGTGTATGAACTATATCTTGACAATACCTGTAATACGTAGTTGTCTTCATTTGTGTTAACAAATACAACCTTTCGCGTCTCTTTATTGACTTCTTCCATATCCAGGTTGTGACATTTCAAATGCGGCCAGTATTTATCAGCGAGTAACAAAAATTCCGGCCCCGTGAACCAACAGGACTCTGTTAATTGGCGGATGTTACAGCCGCGCGACACAACATCTGCCGGATTGGATTGGGTAGGAACGTGTCTCCATTGCCCATTTGCGGTAATATCTTGAATTTCCGCTACTCGATTGCCAACGAATGCAGACAGGGTTGATGAGTGCTGCTTCAACCAATGTAATACAATCTGTGAATCAGTCCAAAAAAACATTTCACCCTTAAATTGCGCAAATATTGGTTGGACCTTCTGATACAGTTTGACAAGAAGTAAGGCACCACAGAGTTCTAGTTTAGGTAGCGACTTCCGCTTTATAGGTGCCACACGGGATTTTGCAGTAAATAGCTTGACCGTCACCTTACCTGATGTGTTTTGTGATCGGAGAAATATGCAGCAACCATATGCGCGTATTGAAGCGTCACAGAAACCGTGTACATCAACCTGTTGATGGTTTATTGATAGGCAGTATCTCGGCACCTTAACCGATGAAAGCGTTGTAAGATCTTGAATAAATGTTTTCCAAGCTGAGTGAAGATTTTGAGGGACTGACTCGTCCCAGTCCACACGCAACAGCCACAATTCTTGCATCATAATTTTTGCTACGAGTATGATCGGTGCTAGTAATCCAAGCGGGTCGAATAATGAAGACGCAAGGGATAAAATGGTGCGTTTTGTTACAATTTGACCTGGTTGCGCATTGAACGAAAATAGGAAAACATCTTGCATTTGGTGCCACTTGATGCCTAGGGCGCTGGTGACTGTATCTGTATCAAGATTCAAACTCTTTGTTGTAGTATCGCTGATGAAGTCATGATGGTTTGAATGCCATTTGTCAAGATCGAAGCAACCCTTCTGTAGAATGGCCGTTAACTGATGTCTGATATTGGTGAGTTGATCAATGGAATCTGCTCCACCTAAGAAGTCGTCGACAAAGAACGATGATTTAATGAGTGCAGCGCCTATTGGGTATTGTGTTTCAAATTTGTCCGCCAAATACTGCAAACTCCTGGTTGCTAGAAAAGGTGCTGATGCAGTACCATAAGTGACTGTATTCAACTCGTAAGTACTAACAGGATCGGACTCCGTATCTCGCCAAAAAATATATTGGAATTTTCGATCTGGTTCATCTATCAGTATCTGTCGGTACATCTTAACAATGTCAGCCGTCAAGGCATATCGGTGCAAACGAAATTGAAGTAGCAACAAATATAACTCCGACTGAATTGTCGGGCCGACCAGTAGAATATCATTTAATGAACGTTGCGAAGTTGTTGGACATGACGCATCAAAAACCACCCTCAGCTTGGTCGAAGTGCTCGACGGTTTTAAAGCACAATGATGAGGGATATAATAATGAGGTTCGTTGGTTTTCGGAGTCTCAACACGCGTCATGTGTCCGAGCTCTCGATATTGTTTCATGAATTCTTGATAGTCTTGCTTCAGTGCACGATTAGATGACAATCGCCGTTCTACAGAATAAAAACGGCGCAAGGCGATATTGTGTGTCAAACCAAGACAATCTGGTGAATCTTTGAATGGTAACCGAACGACAATTCTTCCCATCGCATTTTGGTGAACCGTTTCACGATATAATGACTCACACGCAACATGTGCTGGTGACCATGATTTTGAAGCCGATTGCACTTCCTCTATCTTCCACATCATTTCTAATTGATCGGAGACTGTATCTTCAACTGATAATAGGCATTTTGCTGCTGGTGATGCAAATGGCTGACCCTTGTACTTGCCAGATACAATCCATCCTAATAGTGTTTTTTGAAGTACTGGAAGATTTTCACCTAGTTTGATTTGACCGACAGACAAAATATCAAAGAAACTTTCAGCTCCAAGCAAAAGATCAACGCGCTTGGATTTAAAGAATTGCTCATCGGCGAGAGGTGTATTTGGTGGAACCTTCCACGACGATATATCGATTTCAGAACTTGGTTGATATGCGATGTGATTCGTAATACCAAAGTTTAAAGCAAGTTCAAAATTTGAATGACGAGATTTGATTGATGTGAGCGTCTGATACTTAATGTTGGTCAACGAACTACCAATACTGGAAACATGCAACCGATGTTTATGTTTTGCTAAACTAAGCTTCTTTGAAAACTCCTCCGTTATGAAGTTGACCTGAGAGCATGAATCAAGTAAGGCTCTACCCACTTGATAACTTCCCGATGAATCCTTCACTAAAACCAATGCAGTGGCAAGAATTATTTGCTCGGCCGATGACATATTAAGATGGGGATGGCTGGCAACGTTGTCGTTGGGCATAGCAGCGTGTTCTGTGCGTCGTGATGATCCCGCGCTCTTAATATTCGTTGGCAATTGCGAATGATGCAAGAGAGTGTGATGTGGCTTTGCGCAAACCTTACATTTAAACGTTGATGTACAATTAACCACATGATGGCGTGGCGATAAGCAGTTTATGCAGAGTTTTAGGCTCTTCACCTTTTCAAACCTTTGAACCACCTCCAGTGCCTTAAAACGATGACAATTCTGTATTAGGTGTTCATTGCTAGAACAAAATGAGCAAGAATTGCTAGATGTAGATGCAACAAATGCGTATTGTTTTGAGCGTCTGTTAGTCTTGGAGTTAAGACTATTAGGTTTACGTTGTGATGATGACTGATTGCCGTTTCCACTGTCAAGTGATTCGAGAAACTGGCAATGTCTATCCAACAATTTTGAGCAATCTTCCCAACTGGGTAATGTGTCAAAGTTACGCGATTCATTCCATTTCCTACGTGTAATTGCGTCCGTTTTTTGCATGATTAGCGAGATAAGTAGAGCCTCACATATTTGTTTCTCTGTACCTAGCGAACAGAGTGAACCATACAAAGCGGATGCATTGTTTACCAGACTACGGAGTTGTTGGCTTGACTGACCCGATACTGCTGGTAGATCAAATAGTGTCGCGATATTTTCGGCGAAGATTAGGCTATTATTGTCATAGCGCGATTTAAGCCTATCCAGAGCCTTTGGATAGTTTTCATTCGAAATAGGAAATGCCTGTACTGTCTCTAGAGCTTGACCAGTAAGGCAGTTCAGTAAGTGATTAAATTTTTCAATATTTGTGAGGTATATTTCGCGATCTATGATTTGGAGAAACGAATTAATAAAATTGTTATAATCCGAGTACTTACCACTGAATGTAGGTAATTTTAACAGTGGTAATTTTTTACTTGAGGTGGGCATCATTGCTGTTACGTCTAGCACTGATGCATTGTGGGCCTCTTCCTGCAGTTGAGACATGATTAATATTTTGGTGGAAACGTATAGGTCTTCTAATTCATCTCTAGCTGAGTCAGTTGCATCTAATTTCTCGATCAACGTCTGAAAAGCTAAGATTTGTTTAAAATATGATTCTAAAATACCTAGTCGACATTTCAGTTCTGGTTGTGAGAGCGAATTACTCTTTCCTTTGACGAACGTCTTGATCCTTGAAATGCTCGCTTTCGTCGAGGCTCGCTGTTGTTTTAGTTCTGACAGTTCTGCCGTAGTGGTTGGCTCTGCCGTTGCCATTGAAACAATTGTAGATACTTGAGAACAGCAAGGGATTTGACGAAGTCGAAAAGTCACAATAGCAGCAGCGAACTTTCCGAAATTGAACTGCTCTTACGGTGGTTGTTGTCAGACGCGACGTTGACGAATCCGCCCACTTACTGATTGGAAGCAAATATTAACCAGTAATCAACAAGTAAGTTAACTTGTTGTTGTTGTTGTAATTGTTCAGCGTGACCTTGATGCGGACACGAGGTTCTATTTGGCGCTTAGCAGAACCTAAGCCGAGAACCATAGAATGCACAATAGTACACACGTACGATAGTATATAGTATATATGTACAGATGTAGGATATTATTAAAGTTAGCACACTTTAGATATATAACCGTTTAGGAGCAATACTCACACGAGCACATTATGGTTACAAATTAACCAAATACAATAAAAGCGAAAGTATGTACAATCAACAAGTAAAGATAGCTTGTTGTTGTTATTTTAACTGTCGAGCACGACCTTGATGCGGACACGAGATTCTATTTTGAGGTTAGCGGACCTAAACCGAGAACCACCAATTGCACAAGAGTATATACGTACGATAGTACATATGTAATATATATATAGATGTACGATATATTATAATGGTTAGCACACGTTAGCTATATAGCTGGTTAGAAAAAGTATTCACACGCGCACATTAATGGTTACAAATTAACCAAAAACAATAAAAGCGAAAGTATATACAATCAACAAGTAAAGGTATCTTGTTGTTGTTATTTTAAATGTCGAGCACGACCTTGATGCGGACACGAGGTTACAAACTTAATAAAAAAAAAAAAAATGATTACCACACGTGGGTAATATTTAGATTTTTTAACAAATTAGAGTTTAATAACCACTATTGAAATTGCAAAAAGTCCTGTCACGGTCGCCAATGTAAATTATAAGCGTTTTTATAATTGGGTTTTATGATCTTTATTTCAATTTCTTTAACACAATGTAAATTATAAACGTTTTTAGAATTGGGTTTTGGTTTCATTTAATTTATACAATTGAATTTATACAATTTCGGTTATTGATTGTTTAATCACTTTTTTATGTGTACCCGTGTGTTGACACGTTCGCGATCGAAAAACAAGAGACAGCATCAAACCAACGGAGTTTACTTGCAGCCCAAAAAATATAACAAAAAAATTGCTCATCTCGAGCGCAAAAACAAAAGGCAATAAAAACAAGACTTAGAACCGTTGGTTTGATTACATCTTATACAGGGTTAGTTAGATAAATTAATTAACCATATATTAACCATATAAAATATTATATATGAATTATATAATATATTAATTATAATAATTTAATTATACAATATATGATTTAAAATAAATTAAAATATAATAAAATATAATATATAAATCATATAACACATCAATTATAATAATTCTACAGAATCCTACAATATTAACAATTTGACTTTAACCGCTCTAACAGTATCAGTTGTGAGGTTTTTAAAAACATTTTGTTTGTTGCAAATTTTTCAGTAGTCGTCATAACTTAGTGATTGTCTTCCTGGACTAACTTTTATAATGTCCATGGTATGATCCGTGGTACAAATGATAAGCATTAATTATCATACTTATTATTTTCATATCTAATATATAGACACTTGATAATATATAATTTTAGTAACTATCATCAACGAAAGATACTTCTTGTTAACTTCCTTTTAAATCGCGTATGGTTGCTCTTGATTGAAATCTGCGTTAGATGGTACTGCAGTGCTATCTATTTGTAATAACTTAATTTTTAAATACATCTCAATTTATTGAAATGACCAGTACATATAATAATATATAAAGGATTTATGTCCTTGTCGACCAAAAACCTTCACAAAGATTTCTCAAATTGTGATTCACTGCATCAATTTTCATATGTTTTTACTTAGTTATTATATTATTACAAACACTAGAGGTTACTCGTATATATGGTAAGCATATTTGAACTGGTAGTAAAAAACAGAGTAACTTCCA
>NC_051847.1:223638198-223647000 GCF_002237135.1 Teleopsis dalmanni
TAAATAATTTTTTGAGACTGCAAGTACCAGGAATCAAACTCATATCCTGCCAAATTTAAAGCTCAGAGTCAGAAATTATATTAAAAATATTTCGATTTTTTTTAAAGTATAATAACTTATAAGCAACTACTTTCAAAACCCGACAATACTTAAATGAACAATTCTAATGAAAAATGGTTAATTTTTTAGAAACCATCTATCCGTAGAATGTGTTTGCTCTACACAAATTGAAACTGATCTAGCCAGAAACCACTGTTACTAAAAACTAATTAATGGTGTTGTCAAGTGTCAATTTTCACTCACCTATTTTTTAAAAACCTAGATAGATTTTAATTTTGTAGCATGTTTTGACAATTGACTATTTTGGCTATTGAGCTAGCAATCTTCCTCATCCTTGAAAAAGAGATACTTTTTGTATAAAAGTGTAATCGAATCAGATATGAACTCTTTGCTCAAATGCTTCAGATATTTCAGTTAAAACTCAACTGAAAATGGTCAACGCTTCTTGGTACGCAAATGATGCGTCTTTAAGATTCCTTCAGTCAACTTAAATGAACTTAAATATATATAGTAAGATGATATCAGGAATACATTTGATTATTTTAAATTAATTTTACAATTTAATAGTTGAGTTTAATGAACCATAACTCTAATAATAAATTAAAAATACGAATATTTATATGCATTTCAGAAATTAATTATATTAAATAGAGAAATAAATAATGATATTCTTTGTTATTATAATTTTTAAATATTTAAAATTTTCCAGCACAGCGCAGTGTCCTGCAAAGGATTCAATTCAAACATGAACCGCAGTTCATAGGCAATCATAGGTATTTGGTGAAGTTAGTTTCTTCTTTTTATATTTATATACACCATTGGAATTAATGTGCAATACTTTATAAATAGCGGCTGCGGGGAAGAACACAAAGAGTTTATTAAAAGAATTAAGCAATAAAATTTGTTTTGGTTCACATGAAATCAAAAGAATGTGTTTTGTGGTTTTGGATACATTGGCAAAATGAAGTAATGAATCAATCCTATCGTTAGAGCAGCAATAAAAAATTTGGAAATTTTAAAAAACAAGAACAATAACCACATCGATGAAGTGGTTTTTTAGACACGTTGAAGCAAGGACTTTCGTGTGATAATGTGCGGTAATATCCTGCACAGCATATTATGCTCCTATGCTCATTTTGTTTCATTTATGCACAATTCTATTGTTAAATGGAAGTAACTTACAGTAAGGACTACAGATTATGGAATAAGGATCAAAAGGCATTCCCATTGTGTGTGTGTATTGTTCTAAGTAAAATGACCGTGTGATGATCGTATTGTTGTGAATCCATTGCAATGAAGTTTTGCTTTTTTTTTTTATAAAATTTATACAATTTGACGACCACCGGCATTAAATGTTGACAGGCATAACACGCCCCTAACATAATAAACAAGCACTATACATACTATACAATAATATGCAATTAATGTACTGCATATGAATATATTAATAAAATATTTTGGACTGCCCTAATGACTTTGATGAGATCCTCAAAGTTGTATCTCGACTTGATACTGTTCATCTTGAGAAATAGTTGATGGTGGTCGTTTTTCGAATTCTTTAAGGATGATGCGAAATCAATTGATATTTTATTTTTATATGGTTTCTTGACAGTTATTGCAATGCGTCAATCCTCTTTCGTAAAACTCTTAAGATTTCAAATTTAGCTTTTATGGGATAATATAAGAATTAATTGGAAAAATTAATAATAAGGCAATTTGTGTTTTAAAAATATCAAATATTTTTTTGCTATATAAATGAATATGTTATATCGAATTTTAATTTGTAAAAGGTTTCTTGTCAATATATAGAGAAAAGGTAATATTTGAAATGCGGTTTCATATCTCTATTTAAAGAAATAGTTAATCAGTTTTTATTTAGAGACCGTCATTCACTTAAAAATCTTCATCAACATTACCCATAGATTGTTTCCTTTTCGTACATATACTATTTAGCCTAAATCGAATCGTTCTTTACGGTACATTTATTTGTTTTGAAGTTGTTCGCATTGATGACATGGTTGAATTCCTAAGAATCGGTTCAGACTACAGTTTTGTGAACCGTAGCTGTAGTGATTAACACCAACTCTATCGCCAACTTTTGTATGGTATTGAAAGCTGAAATATAACTACCAGTAACGTCCGATTTTTACAAGGTTTTGTCAACAGCTTTCATTGTTTATACTGCGAGTATTCTGTCCTAATACAATATAAAATACCTCATTATAATTTAGAATCACATAACTTCCAATTACTCAGGAGATGATGACTCAAAATTATCAGTGACTTGGTCACATTTTTTGAGGACCAGCTTAAGATATCACTGATGAAGTTCTTGATTATAATACCCAAGGTTGCAAAAGTCGTTGAGGGTTTAAATCGAAGTAGAGATGAACTTAATGGAAAATTAAGATAAACTATTGTTATTTGGCCAGAGCTCTATTATATATTATTTGTAACGACCCTATGTTCCGTGTAAGAATTTTTAAGATTAATTTAAAAATATATGTCTTTATTATTATCAATGAAGTAAGGGCCTACTACATCTTTGCATCAAATGTAACTTTTTGTGTCTGCAATGGTCTTCTAAAAATTATTTTTTATTAGAAGTAAGTATTACTTCTTTGTTTAAAAGATTCTGTTATGCAATTATGGAATGATATGGCATAAATTTACAATATATTTTCCATGCTTTCGATAATAACACATTTTATATTGTGTAAAAATTAACACGGCAAATTTATAATCTCCCTTAGGATTTCTTACACAAAGTCTCCAATATATTTATATTGCCTTCTAAACAACACATTTTTTAATAAAAATCTTTAGTATATTTCATTAGGAACTTTTAGTTCAAAATATATTTTTTAAATATCAATAACAGTATCCTTACTTACATTATGCTATTTTCTTTAAAGAAAATCTTGAACTCACCAGCGACACAAGAAAAAGTACATGCTATGGAAATTGGTGATTATGATGGAATCTGTACGCACTTTGAGCTGCAAGTACGGATTAGTAAATATTTGCTTTGTAGTTTCCTGCAATTAAGTAATAAAGCACAAGCGTAAAATTCGACTCTGTAATTAGCGACACCAAATCACTGGGGTCACGCCCAAGAAAGCAATAAAAAGGCACTCAAATTTGTGTGAGGTCCTCAATTCTTTCTTTGTGCACTTCGAGTAAACCCAAATTAATAAGAGAAAGAAGCTGTGTACCTGGATGAGCAAAATCAAACAAATAAGTAAATTCTGTATTTAATTTGTTTATTTAAGGAAATACTCATGGAAACGGAAGAACATTATACTTCATTAGATGCTACAATAAAAAAAAAGAAATTAGTGCAAAAATACAAACTGCTGAGATCTTGAAGTAGCAAAAAGTAGCGCCAAATGATCTCAAATAGTTAAGCTGATTAGAACGATCACAGTTTTAGTTATCAAAATCCATTAATAACGGGGAGAACTGGTTCGACGACAAATTCATTTAGTTTTGCTACAGTAAACAGACGAAATTTATTAATTTATAGTAATATTTTGCTTAATCGTTAATGTAGTTTATTGGCTGGTTAAGATGAAGTTAAGGATCCGATTTCCAAATACAAGCCGAACGTACCGTTATGGTGTACCAAAATATTTCGCACGACTGAGACTCAATTAGCCACACAGTATACAAATCAAAGTAGGTGGTATGCAAAATTGAAGTAAATCATCAATTATGAAGCCCACCGGCAGGAGCCAGACAACAGTTTCAATCACAAAGTCAATAAACGAATTGAACTCATATAAAAACTTTGTGTCAAAGTATCTACTTATACTTATACTGATAAGTATACTGATTATTAGCAAGTATCTCACGATATATGAGCAGTGTAGCGCTGACGATACTAAAAGGTTGATCTGTGGTATTTTAGGCTGTGGGATCAGTAAATGCAGTAATTGAGAGGTCCTTCTTCTTCGCCTGTCTGGACAAGTAAGTTCTGCTACGCATTGTGTTACTCCAAAAATCACTGAAGCAATTACGAACTTTTAAGCACAATAGCAACAAAAATGCCAGAGAAAGTCAAATTTTGAATTTAAGTATCTCAAAAATCAAAGCCTCTTTAATGTAGCTAATGTCGCCCGTATGATTTAATACAAAATTAAAGTTCAAACAGTTCAGAGTAACAACACAGAAAGAAAGAGAAGCTAATGCTGCTGCTGAGGTCCATCAAATTATCACAAAATTCATTTAAAAAATAAACTAAATCGAACAAAAACCTTTAATATTTTTTAACTGAAATTGCCACACGCAAGCCATCGCTTTGTCACTTTAAGACTTTGTCCTGCATAAGCTGAGCTTGTGTTTGAACCTGTACCTTAAGCTGAGCCTGTGATTTTACTGGCATTGGGTCATTTGATACAGTTTTCCAGCTCATTTGCTTGTAATTGGGCACCGCAGTTCAGAATGCAATTTTAGCATTTAAGCCTGGTTTACTGTTCGTTAACTTCATTTTCATGCCTCTTAATGCAGATTTTTTCCAACTCGTTTTTGCTTGTTCTTCGCATTTTGTTCGCGTTACGCCAATAATTTTTTGGTTTTTAATTTTATCGAATTTTGATACTCGTTAATAATTATTTATTTTTTATTTTAGTTTTTATTTTGATGTTTTTATTTTTTATCATATGTTAGCAGGTTGACGACTTTAAACTGTTTTATATAATAAAAATTTTGGATTATTTTTTTCTTCACTCAAAAGTCAACTTTCGTGTGAAAAATACGCAGGGCATTTGTCATATGCAACAACTTCTTCAACGTCGGTGGCGTGGACATCAACAGTTCCAGTAATTCCCAAAACGTTTAAGCTTTGGCTTATGGCCTTTCTTTTTTCTTTTTTCTGCCCTGATGCGCTTCTGTGTACGGCATTCATTTTTTTCGTGTTCACTTTTGGATGCATTTTTACATTGTCACATCAGTTTACACTTTTGAAAGCGGGGCACAGGGGTGTTCAATAAATTCAATAAATTGTTCCGAATTAGCCAAGTAATTAAGTATTATTGTGCGAAATTGTATCACCGTTTGGAAGGTTGTCTCGAAAATAAAGATGATAACGAATCAGCATACATGATTTTCCAATCGATTAGTACTAAAGCGATTATGAAGAATTTTAGAAGTGTTAAACGAACGCTCATCGAAAACAATGTCCTTTGGATCATATAGTATTGAAAATTAATTATATGAAAATAATTATAGTTAAATTAAATTGTACCTTGAGACCATTAACTATATTTTATTATAAATAACTTCATTATAAATTAATTAATCTGATAATGGTAATAGTCTTCCCTAAAATGTTGCTTTTAAATGTACTCGTCCTATAATAGAGAAGATGGTCAAGATTGTTTCAATTTTATAGATTCCTTTCTTAACAATACTTCTTTTATAACTCTTATTTAATACAAATAATTTTTATTGATTTTATTAGTTAATCTCTGAAATCAGTTTTAATTTATGAAGCCAATTTTCATCGATATAACTATTTAACTATTTATTTTCATTTTGTTGAGATAACTATTTAATCTATAAAAAAGATTTTATTGACTTAACTATTTAATTTATTGTATTAGTTAATCTATTAAACCATAGATTAACTAATGAAACCATTATATCGATTTTATTAGTTTAGGTATGAAAACAACTTTACTAATTTTATCCCCTAATTACGAAGCCAATTTTATCGATATAATTATATAATCTGTGAAACCAATTTTTTGTAGTGTTACTAGTCGATCTTTGTGACCAATTTTTATCAATATAACTAGTTAATCTATGAAATTGACTTTTATTTATTTTATTATGACACTAACTTTTAATGACTTTATTAATCTTAGTTAATCTATGAAACTGATTTTTATTTATTTTACTAGTTAATTTATGAAACCAATCTCTATAGATTTTACTAGTTAATATATAAAACCAATTTTTTCCATTTTAGTAGTTGATATATGAATTCAATTTTATTGATATTATTATATAATATAATGTAATGATATTACTTGAATCGATTTTTTACTTAATGAATCGATTTTACACTTAAATTATGGAACCGATATTTATCGATTTTGTTAGTCAATTTGCAAAAACCAATTTCTATCAATTTTTATTTTGCTAGTTATAATACTAGTTACTCTATGAAACCAATATTGTCAATTTTACTAATTCTCAATCCCAATGAAAGAAAGAAATATGTGAGACTATATAAACCGAATATATAATCTGCAAATTCATTAAACAATGTTCGTCTATTTATCTGCACGTTTTTATGTTATTAATAAACTATTTATATGAACTTTTTGTAAACCCAGATAGATTAAAGCAGTTGCAATTGAATGAAATTGATTGGTATTATGTACACTCAAAAAATATATATTAAATTGTAGTTAAAAAATATATTGTCTTTAAATAATTAATAATTTATTTACATCACAACTGTTTTTCAATATTTTATATTAATTAATTAAGTACATGACGTCCTTTATTAACATTTGTATCAAAAACTATTATTTAGTGAAAATAATTTATAAAAAAAATTATAGCAATTTTAAAAAATAACTGTAAATTAAAACCTTTACTGTACTCGGAAAAATTTAATACAATATTAAATCTTATTATGATTCATTGTATCACTAAAAAAATATGCAGAGAGTAATTGATTATGCACCGTTTAAAGTGTGTATGTTTTGACATTAATTTGTCTAAATAATTTATAAATCATATCAATTTAATATTATTAAATACATGTGTATATATAAAATGATATACATAACTCCAAACTTACATTGGTCTAAACCCAAACCATATGAAGTTTCATTTTAAATCATTTAAATTGACTTAAAGTATTTCTTGTTTCCTTTATAAGATCCTGCTTTGTATTTTCTTTATTTTTGTTATTTTTTAATAAAAGGACATTAATGAAAAAATATTATCTCGAAATATAGCGAAGAATCATAGACATGCAATAATTCTGGTGTCTACCTAAAAACGACCACAACAAATTTTGTGGCCCTGTCAATTAAATTGCAATAGAGTGAGTGTAATTATGGGATTAGCAGAAGTGTTTCACACATGAGATCAGGCGAAGTTGCGGAAGTGGATATAAAAGTAACAATCGTTACATTTGTGGTTGAGATAGAATTGTGCCCATATCAGGCAGTGCCGCAATTGCATTTTGGTTAAATTTTTTCTTTTTTTTTATAAAATATATTTTTTTGGTATTTGATTTCTTTTGATAAAAAATCGGAATTTTTCTGCTTGAACTTCAAGTAGCAATTAAAATGCGTAGGATTCACATAAGTAAAGAAGATGAAACACGAGTAACAAAAATAAAACAATTTTTGTAAAACCAAAATTTTAACATTTTTTTTAAAAACCAAAAAAAAAATTTTATATAGCGAAAAAAATAATTATTATAATTTAGTTTAATCTTACGTTCATATTTCCTTGCTTAAGTCAAAAAAAATAATTTTGTATTTTACACAGGACTTCAATGATTTCAATGAAGCCGCTGTCTCTCTTCATCGTGGCTGTTTTTGTCAAATCCAAAACTTGGACCAACAATTGTGGCTTCGGGATTAAGATTTAATAAGGAATGACAAATTGTTGGTGTTAAAGCTCATTAGCTTATTTGGGTAAATGTCAGTGTCATACTGTGAATAAGTCGTTGTAGTCCAATTATCGACATGACAAATTTCACATGTACTCCAAGCTGCAGTAGAGAAGAGCAAGGATTAAGCACAAATAAAACAAAGCATGCGGTGCAAAAAAAGATGAGATAATATCCATAAAAAAGTGTAAAATGCATTTCGTGCAAATTTTGGGGGTCCACTGGCGATGCTATTGTCGTTCTTGCTGTTTATTTTTAAAATGCACAATAACAAGCGTTAATAATATGTTTCAAAAACTTATAAAGAATTGTAAATTGTCAAAGACATGCGATTTAGTAGTCCCCATTCGGTTGGGATTATCGAACAATAATTGTATCTTACCATTCATAAGTATTCTAAGTGCCTCTGTTCCAGCTTCAGCTAAAGCTTTTTTGTATCTTTGTTTGTGGTATATTTGCACCTGCATGCAGGTGGCAAATTTAACTCTTCTTATTAAGTATATGTTCATTTGTATTTTATCTTGGTTAACCCAGGTTACCAAAGACTGTATGCAGTTCAGTCTCGTTAACTCTGCAACAATGCAAACTGAAATGTCGACATTTTTGTGAAACGGGAGGAAGAAATAATTTGTTTAATTGACAAATTGACTGGTCGCTTTGTAAACGTTTGCCGAACAGACCATACGTAAGTTGCTCACCACTAACAATCCGAAAAGATCAAAATAAAAAATATATATAAAAAAAACTGCATGCTACTACGGAAGCTCAGTGTTTATAGGGGACATATAGACTTTTGCCATAGTCACCGTGTTCACATAACCTTAGAAAATTTTCTCTTAAAAACGACAAACAACAATTTTGCATATAATAATTTTCAGTGTATTTCTAGAGATAAAATAAAGACATTAAATATAAACTTTAAGCTATTACGAAAGCTCAGTGTTTATAGGGGATATATAGACTTTTCCCATAGCCACCGTGTTCGCATAACCTTAGAAAATTAACAAACAACAATTTTGCATATAATAATTCTCAGTGTATTTCTAGAGATTAAATAAAGACATTAAATAGTTTGGCTAACCGCTTATTAAGCTTGGTGGTGC
>NC_051847.1:223647100-223826015 GCF_002237135.1 Teleopsis dalmanni
AAATTGTAGTTCTTCTATATCGACTTCACCCAAATTTTTTAAAAAAGTTAAGGTTGTTCTGTGTATAGAACTTCCATAAGTCTGGAACGGAAATAAATTATGTAGTTGCACCTGAAAGAAAAATTGTTTTTAATAAATGAAAAATATCGTAACATATATAACATTATCATCTCATTATCTCACTGAACAAATTTTTATTCATTTACAAAACTCACCGATTTGTTCAGATTTCCAGTGTGAGCAGAACATTCCAACACTTTGGTGCGATGTATAATAACTCCTGTGTTTACTTCAGTTGAGTTTCTCTCCAGATTAATTATATTTCGTAATGTAATTATTTCCATATCATCACTAATTGGTGAATATTTGGTACCGAAGTCTTTTCGTAACGCTGTTTCCAATGATACATAAACAAATTTACTTATAGGATTTAGAAGCTCTTTAGTAGCACGGTATGCAGCCAAAGTCAATGCACCGGCAGGATGATTTTCTACACGTTTTTCACAACCTTCTAAGTTTTCAAACAACAAATGAAATATTTGTTCTGTTGGTTGATTGTCGAGTACACCCTCGCCTAAGCCACGGCCGTCGCTTTGACTTAAACGCCGATCCAACATTATTTCTAATACTCCTGATGACAGAGAAGTTCCACCCAAAGGCTGAGCAGTGATTATTGTAAATCGCGTATTTTCATCTTCAATATAAGCTGCAGTGGGTACCGGGTAAAAATTCGCTTGCAAAGGAAGCTTATGAAAATAGTTTCGCTTGATCATCTGTCGATTAAATATTAGCGATAAATATTCCAAATAATAATAACGAAACAATTTATTTAACTTAAAGCAGATACTATAATAAATGCAATATTACGTTTAAACTGTGACATACATACTTGCAAACCATTGAGGTCAGTATAGAAAACATCTTTATTTTTAATTGTTGTTGCAATTCTCATAGATATTTCAAAATTGTTCAATGGGCTTATGTTGACAATATTACGTATTTCAATTTTATTATCATATATCCTTGTGCAATGTACAACAAGAGGTAGACCGACGCAAACAGAACTCTCAATTGGTCCTTCAGTATATACAATATAAGGTACAAATTTGCCTACTAAGGGTTTTCCTGGACCATTAGGCAAGAAGAGATAAGCCCCAGATTGTTTGCTCCACCAGTTAGTACCATATTCATAAAATTGCACTGAAACCGGCCAGGGTTCTCTAATCCTATCGGTTTTTATAGACTTTAGAGTTCCATTATTATTAAAATGTATGGTGCCACCATTGGTTAGAGTTATAATATATTCACGTTGGGCAGTAAATTTTATTAGTTCCTTTGGATAGTTTTCAATGTTTACAGCAATAAATGATGTATTCGATATGATGTTTGAAGCGAAGTATGTATGTCTATTAATAAATCAGATAATTTAAATGTGTTATTTAAGATGTTATAAGAAGTTCTTACTTTGGTTTCGTTTTCTCCGATTTCAGATTTAATATATATGTTTTCATGCCCAGAGGAGGTATTTTAACTACAAAAAGTAAATTATAAAGTTTAGTTAAAAAAGTCGGAGTTATTTTATCCCAAATTACTACTGGAGTTATTTGTGCTTGTATTGGAAGGCCATCTAGATCTGAGACAAGAATAAATGGGGCAGTAACTAAAAACTGTACTGTTTCCTCTCGCCATTGTGCTAATGAATTGTGAAACACTAGAAATTTACTGTTTCCATCTTCTTCGCTAAAAATAATTGGACTACGAATTGAGCCGTTACACGGCCAGTTAGAATCATCTATGTCGAAATATTTCTTATTATAATCCATTTTTTCATACTAAAAAAAAAAACTTAAAGTTAGAGTTTACATATATTTCCGACACTAAATTACTTACAGAATTTCTAGTCATTAAACGGAAAATATTCATTTCCATAACATACTGACAATCCTTAATGGCATTTTTCAGACGGATTGAATAATCTTCTACCACATGTGCTCTTGCGGTGCCCGTTATGCCATCGTGATGCTGAAATAGGGATAACTGCCGACGCACATTTCTTAGAATTTTCTCAAAACGGTCATTTTTATATTTTACATTCCATGCATTTAGCTGTTCCGCCGCTCGCAAGTAGTACAACAGAACACGTTCCATGCGCTTGTAAAATGGACGTGTTGTATAGTAACCACTCCAGTAATCATCTTCGCGATCAGCATAAGTGAAAAAGTCTCCACTCAATGTTGGAAACTTATAATTTGTGTGTTTATGTACTGCCTCAAAATATTCCTGTAACGTTGCAAACCGCACGTTGACGTTGAATTTGGTTTGACGATTAATGTAGTAGAAAAGCCGTTCATAATTATTGCGCTGGTTAAGTAACTCATTCTTTTCATGATACCGAAAGTCATCGCCAAGTGGCACTAATAAAGCATTTGTGCGATAGAGTTCAGCTTTTTTTTTCCATTGATCCACAAGTAAGTTAGACCTAGACAAAAACGTAGATTTATTACATACTTGTATGCATATAAACTTATAATAATTTTAAAACATTTACTTTTTAACTATATTTTTTGTAGTTATTTCATCCTGACCTCGTCTAAATAATCGGTCTATCGTGTTTTTATTAATATACCTAAAATCAAATTGTTCACAAATAGTACGATCTGGACCGCAGGTATGTTTCATTCCATAAGACAGAAATGGCATCATATGCGTAAACAACTCGGTATCACCTTTAGTGTCTTATATAAAGAGAAAAAGAAAGAAATGGCATCATATATGCGTAAACAACTCGGTATCACATTTAGTGAAGTCATTTAAAAAAGACTTCATTCTTTAAAGTCTTACTATAAATAATAATAATATGGACAAAAACGGAAACAGAAACTACTGTAAGTACCCCAAAGTTGTCGCCAAAGAAACTCCAACAAACGTTTGTTGCCCAAATTGTACTTGACTGAGTAGTGAGTACGTTGTATTAACAAATTTTGGAATCCAGACTGCTTGAGTATGTAAGGCAATGTAGGACTGTGACCGAATGGATCAATAGACCAGGAATTAATAGGTGTAATATTAAAGTTTTGCTTTAACCAACTTTGTCCTTCAGTAAGTTGTATTAATAAACTTATCCAATGTGTATTAGCTTCATCTGGCATTACCCAACCGCCAGTGACAAATTCCAACTGCCCATTATGTACGAGTCTGTAATATAAATTCCCATTATAGAACACAACATGTAAAAAAGTTTTTTATTAATTACTTTTTAATTCTCTCTTTTGTGATAAGGTCTTGAGTATCATAAAATCTGGAAAAATAACAAATTTCAGCCCAAATAAATTTCAAATCCGGAAAGGTGAACAAATTTTGAATAATGTTTTCCAAAAGTGGTTTCGTCTTGTGGTGGTAATAGTCATTAAAAGTTCTCAGCCATCCTATGAATTGTTAAATCATTGTTAAAAATTTTCTAGGAATTCATTCTTATTTATAATAATTAATAATTACTCTAAACAAAAAAATTAATTAACTACCGAACACGTCCTTTGTTAATTAGATGGAATCATATCCTTTTAAAATTTTCGTAGACACGTGATTCTAAACACACTTTTAAATCATAAATATGAGAAATGAGATAAATAAAAAATGATGATAAACTGACCATGTATAATTAGCGGATCATTAGAAACCATTATTAGTAGAAACTTGTGACTAAGTCCACAAAATGAGAACTATGATCATACATGCTTTATAGGGAAGATTGACAAATATACCTAACCTATGGCAATGTATAAAATTATATACAATTGTCATATGGAACAACTGCAAACACATATATAGCTCCATATATAGATACCAGCATATGACATGCTTCACTACGACATAAGCAGGCCTGTGAACTGTTTCAGAAACCGACAGGTTTAGAAATCTAGTAGAGCTCTAGTATGAAATCTGGGTTGAAATCAAACCCATGATTCGAGGTACAAATTCAACTAGTTCAAATTCAGTAATGTATGCGATTCACAGTTGTCAATACATGTACTTCTATTTATATAATTATATTCTGAATATGCAATTATGTAAAAAATACCCGGATCATTATGAGAATGTGGAACCACAAAAACTTCAAGTTTATTTTTTTCATTAAATCGTTGTGGATCATATTGTATATTCCAGCCTTTGTCCCAGAGAAAGCGTTCGTCTTTCGGAAATGATAGATTTTTATAGAAATCCAGTAACTGTAAAGAAAAATAAAAATACGTTTTTATTCAAACTTCTAAATACGTATCAGTAACCCACTTGTATATATGTCTTTGGTGGCTTTTCAAAATTAAAACAACAGTTTTCAGTATAATTTTCATTATCTATAAGTACATTATGTAGGTCACGTCCGCGACTTTTAGAAAACAGTCCCTCAAAATCGTCTTCGTATCTGTCTTCATTTTGTTGCAGTTTATGGGAACAAGCTTTCAACAATAAAACCTTTTATTGACGAAACATATTACGATATATTTTATATTATATTATATAAATGGCATTGTGTATATAAATGGTTCACCTGATCTTCATCCGTATTGTAGAAGAGTTCATTATACATAACAAAATATAAACAAAAAAATATCAGAACGCTAATACAGCTGTAATACCACATGGTTCAGAGAGCTAATATACTGGAAACGGATTAGTTGACATAAATTTATTTTTTCACAAATATAACAATTTATTTAGATTTCAATTAATTTTGATTGTTAACTCTTTATACATGATTAAAAGTAGCTTGCTTTGCTGGTGATTAAATATTTGAACTGAAGTAGTCAATTATGCAGAATATCACTAAATTGCATATATTTAATGTTAAATATGATAACTTAAGCCTTTAAACTTCCAAATATTATTAATATTTGTACAAAAAATTGGTTTGTATAACATAATTCGATACCCTATCTTATCTACCCTATACTTTGGATTATCAAAAAGTATTCAACGATTTGTGTTAATAGATAACTTAATAGATAACTAAAAATGCACAAAAGTAATAATAACATAACAACATGAATTTACCTTATTTACCTCAATCAAATTCATGTAAAAATTGACACTCCCAGTGAGGGTTCCAAGAACGACCGGATCTACGTACCGAACCACTCGTCGATTCAGACGACTAAGTGCCGTTGGTTTCAAAAACAGCCGGATCTACGTCATAGAGTGCCGTAGTGATATTCTTATTGTTGTAGCCAGGACTTGTGACCTTTCTATCTGAGAAATTTCTAATCCGATTACTCTCTCACTCTTGTAGTGAGAAAGTGTCTTTTTTTTATTTATACAATTAGTCTTTAATCAATATAAGACATTAAAGAAAAACTTTATGATCAATGTTACGATAAAATGTGAATATGACTGATTTCAAACCGGAATATCTGACTATTCAGTGTGGGTTCCAAGAACGGCCGGGTCTACGTACCAAACCACTCGTCGATTCAGACGACTAAGTGCCGTTGGTTTCAAGAACGGCCGAGTGTACGTCTCGGAACCACTCGTCGAATGCAGTTCAACACTTGCCAAAGAAACTGCATAAGCAGGTCCCAGCGGGTTACTACAACAACAAGTGCCGTTCAACAACCCCCAAAGGGATCACACAAGCAGATCCAAACCACAATCAGAATTTACAAATTCTTTCTGAAACCACAGATGCAAAAGCTAGTTCAACTGGCGTTTGTATTTAATCAGTAATTCAGAGTTTCAAATCATTGTACTGAACCACTTCAAAAATATATGCGATTATACTTCTAAATAATGAAATTGGAAATTTATATTTTATTTTATTTTTATTATTTTATTTTATTATTTATATAATATATTATTTTTTATAGGAATCATATAATTAAATAATGAATAATATTGAAATGTAAACAAAACTAGAAAATTTGTCACATAATGTTTGTTCCCATATTTACTCTTTGTGCATTAGGTGCAGAATACTTGAATTAACAACTGTTTATAAATTATAAGTGGTTATAACACATAGTGGTTATAACTCACTTCCAACACATATTCGCTAGTATAAAGATTAATAATTCTTTGCAAAGGAAAATATTTTTTCGTTTCAGCTTGAAGGGAAAGATTTCTATATTCATACTCGTGATTTTAATTATTTATTTAATTTTAAATATTTTTGATATATTAAATCTCAACAGATAATAAAAGACAAACAGCATTTTGGAATATAAAAGCTGAAATTTTATTGCTTATGTTACATTAAAATATTTTTAGTCTAGTTTATTAACCAAAAACAATTTATCATATATGTATATATATATATATATTTATATATCATATTAAGTAAACAAATTTATTTCATATATATTTAAAATAATAATTTTAAAGAATATCTGTTACATTATCACAAAAATAAAAAGATCATTCAAACAAATCACACAAAAAATGTATGCAATTGTAGTTACAAGTACGAAGGAACGGCATAAAGTGCTTTTAAAACAAAACAATTCGAAAAGTAACTTAAAATTAATAAATTCTAAATATCAATTCGGGAGATTACTGTAACAATTATTATTATTTTACTCAGTCAAGTCAACTGCGATGGTGTACAATAAAAGCTTTTGCGTCCATTGGACACAAAGGCAACTCATTTGCTTCTAGATTTTGCAGATGATGTAGGAATGTTAGTGTTGTGATATCGATTGATGTTATATTCTGACCAAATTGTAAGAGATTCCGCAGATTCAGCTGAAATAAATATAAAAAAATGTGTTAAATATATTTATAAAACAATAGAAATTTTCTTATACTTTTAATTAATCAACGAGGTATAAAACTGTCTTTATCTTTTTTCTAGAGCAAGAGTCATAAACTTTCGGATTTTGCTTGTCTACATTACATTAAAAATGGTATTAAGCTCTACTAATAATAACTCTACTCATAGCAAAGACTCTTCTTTATATAAGCTGATTAATCCTTTTCTACATATAATCCTATTCTTATAATTTAATGCCCACGCACAGTCAATCTCAATAATATGTGTGGAAATACACACGAACAAAGGTTTTAAGCAAACGTTGAAAAAATACATTAAATATTTTTTTGTACAAATCTTACCACTCCCGATCGATGTCCATCTCCTGGGCATGCTAAGAGATTAGTACGATGAACTACAATTCCTGTATGAAGCAATACTTTTCCCTTTCTATCTCTCGGTATGGGTACACTAGTATTTGCTGATAAAGTACGCATGGTCACCACCTCAACATCATCTTCAGCAGCTATATGATCGGCTCCAAAATCTCTCTGTACACCTAACCAATCGTTTTCAGTATATATAAATTTGTTAATGGGATTTAAAATTATTTTTGAAGCATAGTATGCAGCTGTAGTTAAAGCACCGGAGGGATGTGTTTCTACTAATCTTTTACAACCTTTAATTTGTTCTAAAATTATACGGAAAATATGTAGTACAGGCTGATTATCTAAAACTCCTTGACCAAGACCACGTTCATCGTCACGTGCTAAACGACGATCTTGCATTATTTCTAATTCTCCTTCTGCTAAGGAAGTTCCGCCTAAAGGTTGTGCGCTAACTACAGTTAAACGTGTTTCATCATCCTCAATGTACATGGCAGTCGGCATTGGGTAGTAATTTGCTTGTAGTGGTAATTTAGAGAATCGTTTACGTTTAATCATCTTAAAACAAAAATTTTAAATAAATATATTTATAATACTGACTCTCAACTCTCAACTCGCAACTTACTTGCAAACCATTTAAATCGGTGTAGAAAACATCCGCATTTTTGATGCGTGTGGAAAACCGCATAGCAATTTCAATATCATCCATATCACCAATATCCACGAGATTACGTATTTCTGGTGCTTCACCTCGTAACACAGTCTGGTGAATCACAAATGGAAGGCCTGTAGTAACACTGGCTTCTAGTGGACCTTCCGTAATTAATACAACTGGTGGCTGTACATTAAGAAAAGGTGTAGCTGGACCATTTGGTATAAAGAGATAAGCACCAGAGCGATCACCATTAATTCGAGTGCCATATTTGTAGAATTTTAAGTGTATTGGAGTATTCGATACGAGTTCATCAATTTGTATAGATTTCATTAGACCATCAGCACTAAAAGTAACTTTAGGTCCATCACCTACTCGCAGTGAGATTTCGCGATGTTCACCAAATTTGACTTCATGCTGATAGTCTCCGAGATTCACAGATATTGGATTAGTATTCAATATGAGATTCGTAGCTAAGGTAGTATAACTAATATAAAAACAAAATAAAAACAAAAATATATCCACTATACTTCGAATAGCTGAATTAATGGCTCAAAGTGAGCCACAATTCATATTTTCAGTATACTTACGTTAATTTTGCGTCTGGAGACTTAATATTTATTATATACGTTGCCAGACCAAGAGGTGGTACTTTCACTTTAAAAATTAAACGGTATTTTGTGGTTGATGCCTGAGGAGTTATTATGTTTGTTTGTATATGTCGGTGCCAAGTCCATACGGGGCTAACTTGAGCATGCACAGGGTTATTGTCAAAATCCATAACAGTCATAAATGGGCTAGAAACGTAAAAATCAACAAGTTCCTCCTTCCATTGCGGAAGAGAATTATGAAACACAACATGTTTACTAGGCAATTCGTCACCAAGTATAATTGTTGTTCGACTGTCATCTGGGCCGGGCCAGCGGGAATCGTCCATGTGAAAGTAAGTGAATTTGTAATCAACATTATAAATCTAAATAGATTTTTAATATATTACTATGACAATATAGAATATTTATATAGAAGTTACTTACAGCTGGTTTAGTCAATAACTTATAAACGGCTTGCTGCATTACAAATCGGCATGCTTTTATGCCATTCATTAATCGTAGCGCATAATCGGCTACTACGTGATTTTTTGCGGTTCCAGTTATTCCATCATGATGCTGAAACAAAGATAATTCTCTTCGCGCATCAAGCAACTTTTCTTTAAAATTACTTTCATCATCCCATGCACTCCATGCAGTTAACATTTCTGCTGATCGAACATAGTGCAATAATACACGATCCATGCGTTTATGATATGGTCTAGAGGTATAATACCCACTCCAGTAGTTATCAGCTCTGTCAGCATATGTAAAGAAATCACCACTTAATGTAGGAAAATCACGTTTTTCCTGCTGCACCATATCAAAATATTCTTGCAACGTGCCAAATTTTGCTTCCACAAAAAGATTTCGCTCAGCGTTTATATACTCAAAAAGTGATTCATAATTAATACGTTGCACTTCCCATTCTGTACTCTGACTATAACGAAAATCATCACCCAGTGGAATTAGTACAACATTTGTGCGATATAGTTCGGCTTTCTTTTTCCATTGATCAACGATCATTTCAGCTCTACATACGATAGATATTCATTAGAAAAATAAATCTGAATAAAAAACAGTTTCCACAATATATACCTTTGTGCTACATTTTGTTCAGAAATCGGCTGAGGTGGTACACGCCAAGGACATGAAAGACCGAATCCCTGGATGCGCTTAAAATCAAATTGGCAACAAATTTTAGGATCAGGTCCGCAAGTATGTGGTATATCATAAGAATAAAATGGCATCATATGAGTGAACAATTCCGTATCACCTGTGTCATCTGTAAGTTATATATTACGAGTATGTTACAAGTCAGCAACACTGTTATGTTTAATTATTACCCCATAGCTGTCTCCAGTTAAATTCAAGATTTTTATTTGAAGCTAATTCTTTTTTTACTGAGTAATGAGTACGTTGTATTAATAAATTTTTGAAACCAGATTTTTTTAATACATAAGGCAAAGTGGGACTATGGCCAAATGGATCAATGGACCAAGAAGATGAAGGAGTTATATTGAATGTATTTTTTAACCAAGTTTGTCCTTCTGTTAACTGCAACAAAATACTAATCCAATGGGAATTGGCTTCATCTGGCATAACCCAACCACCAGTAACAAATTCAAACTGTGCACCTTGTACCAATCTAGTAAATGAATACATAAAATTTTAAAGCAAAATTTTTTATTAAGAGTATTATATACTTTTTAAATTCTTCTCGATTTTTGTGTCCCAAATCCTCAAAAAAACGTGAAAAATATGAAATTTCCGCCCAAATAAATTTCATATCCGGATTTTGGCGTAAATGGCGTAGTGCGTTGGAGAGAATATGCTTGGTATCGTGTTCATAATAATCTTCAAATGTTTTTATCCAGCCTAAAAGCAGATAAATATTAAATCATTTTTTAAGTGCTAGTTGGAAAATAATACCAGGATCGTTATGAGAATGTGGCACTACAAAAACTTTTAACTTATGATGTTCATTAAATTGTAATGGATCATATTTAATATTCCAGCCCTGCTTCCAAACACCTCCATCAATATCGGTAAACGTCATCTTTTCGTAAAGATCTAACATCTAAAGCAAAAAAAAATATATAATAGATTTTATATTATAATATGTAAAGATTAAATTTTAATATTACCTGCACATCTGGCTGCGGCGCTAATTGTGTATCAAACGCGCATTCTGGAGGTGAAGTTCTCCCTGTTTTTGCAGCCACATCAATATATTTCTGGAAGTTTTCGTCTTTTACAATCATGTTGTCTTGGAGATTACGTTCAATCTTGTTTTTAAGATGACGCATTTCTTGTCCATGACGCTTTAGACCCGTTTCCAATTCCTGCAATTTTAATTCAATTGCGCCAAAATTCGACTAAATGTAATATTATTTTTGGAATCAATTTTAGCATTTGAATTGAACATAAAACATTATGTAAAAATTTAATTTAGATATTATTAATATTTTAAGACTCTATTCCAAAGCACACGTTTGGTAAAAAGGTAAATATTAGATCACTTATTCGCAAACATTAAATTAGTTTATTGTAGGATACAAATGATCTTACTAAGCAAGCCACGTTTCACAGTTGGTGGTCAATCAATATGGAAAGCAGAAGAACTATTCTTTTAGGCCGAAGCCAAATTTACCTGTTTTTCTTCCGTCGGCGCTGCATAATTAATAAAAAAGTAAAAACTTAAAAATAATAAGATACAAGTAGCACAAACTATTATCGCGATACGTCTTCGAATCCTAAACATTTCATCAAATTCTTTTAACAAAATTTTGTGTTGTTTACTAATTATGCATCCTCTAAGCAAGCCGATTTTGGTAAGAACAAATCGACAAAGTGAAATAGATAAAAATCAGCTGTAAACATTTTGCGAGGGTTACCATATATATATATCATCTATACCAATGACATTTCATATATATTAGGTGTATTTTTTGCTCCAATGCCCCAATGATGATCAAGAATAACTTGGCATCACTGCATAAACCAGTAAACATATAACAAATAAAAAACATTCAAACAAATTTGCGTTTGAATTTTATATAAAAGTTTTTTGTATAAGTATATATATAGCCAATACGAAGTCGTGAATAAATTCGTTAATATACATTTCAACCTTCTAACATCACTAGTTAATGCTAAATTAGCGTTATTTAAAACTGTTTTTTCTTAAAATTGTCTTATAACTTTATATTTTTATTTTAAAGATTTCATTTTATATTTATTCATGCACTTTTTAATGAACACAGAAATGAAAAATTCCTTAATAAATAATTAACTTCTTCACAATTACTAACCTGTCAATAATTTTCACAAATTTTATTAAAAAATTACTGTTGTAAACAATAAACAGCTAACTGTTTATTTTCATTTTCTTCCAAAAATCATTCAAAATAGATCAATTTTAAATTTGGCACCATTGTAGTGGGAGAGGCTTATTTGTTAAGCACTTTTAGCAAAGAAGGCGAATTTAGTTTTTGCTTTGCATGTTAATTTTTAAGCAACACATGTAATAGTGAAGTATTCATGCCTAAAGAATACACCTATTACAACGTTACAACCTATTATAAAGTGCTTTCGGTAGCTTTTAAGTGTGGCAAAAAATAGCAAGTTACTATAAGCGTTAAGCGAATGTTGTGTTTACGCAAAAAGCAAATCTTATATATGCGCACATAATGCAAGCAAACTACATTTTGTATGATAATAAATAATAAAGCTAAAATTAAAAATTAAAATGAATAATGAATTAAAAGCAATGTTCAGAACGCAGGAAATTTTGAAATTTCCTTTTATAACAAAATTAAAAATAGTTTAGAATATTTATTCATTAATAAGAGTAAACTTGTTAGCAACTATTGAGTTAAAAATTTTAAACCGCGTTTTAATTATACGTTCTTTAAGTACTCGTAAAAAATTTGATATATATATATATTTAAAATATTTATTTTCTAATTTTGCATATTTTAGATGTTCTTTTCTTTATAAACGATGAAATGGTTTACAAATATTGTGAACACCTATTTTAGTATTGTCATTGAATATACACATATTTTTATGAGTGGTCTTATACTACAATATATAATGTATATTAAAACGACGCTTTTAATTAAGAATTATAATCGATAAATAAAAGAAAATTAAACAGTACTGATTTTTCTTTAATTACCAACACATAACATATTTGACGCCAAATATAACATGTTAAAATTTCAATTTTTATATTTAAAACTTATTTAAGCTGTTAGTATTTATTATTTAGTAGCAGCTATAGATTTTGAAAATTATTTTCATCATCATTCATTCTTAAAAATTAGTAACGAATTGTTAAACTTTGTTGTATTGAATACGTGTATAAGAGACGATGCAAAACACACACGATGTGAGTGATGATACAGACTAACCATGTACGGGAGGTTTAACAAATGTTATGTGTTGGGTAGCACTGGTACGTATTTGACAATTAAGTGTATGGCACCACTATTCCAATAAAAGTTTTTCCATAATGGCCGACCAAAAACTGTAAACAATTTATTGGAGTAAAAATTGTGTTTTTAAATATTAAAATAAATATTGCAACGATAAATGTGTTAAAAAATATAGAAGACGTATTTGTTTGGTGACTTAAAAAAAACATTTCTTGTGTAGAGTACGTTAATATATGTTTACTATCAAATGGTGATAATACTGTAGGTGTATAGAAAAAAATTTCATGGAATATGAAAAAAAAGTTCAGCCATAATTCAAAGTCAATTAAGTGCAGTTATAATTTGTAAATTAATATGATACAATATAAAACGAATGCTTTAGGAGTTAATAGCTCAGCGAATAATGGAAACCATACTACTCAAGCGACTCCGACGACGGCCACGCCTACTGCACAAGTTAAGGCCACCTTTGTAAATGCGGGTGGTGTGCCTACTACTGGAGTCAGTTCAGGCGGAGCACCATTACAACAAATAATTAACTTACAACAGTTACCACAGAATTTTGTTCAAGCGACTGCACCACAAGCAGCACAAACCACACAAGGTATGCCACAAAATATGTTTCAAATTGTTCAGCCTATGCAAACAGTAACGATTGATGGTCAAGAAGCAATATTTATACCAAATTTAAATGCGCAAGCAGTTAATTTTAATGGGCAACAAGCTTTTATTACTCCAACGGGACAAATAGTACGTGCTCCAACTGCGACACCTGCTCCTACTGCCGTTCAATTACAGCCTGCACCACAGTTCATACAAGGCATAGGGCAAGCAGTTCAACTGCCAGTTGGTCTTGGTGGTGCTGAGCAAACGCTCCTTACAATCCCAGGCACAAATATTCAAATACCTGTAGCAAATGTTGCAAATGCGCACCAACAACAGTTACAACAAGTTTTGCAACAGCAACAACAACAACAGCACGCTCATCAACAACAAAACCAAGTATAACATTTATACATTAAAATTTTATTAAGCTAAGCTACATTTATCAATATTAATATTATTTTAGGCATCTAATACTAATTCAAATCAGTCCTCAAATACCGGAACAACAACATCTCAGCAACAGCAGCAGCAAACAGCTTCACAAGCTACAAACACCTCGACTACATTACCGAGCACAATAACGATTCCTGGTACAAATCTCCAAATACCAACAACTGTTGCAGCTGCGAATGGGTTATTGGGCAACTTAAATAACATTTTAAGTGGAGGAAACACTATTAAACTGGAAAATGGTCAAACATTACAAAATATTCAAATACGCCCTGCAAACGCTGGTAGTTCAGTACCACAGCTTATTCAATTTCCTCCAACACTACAACAACAAGCGCCAGCTTTACAGCAAACAGTTGCGGTTCAAATACCAATACAAACAGGTGGTGGCCAAACAATATATCAAACTGTCCACGTACCTATTCAATCTTTAGGGTCTGGTGCCTTACCGAATATACTACCCCCACAAGCACTGCCTATGCCTGCTACACTTCCAGCATCAACGCAAATGCAAATAATTCCGCAATTTACACAAATAGCACAAATTGTAACACCCAACGGACAAATACAGCAAGTTCAGTTAGCGCCACTTAATACTTTATCATATCCGCAACTGCCACCGAATGCTAATATAATACACATACAGAATCCTAATCAAAACAGTAATAATCAGCAACAGCAGCAACAACAAGCTGCCGTTGTGGCAGCCGCGCAGCAACAACATCAACAACAACAGGCTGCTCAACAACAAGCGCAGCAACAACAGCAAATGCAAATACAACAACAGCAGATCATAAATGCCATTAATTCGGCAAATGAGTCGGGAGCACAAATACCAACAAATCAGCCAATAACAATTACCAACGCTCAAGGACAGCAGTTAACAGTAATTCCTGCTCAGCAATTACAACAACTACGAACACAACCGACCACATCAGTTCAAACTGCTGCTACTCCTACTGCAGTTAGTCAGGTAGCACCTAACTTAATACAATTGCAACAGTTACCAGGTTTGCAGGCGTTACCAATACAAAATATACCCGGAATAGGACAGGTTCAAATAATACAAGCACAGCAATTGCCTCAGAATATGCAAAATAATCTTCAGCAAGTAATTACTGCCACACCAATAACACAAACACAACATCAGGCACAGAATTCTATACAAATGCAAGGAACAGCACCTACAAATCCACAAGTTCCACAACCAGCAAACGTTGGACAGATCAGCGCTACTGTACAACCGAAACAGGAGCCAACAAGTCCATCACAAATTACTCAAAATTTAATTACTAACATTAAACAAGAACCGGTTGAAGCTGTAAGTAATGGATCTAATCAAACTACACAAAATATTAAATGGGTAGTTCCACAAAGTATTGCAGGAAACCTAAATCAACAACAAATTCAACAATTACAGCAAATTTCACAGCAAACACAGCAACATCAACACCAACACCAACAATCTAATGATGCAGTGTCCATACCAGTTTCTATTCCACCGTCAATACAAATAACTGCCGTCTCCCAACCACATAGTTTTACAATAACTCCAACCAGCACCAGTATAGCAAACACACCACGTAGTTTACTCAAATCCGAATTCGCTAACAGTGCAAATTTAACTACTCCCAATACAACAGCCCAAATCACTATAGCAACAACTCCCAATACAAATATCTCACAATCGACTACACAGCAAACGCAGCAACCAACCTCAGCCACATCTACAACTGGTCCACAGACTTCGGTAAATGTCAATATAAACGTGAATGATACGGGTGGTTTAGATATAAAACCTCGAGTTAAGCGTGTGGCATGCACCTGCCCAAACTGTACGGAGGGTGAGAAGCATGCCGATCGTAAACGACAACATAGCTGCCATATACCAGGTTGCAACAAAGTATATGGTAAAACATCTCATCTTCGAGCCCATCTACGTTGGCATACTGGCGAACGTCCATTTGTTTGCTCATGGATGTTTTGCGGAAAACGCTTTACTCGATCTGATGAACTGCAAAGGCATCGTAGAACACATACTGGAGAAAAACGTTTCCAGTGCCGTGAATGTAATAAAAAATTCATGCGAAGCGATCATCTTTCGAAACACATTAAAACTCATTACAAAGTCCGTTCATCAATTGATGGCTTTGAAGTACGTTCTCCAATCGAAGTGATGGATATGCTTAAGCAGGAAAAATTAGAACACGAATCTGGTGCAGAAAGTGATAGTAAAGGGACTGAAAACACCAGCACACCAAAAAGTATTACAACAGCAAATGGCATTGTCACTATTGAAATACCAAGCGGCGTAACAACCGGTACAGCGGCAACGGTTGCAGGTTCAACTGCTATTACGGGTGCTTCTGCGCAAATGTCTAGTGCTAATAGCATGACAGATGTAGGTGATGAAGGCTCTTCAGATAGTTTCATTGATGATGATGAGGATGACGTTGATGATGACAGTGCTGACGATGAAAAAATGACTATCAATGTCAGTGAGTTCTTGGAAAATTCTAACTAACATTCGGAGACCCTGTTCATGGAACAGTTATTATTTAATCAGTTTTAAAGCCTGGTGTGTACATAATTTTAAAAGTCAAAATAAACAATTTTAAATTTAAGAATATTATTTTTAATTAAACTACTTTAATATTTAGTCTATTCAAACTACATTTTGTCTGTATATATTTATTTGTTGTATGTAATTTATTGTAGCCTGTTTTGCATATATATATAATTGGAATGTATTTGCAGAATAATAATTTTAAAAATATGATTGTATTTAGGCATTTTACGTATTCGTTATTTTTTAATTGTACATACATTTTAAATAAATTTTAAATGTTTACAATTCTTTTATATATTAATTTGATAAACATATTTGTAACAGAAATAAATTTTTTTATAAAATATAAAAATTGTCTGTATTAAACCATATCAGTCCAGCGCTTCAAGCGTGCTTTAAATAAAACACAAGTTCTTTTATTTTTAGAGACAAAAATTATTTGAAATATTATTTCTTATTTGTTTCGGAGACCCCATGCCCTTTAATTTTATAATATCTTAATATCTATAGAAAAAAGTACTTTCTTTCAGGGAAAGTGTATATATTTTTATGTTAATTTGTGTATTGTTATTAATTTAATGTTAATGTACGTATGTAAATAAAAAAGTAGGTTTCTTCAATTTCAGGCTTTAATAAAATGCTTGAATTACAAACGTTATTTGTTGCAAATTTATTTATGTATTTATTTTTTTTCTACACGTGGTCGAACATAAATTGGCATATCTTATAAACCCATTATTTTCTTACATCTCTCACTTTAGCCCTTCAGGTCGAATTTGCATAGTTTTTTTTTTTAAACATAAATATTTTGGATTTGTATATTAATTCTCTAGACTAATAAAGCTTCGAACCTTGTGCCATTTCCGCATTCAGCTCAATATTTTTTCAAGCAGATCCACAGCTGTTAATTTTGATAAATTATAATAACCGTATTGTTTAATTTATTTTAAGTTCTTGTTAGCTTCATTCTTTATACCAGGGCTGTCCAGAGTAGATGCGATCGCGGGCCAATACAAATTACTGTGCAGCTTGGAGGGCAGCAGAAACAAATACATCCGTTCATAGTTGTTATTATACATACATTATAACATTATAAATACGGTTATAAATTCAATTTAAAAATAATGTAGTAATATAATGTAATAATAATAATGCGAAATTATAATAGATTAAAAACATGTTGCGGGCCGCACAAACATAAGCCGCGGGCCGTACTTTGGATAGCCCTAATTATACGATCCAATATTATACAAAATTATTAAATCCGGTACAAACCAATTAAATCCAACACAAAGAAATTAGTTCCGATATATACTAATTGGATCCAACAAAATCAGGTTCGCTTTATTATGTTATGGAATACGTTAAGTACAAAATTCAAATACAACTCGATGTTTCCAGTGTAATAAATCTATCATTATTATTCGAATGCAATAACAATAGCACTACGTTTATTATATATTATAATTCAAATTGTAATAAAGATAAAATACTTGCGGCTCCTAAATGGAAGATTGTTACTTGTAGTTTTCGGAGCCATTCAGCACAAGTTTTGTTCATGATTTATTTAATGTGGACAAATTAAATATGTAATATTATATCAATATCTTGAAGCTGCCCAGATAACTCATATTACCTATAATTAAAATTAGAACCAAAGTAGTTAATAATCTAAAAGTTAATTTTGATTCCGTTAAATATAGAATACCTCGCAAACTAGATCATAAAACTTTTGACTACTTATTCTATATTGAAAATTTAATCAATTGGGACAAGTTATCAATGTAAAGAGGGAAAGTGAGAAAGAGCCAACATGAACCGGGTAGACTAGGTACATAGAAGCGTTACTTCTGAAAAATTTAAAACTGATTGAAAAACATTAAATGTGGCAAAATGTAATTGAAGTATTGTTTAATGTACAGGGCAATTCTGGCGAAGATCAGTCAAATACTCTAGAATGCTACATTATCTAAAATCACATCAAATAACTTAAGGTAGTATTGCTAGAAGTGCTCTGGTAAGTGATTAATTTTATTGTCAATCAATTACTCTAGAGTGAAACATCTAAAATCACCTCAAATAACTTAAGGTAGTATTACATATTATTTATATATTAAGTTTACATTAGATTCGTTCCTTAACATATTTGTATCTTTATCTGAATTTCAATAACTTACGTTTTCTTACTTAATAATGAAACACAGTTGTAAGTTCATAGCTATAATTAAAGCTAAAACTAAAAATATATATATACATATATTAGTTTTATTAAACATTGTTTCTACATTCAAACAAAGTAGTCATTAAAAACGAAAACATTTGATTAATTAGATTTATACTTGAAGAGATTTTTATACTCTGTGCTTAAAGTCCTTCCTCAGAATGGAGGTATAATTCTATTCCATATAATGGCTGTTAAGCCACACACTGAATATTTTACTTCTTTTGCTACTAGCTTTAATAATATTCAAAGACAATATTCAAAAATTGTTTTTAAAAAAACCAAAAATATAGAAATCCGACCATCATCAACCGTCAATATCAATGATGTAGTTTTAAAATTTTGAATTATATAATATAAATGGAAATTCTTGTAAATAAATAACCATTTATCTGTATATTTATATATATTATAATATATGTTATTTTTTTTAATAATAGTTTGTTCTGCTATAGAGAATTTGAACTAAATCCGTTTGATTAAGAAAAGATTAGCTAATTGGTCGATTAATATCAATATGGACAAAAATTTTGATGATTATAAATTTACAAACTTTCAAATAACATATGAGAAACTTACAATTTTGTCTTACTTGTTTCTATATATATTTAGGCTGTGTGCGAGGTCGAGGAAATTGATGGTAAAATGAGGGAAATAGTAAATTTTGTCGGTATGGCAACGAATGTTGGTATTTACGAAGTAAATTAGGTATTACCATTGTAAAAATTTTAAAAGATGTTTATTAAGGTCGTATGCGAGTTAGGCTAAGTTGCGTTCTAAATAAGGGAAATTCTAAGTTGTGTCGATAATGTATTGATGTGTCGATACGTGTTGATAAATGGCAAAATGTGTGCAGTACAAAAAATCCCAAAAAATCTCCCATTTGGTTTAGCATCAACTTAGCCTAACTCGCACACAACCTAAATAAATAAATAAATTTAAAAACTTTTAACCAAAAATAATAAATAAGTGCATTAAATCAATAAATAAATATTTACATAAGTGCAGTGCAAAAAGTTCTTAGGAAATTTCAATTTAAACTTAAAATATGATAGTATTCGGCTAACTATATTATGAAGTTAATGAAGGACTTAATGTTTATTTATATTAGATTCACACGAGAGCTTTGTTTGTAATTTTCGCTGTAATAAGTTTTCATTTTGCATGGAAAGCAACCACAATTGACAGCTAAAAATGTAAACATGACAGCTTAAATCACAATCAAAACTCTGGTGTGAATCCAGTATAGTACATTCACACTGTCTCATTTAGGTACTTTCTCATTTATATTAATGATTGAATGTTCACATTATACTGAGCTCATTTATGCAATTGAGAACTTTTGTAAACTTAATAATATATCACGCAAAACAATTAAGGTCGTGTTCCAGTTCTAGTAAATTGAGGTAAAGTTAATTAAAGTTTCCTAGGGATTTTTTGCACTGCACTTATTTACACTTATTTATTAAAGTTTTCAAATTTATTTATTTATTTATTAAACATCTTATAAAATTTTTATAAGGGTAATACCTAATTTATATAATTTTTATCTAATTTACCCTACTCAAAATTATTGTAAATACCAACATTCGCTGCCATATCGACATAATTTACAATTTTCCTTAATTTACTATAAATTTACTCGAACTCGCACACGGCCTAAATACACTATTGATATATTAAGTCATTTACATACATTTTATATATCATTTAATAATAACAAAGATGTTATTAAATTCTTACTTCCTTAGTGCCTTGTTTACATCTCAGCTGCTGTTTGTTCACATTTTACATATAAAACAAATGACACACTTCAAATTTTAATAATTTTATTTTTAAGAATCGCATTCGAAATTTTTCGCCTTAAATTTATATTTAAATAAATTTTTCGCTGATTTATTAATAACGAGCTCATTTATGTGAAAATTTTCATAGTAAATCATTCTTGTTAGTGGCTATAATGAGCAAAACCGCCTAAATGAGACAGTAGGATTGTGCTATAAAGCTGTGTGCTGCATAATTAACGTTTGCTTAATAATTTGAACTGTCATTTCGCTACTGAATTTTACCAATAACAATATATTAATTTTAACGTTGTACAACACTATTATATTGAAGTGAAAATTTTAAGAAACAGAGGAGGGAAAGCAAAGTGTGGTTAAGTTAAACGCGAAAAAGTGTAATCGTCCAATAATATACATATAAATGAATTAATTCAAGTTTAAATTATTCCATCAAAAATTTAAAAAAAAATATAGTAAACAAATTTAATGTGATTTACTAAATTGAATGTTCTTAAGAAAATTATTTAAATTAAAGGAAGAGAAAAAATTTAGTGGAAAAGAATAAAGAAAATTTGCTGTTACTGCTGCTGCTGCTGTACCTATACAAAAAAATTGGAGTGGCGTTGCTAAATAAAGGGATTATAAATAAATCTTGCATATATTCTGAAGATTGTATTCCTAATCAAAACTTCAAGACGTTTGCGGCGGCGATTTCTAAGCTCGCAATTTACTTGGAACATTGGGTAAAATTAAATGCAGGCAGGTTTGCAAGCATATTTTGTGTGTTTTGTTGATTGACGCCAATCCGAATTTTTGTTTTACTGCGCACTGCTTGAATTTGGGGTCATTTTTCGCCATTCACTGCATCGAAACGAGGGTTCGCTCATAAAGTTTGTTGAACTTAAAATCAAACAAATAAATTCAAAATCTTTTATTGTTTTTACTAACGTCATAAGAACCGCGAACTTTTCAATATCATAAACAAAACAAATAATTTCCAGTTTCTAGTGTATCTCAAGCAATTTTCATACACTTTAATAGAATGCCATATGTTTCACGTTGCTTTTAAAAAATAAGTTCAACCTTTCCATATAGAATATTAATATCTAGCAAGTGAGTTAGCGAATATATATTATATTTTAAGTCAAAATATTGCAATTTTCTCTTTTATATTTATAAACGCATTAGTAATCAATTAAACTACCTTCAATATATGCGACTAAATCGCATCTTTTAAAGTGTAACGATATAATATAGAAACTATAACACAATGTGTCAAGAGGTCTAAGTGGATCTTTAAGATCACCATAATAACTTAATTATATAGAGGTTATAGAAGTGTTTTTTATATCGGTTACAGCTGTTTGTTAAGCAAGTAATTTGCTATAATATTCAATTAAAGTCATTTGCAATAGAATTGTTAATTTTTTTATATTAAAAATCACTTTTGTTTACTTACCAAAAAAACTTGCCTCTGATTAAAAAGTTGATTCTGTGTTCAATCGATTCATAATATATCCATGTCCAATTGTTGGACTGCTGCTGTCCTATAGCTTTAGCAGTAATATTTTGCATTTGGTAGATTCATTTATAATATAATATATCTGCTTAAAGATAGCATATAGCATAAGTATGTACTATATATTATACTCCATACATTTGCTTATAGTTTTGTAAGAAGACTTAGTATGTGCACGATTGTTTCATGATTGTTTGCGTTCATTTGGTTTTGTTTGTCTTCGGTTTATTTGTAAAAAATTTGTGTTTGCTTAAAATTATTTTCATTGTTTACTAATAATAAAACAACTTTATTAATATTTTGCAGAGACGCTTACCATCAGGCTGTTATTATGAAAGGTTATAATTTATTTAATAAAATAATAAAAAAATAATTAAATAATAGCATTTTGTCAAAACTAAATCATATATATAATAATTGAGCACTTTTTGAAATGGGGTTTTGTCTCTAACACGAGCCTAACTGCCTAATTTTTAAGATTAATAAGTTAATAACACAAATACAATTAACAAATGTTAGTTAACAATACTAATTACTTAAAACAATATTATATCTTTAGGAAATTTGTACAAAATGTCTCGTAATAAGGACAAATACGAGAGTGCAAACAGAAGGCAACAGGTTTTTATGAGTCCAGAAGATGTAGCTGCTGGTAAGAAATCAAATTGGACGGGCATAGAAATAACTGGTACAAATTGAAATCTGTGAATATATAAGTAATTTTATAAATGATATATTGTTTTTTTTCTTAAGGTTCTGTGAGGAATATTAGTCCTTCTCTTTGGGAATTTGATCACCTAACTGCTCTTTATCTTAATGACAACCAATTATTGCGATTACCTGCCGATGTAGGTTTACTAGTTAATTTACGGACCTTAGATATATCTAGTAACAAATTAAGAAGTCTGCCAGCTGAGTTAGGTGAACTTATACAACTCAGGTAAATGAACGAAATCTAATCTCTTGAATATCTGATGTCTGATATTTTATCTATATTTTTTCATTTTACAGAGAACTATTACTCAATAACAATTTTTTAAGAGTTTTACCATATGAAATAGGTAAACTTTTTCATTTAATTCATCTCGGACTCTTAGGAAATCCCTTACAAAAAGAGTTTCTATCAATTTACAATGAACCAAATGGCACCCAAAAGCTGTTGTCATACATGTTAGATAATTTATCAAGTAAGTTAAAATACAATTTTCTAAAAATACTAAACTATAAAACGCTCACTCAGTATAAATGTACCATAAAGTGTGATCCAAAAAATTTTTGTGTCTATAATAGTGCAACCATTTAGTTCTCTAATGGTTTCTCAGTCATTGATCCCAAATCGTTTGAAATCAGTTCTCACCCTAATTGTAGCATTTAGTTATATATTAAGTAACAGTAGTAACTTTCGGTAATCAGTACCATAGTATCCTACATAATTGAATCGTCTCTAAGTCTATATCAACCTAATTTATAGAATGAATAAAATAACTAAAATATTTTAAATATATAAAAAGTTATTACATAACTTTGCTGTAAAGCAAGTAATATACATGGGCTAGGATGTAGGAAATGGTAATGTGAGAAGGGGGGGATTATTTAGGAGTAAAAATGGATAGAAGATGGGTCGGATTTAAATTGAAGTCAACCAGGATAAAAATAAAGGAATCAGGCCAGATCGATACACTGAAATTTGTGTGTGCGTTGGGCAGAAAAACAGAAGAACAACATAATGGGATGTAGAGCGGCAATTGGGGCATGTATTTGGAATTGAAATATCAATGCGTGACAAAAATATATTTAATACATGGCTTTATTCTGAACTAAATTGAGTTACGATAATTCGGTTTTCGGAATGTCAACGTTTTCTTGGGATATGTTAGACGCGTGCTTATTGGTTACTGTGTGGATTGTGCATCTGTGTGGTCTTCAATAGGTGTCGATATATGCATTATATAAAACAGGAACCAACGAATGTATCTTAAAGGCAGGTTGGGCAGCATCCAATATAAACTATACTCTTCTATGTGTTTTTATTTTTTTAATATCTAAAGCAACATCATCGATAAAAATATAACTGAGAAATATTTATTTGAATAGTTAATGATAAAGATAAAAATTGTTGAAATGTTATTCTGATCAAATTTGGTTCTTCAATGACTGAACTTATAATATATAGTGAAATTAACACTCGTAACATAAAGTATTTTGTAATACCAAATATTGTACAGGGCTAACAAATCTTTCAGTTTTAGTAATTTAAATAAGTCAATTATATTCCTTTTGGGTTATTTACGTTTTCCAGATTGCATTGTATATTATTGAAAAAAATTCTTAGTAACAATTACTTGTACATTCAATTTTTGTATGTATAAACATAAAAGTTGCTTTAAAATATTTTTTTTTTTAAAATACAAAAATGAATATCAGTAAGCGATTATAAATTGTTTTTGTTCAAACATAAATAAGTCTGTGATTTTGATTTTGTTGAAACTCTCTTACTTCAGTTTGATTTAAATACTTTATCATTGCGTTTTAATTTGCTTCAAAAGATTAATATTCTTCAGAACCATCTTAGACCTTTGAATGTAAAATTATTCCTACCTGAATTTTACATGTCCACTTTAAAATTTTAATTCAGAGCAATACAGCAAGGTTTCAGGTATTTCTTTTCTTTCATTTTTTCTCTGCCATTTCTTTCTTTTTTTTGTCCAAAAAGTTGTAACTACAAAACCTCGACTTGTACGATAAATGTGTTATAGTCGGTTAAACTGTACGTTAAGTATTATCAGAGTATATGTATCTACTCTTTGTTATAAAAAGTAGTTAGATGCAAAAAATCCTTTGATTTTTGTTCCTTTTATGGCCTTTAAAGTATAGATATCACAAGTTCTTTAAGGGTTTGTTACAAATCTTCATCTAGTAGGGTTTCTAGGTTCCGATTTTTAAGCAAGTTTAAAAGTATTAGTTGTTTGCAATAAAATAGCTGCTTATACGTTGCATGATAGCCACTACAATAGTAAGAACAAAAACAAGACAAACAATTTTGTCTTTCAATATGGTTATTAAACTTGCTTTTAGATTCAATCAATCACTCATTCTAAATCTATTCGTTTGCTTGCTATTCACAGATCATTCAGTGTGTTTTAAAAATTGTGTATTATATTTAATTCACACTTACCGAGTTAATATTCATTAACTCGGATTTTACTGTGTGTTTGTTGTTTTCAGAGCAAAACTATAACAGAAATTCTCACATTATCACAGAAATTGCTTTATTATTTCGTTATTCGTTTGCACACTCTAGACTCCTTCCGTAAGAAACCTTAAATATGAATCGTGAAGATCATAATAGTTATACAATAATAATGAGCTTTATTTAACTAGCAAATAAATTAATTTATTAGGTATTTAAGGTTTGGTCCGCATGTTCAAACAATGCACAATTTGTTGTGTTCTTATCTTTTTCTTTGAGCGTTCCAAAGTTTTTTTAAAAACATTTATACACTATATCGAATAACCCATATCTATAAAATAATATGAAATAGTCTAATAGATAGATTAGGTATTTCCAAGACCGGACGGGTGTAAGTTCCGGAGCTTCTCGTCGAGTTCGACGACCAAATGTCGTTTTACACTCCCAAAAGGAACTACACAAACAAATTCTTGCGAGCTACAACAATAAAAAAGTAGATCTGAAGTACTTTTTCCTTACTAATCTAAAATTTTGGATTAATTTATTTATTTTATCTAACGTAAATTAATAAAATGGATTGTAATAAAATCAGATTAGATTACTAGTATTTGGGATGAATTTTGTATAGTATGTCTCTTGACTTGCAGAGAGCAATTACCTTTTCCACATTACTCTCTACAAAATGGATTGGAACGTTGAGTGTAAATATTTTATGACTTTTTATTAAAACGCCTTGCTCTCGCTCGTTATTTAAGCCGAACTTTGAGCTTTGTAAGTTTTTGTGCAGACAGGCAGACAAAAAACAACACTTACGATGTCGTTTGTTTCATGCTTGTTTGCTCTTTTTCTTCTTGCTTCTTTTCCACATTGTAATTTGGTAAGACCACAAGCTCAGTACTTGGCTTGGCTTAAACTAAAATTGATTTTTTAGTCTGCAACAAGTCTGGCTTCAAAGCAGTTGTCTACAGTGGTGAACGGTAAATGGCAACATTGACGCGCGCGTATTATTCGTCGTTAGATCGTTGCCTCTCCTCTTATAAACTCTACTTTAGTCGAGCGCGACGCTTTAAAGAACCTGAAAGAATTATTGGCTAAAGATTACGATTTCGTAGTTGAAACATTAAGTTAAAATTATTAATTTCTGTAATAGATTTTACAAAATATGCGAATTGGCAATTATAATCAACACCTGTACGATTAAATAGTACGCGATATTTTTTGAGTGTTTCACAATTGTGGTAATAATGCAAGTTTTCTTAACATATTAATTACTTTGGATTTCGAACTCCGGATTTTTACTCTCGATATCTGCAGAAATTGTATGAAAAAATGTTTGCAATTTAAAAAAAAATGAACAAAGAACAGTGAATAGTGAATAGTTAAAAAATTTTATATTAAGTTTGGTTTAAAAGTGTGTTAATTATTTAATATTGATTGATAAATAAACTAATTTAGACATAATACTTCTTATGAGTTATGTACCTGCCATTAGACAAGTTTATTCCGCCAGCGTATATTAAGGATTATGAGACCCAATGTTACTGGTTACTGCGTACTGGACAACAGTTTACACAACACAACGAATTCAATTAGAAATTTAACATCATATCCGAACGCACACATATTGCAGCAACCGCAACCTTCACAGCAGTTTGGTAATTGTCATCCAACACCAAGCTGGACGCAACATGGTTGCTTTAATAACTCACCACATCAACAGCAAACAAAAAATATTGCACCATGCCATGGTCAACCAACGAAATATGCACCATTACAGGCAACAACGCCGCAGCCAGTAAGCTATATTCCTTCACATTCACAATTTCCTACGCGACCGCATAGTTTACACTCTAATCATCCGCACAATCCTCATTCTCAAGAAAACATATTCCATCCTGGCAACAATAATTATATGTTTCAACGTCAACAATCAGCACACTCAGTACATGAGTTGACCCATAATTATGCTAAATTACCTCCAAATGTTATTAATCAACAACGCATTAGCGAATGTGCAGGTATACCACTCATATCCAGTTCCACCTCACATCTAACACCTTCGCAAAGACAACGTATTTATAAAAAAACAACCCGTCCCGGGTCACAACCAACACAAACGAAAAGTATAAACGATTCAAATCTCATATACAAAAGCAACAGCTTCAATCATCATGGTAGTAATACGTCTTATGTCAATAATGGAAACTGCATGTCCCAGCTTGCGGTGCACGCTCAGGGCTTACCACTGCTATTAAATAAACATCAAAAACAACAACATATTACGCACAATTCTGGTAATTCTGGTAATTGCATAAATTGGAACTCTTCTACTTCAGGAGGAAACCTCAATAAGAACATTACACAGCAACAATACGGCCAACTATATAAACCAGAAAAATCACGTCTGCTACGCTATCAAAATTCGGCACCCGCTGCAATTAACACACGTCCCAAGGATACTGTTGCATATACCCAAAAGGATTCTGTGAAGACTGCACTGTCATCAACTTGCACGGACTCAAAGGAATTAAATGAAACATGCTTGCCACGTATTATTAAACCGCGTAAGAGGCGCAAAAAGGATCGTAAGCCGCCAAATGGTGTATTTTTAAAATTGGAGACAGACATAGAACGAAATATACCACAAATACCCATAGAAGCACAACATGTAAAGTTACACAAATCTACAGAAAATTTACTTAGTGCTTTAACTTTTTATAACAATAATTTGACATATATGTCCCTAAACAAAGGCGTTCGCACAGCTAATGATACAATACAGCATTTGCACAATTCCGAGGCAAATCCAAAACCGTTATGCTTGAGTAAAAACAAAAAATCCCAACATGCCTCCTACGGTGTATGCTTTTGTGCAGAATGCGATCCTATTCGTTCGCTATGGGACTACCCACTTAGACGTTCCCTGTCTGACTCATCAGCAACATCAACTAGTGAAAAATCTTCCACAACTACATCGGATACATCTTCGTCATGCTCGTCTACAAACACATCCGATATCGATAGTTTCTCCCCTATTACTACAAAAGATTCGCGTGCAGATATTGTAGGCGTTATCGGTTCAAATCGTCTCAGTCACGATATCAATCACAGCAATTCTCATAAGCCCACAATCACCACTTTCCAAACTGCAACGCACAACTGCTTTAGTGATTCGAACGATTCCGGTTACGGTGACATATTAAGTGGCATAAATATTGCAGATGATTTCTTCAATCACAATAGCAACTCCTCTGTCACAAACGCGGACACACACAACTTATTGTTGACACACGAAACAATGCCGATAGGCACTTCAGCATTGTTATTGCTGCCAGAAACGGCAGAAACTCTATTGAACGAAAGCATTAACGAGATTTCGCGTAAATTGATTGAAACATGCGGCAATGATTTACCAGAACTGCCAATGACTGCCTCGTCCTCCATGAGTTCCTTCTCCGCATGCAGTGATTTCTCCGACAGCGGCATCGATAGCGCTGGCAGCCGTGGCAGCCGTGGCAGCGGTGTTGGCAACATAAATTGTGATGAACTTGTCTTTAATTTTGATCACTTGAATATCTCCGCAAGCGACTCTTTAGCGACATCGCCTACATCAACTGGTTTGTCTTATGGAAACGAAATCGTTAATGGCAATCGAAGTGAAAATGCAGCAGCGATTATGAAAAAAGTGCATGCAACAATAACAACAACAACAACAGCAACAACAATAAGAGCAGCTCAACCATCAAATTTTCTTATTTCGCCCACACTTGATTTATGCCTGGATTTAAATAATAACCATAAGGGACCTATGAAGCTAAACAATCATTTTCATTTGGAACAAAAGCAGAAAGATTCAGTTGAGCTACAAAATCAACAATTTCTCATTAATTGTTTTGATTTGATGTGGCAAAATGCACATGGAAACAACAATAAACATGCAGGCAACTACAACACAAACAATAATAGTGACAGCATCAACAACAACGAAGAAACTGCAATGATATTCAATCCTCTAGGAAAGTTGAAAGAAACATTTTCAACAATTTCTTGAGGTACTTGAACCCTGTTAGCTGTTCGTTTTCTACCCACACGAAAGTCTTTTGGAGAAAAAGAGATTATGGTTATGGGGATTATAGACTATGCTGTCCAACACGTTTGAAGCAAGTTAAATAAAGTTTTAATTTATGTACCGATTAAATTAAGTTGGAGAACAATGAATCCACCTACTAAAATAAGACAAATATGCTAATAAGCCCCAAAACACCTTCAAAAACACTGAGAAGTGTAACGAAAGTTTAATTATTAAAAAAAAAATTAAACAGGAATAATATTTTAATATAAAGTAAAATATTTAAAATTCAATTAATAATAAAAAAAAATCCGAAATATAAATTCCGAATTTCGGAGTGAAATATTTTAATACATAAAATAAAAAATTTAATAACGACAACTATGATTAAATCTGAAAAGTACTAAATTAATATTATCAAATAGTAAAATTAATATTAACTTATAAGAGACAGTTAATGGTTACCGTTAAATTTGGTGAAAATATATCATACAAATATCCGGTTAAATTGTATGTAAAATGTTACGGAGTATTTCGTCGGAGTTGAATGATTAATAAAGGAGTTTTGTCAACGACAACTGGATAAAAATCCTTCGAAATTTAAAATTCAGCAAAGATACAATGTTCCAACGTGTTCAAAGTTTTCGACATAAATCAACAGTTGCAAAAAAATAATATAGAAATATTCAATTAAAAAATATATGTAAAATAAAATATTATTCCTAATGATTAAGTGAAAACATTTAAGTCCGAAAAGTTTTATGTTTCATATATTAAACTTAAATATTATTCCATAATAAAATAAAAACTATAAATGGAATAACAATTCGGACAAACTTAAGATTACGGTATAGTAAATCACTTCCATTTGTTCAATTGCTATAAACACTTCCAAATAATCAACAACTACTACTACTACTATTTTTTAATCCATAAATCCAGAATCCAGAATGATCAAAAATTTCTCCGATTATCAGAATCTGATTAAAAAATAAAAATCACTAAAAAAAATATTATGGATAAGATATATTATGAGAAAATAAAATAATAATAATATCAACATTACATTAAAATTACGTTAAAAAAATATATTCAAATTTTTTCGAATAAATACAAATAAACGATTTCTTTATTTTAAATAGAAATAACATACTCTTATTTAAATAAATTACATAAAGTTCTAACAATAACATCTTTATGTGAAAAATCTAAAATTTAACTAATAAACTTATTATGTTATAAAAATTATAAGAAAACTTAATGAAATTGTGATACCGTTAATTTTAAGAAACAATTTGATATTTTCGGAGTAAAATGCATAATATGAAAATAGTGAATTTCAGAATGGTGTATATTGGATATACATAAAAAATTTTAATAATGTATTATTATTATATTAAAAACAAATTGATAATACATCAATTTAGTTCAATTCAATTTAGTTCGGTTTCGGTTTATTTCGGTATTTTCAAATTTGGAGTTAGAAATATCTAAAAATGATTGATCAGCCTTTGTCGGAATGAAATAAATATAATTAATCAAGTATTCCTGGAGTAAAATATATATATTAAAAGAAATGATAACATTAGAAAATGTACGGATAGTTATCTTCATCATTATTGGTATTGGGAATTACTAAACAAACACATCAATAAATTTTCGGAGTATTTTTTTCATCAGTATCGGTATTGAGAATTATTAAAGAAATATTTTCGAAAAATAATATATACATTTAAATGAATGAAATGTATATATTTATAACACTTAATATTTCAACATTATCAATTTTAATGATGTATCTGGAATAATTGTGAAATTAAGTATTGTTGCAGTGAAAAAGCAAAAATCTCATCAGATATCAATATATAAGATTTTTGGTACTAGAACTTTTAAGTATTTTCGAAATGAAATATATATATATATCAAATATATGGATGTCAAATATATCAGACATGCAGTATACAACATATTCGGAGTACGCATCCATTGAATTTGTATTTCATCATTATTTGTTTCAAAGATGTAACTGGAATAATTAAATTGAACTTATATCTACAATATATTTCAGACTGGTACATGTTAATAAAAAAAAGTGAAATTAATAAAATCGAACCAATTCGCACAATTCGGAAAACAATTGAACATTTTCGGAATAAATTATATGAATAAAATACAACTAAATAAAATTGTTATCAGAAATCATATTAGAAAAAAAACTTAATTAAGAAATATAAAGTAAGCTTTGCTTAAATTTCGCAAAGAATTGATTGCTAAAAAAAGGGTTCGAGAAAAGTTTTCAAAAAACAAAAAAAAATAAAAAATAAAAAAAATAATCTCTTCTGTTACGCTTTAAAAATAATAAACAAAACAATACAACAGTAATGGAAACGATTTAAACAAAACAATAAACAAAATCCATAACATTAAAATTCAAATAATAGCCAACAAAAGAGAAACAAAGAAATTGTAGGCCCGTAGGGAATGTTAACAATACATGACAACAACAGCAGCACCAACAACTACATCGGCACATAACATGACAACCACAACCACAACTACAACCACAATAACAACAACAACAACGACGATGTAAAAAAAAAATCAAAATCCAACTGCAAACTTTCACTTTCACTTATTACGGCAGTGACGTCTACTAAAAACGTTTCAAATTCACAATCTTTTTGTTTTCAATTCATCGAGCAGCAAATCCAGCAAATCCAGCCAAGCTAAGCACTGACGCTAACTCATCCATTCCGGCATCGGTTACAGCGAAGCACCTAAATTACCATAACAGAGCGAAGCAGTCGTAGCGATGTGTACGAAGTTCTACACTTAGAAAATATTCAAATGTTCATTTATATGTTAATTTATATGTTAATTTATATGTTAATTTGTACGTGTATCTTTTGAATTTGATTGAACAGTTACAAAAGAAATTGACGGCTTGAACTTTAGGAACTAATACAATTATAGGCACCTATTACAATAGTTTATTTATATATATGTATATATAAATACGTTTAAAATTCTTTTTACTTTTATTTCTATGCGAAACGATTGAACGTTTTGTGATTGTTGTTTGTGCATAAAAGTAAATTTTTTAGAAAATTAGAAATCATTTCTTTATTTCACAACTTAATCATATTAATTAATTACTACACATACATACATGAATCACATATGTTAGTTAAATTTTATATTATTTTTTATCATTTCAATATGTAATTAATACTTAATATTTATGCATATCATATATTTACTGAGAGAAATATTATTAATTTTTTATTATGCACATTAATACATAAATTATTGGGTGTTTACTGGAAAAAATAGTAGCAGGTTTTTAAATCAATAAGTATTTATTGTAGATAATATTCAAATATAGATTTTTATTATATGTTAAAATTAAGAAAGTTTTCATTAATTTGCCTATGGTACTTTGGGGGACAGTTGTATCAAAACATGGTGTTCTATAATTTCCCTCACAAATATATATTTTCAAAGTTAACTAGACTCTAATTTAATAATTTGCTTACTAAGTATTAGTAATGAATAATATGTCGCAATTGCAACAAGTTACTATAAAAATAGTATCTTATCTAATATTGTTAAATGTAATTAAGTTCAATAGGTGTGTCCATTTGCATTGAATCGAATTTGCGTTGACTATTTGTAGAGAATAGAATTTTTTAGAATACATGTATATGTAGAAAATCCATTTCAAAGGCAAATTTTTAACATTTTCATAATAATTTTTGTTTGATGTAGATTACAAGGACTTCGTTAAATATGAAAAAATTGAGATTTCAATAGTTTTATTTAATTTAATAATAATTTTGTTATTAATTTTAATAAAAACATAGACTAGGCAAAATAGAAGGGGTACTTATCTTCAACTTATAAATGCCTTATAAACCTTATAGACATATAAATTTATCTGCTTGATAAATGAAGTGTCAAACTTTGTACGAATAATAGTTTCCATAAAGTTGATAGATTTACACTAAAATTTTACCGATTAAATTTATATCGAATATATTTATATCGTATAAATTTATTCGTCATTCACAAAAATAGGTATTTTATTTTATAATTTATTGATAGCGACATAGCTGATCAATAAAGTTTGCATAAGTATTTAAAATTGCATTGATATTATGATAATACAATATAATGATAATTATTGCTGATACAAATAGTGCTATTATACAGCAGATTTATAAATTTACACAAATATTTCACTGTGTTCAAATAACCATGCACGTTAACGCATAAAATTATACGTTTGATAAATATTTACTTAGATGAGTACCCCTAGTAATTTAATTTGTGGTGACCAACTAAAAGGCCTGATGAAACACAGGTTTTATTAAATGATGACGAGTAGTTTGCTTCTAGAAAAATCAATTCTTAAAAATATGATAAACTCTTAAAATTATTTTTGTTTCTTCATAATTAATTGTTAGTTATTTATTATCATTTGTCTGTAGCGTCAATATAAGAAAATGCTTTACACTGCCAATGTTGTCTATTACTTAACTTTTCAAAATGAAACGTTTTGAAAATCACGTAAAAATAAAATCTGTCCGTTCACATGAAAACGTCAGTGTATTCCTTTTCACTCAATAATTTCTTTAGGTTTTGGGGTCTATTGCTTATGAATAGTTTGGTTTTTTTTGCCTTCGAACTGTTGTTTAGTATATAAAATAAAATGGGTTTGGTGAATGAAGTAAGGACTATGTAAATAGTTCTAACCAAGTTAATAATATATATTATGAATTGAAATACGTTATCACATGTTTAAGATGATAAATTTTAAATTATGATATATATATACTAACATATTATATGTTATTATTTTATTTAAAAAAGGGTTATTATAATTATATTATATTTTATTTAACTATATATGATAACTATCGTATTATTTTTTAATTGATATAGATATTTATATAGTGAATTTTGTTTGGTTTATAATATGCTACGATTGTATGTAATAGATTATAATTATAAAAGTCTGTTATGACATATATATATATATATAGATTATATTTCTATATATATATATGTTTTATAGGATAAAAAAAATTTTCATAAAATTAAACTATTTCTGGAAATATATTAAATTTTTTGTGTATTTTTTTTTATTAATTTTTAATTTAGCATAATTATTTATTATATACTATAACTGTTTGTATACGGTTAGCTTATATCATACTACATGAATCACACAAAGTACTCTTTGTACTTTAATGGATTTAAAAACAAATTTTTTATTGGAAAAGTCTATTCTTAAAGTTTATCAAATAATAATTTTAATTTAATATGTTTACTTTTATATTATTAGTAGCATTTTTTTAGATTTTTTGCTCTTACTTTACTGTCGTACTTCATATTTCACATTTTACGATTTTTATCAGTACATCTAAATATATATTATTATATATATATATCTAATATTATTTCGTTATTAATTAGTAACTATTTACCTAAAATAATTTATACATATTTTTCGAATAGTTTGGTTTGGAGATTACTTTTACTTTTACTTTAACTATTTTAACGTATCTGCACCACACTCTGTAGTTTACTCATTAGAGTGCATTTATACTATAATAAGAAAAAAATTAGTGTTTAAAAAGAAAGTTCTTAGTCCTTAAATAATAATTAAAAATTTAAAATTTAGAATGTCATAAGAAAAAATATATTGTGTGAATACTTTGCCTGCCTGCCTGTCTGTCGTATGTGACCACGAACTTTTCTTTCAGTTTTCATTTTAGTTTGAAAAGTTTCATCACTTTCACGTTTTCTATTTTGAGTGGTATTTAACCATTTTTTCAATGGAAGTGTTTTATCAATGTAGGATTTCTATTTAATAATAATTTTTAGATTTTACCGGAAAATCTGCCAACACAATGCAGCTTGCAATAGCTCCAACGTGAGAATTTTTCACAGCCTCACAATGAACTCGAGTAATTCATTAAATTGGGTCACAGGCGGTGGCAAAAGTATTCACACGATTTTACTCATATTTACATTGCTTAAGAATTTTATAATTAAAAATTTTTAAAGAAACTGAAAACTTAATTTAATATTATTTATTGCATTATTTTGAAAAAAAAAAAAAATAATTTATTGGTTGGTTCTGTCATTTAATATACTTTTATGCACAAAAAAGAATAAAAATAACAAAATAAACTAATATTCATATATTTAAAATTTACAAATATTATTTAGTTTATAGTGAAATTTAACTTTATTTGTATAATTAAGTTTTTATTTAATCAATAATTTTCAAAAAAATGATCTTGTACAAATTTATTTTACTTTTGTTAAACATATACATATATACTGATTGTATCAGAAAAAAAAACAATGAAAGAGTATTTATTGAAAATAATAAAATTCAACATTTTTAAAAGCAAAATTTGTTTAATTAAATTTATTTATTGTATATATTTTTTTATTATTTTAACCTCAAAAACTTTTGCACTGAAGTCTTAATTTTGTTTTGATAACATCGATTTCGAATGAAGTCTTACAAATTCGTCTTAAAAATCCATTGAATTGGACTTCGACATACGAAAACCGTAAGAAAGTGTATTTTTTTAACGAAGTAATTTTTTTCTTTCACACAATAGACTTTTTTCTTAGTATTATTCTTTATAGTTCTGTTTTCTATCAATATGAACTTTTTACAATGTTAATATATCGGCAGTAAAATACTTTTCTCGCACCAATTCTTATTATGGAAGACATAACAACATGCTGAAAAGGTATTTTAAATCAAACTTAAAGAAAGGTTAATATATTTTAAGATTCTGAATTTCCATGGGGTCAATAAGATTTACAAGAAGGTGATAGATTTATTCCTGCCTTCCAATTCCGAGACACGATCAATGTAAATTGTTTTATCATCGTTACAAAATGGATATACGTTAGAATATTTTAGTACTAGTTTAGAAAAGTAGTACATATATTAAATCCTTTAACTACTGGCAGGACCATTAACAAAGATCTTCCACTCGGTAAGCTTGTTGGCTAGTAGCTTCAATTCTCCTCAGCTTTTCCGCATGTGTGACATTTCCATGTAAATTTGCCTTCTCCAAGTGTGTGCAGGTCGGCCCTGCTTCTGCTACCCATCGAGTTCCACGCAATCGCTATTCTAAAAGTAGTACATACTATAGTTAAATTATTTATGTCGTTAAACTATTTTATTTCGGTCTTTTTGTTATTGACTTAAATAAGCCACATAGGGTTACCTACACTATTGGCGTTTTCCCTGACTCTGCAAAAACAATTTGTGTTTGCTATTGGATAAGAAGTCTATAAAACTGTTGTGGTTATAAGTTTCAAGAACCTTTCAAATATAATATACATAAACACTCATTTATGAAAAAATACCTATAGTAAGTATGAAGCACTGGTGTTATGATTTAAACTGCTTTAATCTAGGCGTGTTTTGCTTTATGGTATATTTGTAATTAATTCTAGATCTGGATTGTTGTACTATAGTAAATAATTATAATACATACATACATTTTTTTTTGTGACTACATTTGTTTCTAAGTTATTTATATAATTTAGTTGATCCTACCGTAACTGGGTATATTTCTAGCTTCTAGCTTCGCATTTAACTAACCTTTAATCTATTTGTTTTTAGAAGGATAGATGTAATTTTTTATAATTTATTTTATTTTTTTAATTTTTTACAAACTTCTTGACTACAGATTGTTGTTTTGTAAGTTATAGATTAATGTGATATGCACAACATAAACATATAAATATAGCATATCATTTCATTCCTTCAATTTTTTAAAATTCTATACAACTTGGTAAATGTAAATTTAACTTTTTTAGACTGGAATAAAATATTTAACTTTAAGATCAAACTAGTTCAGTTTATAAAATAAAAAATAAAAAAATAACTAAAATACTGGGCTCTATTTTAATATATCTCACATTACTTTTGATTTTTATTCGAATAATAATAATATTCTAATTTATGTCTGATAGCTCCTTTCAGATTACAGCAATCACTTTTAGAATGAGTAATAAAAAAAAATTCTTTAGTATAAGAAAAATGAATAAAAACATTTTTTAAAATTTTATATAAATAAATTTTTCACAAAAATGAAAATTAAACAAATCACTATAAATTCCGATCCATTTAAGTATAAAAATAAATTGAAGGACTGAAAATCGATAGTATAGCTTAAGATATTTGCTTAAAAAAATTTTGAGATTAGAACCTTTTTTTATTTTTCGTTAAACGTTAATTTAAACCCCTTTATTTCGGTTAGTACTGAAAATTTTTAGCATTTATACTAAGAATGGCTAAATAAGTAAGAAATATCTTGAACATACCCTATCTAAAAAAAACTGTTCATATTTCATAGACAGAATTTTAAAAATTTCCAAAAGTAGAAAGCATATTTTTTTTCATATTTCTCCTAAGGCTTATCTTAAGAAACGTTTCGTGATATTATTAGAAGTCAAATAGGGTCAACTATGCGTTTGATTAGAAATCTTAAGATTCAATTAATTGCCGTGACCACCAATTTATCTCAATCATACTTAAATTTTAATTACGAGCCGCTTAACTAATTAATGTCTTCATTTATTACGTCTCCCGTCTGCTTTTCCTAACAGCAGCTCCACTATATGAAGACCTCTTAATATTGTCGACTGCTCTTCGTATGCGTTGATTTCGAGATTGAGCAATGCTGTGCATTTTATTTTATGGAAACACAGTTTAGATACTTAGACTTAGAGATTGGAACCTGTTGATAGTAGACGATTTGTTGTTGTGTCTTTTGTATTATTAATACCCACTTAAACGTTTGTTTTTCTTTTATTTGTTCTTTAATCTCGGTTATTCAATTACTTAGCTACAACCGGCTATTGTATAGAGCGAACGAAGAATGGAAGAAGTTGATGGCCAATAGCTTCAACTGCTTCAACTGCTCCAACTATGGTCAACAACTGCTTACTTTGTGTGTTTGTTGCGCTTTGAGCACTCTTTGTTTTGTTCGTTGTTCTATGTGCTCTGTGTTCCGTGCTCCGTGCTCCCTATTCCGTATTCCGTACTCCGGCTCCGTGTCTGTTTAGTCTTCACAGACAATGAGTATTGTAGTTGTTGGGAGTGGGTCACTAGACAATTGGGTCAGTTACAATGTTTGCGCCATTGAATATACTGACGAAGCCGGCTAAGCAACTTGACTAGTAGTTAGCATTGCAGAACTTACTTACGCATACAGGTGTGTTATGAAGTTGTGCTGAGTGCAGAGTGCTGAGTGCTGACTGCCGAGTTGTGGTAAAATAAAATCATTTTGCTTTACTACATCTTTTTGTTTCTTCGTTGTTGGTTTCGAGTTAATCATCTTCAACTGTATTTCTTTGGTAGATAAATTGCGTGTATTTAACTCTTTGCTGCTGGTGTTTTTCTTAATAGTTCTCACTGGATTCGTATGTCTGTCTGGGTGTCGTATGTTTTGTCTGATTATCTCTTGGTCTGTTGGTCTGTTGGTCTATCATGTGATTTGTTGTCGATTGTTTAGTCAAATGTTTTGCCAACACTTTTTCTGGTTAAATATTGAAATGGAAATTTTTGTGGCTTTTTTTCTTGTTAAACTTCTTTTTATCATATTTTAGTAATGAAAAATCTACGTGGAAATCGTAGGTAAAAAAGAAAATGGAAAAAAATCAGTACAATCATGAGGCATGAAGTTGTTAAGTATCTTGGCGCAATGCAATTTTCTTGTTCAATGGCGTTTTCTTGTTAGCTTCTGTTTCGCTTTTTTCCTTTAAGAAATTGAAAGTTTTTTTCATATCTTTGGATGCGCACTAAAAAATTTTTATTTGCGAGGCAATTTGCATTTAATTACAATAAATAAAAAACAAATTTTTTTTAAATAAATCTGTATTTTGTATATTTTCCATGGTGTTAAATTGAAAGTAGTAAAAATATTTCAAGTCTACTTGCACTAGTTAGATTTGTATGATATAGAAAATATGGTGAAAATTATAAAAAGAAAAACATAGGAATATTAACATGTGAAATAGTTAGTTTCTGGTTTCAAAATCGGGAAATAATTCATCTCATATCATTTGGTGTGATAGTTTAGGAAAATTTTTATTGCTCACACACACAAAATTCATAAAATTTTCTTATTACCTTCGATTATCAACTCAACAATAGATATATATTAATATATATTATATGTTTATATTTTTCCTTTGTGTACGATCATGCTACAGTGTCCTAATAAGTAGGACTAATAAGCTACTTATTCCTTAGGTTTTGTTCCAAATTGACTAGTAATTTCAACATAAATAGGTAGATGCAGTTGGTAGTCAATACATAAGGTTTAGGTTTAGTGTCTGTATATGTGAGTCGGTTGTAATAACATGGAGAATTATTAAGGTACGCTAGCTGTCTGAAACCATGCTAAAGATAAGTAGCTTATAAGTCCTAAACTGTGCGATTGAAGACTTTTTGGATGGAGGTACTTCTGTTTTGGATGAAAAACCCACGTGTCGTTTTAAAAAAACAAGCACTGTATTAAAGATGTCGAATAGACATTTATAAAATTTGATATTAATAGTGGATAATAAAAGAGAAGAATATGTTCCTCTTTTAATTTCTTAAAAGACAACCTTAAAAGGAACTGTTATTAGTCAGCATACACCTATTAGAGAATGCATTGCTAAAACTACATCGTACAGTGGAAGTTTAAATCTTTGTTTTTACGTAATTGTTAGCGGACATTATTATATGTGTGGTTTGGCTTGGCTGTTTTACATATTACCTACGGTCCGCCATTTTAAGGATTTCTGTTCTATTAAGGATTTCTATTTCTGTTTTAACAAGGTTTGTTTTTTATTCGGTAGTCATTCAATACTATTTATTACACTTTTTCGAAGTTTTCGTCAGTGGCAATAGTTTCTGGTCATCAAGAACAGTCTAATCTAATAAGATCAAGTTTAGATGTCGGATGTCGAAATTTACACACAACCTTCGTAGAATTAAGAACTAATTCAACGAATGTTGCTTATAGTTCAACCAATTTGGACGAATTTGTAAAACGACTTTTGTTAATGTAATTAAATCCTAAAATCTATTGTTCCTTTTTAAAATTCTAAAGGAGCAGATGGAATAAATAAGAATCTATTTTGTTTGTTCAATCTAAACAATTTTAGAGTAAAACTCAACAGTAAAATTCAACAATTCATACTTTGTATTTTTTTTAACCGGACAAACTTTCCGTATTCGGTACCGGTTGTATCTTAAACAAAATAAATATTGCTTTTTGTGCATAACGGCAATTAAAAAATATCTATAACTATAACTTGCATCTAACAATAAAACTAAATCATAAAAAACCAATTAAAAAGAGAAGAGCAAAATATGCCATCAAACGCTGAAACGCTCAAATACTTAAGCCAATTATTCGATGAGGTAATATTTATGTTATGGCCCAGATTCGGATGGCTCAGTAGACGAGAAAGAAGCGGAGGTACTAATGCGCATGCAGGTATTAAACGGCCAATCTCTAATACTCTGAACTATAAATCTTTTTAAAATGAAAATTAATTCATGCTGTACTACTTTCTGTATCGTCGTTCCATTGTTGGCAGTAACTGCTTGACATTTGTAAGCCATTCGCTGCTGTAATCCGGCGGCATTGTACCAAAATGTGACAGCCGCAATAGTCCAGATAGTGGCAGTAACAGAGAATCATTTTGGCCGTTAAATTCTTAACTGTTTGACATTTTACATAACCTTTACCAATTTTTTCCTCATATTTGTTTCTGTTTTGTATTTATTTTTGTTACGAATATTTAGGTTTTCTATTTTGTATTGTATTTTGTTTAAAGGCATTAACTTAACTGCAACTCTACAGTGATACTTCAGCAGAATCGGTTTTTTTTTCGTTTGGCCAACAGCTGAAACCAACAGTAGAGAAGCCACCAAAATAATGGCGAAAGCAGCATCAACTTCGATATTTTGATTTTAACATTTTAATATCTTTTTCTGTGAATTTTTGGAAAAACTATTTTTATATTCATACATACATACACATTTTTTTTACCATTTTTGGCGAATCATCATTTGATTTATATTTGTATAAATATATAAATAACGTTATTATTATTGTGCGTGATTTTCATCGAAATCTATTTTTATAACAAATTTAACATTTTTTACATAAATTTATTGCTTTATTTATTTATTTATTCATTGCTTTGCATCAAATTTGTTATAAATCCACAAAGGAAACGGATTTATGACGATTACAAATATTTTTATTTATTTATTTTAATTATAACTTTCATATCTTTACTCTCAGAGAAATGCATAGAAGTTAATTAGATTAATACATTTTTACTGAACGTAAGCACGTCTTCAATAGTACAAGAGCTACTGCAAATATAGTTCAGCCAGTATGACATACTAATACAAAATCAAAAAAAATTATTTTAATTTATTTATCGAGCTATTTTTTTATAATAGTTTTTATATTTTTTTACTTTATATTTTTATTATACTCTATCTACATCTATATTTTATATACTCTATATTTTTTACTCTTCTTGAGTCATCATAAAGATCAAGATCTGACAAATTAATATTACTAAAACTATACGTCATCCTCTTTATTCTATCAACTATATTGCACTATATACGATATGCAATATAGACGATAGATTAAAGAGGATGACGCAAATATAGTTTTAGTAACATCAATTTATTTCAGATCATGATTGTAATGATGACTGTCAAGGAGAGTCTGAAATAAAGAGTATTATAAAAAATATTAAACGTTGAATTATTTAACAAAAAGGGACCTAAAGCCAGATTAAAAAATATATAAAAACCAAAAAAAAAAACTATATATCTAGAGAACAATTGTTAAATAAAAAATATTTAAAATATCAAACTCTTAAAATCTTCGTACAATTATTTCAGAAATATTTTTGTTTCTACTATTAATTTATAAATTTTTATAAATCTATTTATGTATTTATAAGTCCATCTTATTTTTATTAATAATTTTTTTTTGCTCCATTTGTCTTTTTATCAAATACAGCTATACTACAAATAGACAAATGATTTTATTATTTATTTATTCTTTTCTTGGTATGAGCTGTTAGTCGTACATTCATGCATTGGTCCGTAGGGGTATCGGAATGAGAAAGACCTTAATGAAGATTTGTATGGGATATCATCATATGGGATGTTAGCGCTTTTTGCAAATCTAGGGAATGTTAAATCATCAATAATATCGAGTGTATTTTTTTCGTTTAATATACGCGTGACTTTTGCAGATTAAACTGCTACTCTCATCATATGTTCGTAAATTTCATTGTCTAGATTTTTAAGATGTTTCTGTATAATATTTTCTGTTCAAGTCCAAGCGGTTCAAAACTTTTAACCATCTTATCTACTGTTTTGTTTCCTTCATGGCCTGGGACCGACTACTTTTTAGAGTAACTTTGAAGATAATTAAATTAAAGACTTTATGGCTGTTCTCCTAATCACATAAATGTAGTGTAGGCTATCTCCGCAGGTGTTAGAAAATAAGTTATCACAACATTTCAATTTCATTATGAAAGCTTCATATTATTATTAAAACTTGAATTGCTAGCGCAGAGCAGTACCATATTATATCATATATATTCGTTGTTGTTATTGGATCACTTTTTTCTTCAAATAAATTGAAGAGTACATGTTTGCTCATAGTTATGCTTATTAGCACTACACAAAAATATAATTCGCAAGAAATGTTCATATATTTTCTTGGTCACATTCTGTTTGCACGTGGGTAACACTCAAATATTACGTAATAAGTAGCAATATTATGTACTTATAATGTTTGTTTAACTATTTCCAATAATATAAGAGACGATAGCTGCAGACTCCGGTATTTCTTCACGAAGAAGAGGAAACAGCAGAACGCATTCTATGTCACTGTGATAGTCTCGTTAGATTCAGACTTCGGCACTTATCAACTGGCAACATCTCTTTAAAGGACATGTCATTTTTAACTGTTATGTGCCTATGAAATTAAAATGGGTGTGTTACGTGACGTGGTGACAGGGTTTCCAGCCCCATCTTAAATCTAAATTAATCTAATTTTTAATAATAATCCTTTTTCAACCTTAAGATTATGACAGCGATTATTGAATAACAACAACGAGCAAATTTAATTTAATTATGTCTCCCAATTAAGGCAGCTAAGAACCCTATATAATTTCCTGATTACCTAAGATTAAGACAATATTATCAAAAATGTCTTGATTGCTACATTGTCTTTATTAATGACGGAAGTAGTGATATTCTGAAAGAAATGTTTTGAGCTGGCATAGAAGTTTTTATGATCTTTTACTTGATCAAATTTATAATGATCGTCATTCTATTACTGCTTAATTGAATTATGAACTATATACCTAAAGATTTTACTGCTTAAGAAGAATATAACAACAGCAGTACAAGCCAATATTCGAAATGGGTCATTCTTGCTTAATTGGCTTACAACCCGAGGGGGTCATCATTTAAGATTGTAAACCTATTTTATTCTAACTAATTAGAACAAAAGAAAAAAGGTTTGTAGAAACACGCAAAAGACGTTGCTTATGTAGGTATGATCACGTATGTATAGAAGTCAATCAAGTATGATTTTTTAAAGTGTTTACATACTGACTTAGTTTATATTTATTTGCTGTTTTTGTTTTTTTTTTTTTGCTGTTTGGTTGTTTTGTTGTTTTGTTAGCACTTTGCAGTTGTTAACTGAATTTTTGTTATATTTTTGTGGTTGCTGGTATTGTTAACGTTGTTGTAAGAAAACATAAAGAGAGAATATTTAACTCAAATAACTGCATAACAGATAAAAGCGTTTTTATACAATTTTTTTGTTTCTTTCAAAACGGTTACTCCGATGACCGAACAACATTTAATTTCTAACCAAAGTTAACCAACCAACGGCAGACCATTCATATATCCGTCATCATCGTCATCGCCATCGACATCGCCATCGCCATCGCCATCGCCATAGTCATAACCATAACCATCATTTAGACCAACATCTATTGTGTTTATTGTGTGTGAGTGTGTATCTTTAAGCCACTTTTTAGTAACAATAATTAGCGACACACATATCAACCGTTTGCACGTAGTTCATCATAATGAGTTTCATTATAGTTCAAAAAAATAAAAAAAAAAAACAAAAAATAATAATAATAATAATACTATTTAATGTTTTGTGCCAGCTTGAATGGAGTAACTGTTATTTTGTTACGAAACATTTTGACGGTTTTTTAATGTTTCCATTATGTTGAAGTAGTTTTTTCTTGTTTCTTATTAATAAATTAAGAGGCGATTCGCATAATTGGCCCACATTCTGTTAACTAAAAATAATTAAGGTTTTATTTTTGCCATAATTTATTTATTTTATTTTTTACACATAAAAAATGTGTTTTAGTTTGATTTACGAGTGAGTATATCTTTGTCAGTTCGAAATGAGGAAGAGAAAAATCAGTTAACAATTGAGCATCAAGGTTATGAAATAAGTTTTTAATTTTCCTCTTCCCCTTTAACAAATAAAATTTAACTATTTTATTTTTATAATATATATAACTTTTGTAAAAGAAAATTGTTAGAGATTGTTAAAAAAATGACTCATTATGTAGTTTCAATGAAAAAAAAAATAAATAAATAAATAAATGTATCTCTTAATAATAATAAAGAAAAAAAAACTCCAAGACTTGCTTACTGAAATTAAATTAAAAATAAATATATCCTAAGACTCTTCAAAGTGCCATAGTACATTCGCACGAATGACATGCTAAGAGACCTTAGAATAGACCCGGTCAAAAAATACATAAGGCACAGCGCCCTGAAGCTATACCTTTGCGAACACCGGCAGACTGTCCTACTTAGCACTAGCTAATCTCAGAGTAATCACTAACCACACAAGGCGGTACGGAGATCTTAGATCAGTCATTGAGTAATCACGAAGCTATAAAAGAGTAAAAGTGCCCAGATGCACTAACCCGGAAAAGGCTCAACGTAATAATACAAAGTATACTTTAGGATTAAAGATTAGAGGTAATAATAAATAGTTTATAATAGATTAGAAGATATTTGAAAATATGCAATATCATACAGTTGCATAATACAAAAACAAATCGAAAAACATTTTGCATTATGTCTCTAAAACGGGTACACATCATAATTCTTATACACATCATATCCGTAACACCTTTTGCCATATAAAAGAAAATTATGGTATACTGCTACTGAAAAGTCTTCAAATTTTGTAAAATCACGATCTCGATTATTAAATATAAGGTCAGAAACTGATAGAATACATTTCAATTTTTAAGATGGTTAGATCATATACAAAAAATGCACCTCAAGCAAATTGCTTGATGATTCAGGAAAGGCTTATTAAAATTGATATGAGTGATTGGAGAACTCTCGTCTTAGATCAGTAAAGATGTTGGGTTGCTTTGTGTATTGGATTATCAGTTCATTAATGACTAATGCTGAGATAAAAAATAAAAATAAAAAACTATCATTAAAAATTGAAATGGAAATATGTTCTAACTGCTATATAATAATTGGAATGCTTTGGAATTACTACAATCATTAGAGTTCTGATCCGTATTCTATCAGGAACATTAACTTTTAATATGAATCTCCGGTGTTTGTTGCATGTTTTCTCGGTTTTATTTCAGATTGTTCGCCTCCATGGAACAATTGGTTTCAATCTAATGTTACATAATTTCATTACAGAACCGCTAAATAGATTTACGTCTTTTAATTTGAACATTAATGTCTAAATTGTTATTCGATTAATATCACATTTTCAATGTATTACATAGGCAGCGATTGATAAAGCTCTGCACTTTGTGTTTAATATTTCAGCTGATTAGTCACTTTTCGAATCAGTCGTATATAGTATTATAATAAATAAACTTTTGGGTAAAATTTATATATCGTTCGATTTTTCTATGTTTCATCGATAACATCGTCTCCCATTCTGTCATTATACTACTACTTATTATATATGTATTCGTCCGTCACTTCTATATGAATGTATAGCGTTTAGCAAAGCTTCAAACACTACTATTTGTCAGCTAGAAATTGCATAAAGCCAGGCTCTGAGAAGACTTTTCAAAGTACCATGGTACATTAGGACGAATGACATCCTCAGGGATCTCATGATTGATCCCATCAAAAAATACAAAAAGGATAGAGCCCTGAAATTATTTGCGAAAACTGATAGACTTATCTCAGGTCAATTATTGCTTAGTCTGATGAAGTGATAAACAATAATCCAGTCAAGGCGTAAAGGGGGGTTCAGAAATTACCTCGAGTTAAGAAATTGTAAAAGTGCTTAAGTGCTTCAACATAATTAATTATTATTAAATTACTTATTTTGCCTTTGAAGCATTATCTATAAAAAAGTCGTATTGCCGTTAAAATAATTAAATAGAATAAATATGGAACAATTGTGTACAGAGATCGACTTTTATTAGTACAGTCAGTGTAGCTACTGATTGCGATAGGTGAGACTTTTCGTAGTAACAATTCTAACAATTCGGCATTATTTATTATTTACATCTATCAATTATATCTATGTTCTGTACATTATGAGCTTCAAACTACCAAAAATTTTTATTCAAAATAATATTGTTAGTATATGGGAGAAGCCGTCACATCACACTTTATTATGATAATACTAGATTACATGCTGCCTTGGCAAATCAAAGAGAAGGATGGAGAAATTTTCCGAATTTCCTATAGTATACAGATTTAATATTATCGATTATATCTTTTTTTCTTCTTGATAAAATTTAAAACTAAAGCAGATGTTGCTCAATTATAGCACCTTTTCATTACATTAAAAAATAGTTAAAATGTATTTTTTTTTTAAATTGTGTTTGACAATAAGTGTTAAATATAGTAAATGATCGTATTCTGTGGTGTTTTGAACTGTTAGATAGCAAACGAGCAATTTTTTCCCTTTCTTCTCTAACTCACAACTTCAGATAGAAGTGGTTGAAAAGAATACCTAGCAATACGTATCTAAATTCAGAACAAAATTTTCATATAGATCAGTTATATTTTGGACAATAGATCATATTGTATGCAAAATTAAAAATTATAGAAACGTTTGGAGGTGAACCAATGTGTGTGGGAAAATTTATTTAAATTATATAAAAATAATGATAAAAATTGAAAAAAAATACAAAATACGAAATAAAATTGTCAAAAAAAAAGACAATTGTACATTAAAACGATTTCACCGAATTTACACAAATTTAATAAGTGAATGCGTTTCAACTATCTCAACAGCAAAATACAATAGCGTAACATTGCGTACGACAATCTCTGCTATGCCCACCAAATCCGAGCCATACACCATAGCACTTATGTCGACGGTTAAGCGTTTTATGTAAATTAGCCAAGGCAACCAAGCGGTAAAGCCGCCTCAAGAGTTAGACTCTAAACCAAAAGACACAACATACACGTACACGCCAAGCTGAAGCTGAAGTTTAAGTTTGGGCACAAAATCAACTACCCACCGCACGCCAACTGCTCCCCTGTACTGACCCACAATACGATTTAATCAACGAGTGAATCGAAAAAGAAAGTGAAATCCAAATGGAGATTTTCAATTTTACATGTACGAAGCGTGCAGACTGCTGGGGCCTTCACAGCTGTGAAAAATTGGGAAGATTTGCAGCTGCTTGTCTTATTTTTATACAATGGTATTTGTGGTTTATCGTAATTATTCTTTTATTCCAAACAGCAATTAGGTAACTCGTTTTTATGATTTTTTTCATTATTATGGCTTTTATGTACTTGTGAGCAACGGCAAGATTGGCTCATACGTGCAGCAGCACAGTTAAGTTGAACTCCTCTTTATAATAAATTTTTATTAAAAAACTATTAAAAAAAATTCAAAATCACACTAACTACTGCCAAGCCATGGCAATGTAAGCTGAAGCAGTAGTTTACCATCGCAATTGGTTTCTTGGTTTTATCTGTGCATGTCCATGGATTGTGCCCAAAACCAGTTAAACTGCATTTTTGTGTATAATTTAAAGAGCACTACAATCGGTCACAAGTGTCTCAATTACTATAAGTTAAAGGAAATTGATTAGTTTATATATATGTAAAATATATTATATGTGCGCTCTAATATCAAATTATTCTAAATACTAAGAGTTAAGACCAAAGACTGAATATTACTTTAATATCACAGAACTTATTGTAAATTTACTTATTGTAAGTTTTTGCAATTAAGAAAGTTCTTGATAATTGACATTGCGTTCTTCATCAGCGCCTAAAAATGATTAGGATAAAGACATGATAAAAAAAAGAGATGATTATATCATGTTGAGATAATTTATCTCAAATCAGAAGGTCCCTGAGACAGATAGTGCGATTTTTATTAAAGCTGTAGAACTTCTAGAACACAATTTAATGGGCTTGTATTGTAAGATGATATTTCGATTTTTCCACTATGTATATTTTGCTAGAATTTCAACATAAAATACGTTAGTCAACGCTGCTAGTCAGAAACGTTAATATAACTGCAATGGCTAGATCTGTTTTAGATCGTGCTAATCATTTAAAAAAGGTTATTAAAACTTCAAGCTCCTCTCCCCTATTGATTTCCGATATTAGTACGAGCTTGTCATTATTGTATAATGTTTACTTTCTGTATAAATCTTTAGTTCAATAGATATCATTCATTTTGTGAGAAAATGATCTTGATAAAAAATATAGTAAGGGCTTACTTTATACCATAAACTATAGGAAAATTTTTGAGTTGTTAAATCAATAAAGGCATATAAGTTTTATTATATGTATATACGTATCAATTTTCTAATTCTTATTGTTCAGTCGTATAATGGGAATTCTGATTTGATGCTGTCGTGACACTTATCACAGCTCTGATGATGATAAGAAATGTTTATTATTTCTATTATGTCATTGTCCAATGCATGTGCTATGTAGGTTAAACTTGCTAGGGACATTCTTTCTATAACACCTAAGTCAGTTACAAGACCAGACGTTTACTAAAAGATTATCTTAGGTTTTATTAAAAGTTTAAACTGATTTGTACTTTGAGATTTATATGGCAATATCATGGATCAACAGGCTGAAGTGGATTTTCAGATTCACATTTATAATCTAACCTAATCTAATAATTCATTTTAATACCAATAGTTGTCACAACCGTTTTAAAAATGCCAATCGAATCTTATAATAAATCATTCTAAATGTAGTGCTCCACGAAAGTTTATACTGTCATAAATAATTTTTTAACCTCTTTTAACATCTTTAGTTTAATAATATTAAATTGAAAATAAATAAGAGTCAGTGCTTAAGATAAAAACTATTTAAATAACAATAACAACAACAACAAGAGAAAAATAATATGAAATTGCAATTATATATACGTACTTGTATGTATATGTATGTTTTCATGTATTTTGCAAATCAATTTAATGAGTTTTTAAAACTTTAACTATCGATTGATTTCATCTTTACATCCGTTAAAGAAAATGAAAGTAGCTTTTGGGATGCATTGCGACTCGACTGATTGCGCGGGTGGTTCTTCGAATTATTAACTGAAAAATAAATTGAAAATAAAAAAATTAAACAATTTCGTAGGCCTTTGTTTTCTGATTAAAAAATTTCTTTTAAAAATAGATATACATATATAAGTATATCTCGAGTGAGCCACACTTAATACTTTCTCTATTTAATAGTTGACATTGACTACAAAAAAACTGGAATTAATAATAATTATAGACACTAACTCATAGACTTACTAGTAATTAAAATATTAACCTATTATTGGATTAGTCTATATACAATCGATAACTGTAATAATCATGACAGTGTTCTATAATAGGTTTAAGCTATTTTAAAGCTGTTTTTATTAATTGAATTACTACATTAAACAAAACATTCTAACGCCAATTGACATCAGAAATAATATCAGTTTTTTTTGTATTAATTTAGCGAAATTCTATCGATAGATTTATTCTATGCTACTATACTATTTAGTACAACAGAGTCAATCTATTGTTTAAAAAGAACTTTTTTCAATAAGTGCATTACGTTGTTCTGGTGTTTTATTTGCTCAATTGACTCATTAACGAGTTCTCATTTGCGTATATGCTAGACTAACTGCAAATTTTTCTATTATTTCTTTTCTAATGAGTTTTGCTTGATATTAACTTGATATTTGTAAACTAATTCAGAGGACAACATATGTTAACGTTACAGTAGCTTTTAGAACAGCCTCTTCGTACGCCCTAATCATAATGCTACATCTCCTACCTATTGATCTCCATATTTAAAATACTGTTTGCAACACCGCTGTCAGACTGAAAGTAACAGGCGTCTGGGCACAAGGTAGATATAGACATAACCGGATTCTAGGACAGCTCCAAATGACATCGGATTATGTGAACCTATAATTATGCCTTGAACGAAACTTTCAGACAATATTTTATTCAAGAAACAGATGGAAGAGAAGGAACTTTCAAGCCAACTACGATATTTCAATTTTTACCGATGGTTCGAAAATGGACTGCGTGGAGAAGCAGGAATTTTTGCGTCATTTGCAGAGATGAATACAGGTTGACATAACTACCAGAGAGTTATTGTGTGATGTACACTACACTGAACGTTTGTACCTTGATGCATAGTGATATTGAATGATAGAATGGATCTATATTGTTTTCAAAATACTTTTTAAGAATGTGTGAGAAAGTAAAAGTAAATCATTTTCAAATTAAAAAATATTATCTGACTTACGCACCAGACTTAAATCTGACTTATATACTATTTTTAAATCTTTTTTAATATTCTATTTAGTTCTTGAAACTCTCTTCTCTTCCAGTCGCCATAGAGTAGCCAGACGATATTATATTAATTAGTTTTTTATTTTAATTTTTAATAATAATTTTAATTTAATTTAATATTAATAACAGAGAAAAGCATTTTTCTGAACTACAGGAAATCGTATTCATATGTTACTTTGAGAAAAGATAATAAATAACTTTTGATTAGCACTTAATCACCTCACCTCCAAAAGAAAAGGAGAACTAAAATTATTTTCAAAAAAAGTGAAAGTTTTCCCGCTCGTCTCGTGCTTGCAAAATGAAAAAGAAAAAATGCAAAATTCAAAACTTGTTTGCGGTGCGCCATCCGCCAAAGACGCTGATTCAATGTGAGAAACATTACAGTTTTATTATGGTTAGGAGCGAATTATAAACAAAAACGGTAAAAGTGCGGTGGAAAGTAAAGGTGCGTGCCGAGAGAGAACCAAAATAAATAATACTACAACATCTAAAACCACAATATTAAAAGGTGTGAATATTTAATTTTATCAAAATAGGCTTTATTCAACCAATCCATCTTTGTATCGGGAAATGTCTCCTGTACTTTTATGTTGATTATATATGCGTATATAGAGTACATAACCATTTGTAATATAAAAATCAAACTAATAGACAGCTGCACTTTCTTTTTGCAGTTCAAAAACAATAAGTTCCCTGACTTTGTATATTTGACTGACTAATTTTTCAGAGAATAATCCCTAGTTGGTGTATTGCTATAATCAAATAAATGAAACGTATGTAATAATCACTATCAGACAAATTTCGATATCATGATTAAGTGTAGAACCAAGTACTACACTTAACTTAAGTTTTTAGATTAGGTAGATTAGGTTAAAATGTGGTTAATTGCTTACTTTGATTATTGGCAGAGTTTTCTTTTCTTTCCAAATATCAAATAAACACCAATCAGCCGGATACAAAATTGAGGAGAAGCCAGATTTTTTTAAAGCCAGATGAAGACGATTATACATGAACTCTGTAAAAGAACTCCATAGTTCTTAGATTTTCATAAAGAAATATTATCCTTTCTCTAAATATCATGTAAGCAGCATTTTATTACCAATCAGCCGAATATAAAATTAAGGAGAACCCAGATGAAGAAGATTATTCATTTAGTCTGTAAAAGTACTCATTAGTTCTTAGATTTTTATAGTGGCATGCCCTAATGTAGTTTGCACTGCACATTTAAGGTTAAGGTCATTGTTCAAATATCTCTGCAGAACTGATGCTAAGTGCTATAAATAACAGTATTTAAATTGAGGTTATGGTCACAATTGTTTTTTATAGCTAAATCTTTCTTATAGCTATTATATATTGTAAATATAATTACACCACTTTGCAGTTTAGCTTATTATACATTAATTTAACTACACAAGTTTTCTAAAGATTATTCAAAATTATTGTTTTAAAGTTCAACTAATGTTATGTTAAAGTCCGAAAGCCGTGCTTATTTTCATTTTCTATCATAAAATGCTCACTCTTTTGCATATTGCCTACTCGATTGTCTCACTTGAGCAACATTTGAGCAAAAGATAAGAGCTGAAGAAAGATAATCACTGTCGCTTTCAATGAAAAATGAAAATAATGTAAAGTTATAATAGATATACAATATAATAAATAATATGTAAAAAATTAAAGAAAAAAGTTGTTATAATTATACAAGCAAACGAGTTCGACTTGTCCAATTCCTCAACTGCGTCCGGTTGGCAGTTTTTCCAACATTATTGTTATTTTGCTAATAATGATGCTAAAACAAGCACCTTAAAACTAAAACAATGCAATGGCATCGCATGATTCGAATGGAAAGGTAAACTTAGGAAAGGCAACAAGACCAATGTTCGCTGCATTGGTTGCGCTCAATTAACGCGTTTCTTTGCACATTCACAATCGTCCGTTCACAAATGAAGCAGTGGATGCGCGATCAAATGGGAATGGGAATGGCTTTGGCAATGGGTAATCCTCACGCTACTAGTTTATTTGGAATGATCGCGTTGTTATTAGTCACACGGAAGTAATTTGTGGGTCACTTTCACCAATAAACGTCTGATTTCAGTTTCCACCTGTTCATAAAACACAAAAACAATAAATAGTTAAGTTAATGTTTATTATCAGTAACACACAAAATGCACACATTGCAACATAATTAAATATCTGCATATGTTAATATATACTACACCATAATAATAGTAATAATTGCCTAATTTTTTTAAATACACTAATCCATATACATATCTATATATCTATATTTATTATCTATATCTATATTATATATATCTATATCTATTAAATTTCAGTATCAGTAACTCCACCACCTCAAAGACCATGGATACCATTAGCAAAACCAAATAAGTCTAGACCAGCCTGTATGTACACTTTTAATTAAACCATTAATTAATTATATGTGTAGACATTATTTATATTCTTGATACTTTTAGGCATTTTTACGGTAATGTGCTATAATGTTTTGTGTGATAAATATGCTACACGACAAATGTATGGCTACTGCCCTTCTTGGGCTCTTTCTTGGGAATATAGGAAGAAAGCGATACTGGATGAAATTCGCCATTATTCAGCCGATATTATTAGTCTTCAGGAAATAGAAACTGATCAGTTTTATAATTTCTTCTTACCTGAGTTGAAGGTTGACGGTTTCGAGGGTATATTTTCACCAAAATCACGTGCAAAAACTATGTCTGAAGTTGAAAGAAAATATGTGGATGGATGTGCAATTTTCTTCAGATCAGCAAAGTAAGTTAGTAGGAACTATAGGATAATGTAAATATAACTGCAACATATATTAACAGTTCAGAGGATGACTTCGACATCCTGCATTTAAACTTTTAAGCAATAATTGTATGTTCTTAAGCAATAATTGTTCTCTGTATACTGAAGTTTGTGATATGAAAAAGTACATCTGTTAAAAAAAAGATAAGGTGCTACTAGTTGTTTTCAAGTGCTTCTTCTTTCACATGTTGTGAGTATATCTGATATAAGGTCTGTTCCACGAGCCACTCGTACTAAAACTCGAATAAAACACAGGTTAAGTACAAACTAAGAACTCTGAACAAATATCTAGCCATTTCATGGAACAGTTTTGTCTAAAGTCTGATGTCAACAGCTGTTTTTAAATGAATTAAACAATTAATAATTTAAAGTTGAAGTTTTCACTTATTTGTTGTGTTATTTTACACTTTTACACAAATAGACTGAATTTAAATTCGTAACAAAACTGGTAATTTATACATCAACACCAATTTTACTAGAAAGAAAATGTTCGAGCTAAGTCTGTGCTTCGTGTTATTATATCCACAGGGATGTTACGCTCTATCAGGCGCTTTCTATAACTTGAAAATTCGCTAGTGAACGGACTTATGGAGACTCGTAGTTACTCAAAGTTACTACCAAGTATCTCATAATAAATTGATTTAAATACTTAAAAAGGGTAATAATTTTTAAGTTGTTACGGCATAAAACCATTTGATTATTATTCAGTTATTGATAACCAAGACGATTGCTTATATTGTCTTCTAGTTGACAGGCCGAAAACAGCATGTTTATTCACTGAAAAATATCAATGCCATGATAAAGTTCGTATTGAATGTGGAGGTTCGTGCTAAGATGTACAGGAATTAAGATCGTAGTGCTAACTTTTCTCTTAAAGTATAAGTAGTTTATTTATAAATAAAAAACTACCAAGACTACGCAGCATCTACGCAGTAGTCAAATATATTCAACATATATATATGCTCTCACAACAATTGCATATTAATACACTTACAATATATACATATATAATGTATAAATATAATCATATTTTATTAAATTTATATATTAATGAATTTTAATAATATTTTATTTTATTTGTTTTTACAGGTTTAGTCTTATTAAAGAACAGCTTATTGAATTTAATCAGCTAGCTATGGCTAATGCAGAGGGTTCCGATAATATGTTAAATCGTGTGATGCCGAAGGACAATATTGGTTTAGCAGCACTACTTAAAGTTAAAGAAACCGCTTGGGATCCGATGACCGAGGTAACACAAATAACACAGCCATTGCTTGTTTGTACCGCACACATACATTGGGATCCAGAATTTTGTGATGTTAAACTGATACAAACAATGATGCTCAGCAACGAATTGAAAACTATTATCGATGAAGCCAGTCACAGCTTTAGACCAGGCCATAAGAATGATGCAAACAGTGTACAGTTATTGCTATGTGGGGATTTTAATTCGTTGCCAGATTCCGGAGTGATTGAATTCCTTGGTGAAGGACGTGTTTCGATGGATCATACGGACTTTAAGGACATGGGCTATAAAGCATGCCTACAACGTTTACTCTCAAATGATACAAATGAGTTTACACATTCGTTTAAGTTGGCTTCAGCATACAGTGAAGACATTATGCCGCATACCAATTACACATTTGATTTTAAGGGTATCATTGATTATATTTTTTACACGAAAACCGGAATGGTGCCATTGGGTTTATTAGGCCCCATTTCGAATGATTGGTTGCGTGAAAATAAAGTTGTTGGTTGCCCCCATCCGCATATACCATCAGATCATTTTCCATTGTTAGTGGAATTAGAGTTAATGCATACGGCTGGACAGCAAGCACCGCCAAACGGACTTATCAATCGACGGTAGCAATAAAATTTAAAGAAACCATTGCATAACTCTAATAAAAATATAAATAGTGTTAAAAATCATTATAACAAAAATAATAATAATGTTAATAAAGGCAGCAGTAGAAATATTAATAATAATTACAACAATAATACAAGTACTATCAATAACAATAACAATAACAAAAATAAAAACATTAGCAATAGTAATATTGATAAAGTTGAAAATGCTGATAACAAAAACAATAATAATAGAGATGATAATAATATTGGCGGTAGTAATAATAAAAATTGTAACAAAAATAATACTTTCAAATATAATAGATGTTTTTATAACAGAACTAATTATTATAATAATAATAATCATCAGAATAAAATAAATAAAAATCAAAATACAAACTATGGTTATAACAAAAATTATAATAAAAATACAAGCCACAACAGAAATCATAGTAATAATAGTAATAATAGTAATAACAGAAGTAAAAAAAATGATAAAAATAATAGAAATATTAGAGAAAGTATTGATTACAGCAATGATTATAATAAAAACAAAACTAATAACAACAACAGTAATATTAGAAAGAACAGAAATGATGAGAACAATAAAAATAATAACAATGCCAGCAGCAGTAATAATAACAAACCTCTAAATAATGAAAATGATAATCACAACACTAGTAATGCAAAAGAACCCGATAATAGCAATAACGACGTTGAAGACAACAGCAGCTATAATAATAACAGCACCGGTAACAATAACAGCAAATGTAAAATTACCAACAAAAGTAACAATAACATCAAAATTAACAATACCAAGAAACTTATTTTTAAATACAATACAAACAAGAATAGCAATAGCAATAGCAGTAGCAGTACCATTAGCAATAATGTCAACAATTCAAATAATGAAACCAATTATAGTAACAGCGGATACAATCTTAACAGCGATAACAGCAACACTGGTAATAACAGCGATATCAGTCAGAAAATGAGCAGCAGTAACAGCAGCTGCTCTCCAATTGAGAGTAGCGAAAATTCTTCAAGGACCATAAGAACAATATTATATGACGTAATAATGTTAGATGAATATTTATTTTTTACATACATACATACATAAATTAAACGTGTAAATCTAGTTCTAAATATAATTTATTTAGAATTAAATTAAGCTATGTAAATTTTTATGTTTCCATCTAAATATATTTTGATATCACAGTTTTATTGGCAAAAAAAGAAAAAACCGAAAATTTTAACAAAAAAAACCTTAAATTATTTGTGTAGTATTTAGGGTGAAATAACTTTAATTATTGTATATTATATATGTGAATATCGATGAGATTAAGTAATATTAAAGTGTTTGCAAACTAATCCGATTGCTAATAAGATATTTTTTACTAGTCGGAGTTTGTACATATAAAGATCTCAATCATATAACCAAAATCGACTTACTACAAAGTAGTAGTTCAAGATAAAAAATTATATATGTTTTCTTAGGAGAGTGTGGGTTTTTCCTGCGTTAATAATCGATTAATGTTCTCAACAATACGGTACTCACTAACTTGTACTCAATAAATTTAAAAATGTTGATATAGTTATAAACTAAATATCGTATTTTGATCAAAGAATATTAGAGACCAGCTGTATTATTTAAGTTGTATAAATTTATAGGAAAATAAAAAATTGTATATAATTAAAATAAAAATATTGGTTGGAAATAAAATCTCAAATTCTTTATTCAACTGGTACTTGGTTGATATACATTTAAGCAATATGCATCATGTTCATTCAATAAAATAATACTCTTAAAGTTTCATAGCAAATAAAAATAAATTATTATAAATTTAAATAATAAATTATTTTAATTTGTATAAAAACAATCAAAAATTAAATGTTTGGAACTAAAAGAACAACCGCAGATTAACGTAAAATGTAAATATAAAATATTGGATAATTTAATAAATTATTTATATTAAGAATATATAATATTTCATTAATTTTATTATTGTCATATTAAAATTGAATATATTATTTATATAAATATTTCTCATTTTCGTTAATTTTTTCACATCTTTTTAAATGATTCATATTCATATTCTACAACATAAACATTTTAGTTTTGAGTTCAATTACATAATTTTTATTATTTATATTTTACTTACCATATATATATATTTTTTTTATTTAAAAAAAAAAAAATAAATAGCTGGTATATACTTTTGCATTTAAAAAAAGTAAATAAATTAATTTTTTATTCTCAACTCCAACAATTTTTAAATAAGAAGCAAAATATATTTACTATTTCATTTTTTTCCATATATATACATATATATATACATCGATATTTTTACAAAACTATTTTGAATTAAATTATGAATAGTATGATAATAATAACAATAATTTATAATTATGAATAAATTAATTTTTAATATAATTTTTTATTTAAATTTTTAAATATTCAAAACAAGAAATTTTTAATTTATAATTATGTAATTAATTAATTTCTTTATAATAATTTAAGACTGGTTTAGAATAATTTCTATTTTTGAATAACATTAACAATTTACACAAAATCTTATTTTATATATACATGCATACGTAACATAAATATTATATATTGCATAATATAACTTAATGAAATTTTAAAAAATATTTCAATTCATATATATATATATATATATATAATATGTGTGTGTGTATAAAAGTAGAACCTCTAAACTTATACATAAAATCAAATCGGCTTAAAAGATAATCAAGAACCCAACTTCACTGCAGCTCTCAAAAATTAATTGACTAGCAAATTTTACAATATTTCCTTTTTTTCAATTGAGAATAATAAATGAAAGTCATTGTTAATGCAATATGTGTCACGAAAAACTCCAACCTACTTTTCGAGAAAACTATATATCTAATATATGATTAACAGAGCGAGTATCTGAGAATCAAACTATATATAATACAATATATTTTTAAGTATACAAACGTCATTTTATAACCTAACACAAATAATGTACTTTGTTGATCAAAATATTTACATACATTTTTTTTGTTTGGCTAAATATGAATTAATATAACGTAATAAGTTTACACATAAAATAATAAAACAAAACTTAAATGTATGTTTAAAAAATTTCACTCTTAATATCTTTTTTAAACAATTTGTAAACAACTATCAAAAACATTTGTATATATGAATAAATAAAAAAATAAATAATAAAGATTTTAAAACCACTTATCTATCAGATATATGTCTAACAATAAGATAAAAATCAATATTATATTAATTTTTTGCTACATTTTTTATAAATAATAAATAAACTATTCTGCAATAATATTAAAAGAAAAACTTTTCATTTATTTTAAATATATAACTTTGGTTCAATAATTATATATATAAATAATACTTGGTGTTAATACTTTATTAAAAATATATATATTAATAATTTCCAAAATAATGTTGCTGAAATATTTTTGAATAATTTATTTTTTATGTTATTTATATAAGTAAAAAATTAAATTCTAATTTTAAATATTAATAACAATAATTTTAATTACTTTTCTGTTAAAAGATATGAATATAATTATAAGTAATATTCAATACAGTTCAATAATATAATTGCAATATTTCACTTAAAATATATTAAGGTTATTTATATATTAATAATTTATGTATGTATGTATATAAATTGATGTAGATTTATGAATATTCAGACAAGAAGCAACATAATTTTCATTAGTCCTGTTTAGTTTTCATTACATTTATTTCATAATCATCCTAATCGTAGTTTACACATAAGAAAAAATAACAGAGATTCAAAATAAAATAAAGTATGATTGTAAAAAATTATGAAAAGCTGTCTTTATTCGAGATCAGTAATGTTTATAATCTATATTAAAAAAAAAATACTGTTACTTTTTAATAAATTTCTGCTGAGAAATGTCATTTGTCTTGTTGGTGTTAAACAGGACAATGACGAGTGAGATAATATATGTATATCAACCATGTAAATATTCTAGAAATATTGAATGATCATCGTAGCTGATATACCTGTATGTACGTATGCTAGAAACGGCTGTAATCACAATTCGTAAAATATAAGGTACAACATACAAAGTTCTTAAATATACTGGTACCTTCTTCTAGCCTTCTTTCCTAACTACGACTCAAAGAATTAAACGTTGCAAAAGCATTGGTTTACATAGCAGGTGATTTTCTGATTACTGCTCCCTCTCAACTTATTAATCAGTACACCAGAATTTGATTAACTTGATCCTGATTAAAAATGATTTAGTTCTTCAAAGCATAGATGGTCATGATTATATTTTCAAGAGCTCGTCACAAAATACAATAGTTAAGATATGGAATCACTTTGATTATGCTAATTTGTAATCACAAGTGGTTATAGGCAACAAGATGATATTTTTTCCTTTATAACAGTTTACATATAAAACCATCACATTTTTTTTTAGAATTCAACAAATTAAAATATTTTATTTTCGAAATGTTTAACATTTTCAAAATGTATCAAAATATTTTTAAATAATATTGTATATTTTTGCATATATATATGTTACAGCGATATATAGATTTTATTCATATGGAAACTCAGTTCCAAGGGATTCATTGGTTTGTAACTTGTTACAAATAGACTTCCATGTGGTACTACACTTTGCTAACAAGGTTGCATTCCCTATAATATACATTCCGTACTTTGCTCGCGATAACGCCACACATATGCGATTTGGCTGTGTTAGGAAACCGATGTTATTATTACGATTATTCCGTACAAGTGAGAGTAACACAATATTAGCCTCAAGTCCTTGGAAACTATCTACAGTTCGAGTCCTTATATTGCAGAGCTGCTGTGTGCTATTTAACTGAAAATAAAACTTGAATTATAAAAATGTTAGATATTCAATTATTCACCTTAGCTTTTATTAGATCAACTTGTTTAGTGTAGGGGCTTAAAATCACAATGTCCTCACACGTATATTTTGACTCATTTACCAAATAATTAGCTAATTTGTATAATTTTCTTACTTCAAATTCATTACATAGCGAGCTCTCCCAATTCGACTAACCATAATTTAATAACAATTATTTTAAAATTATTAATGAATGTTTAATTAAAAATTACCTCTGGCTTGCTTTCAGCGTGATCGTGATCGAGAAAATATAAATTCTTTTTCATTTTTCTTATGTCTTCTAAATTTTGAACTACTTTTGCATTTTCAAGATTTTTGTAAATTACAGGTTGCAGTAGATCGGCTATAATTGGACGCATGCGATATTGGGTTGTAAGTATGGAATACTGAAAATTATTTTTAATTAAACGTTCAAATAATGATATGCATCGAGAATGATTTGAGATAAAAGGTTTTAACTGCATATGGTCTCCAATCATAATAACATGTTTTGTATATGGTGTCAGGCAAGCTACCACATGAGATTCCAAAATTTCGGCTGCCTCTTCAAATATAACTACATATAGGACGGACATAATATACAAAATAAAGTCATGCTATTTATCTTTCTGTTATTAATATTAATACATTACAGATGTATTCACTTACCAACTTCACATTTTAACAAGCGGAAGAGGAAGTTAATTCTCGCTGCACATGTGGTTGTCATTGCAATAACAGATTTGTCTTTTGCTACATAATAATGAAACATAATTCTGATGGTTTGTAATTTTCGTTTGACGGAATGTAGCTCATCTTGTGCCTTCAATATTTGATAGTAACTTTCATCAGTCCCATCAAATTCGATATAACTTTTCTGTAGGATATGAAATTTCTCCTTAAATTCCATTTTCGTTACATAGTGTAAGCGTTTTAATTGCGGATTAAACTCAAAGTTATCGGTGGTATAATTCCGTATATTGTATTTATCAATTTCCGGTAATCGGGTTTGACTGCCGAAACGAACTATATTTTTAGTGTGTGTAGAAAGCTTTAGTAAAAATTTGTCTAAAGATTCATTTGTGTAAGTAATGACTACAACAGGCTTAGCAGAATTTTGAATAAGAGTCAATACTAAATGCAGTGATAGATAAGTTTTACCAGTGCCAGGAGGTCCTTGGATTAAACTAAATTCTTGCGTTAAAACACTTGTAAGCGCGTCTCGCTGCGCGGTATTTAATGATACTGAACTACTCGGTATATTTTTTAATGATTTTAATGTTGCTCCGTTTAAGTAAACTGGAGTTTTTGGTTGTATCTAAAAGAAATACCAAACATTTAGCAAATGAAACAATCAATAAACTTAAAAATATAAAATATTAATATACAATACAATCCATTAATATAAATTAATATAAATTTAGATATATTTACCTCACCATCAATAATATAATTTTTCATTCCAAAATTATTTAAATTAGATTTTTTAAAAAAGTTGTATACATTGTAATAGGGTTCAAAAAATGTTGGAGCTTCAAACATAAGAAATTTCTTTTGGTATATATTACCAATATTATACTGACGCACAATTTCAATAGACACCTAAAAGAAAAACATAAAATAATTAAATAAAGTTTTTCTATAAATCATAATTTGTCTTACAAAGCCATTATTTATAAACTTTTTATCAATATTCGCCACTGTTGCTAATACTAAGTTCTCGAATTGATTACTTGCTGTGAAACAAAGTAGAGACCCAGTCTTTAAATTTTGTAGTGCGTTCTGGCTTTTAATCGATTTTAATAGCTTTCTACCATTTTTTTCTTTCCGCTGACTACCAAGAATATCGGCAAAAGTCAATTCTTGATCAGAAAACTCTAAAAACTCTGTATTAAGTACAATGCAGACGTCATCAAATAAAACTGACGGAGCAGGAACAGTATTGGTAGCCTGCAATTGTTTAACGGCGACATGTAGTGTTCGTAAGAAATCAGTACGTAAAAGTTGTTTCTGTTCATCAACATAATTACAAACATTTTTACAGGATTCTTCTTTCAATTGCGTAGTACAAGTATTGTTTTTTATATTTTGTTCTTCTAAATTTACCAATTCCTAATAAATAAATTAATATGTTTATATATTATTATCGAGTCTTATCAGACATACAATATAAACAAACCTCGGAACATAATTCAGCTTTGTCATTAATTTCTTTGTTTTCAGATAGAATCTCTTCAAGTGTGGGGTAAATCTTAAATTAAACACAATGATTTTTTTTATATTATTGTATTTATATGTATGTGTCCCAAACCTCAGAAGTTGACATTTTCTCGCTATCGTCTGAGCAGTCATTTTCACTTAAATTTTCTTGCAAAAATTTTAATGTGCTTGCAAGTTCGATGCAAGTAGTGCGTTTTACAATGTCAGCAGAATCACTGACAGATATAGATTTTATGATTTCGTTTTTTACCTGCACTGCTTTTACAGATTTAAATATGACACCAGTTAGAAAAGATTGCAAGTAAATTTTCTGTAAATCACTTAAGATTTGATCAACATAAATTTCATCTTTCCACATCGAAATGTACTTCCGCGTAAATAATTTTGTCGCAATAATACGTAAATGTTCCAAGAACACAGTATCATTCATTACACTTCCCAATAGGTCGCTTTGAAAATCTAATAACTCCAAACTACATATTTTACCTGAGAATTTATTAAAGCAAATCATATCTTAATTACTAATTTATCTCTTATATTAATAACTAATACCAACAATACGTAAATATAATACCGCTCTTTCCAATGAATCATTCGGAGTAATTTGATCTATGAAAAAACTTGGTTCACAAGTAAATGCATATAAAAATGCCTCATGATCGGTTAAATTTGCCGTTTTTCGCAAATCACTAGTAGCAATTTTTTTGGAATGTTTTTTGTTATGAGATTCGTTAACGGAGGCATTTAATTGGCACTGTTTACTGTAATCAGCTTAAAGAAATCAAATTATTAATAATATCCATAAATAATATTTTACATACTTACAGACAGTGTTCGCAATCGTTATATGTTCAACCTTATTTTCATTCTCCTCTTTTGTTTTTGTGTTTATTTTATTGACCAGTTCATCCTCATCCTGATTAAACCAATCGTCATCAGATAAATCGTTCTCGGCCATGTTAGCTTATTATTTGTGAAGTCCCAAGTTCGCTGATTAAACTGACTCATAAACTGATCTATATTAACTACGCTCTATGCGTTGTCCACCGTTTTAAAAAAAACCATTTTATGACTTTGTATATATACTGATGTGAAACTTATTGTCTAGTTTTGAACTTATGGTGGACAATTTGTTGTATTTTACGCAACCATGCACACAATAAATGCTTATATTTTCTGATATTACTCAACTTCTGTTCAGTTGACAAATAATTTATTAAAAACAAATAATTCATTATAAACTTTATCATTTTTACAAATCATTATAACTTAACACATTTATATAAGTACTACAGTAATACAATTTACAAAATGGAAACTACCTCCATGAGTTTATTTACGGTACAACTCTACGGTTCAAAGCAGAAGAGCTTTTAATTCATATATCAATAAATTAATACATATTTACTTAATTTCAAGTTTCATTTAGCGGTTGTACAAACTTGTGAAATTTTGTTTGGCATGTTTAGCGTAGGTTGGAGTGGCAATCTTCAAGTACAAGCATAACAGATGTAATATCGCCGTTATAACTAAAATTTTGAATATTCTTTTAGTTAATGATGGATACTGACACATGAGGTGGGGGATACATTACTGCGTCAGTTCCGATTTAGTTAAAATTTCTGACTCACGTGATATATGTTCAATTTGGACTAGGTGAATTTTGTGATCTGACAAGAATGTTATGCTTGATTTGCAGTTTAGCTATCGCAACAGTAATATTAAGAAATTAAATATAAAAGAAGATACGTCTTCTATGGCAAATTTTTCTGGTTTAAAATAGTGGCTTCTGGTCTGAAGCCACTATATCAGATACTCATATAATTCGAACACCGACAAGACCAGACGCTGCCGAACCAGATTTAGATCTGAACGACTTTTGGTACTTATCAAATTATTTCTGTTCAGCATCGAAAAGACGTCGCAAGAAGCGTAAGGTAAGGAATTACCTCCATCTTTAGTAGAAATGGTGCTGATCCCATCGTATAGGTTTTCGTTATCGGAAGAAACTTCTTTGAAATTTGCAACTTCTTTGAGTAATTTTATAGCAATGTGGACATCTGCTTTGTAAGCTCAGGCTGAGCGACTCGAAATCGCAGTTTAGAACATGTTAATAAAATGTCATTGACAAGTCATTGACGTGATTGAAATACTTTTGTTTTAATTTTTCAATATAAGATAATAACACGTTTTATAATTTTTAATTATTTTCTTTTAAAGAGGTTTTTTCGAACAGTAGTGAAATACAACAACAAAAATTTATTTTTTATATTATTTTAATTAATTGAATTTTTGGCTGACCATACAGCTGTTTCGAGTATTGCCAAATACCCATCATCAGTGGTCTTTTCTTTTAAAATAGCGTTTCCTTGAGTTAATTCTTTTTTATATACATTATAGCATTCAACTTTTCCTCTTCACATGATTTTCGATCTCTTTTTCCTTAAGAGATTTTAAGTCACTATCGTAGTAACATTGATGTACGATAGCACGATGGTGTAGGAGGTGATGTTATCAGAGCAGGAGGTGATAGTGTTAGTGCAGAAGATGACGATGAAAGATGATGACCGTTAGCTGTAAATAATATGTTTTTATATTTGTCAGGTTATAAAGTCAGGCATATAAAAGTCCATTTGAACGGAATGTGTGCCATTTTCATCATCATCAGTTTACTAGAAAGCACACATTCAGCTTATTTTGTATTAGAAAATTTTAGATGTTTTTTCCAATATAATATATTATTGATATATATTATTGGTATTGAATAAATATGTATATAAAACTTACTAACAGATAGGAATATTATATGGTGAAAATTTCAGTGATTTTAGCTAGTGTTAGTGCATTTTTTACTAACTTAACTTAGTAAGTAAAATTCATTAACCATACAAAGAACTTTCGTGCTTTTTCACTTATTACGATACATAGTTGTATTTTAATTTATTAACGAAACGCGAGCCTGTAAGCGGATTTCTTTTGAAATATGAGTGCGAGTGTCACATACACTGTGCTCTTTGCGCTTATCAACAAAAAACAGCTGATATTTAAGATGCCACTCAAAGATTCTTATTTACACATGGATACATATTCTGTTTATTGTACGTTATTTACATTAGATATATAAACAAAAATAATGTATCAGCAGTTAGAAGAACATAACCGTTTAGTTAATAAGTATTTAAAAATAACATTTGTAGTAGCATTGTACTGGTAAGCAAGTTACTTCGAAGCTTAATTCCTTATCGAAAGCAACGAGAAGATCGCACTGGATTTTGGTTTTATTTGTTTTACTCATTTTAGGATCGTGTCGATATTGACTGTTTTCGTTAATAAGCTTTTGCTAAGCAGCGATATTGTAAATTTAGAGGCCCCGCTATTCGTAACTTGGTTTCAATGTGTAGTCTCAACTACTATATGCTTCACGATGAGTTGCCTTGGCAAAAAATATCCAGAGTTCATAAAGTTTCCTGATGGTAATCCTCTTGATATTGATACAGTGCGAAAGGTACGATAAATTTTTATAGCATAACAACTACTCTATAATTTATCCAAACGCAACTTGCAGGTAATACCACTTTCTATACTTTTTACATTAATGGTAGGCACAAATAATTTGTGTCTTAAATATGTTGGAGTGGCATTCTACTATGTAGGGCGATCGTTAACAACAGTATTTAATGTAATATTAACTTATATACTTTTACATCAACGTACAAGTTGCAAGAGTATATTCTGTTGTGCAGTTATTGTGTTTGGCTTTCTTTTAGGTGTGGATCAAGAAAGCCTAACTGATAGTTTCTCTTGGCGAGGCACTGTTTTTGGTGTGTTAGGTTCACTGTCTTTGGCATTGTATTCGATACGTACAAAAACAACCCTAGCGCACGTTAATCAAGAAATATGGTTATTGAGCTACTACAATAACTTTTACAGTTGTTTATTATTTTTACCATTAATAATTTTAAATGGGGAATTGGAGGCTATTATAACATATAAGGATCTATTTGCGCCATGGTTTGTTGCAGCTATGATTGTTGGAGGTATTTGTGGTTTTGCAATCGGTTTTGTAACTGCATTACAAATTAAAGTAAGTGTTTGATGTTTGGTTTATTAAAACTTATTTTATATGAAAACTATTTTCATTGTTGCAGGTTACCTCACCATTGACGCATAACATATCAGGAACAGCAAAAGCGTGCGCACAAACTATTATTGCAACACAATGGTTTAATGAAAGCAAATCATTTCTTTGGTGGGTATCAAATGTAATTGTACTACTAGCAAGTGCAGCGTACACACGTGTAAAGCAATTGGAAATGCAGTGGGCGCACAATCGCAGTAATATAGCACAAAAAGCCTAATGATTAATAATAAAATTTATGGGTATTAAATAGACAAATTAATAAAATGTTAGTTTTATATTAAATAAATTATGACTTTTCTGTACAGATGCCACAGTTTACTTGTTAACTCATATTATAACAGCAATAAGATTAAAATTTCATTAACATTTATAAAATAATATTACATTTAATGAGACATTGAAAATGGCAGAATCTATGCTTGTAAACAATTTTGTTTTAATGAAGCACAATTTAAAAGCAACAATTACGAAGTAAACCGATTTACTGTAGCTATGCACGCAGTCGGTGTTTCACTTAGTTCAAATTTATGTATAAAAATATGTTGCTTCATTGATTGTTACTAGTTTTGGTCAAAGTTTAAAAACCGTTGTCCTTTTTTACACACTCCTTTTAATTTTAGTGGTACAATATCTTTTATTCAGGAAAAACTACGAAATTGATCGACATTACTACTAATATTACATATACATCACAATCTCGATAATATTGACCTCTAAAATATTTACTAAGAACTAAGAAAATGCTCTAATAGATACTGTAAACTACTAAGTATTGAATATATGTGTGAAGAATGTTTGTAATTCGAATATGTGAGATTTTATTAAAGCATATCTTAAGCCCCAGAATTTATCCATTAAGATATAACTTGTCTGTTTTTAATCAATTTAACCAATTTTCAGTAGTTGTTTACTGTATGTACCATAAAATTTATGACCAATATAGTAGAGATGAGGAAAAAGACTTTCGAATAGCGTTTACATATTACACATATTTTTCAAAACATTATTAAACCCTTAACCATTTTCTATTCCAGAACGATTAATTACTTTAAATTTGATCTTAATTCGCACTCTATCATTCACTCTTTCATTCTCGTGTCGTTCTCAATTCTCAATTCTCGTGTAAACTGTTTAAAAACAAATCAAATAATAATCAATGACGTCGTAGAAGTTATTAAATTAAAAATAACTTTATTTAACAAAAAGTTCACATATATTTGCCATTAATTAACAGCGGCTAATTGTTGGTCTTCGTTTGTATCTTCAAGTTCAGCTTCAGATTGAACAGTTGAATGCGTGCTGCCGGATTTTGAATATAATTCTGGTACATACAAAAATGGATTAATTTTTAACAATTCGCTACTAGGCGCACTTTTTAGAAACACTTGTGTTATGAATTTGCCGTCACGTTTTGGACGTACAGAATTTACGTCCTGTAGTAATGCACTTAAGTTTTCTTCTAAGCATTTTGTTTCCATATCTAAGGTACCAACATTTGTTGCAATTAATGCGAAATTCTGTTGATGTTCATCTTTAACAGCTTTATAACTTATGCCATTTGAAAATTTTGTTATCATTTCACCTAAGTTAGTGCCTAAAGTCTCACTTTTAGGATTTGGAAATTTACGTTTCATTAAACCACGTAATGCAACTAATTCAGCTAGTATGTTGGGATGTGCTATAACAAACTGGTAATCAGTGAGTAGTAGTTCTCCATCGGTTATATCTTTAATTAATTCAATTCCACCAACAAGGGCAGCACCAGCAGCTCTAGCTTCAGCAATTTCTTTCTGAAAAGAACAAATTTTGATACCATATAAAATAAATAAAATTATTTTAAACCTACTTGGCCTTTCGTAAAAACCATAATTTTACGATCTTCGCCATGATTGAATTTATGCTCTATCATAGCAATGCGCTGAAAGTTATCTACAAATCGTGTGCTTTTCTCTGCTTGCATATTAAGTTGAATATTAACTTCTAACGGCGCGTTTGGAACATTATAAATTGTAGGATGATGCGTTTCTCTATGGCACTGTATAGCCTCTGCGACACTATAAATTGGTCGCTGATAATATTTCATAACATACACGTTATCCTTTGGTATCTGCTTCCAAGAATCACTTATATGTTTATCGAAACGTTGTATATTAATCCTAAAAAAAATAAATGTTTCATGATGCGAAAATATTTATTTCAGTTTTATTTACTTTTTTGAACGTTGATTGTGTGGTATAAAACCCACTTTTTTAACTTCCACTTTAACTTTCTTCTTACGAGCTTTCTCGCGAGTACCTTTGCGAGCCGCATCACATACAGCCGACGTAAATAAAGCCCGTCGAGTGACTTCGGCAAATAACGTTTTTACTGTTAACATTTTACTGATAATAAATATGATAAGTACGTAATTTTAATTATATATTCCTATTAAAATCACACACGAGTTGCAAGAATTGTATAACTTTGTGATACTTCCCGTTGTGCATCCAATTTATTTATCAGCTGTTTGTCTTCACACATTTTAAACAGTTTGAAAGGTACTGTATTTTGTGAAAAGTGTTCATAAAAATTGTAATGTACTTGTGATTTGAAGTATTCGGTTCTATTGCGGGTAATTGTTATTTATGAGTGGTTTTTGAGAACATTCGAGTTTTTGACTCGTTTTCCTATCAATAATATTTTTTTACTTTACTTAAATCTAAGTATATTCTACTATTCCAAACCAAACCCATGTTATCTATTAATGTTCAAGTCAAGTCAAAAGAAATTATATACTACATAAAAGGTCTGTTCCACGAGCTACTCGTAGTAAAACTCAAGTAAAACACAAGTACAAACTGAGAGCGTAATACAAATAAAGTGTCAAATTACGCTCTTTATACTGATTTTCATGAAACAGCTTTGTGTAAAGTCTGGTGAGAACACCAGTGCCGCTTAAATAAACAACACACAAATTTAAATTGAAACCAAAACAGCTGATTCATGCATCAACACAAATTTTACTTGAAATAAAAGTCTGTGTAGCATTTTCAATTTTCGACAGGAATGTTACGCTTTCTCAGAAGCTCTCGTTTACTCGAAAATTTGCTGGTGCAACGAAAATTGTGTTACTCAAAGTTACTACGAGTAGCTCGTAGAACAGACCTAAAATTTACGAGTACAGTCTGTGTAGCATTTTCAATTTTCGACAGTGATGCTTAAGGTTTTCATAGGATTTTTAAGGTTACTAATATTTAATCAGCGTTATTATGTAGAGCAAATGTGCTATTAAAATGTTTAATTTAGTGGCAACAAAAATGATAATCAATATCTCCAATAGTACTATGATTACTTAATTATACTTCTTGGTTTTAACAAAAGAAGAAAAAGACATGGTAGTGTTGATTTAAAAAAAGCTGCTTGTTTATAAAAATATCTTTGTATAAGTACATTAATTTCGCTCATTTTAGAACTAAGAGTATACAATATGGAATAATTCGGCAAATTCCTTATTACTTTGGAATGTATGTTTTGTTTTAAGAGAAGTGAACAGCCAAGTGTAGTCTCCATATGCGTAACTCGGTAGAGTTCCTATGTTTTAACGTGTTTTTATAGTTTTAACAAAAAAAAATTATAATTTTCATTAACTTATTCTATTATTTATTTTAAAGTAGTACATAGCCTATTTGAATATGAGCGAAGGTTGTTGGGGAATCAAAAAACATGCTACAAACCAAAAAAATAAATGTTTCTGTTATGTTAGTATATCACCTTCCTTTTCTTCACTCATGGTAATCTTAAATATGATTATGAATCAAGTGCCTAGTTAAGTTTTAATTGACAAGAAAAACACACTTTAATAATGCAATCATTTAAATTAACAATTAATTGTAAAACAAAGTAGAAGAAACCTGGTCCCGCCATTATCAGAACGACTGTTAGTTATTCCTAAAACTAAAAAAAACTCTAAAGACTACTGAAGAACTTTACAATATCCTTTAGTTTAAGTCAGCAGAATCCTTTTGGTTTGATAAAAGCCAGTTAGAGTTGCTAGATTCGTATCAAAGTTGCTAAAGTTGCTAAAGTTGCTAATAGAGAATCAGAGGATACGAGCAGAGAAAATGGGGACATAGTCCACACTTCTTTGCACAAAATCTGCAGATGTCAGCATTCTTTCATCTTATCAACTTCATTCTAATTTTTTGAGAATTTTATTTAACATTTGATAAAAGTAATTAAATTAGAATAAAACAATAAATTTGTACTTTACTTATTGGATTTATGTTGGAAGTTAGAATGACATGTTCTGGTAGTAGACATAATTAAATGTGTTTATCAATAGTTCAGTTAATACTGACTGGTATATCGAAGAAAATCACTGAAATATTCAAATATTTTGGTTATTTAGTATATACTCGTATTACGCCAAAAAAGTTGTTAGAATGAACATATATAAGTAGCGTCCGATCAGATAAACCGAATCACTATTATTGAAGCCTCACAGTCGAAACTCATTTATTTTTAAATCTTTATTGGCGAAGTACTTTAGAATGGAACGCAAAGACTCGTGAAAGCTTTTTGCTTTTGTTTAATGTTTTTCTTTTTTATAAATAAATTCTTTCGGAAGATACTTCTTTCTCTGAAAATCTGACGGAATTTACACAAATCAAATCAAACCCATGGAGACGGTGATGGTGAGCGCACCAATTCGGATACTTTTGAAATCGGAAAGATCGCGATATATTTCAGCGTGGTGAAGTACTCGTATCAGAAGTTATTAGAATATATTATTATGAGCAAAGTGTTTCGGGAATTTACACAATCTCTTCATGGTTAGATAAACCGTAATTATTTAACGAATTTATCACATCGAAGTAATTATTTTTTTAAAAGCGTTTATTACATATTTAAAAAAAATACAAAGTAAAGTGAATACAATTCTAAAATAAACGAATTTCTTAAAAATAATTGTGTTATGCATGTTTCAAGTATCTATACATTTTTATTTCATTTATAATTTTTTTGGTTCAGTTTCTCTGTGTACGTGTGTGTGTTCTGTAAAATGAAAGAAAATTTATGTGATTAGTTTTTCTAAAAGTGGAAACTAAAGTGTGTGTATTCAGTAGAGACCGCGATGGATGGAGGCAGTACAAATCAACTATTGAAATTGGCTATCAAAGAGAGTGGAACAGGCAGCAAGTGGGAGAGGAAAGTAGAGTGAAAGTGAGGGACTCTTCAGCAAATAGCGATATTTTGTTTGATAGCATTTTACCCAAGTTAACCCAAATCTTTTATAAATTATATGCCAAAGACATTTGTTACAATGCAGAAGGGGTGAGAGGTATTGAGACTTTTAATAGGTGCAAATTAGCAGATAATGTATTATAAATGATTTCATGCATCATTTCTGATAAAAATGCTGTGGCATTTTAGTGTTATTTGCTGCAAAGTCTAAACAATGAAAATGTATTTACTTAATAAAAAATTACTTAATAGATTTCATTTTCTTGATAAGTCCTTTTTTGCTCAATGGCCGATATCCAACTGATTTTCAAAATAACACTTAAGTAATATTTTATAATCATTCGTCATACAATATTTTTACAACTCGTAAGTTTTATTCTCCTTTGATTACATGGATTTAGAACGCAATATATTTATCGATTCTTTTATCATCGATAGCTTTTCATTATGTCGTTTAAAATTATTGTTATTCGACATCATTAGAAGTCGAAGTGAGTTGTGACTTTATTGTGTTAAATACATTTAAAGCGATAACTATATATGATGTTATATATCGACGTGTAAACTTATAAACAGTTTTTATCTCTATGAATTATGACTATTTATAAATATATATAATTGATTAGTTTCAACTTATCTTATGTCCTATAGTCAGATAATTATTAAAAATATGGCATATCAAAATCATAAATCCATAACTTGTTATCTCTATTAGTTACTATAACATTATAATACTGTTACATTATTGTTATAACTGAATACTGTCTAGAAGTTAGGTATATCGACGATTAGGAACTCAATTGAATAACTAATTGTCCTATTTGTGGGTTAGGAAAGGAAGAAAAATTTGTATATGGAGAAAAGGTTTAGGATATGGTATGCCCGATTTGCACGAACTAAAAGCAATCCCTCTCGTGTGCCAGACCGTCTCTACCCTGGAACGTCCCTGTGTTAGTTACCCATTAAAAATTGTTTTCTTCGTTAGCCTACGTCTAGGCCTCGCTTAGGTTTATTTGTTTGCCTCTTTGCCGAAATTAATCATTGTAAAGACCATATTTTTATATGGTCTATGCCGATCCAGTTTTTTTCAGATAACATTATCTTCGTTGTATTATCTTCGACGTTTATTTCACCAACTTTGTTTCAAGTGATGTTTTTTCGGTGTTCCATCTGTTGCATTTGAAGATGGTATGTTCAGCGTTGTTTTCGTCTTAATTACCGTATCTACATTACGGATCCTTTCCTTCGGCAATGCAGAAAAGGTGTTTTTGAAAATATTCATGACCAGAAAGGAATTGGGTTAGATAATACTTTACCTCGCCAGTTTTCTTATTTGACCATTTCGCTACATGTGGGATCTTGCTGTCCAACTTTCAATGCTTTATAATAGCTTAGCCTAAATTGAATCAATTTAAATATATAACCCAACCATTTAAGTTCAACCTGCCGCTTTCATTTTGGCCATACAAAACAGGAATAGTTAACCAAAATGACAGTTCTAAATAGTAAATCGGAGCTTTAGGAAGAAATCACAAATTTCCGTTAGAATCAGAATCAGAAGTAATTATAGACTTTACAAATTTTTGAAAAAATGCAAGTGTTTTAATATATTTTAGTTTATTTTTAATTGAAGGCAATGGTACGGTTTTTATGAGTATAAATTTCACTCCAGCGTGAAAGCTATTCAACCGTTGCCTTAAAAATGAGTATTTGAAATATTTTTGCGCATTATTATTATTACATATTATATAAATATTGCATATATTTGATACAAACTTGTGTACATCTATTAAAACGTCTAAAAGGCCTTTGAGTCACGTAACAAACTCCTTTTATTGAACTCTTTTCAGAAATTGTTTATTCAATAGAAGAATAATTCGGTTATTAAATTTCCTACATTTTAATATATATTTTTATAAATTTTAGAGAAAGCACGTCTCCATGAATCAACTCAGCAAAGTAAAAATTATTTTTAGTAAAAACTGTTTAACATTATACCCGTGCAATTATACAGTTTACACTAGGAAAAAATAAGTTTGTCATGACGTTTGTATAAACGAGATGTCAGAAACTATAAATCATATGATATATTCTTGATCAGATGAACTACATATCCGTCTAACAATCTATCAGCCTAATCTTTTAGATTTTTATGCAAGGTTTTATTTGTAAAAGCAAGCAGATGAAGTCGACTATATAAATTCATAAGTCCACTATATCTTATAATTTCCATAGAAACGGGCTTTTTAAATGGGATATTATTTATAAATAAGTACTTATACATTAGATCCAATTTCATATTCTTAAAACTATAAAATTAAATATGTAACCCATATATATATATATATATATATACCATTTGATTCGATAGCCATTAACTAATCATTAGGATGTAATAAATTCGTTATCATGCATTTAAATAAAATTTGAACAGTACATCACTGAAACATATATCGTACGAACCCATGTAATTCACAAATACCTATTTTATTTAGTTCAGAATAGAAAAATTCCTATTTACTTTGCATATGAAATTATATGAAAGCATTTGAAATCAGTGTTTAGGTTAAAAAACGTCAGTCTAATTGGATGACTCCAATAAATTCTGAAGAACCTGACAGCGTGAAATAGTTAATATACTAATATAAAAATAAATTGTAGACATATACGAGTATTACAACAGAGATAATAACATATTTTAAATAGTTTGCCACAGTTACAAATGGGGTACTCACATTTATAATCAAGGTAGGTTTAGTGACACAAACCTTTTGCATATTAATATGGGTTGAGAGACTTATGAGCTGTCAGCAGAAATTCAGGACTTACACAAAACTCGCAGTTAAATTTTTTCATAAAAAAAGTTAGAATCTGCATTAGTTCATGTATTATCGTTGTGATTATCGTTTTATTTCCATATATCCTGTCAACTACGCTTTACAGCCAGCGAAGAAATATTTCCGTCACGTCTACATTCAATATCAGCTTCAATCAATAATACGTGACAGTAACATAGTAGTAGTAAACCTTTTTTTACATTAGTTCAGTGTTCTCAATCTGTTCAAAAGTGGAGCTCGCACCAAACCTGGCATTTATAGATTTGCTTCATATTTCTATTATGACTTAACTAGTCACTAGATATTAATCTTAAAAAAAAAATAAAAAATAATCTTCATAACATATTTGTCAGTGTAGTATTTATGACTGGCTAAATAAAGAGTGGACGTCAGATCAAGAAATCAAATGTTGAATAGAGATAAAACTGGTATGCAATAGCAACATCAGCATCAACTTACGTATCCGCTACGTTAAATCCCATGTCTGATCCATTCTATACTATGTCTTAGAATCTTGAAATTTAAAAATCCTAACAATGAAGAAAATCGCATCGTTTAAAATGTGGTGCTACAGGCGTATTCTGAAGATTCCTTGGACGAACAAAATTTCAAATGAAGAAGTTCTAACAAGATTAGGAAAAGATAGAGAACTCTTAAAAACTATCAAAATAAGAAACACGAAGTATATTGGTCATATATCATATCATCCGGAGTGATATACTATGATATAGTATATCATCCGGAGTCCAAAATATGAATTGCTGCAACTGATTGTGGAAGGCAAAATCGAGAGCAAACGCGGCAGAATGAGAAGAAAAGAAATGTCTTGGTTGAGGAACATCCGACACTGGACAGAGTTAAGAACGATTAGAGACTTGTTACATATTGCTAGAGACAGATAGAACTTCAAAAACATTATTTCTAACATATTATAATTTATATGATTTTATAAGATTCAATTTTTGAATAAACAATTAAAAAAGAAGAAGAAGAAGAGTACCTATGACTACTGTTTATATAGGCTTTTGTTAATCGTAAATTTTTCTTACCATTAAAATTGATCCAAAAAAATTTCTTTACTATGAAGACATTTTTTAATATTTTCTCTACACTGTTTCCTCTAGAAAATTTAATTTTTTTATAAAAAAAAAAATTTTAAAAAATTGAATATATGTGTTTACATAAAATTTGTATACAAAATTAATGTTTATACAATATTTCAAATGAAGCATCCCAATTCAAATTCATAATTGAACACTCGCAATGAAAAAGTTGTACAAATTGTTTGTGTTTGTGTTCAACAAATTGCGTACATTTTCGCAACAACAAATTTAATTTGTTTAATTTTATGTTTTAATCGAGTTAAAAAAATTATGAAATGAATTATATGTATATCTATATATACTTTTGTATAGACATTTTGTATGTAAGAAAAGTATTTAGCACATGGGTATGAGGTTTGCGTGATTGTTCGGGTGTTTAAATTTAGTGCCATGAGGGTGAATGACTTACGTGGTCATGATCGACTATTCGTCAACTAATACTAATATTATTTTTTAGGTAATATATTAAGGGTAAAGCTTCTAAATGGATAAATCAACTCCAGCTTATTCAACTGTGCAGACACATTCCACATCGCGCACACCGTCGCGTCGATCATCCAAAACATTTTACCGTACTGAGTCATTACCGTCTCCGCCACCGCCACCAGATCTACGTGAGAAGAGTGAGGAAATCTTTTTCAAGTATCCACCAATCAGAAAAGATTTACCTGTAACTTACGAAAAGCTACTTGATTTTGAGAAGCGACAGGATGAATTCAACAAAACCTTGAATAATCTGATAGAGCATGGCTGTCAACTCAAACAGAATGTTGTGAGCCATGACACATCATCTCAAAATATTGATGAAGTATTAAAGTGTGCGTGCTGTCACCAAATACGTGAAGAGTGTACTAATTTCATTGAACCATTGCATCGACGATTGGAGAACTCCATAACAGGTGCGTTAGCTGCTTATGGGGCCGTTGAGCAATTATCACGCATGTACTCAATATGGGATAAATTTCTTGATGCCGAAAGGAAATGGCATCGACAGAAAGAATGTTTAAATTATGTTAATTTACTACAAGAGAAAATGTCAAGGGTATGTATTTACGGCGTATATTCATATGTCTACTACTAATTGACTTCTTAAAGGCACAATCAGTCAAGGACGCAAAACACAGTAAATACATCGCAGAAGCCGATGCAGACTTTGAAAACACTTTGGCTCTATTAGAGACCATATTAACGAAGAATCCGTCTATCAAGAAAGCAGACTTAAAGCAGTAAGTGTATAATTAATAACTAAAAAACTATTGTCATATTGTCATAAAAACTCTATTGCCATAGAGCCTCTGTTCTAAGTTTGAAATGAACTTCGTTATGGAAATAGGCAACCAAACCATGTCAAGCATAATTTACGTTGTTCTACTATTTGTTAGTTATGTTATTATGTTATACTAGCTGCTTTTCGTTCCATTATTCTTTTAAATATCAAACTGCTCGGAAGAGACCCCAGCGATATCACATTCATAATTTTTCATTTCACAATCTAAATCAAATCAAATAATTCCAGCTATTAACGTTCTACCATAAATAGAAACATTTGAATAGTAAAGCCACCGGCTATTAGTCCTAAAAATTATTATATTTTTTAATATTGAAATTATTTATACAGATGTTTTTTTTTTAATGCTATAGCACATCTGTCTATCCTATTCTGTCTATTGATACTATTAGCTAGAAACTTTACTCCGTTTAACCATTTTTGAAGCTGTTACCTAGCACTTTGATTTAACTAATTTGGCTATATGTATTCGTATACGAGTGCATAAGCATATATTGCTTGTGAGTTTAGGGTAAAGAGATTTACTTCGCATTCAACAATTCCTGATAGTAGTTCTATAACTAGATCTTTCTTGACATATACAATATTTAATCTAGCCTCAATCTAGTATTCTTTTAGTTTATGTGTACCAACGTTAATTATATAAGTTTGCTTTATCTTAACATCATTATTATTATTTTTGTTATTATTATTATGTTATTAAATTGTAATTAATATATTCCAAGAGTCGAAGGTCTTAGCTGCCATTACTTTCTAGTCCCTTAAATATTTTATTTTGGTACATCTATGTTATATATACATATATATATATTTAGTAGAGCAAACTTTTGTAATAATCACATATAATGATTTATTATTTACAGACAACGAGAACGCAGCAAGTCGGTCGCTTTATTAGACGAGCACGAGACCAAAAATGTGAATTCCAGACAACGTTTACTTCGTCGTCAAAGTACCTACAGTGATGGTAAATCAAAAGTTTCGAAGTGGACTAAAGTAAAGGCAGCTTTTAAATGGGAGCGAGCCAATGTTCCTGCATTAATGGAGAGCAATAAAGAAAGCACCAATAATGTTGGACTATTGCCCATTAATCATGAAGTTGCAAGGTAAAAATTTGTTCTAAATGTGAAATTGAATAAATCAATATGACCATAACCATTGTAATTATTGGTGATGAAATTATTTTTTAAAAAAATTAACGAACTCTTATCTCTTTCTTACTTTGAAGATTAATTTTTATATATTATTATAACTTCATATATACTGTCATTAATTCCGTCAATTAAAAATAAATGTTATTAATAAATTCGTATTTTCTTAAATAAAATAAAATAAAATAAAATAAAATAAAATAAAATAAAATAAAATGAAATGAAATATAATCATTATCAATTATATTTTTCTTAGATATTTACGGGTACCAACAAATCAATGTGGCGGCAGCAGCTCTGCTGATAGCATAATGAGTTCATCTTCTGGGCATATACTAAGCGAAACTGGCACACCAGGCACAATTAGTTCAGCAAGTTCAATGGACGATATAGAAAACAGTTGCAGTGGGAACACAATCAGTAAGTATTTCTGTTTGTATTTGTATTTTTAGAGTAGCAAAAAAATTATATTATTTAAAGGACGAGATTCTACCAAAAGTAATGTCACAACAGGAGACGATGGTGAACTAATTGCATTCGAATATCAAAAATCGGAATCATATGGTGAAAGTGATAGTCAAAAAATTGGCAAGAATGAGTCAAACATTCGTAACCTAGTGTTTCCAAAATCAAATTCTAATAAATCTTTACGAAAAGCAAAAGCAGTTCCAGAAATCGAAGTTTTACCTGAAGATGTCGCTGTGGACATAAAAATTCCAACAACTAGAAAGAAAGCTAAGCTACCTCCAAGTCCACTCAATCTTAATTTAAAACAGGTAATATAGTCGCAAAACTAACTTTCGAAAAGAAAATCTCGAATATATTGATTTCAGGACTTAAGTGATGTAGATTCTTACTACTCACCAAATTCACTGAGAAGTCCAAAAGAAGGCACACAATCCTTAAACCGTAATAGAAAAGTTCATTCTCCTGGCAATTCTTCCGTGCCTAGTAGCCCGTCTCGACACTCCGATTTTTTTGTAGGATTTGGTAAGTTAATTACTTAGCCAATGCTTAACAAATTGAAATATATTAAAACTATATATGAAATGATTGCATTTTTAAGAGAGTGAAGATTTATCAAGTGGTGATTTTTCTGAACCCGTCACACCTAGCAGAAAAACTTTCCAACAACAACAAGATGAAATCAACCTTAAATATCAAACATTGCGTGCCAAGTTGGATATGGAATTTGAAACTAAGCGAAGAGAATGGGAAAAGTTGAAATCAAATCCAAATACCTGTCGAGGTATATTTTCATAAATATTTTTCAAAGAAACATATTCCACAAAATGTTTTCAATTTCTAGCTTTAACACTGATCAGTCCTTCAATATCAGAAGAACATTCTCCCAATCAAGTAATAAGTTCAAATTTATCAGCGAAGTTATTGGAGGAAAACTTAACACCCGATTTTAAGAAGAAATTACGTAAGTGGCGGGTAAAAAAACAAATCTCAGTTGGTGGCTCTCATGCACAACATCAACCCCCGACTTCACCAACACAAATCCCGAAAATAGATTGGAACTTATGGAAAACAGGTCAAATTAAATTAGAGGGCCAAGGTTTAACTCCGATGCCTGATCAAAAAGATTTACCAGAAGATTTTCAAAAGAAATTAGGTATGAAGAAATAAATCCATAAATTATTTAAATTCTTATGTAATATATACATATATGGTACATATTATGGACGATTTTGCAATTTAGCAAGAGGCAATGAAATTATTCTCGTTGTTTTTAAAAATAATAAAAGCTGTACATAAGAGTAACGAATATTTACATAGCTTCTTTCACAAATCTTATATTTTCACTAACTTAGAGTTTATCATTAATGTTGCGGTAATTGTTTTTATTAAAACATATATCTATAGAGTTAATCCTGTAGACGTGTTGTAGATCTCTTCTATAATATTTGAAACTTAATTTCAGAACAATGGAACAAAATAAAGCGTAGCGGTGGTAATGATTCTCTTAAACGACTTACTAAAGTTGATATTGGCTATCGAAAAGTTACAGATGAAGATCGTGGAACAAGTGCAGAAAAAGATAAACGTACGGATAAGCATAAAACACATGAGAAGGACAAATCAGAAAAGTAAGAGTATTGATTTAATTATATAGTAGGAAGCATTAACATATGTATCTGTCAATAAGGTTGGCAAAACTTAAAGCAATTGTGAATGATCATCCCGCTAAGAAGATTGAGGTTAAGACTTCAGCAGGTGTTATGAAATTTGAAGGAATATCGAGAAAGTTCACACGCAAGTTATATGAATGGGAGAAAGCGCGTGGTATTGGACCAGAAGCTTCAACATTTGCACTTTTACATCCCGGATATTGTCCGATTGATGTTGGCAGAATCACAAAGGAAACTCATAATAGTAAGAATTAATAATCCCCGACATCGATTGTATTAATAAAATTTATTTCAAATAGTTGCTGAAAACTCTCCTACACTAAGTCGTTCACTTTCACTGGATAGTATTGCGCCCAATATGAATTTGCCGATTATTTCACAACAAGCCTCAAGTCTATCACTCAACGATGTCAATGATCTTAAGGAAATGGAAAGCGGTATAAGTAGTTCAGGTCAATTACTAGAATCTGAATTTAAAAAGTTCGAAGAACCTGAAGCAGTTATGGTTGAAGTTGAAGATCATATAGTGGAAACAGCTTCACCGTTGATAACTGCCAACACTTTAGTGGAACATCAGACCCCTGTGTATAAGTATGAAGAAGTGGCGTGCAATGATTATTGGTAATTAAAATCTTTTGTTATTATTATAATTACATAAGTTATTTCCAAAAGTATTTGTAACCTGATTTCAATTTTGTATTAACAACAGTAACACAAAACGTATTCAAAGCTACGAATCTCATACAAATTTAGCGCCTTTGCTGGCTGCTCTGAAACGCACAGATGAAATAATCGCTCACTTAGAAGAAGCAGCACATGGGACCGGTGAATTAACAGAACTACAAAAATGTAAATGTTCACTTCTGTACATCCGCAGTGTGTATCCATATTATACTGAGAATCTGATGAAGTCAAGTGTTTTGAATGCGATATCCGACGTCCAAATCGAACTAGGGCGCTTGAGTGAGCTGGTAAAGCATTACCTATATATATGTAAGAATTTTTTAACAACTTATATGTTTTGTAGAGTGAAAAGTCCCCATTGAATGAAGCATGTTGTCAGGAAATTATGGAAGAACGCTTTATCACATACAAGGAAGAAATAAGAGGTTTGCATGAATCCTTGGAAATGCTGCATCAAAACATAAGTAATTCTTTGTAGAAATTTTTATTCAAAATTCGATATAACCATATTATTATCACAGCTGTTGGCATTAAACGCTATCCTAAAGACATAGTACCAGATATAAATATAACATCTGATGATGGACATAACGCTCCGATTCATGCAGTTTTTGTTCTCGATTCTAGTAATCCAGGTCAAGAACCTTCAGTTGTAACAATGTGTAGTGCAGAAACATCAAAAATCGATCAAATGAATAGCATTCGTTCTCTACGTAATGTAGCTGAAAATTCTGTTTCCAACAACAGTCACAACAGCAACATCAACAGTAACAATAACAGTAACAGTCACAGCAATGGTAATGTAATAACTACTCCCAGTAGTTCGAGTGTCGCAGTGAAAAAAAAACTACGTTTGCGTAAAATGGGTTCACGTCAAAACAGCAAAACCGAAAGTGATAGCAGTGATAATGAGACGCAGAATATTGCCGACACACCCCGTCGTCTAAAGCGGAAAAACTTTCGTTTGAAACAAAGGTCCCTAGATGAAGATAGTAGAAAAATTGATGAACAAAATTGTAATCCCATTGCAGACGATATGGTTTATGTTCTAAAAGTAAAACCTGGTAAGCCAATCGAGCAACTTCAAAACGTCTTAGATACTGAAAAATGTAACTATAATGTCGCTATACCCACTTTAATGGAACCCTATTCACTGCACCCAAAGCAAATGGAAGGTGAAAAGGATATCCATAATTCAAACACAAACATATTCGTACAAACCAAGAGAAAAATATTTACGACAATCGACAATTTACCGAACACCATCGATGGTATAGCAGTTATATCGGAGGATATCGACAATCCTTCTCAATCTGACAAAAATAATATTGACATTAATCGTGCAGAGCATCAGAGTGACAAAGAACTGATCGGTACAATTGGTAAAGGGAGTGAGTCAAACAATTTTGAAACCATACAACCGCGTCTGCTACTGCGTAAATCCCTTAGTCTAATAGAAATCGGAGCGAAAGAAAATGACGATGAAGTCAAATATTACAGCAATGAAGATGTGAGAAATCAAAAATCTAAATCGAAAAGCAAGGTCCGCCCGCCATTGGCTTCCGATAGTTTTAGAGTTATAAACAAAAGTTATATTGGACTTCCTAAAGATGTATTAAAGCTTACGATTAATACAGTGCGAAAACCTCATCTTTATAAGAAGAACTCAGATAAATTTGCTTTACTTCATGCCAGGCATAATAATGGCGGTACAATTAAAAGAATTGAAACTAAGTTTTCTAAATCTAATTCCGGTACAGCTGTGGATCAAATAAATCTACTAACACCAACCAAAATCAATAATGGCACTTTAACTGACTGTCGCACACCAGAACGAAAGTCTTTAACGCCAACAATAAATCCCGTAACATTTGAGTATCCAACAACAATCTGTTCGGAGCCAACAACTCCACTTTTGGAGCAAATAAATCGACCACATACGCCTTTGTCAGAGCGTGCACAGCGCTTACAAAAAGCAAAAGAGGACTTTCTGCAAGGTACCGTACCACGTGTCACACCACATTATAAGCGTCGTGATGAAATTGTGCGTAACGATACTTGGGAACAGTACAGACGCAGTGATCACAGTTTAAGTTCTGCGACTGGAGATGAAAATAATCTTGGTAAAAGTCTAAGCGTCGATACAATAACAGCAGAAACAACGACATTATCGGATGCTGGTACAGATCAGGATTTTCTTGGTTATGACTCATTACCACGACATTCATCTGTCAGCCGCTCAGGAAAAATTTCTAGTAAACTTGGTTTTGCTACGCTCGCTTCTAAGTTTCGACGGGTAAAAGGTAAGAAGGAACCATCAACTGGCAATGGATCCAGTAGTGCGCTTTCAGCTTTATGTCGCCAAACGTTATTGGCTGATGGCATAGCAATACCACAGATGATTAGTACCAATGCGAAACCAGGAGAATGTGTTATTAAATCACAATCTTCACCACAAGCTATTTCGGCCACAGCTTTAATGCCCCATCAAAGGCGTGAAAATGAACGTTTAAATAAATCACAAAGTGAACAATATGTTAAACCCCAAAAGGAAAGTTGTGTCTAGTCATTATAGGTAGTCAAAAACTCATAAGAACATTTTTGTAAGAAAGAAATAAAAAACTTGTAAAAATAATTTATACAGTCGATATAAACGATATGTAGGTATATATATATTTCTTAGATATGTGTAATATATGGATAGGTATTATCGCGCTGCAAATAATTTAGTTTGCGATTAGAAATTAGTTTAGACTGCCTACCAGTTTCTAATACAATAGATAATGTTTTTCAATCAACAATATTTAAAACACAAATTTGACAGAAATACGAAATAATATTTAAAGTTTTAATGATATGCTCAAAATCTAGTCATTTATGTAGAATTATATATCTATTTGCTATTTTTTGTATGTATTAACTTTTTGTACAATGTTTAATGTTTTTTTATTTAATATTAATATTTTTATATTATACGTATAATAAAAGTGAGTTTGTTAAACTCTTCCGAAAAGTTAATCATTCTGAAGCATTTATACAGGTATTAAGTTTAATAATATGGAACAATATTGGCAAAGATAGCCACGTTAAATGAAGATTCTTTTCAGATCCCAAAACTCACCTGGTGCAAATTGGACAGGATTCTGGCAAGTCAGCTATTGCAACTAAAGCGGACCAACTCAGTACTATGGTATCAGGTACTGTAGATTTGTAGATGAGAGGGACACTGCTCTGTACCTCATGTGTCAGGGCCCATCATTGGTTAAAAAAAGATTTAATTTCTTTATGGCTCGTTTTCGTACTGCCCTGATAAGGCTGTCAAATTTTTAGGTTGGTTCTGTTTTATTCGAATGTGCGCGCCTTGTCATAGCGACGTTGTTTACGCACAAAATGTTTGGAAATTCTACCTTTAATGTGGTTCTCCAGGTCTAGTCTAGGGGCGTTTTCAATCGAACTTAATCTAACCTATAGCACGCTATCTGCCTTCTTGTTGGGATTTTCGCAATAACCAAACAAGAGAACCCGAAAAACTACATCGACTGAAAAGAACAAAGCCAATAGATTTATCTAGAAAGTGTTATATTGAAACTGATTAATATATAATGGATTGTACCATAATCCATTATTGCGAGAAAATGTATTGAGTACTGTATATGTATTATCATATATTGACAGATGTACACATACTATTGGAAGTTAAATAAAAAAATATTCGGATTTTCAGTCCAAATATTTGTAGTGTAGATTTTAATATCGTCGTGTCGAGAATCTTTCATGTATATATCATATATTCATATACATAAATATCTGTGTTAATAGATTGGTATACTTACATAAATTGATACTTACACTTAGTTCAAACGATATTCAATATTAACCTTTTTTTGATCGTTAGTTTAAATTAATTTATTTCATTTAATGGTCATTAATAATAATGTACCTGAATGTGCCTTTTGCTTCGGATTAAACATCAAAGCATTCACAACGAAAATAGCAATTTTCAAAATTTTAATACGTTTTCCTGACCATCTGGCACATCACGCGCGCAGGATCATTTCAAACACGTGTTCACGACAAAATCTAAGGTAGACATAGACACTTAAACTTAAACTTTATTAAGATTAATAAAAAAATACTAATACATATATTGAAATTATGATATTTGTAAAATAACTGTAGTCATTAGTATTAACTATTAGCAATAGTTCTAATGATTTTTTATGAATTGTAATATTTATTATATGGGAACATGTATATATATACTCATTATTACTATGTTGAGCCTTTTCCGAGTAAGTGGATCTGGGCACTTTTACTCTTTGATAGCTGGGGAATTTCTGCAGAGTCCTACCCATCTCACTGACTAATTTGTGTATTCCTCATAAGCTTCGTGATTATTCAATGACTGATCTAAGATATGCGTACAGCCCCGTGATTACTCTAAGATTAGGGTATACAAAGTAGGGCAGCCTGTCCGTTTTCGCATATAGCTTCTGTCCCTTATGAATTTTTTGACCAGATCTATTCTAAGGTCTCTTAGCATGTCATTCGTGCGGATGTACCATGGCACTTGGGAGAGCTTTCGAAGAGCCTGACTTTGAGCAACTTGTAGTTTCAGGGTAGTAAAGTCGGCAGCGACACACCCATAAAGTAGTACTGGTCTAATTATCTAATTATCTGACTGTATATCAGCTTTCTGTTCTTTGCGCTAAGGTTGTTGTGTTTGAAAAGTGGTTGTTAGCATTGCAGTGTTTTTTCGCAACTATTTCTTTCGACTTGTATGTGCTTGTGCCAAGTAAACCGCTTATCAAACGTGATTTCTAGGTATTTAATACTGTCCTCTCAATTAATCGCAATGTCATCAACTCTCACTCTCGGTATATAATCATAAAGACAACGTTAAATTTGTTTTATATATAAGGCCTTTTGCACTAGTTTATATGTAACGTAGTTTCAATGAAATTTGAGCACTAATATTTAAGTTCTTCCCTTATTTAGGCCTAACCATTTTAGAAAGCCCTAAGCGTGTTTCGTGAAAGTTTCCATCTTCCATCTTGCTTTTTTTTTAGTTTTTGCTATCAGTTGCTAAAAGTCATTATTTTTTATTCGTATAGATCTTTCGTTTAGTATTTGAATTTCTATATAGATTAAAAAAAGTAAGTACTGCTCTTAGGCATACTCTTCTTCTTTGTAATTTCTTTAAACTATGTATCCCAGAAAGGCATATAATATGATTTAAAAAATTGTACAGATATTTACTTTTAAAAGGTTCCTTTAAAATAAAATATCTTCTACGTTTTTATTTGACTACTTCATTACATTTTTGTTTTTTTGGAGCGTTATCTCCTCATTTTCAATTTTGAGAACTTGCGCTTCCTACTTTGCTCCTTTTCTTCTGTCGCTTGATCGGAAGCCAAAATTACTGAACTGCACTGGTGTTTATTTCCTTGAAGCATACATGCACAAGTACATGTCAGTAAGGGCAACACACAACTAACAAAAAATAAGGATATACCATTTTTAAGACAAAGTAGCACCAGATGACGGCGTGCGCCTCCGTTTGTGATCCTTCTAGCATATGTTGCAGTTTTGACTTGAGTCCTGCGTCCCAATAATTCCGTTCAATTTGTAGTATTTGGCGTTTTTTTCTTTTTGGTTTCATTATTTTTGTTTATAGAAAAAATTATGCTTATGTTTTGAAACTAACAGTTGGCCAAAATTGAAGAGCTGAGATACAAATAAAAAAATTGATAAAAAATTATTACAATCAATGATGAAAGCGTGCCCGTTGCCTGTTGAGTGTAAACTTACATATTTATTCCGAACTTTAGTGTATAAAAAACCAATCCTATATTACATAATTACATAAAAATTATAGCATAGACTGGATACGTTTTCAGGCCACAGGATGCATTTCTGGTATACCAAAAACAGCAAAGTAGAGCAACTTGCTGCCATATTCAGTAGCGTGCCAATTAAAGTTACATCAATCAAAATTTAATAATGAAATGACATTAAAAACTTGGAGAATACCGATTTTAAGCATACGTGCTCCATCAGTCATCGAAACAAGAAATGGTCTTTGCTTGCTCCCGCAATAAGTTTATAAGCTTATAGAGCTAATGCCACTGATGAGTTATGAAATCATACGTAAATGCTGTCTTCAGCTTGGTCGAGGGAGTACAGCCACTTGAAAGGTCAGCATAATTAAAACAATATTAAATAAATAAAGGAGCAATTTAGTCTCATGCAAGGCATTTCTAAGGAACAGTTATGCAAAACACGGTTTCTTTATTTTTAATTTACATTTTAGCATAAAAAATTAATTTATCTGAACTTTGTTGCAATAATGATCTAAGTTGCAATCTTTAACAATACTAAAAATAATGTATCTGCATATTATACATATATATATATAAATATATTACACAGTATACATAGCATAACTGCAATAGTTCGAGCAATTCAACATATGGTAGCAAACATTTCCAATTCAGTTTAGTTTTTGAGTACATAACAAAAGATACCTCCAAATTCAAACGACAAATTCAGTAGGCAATATTGACTTATATGGTCGCTATAAATAACACATAGATAAATTTCTAATTTCTAATTGAATTTCTAACTGATTTAAGTAAATAAAGTTAATACCGACAGAAATTTAATTAAAAATAAATTGTATAAATAATTTAAATCTTTTTGAATTTAGTAAGGTTATGTTCGTATATTCGTAACTCCAGATAGAAAAAGAACAGTGGGTTGCTGATTTGTTAATACTTTGCTTCCATAACATGGAAAACATTGTCACAAGATTTGAAAGAGTGTAGTAGTCTTGTAAGAAAGAAGAAATAATTTCTATTATATTCATATAAGAAGTTGATTATTTTAGTTGCTTTATCTAGTCCTATTTTCAAATATTCGTGTTTACATTTATACTCGTCTGTTTTATTATTTCTTACATATGTATTTATGGTACTTACTAATAGTTTTAGACTTATAGATGGGTATAGGTATGTTAAATTATAAAATTCCTTAACATCACAATAGAGAAAATCTGCTGTTGATTAGAAATTGTTTTGAGCGTGGTCATGAAATCATATTTTGCAATAAAGAGAGGATCTGTGTTATTTTGCCACAATAAATAAATCTTCCAATAAATAAATCTCCCATACATTCAAGTAGAGGCGGAGGTTTGGCTATATGTATGTTCTGACAGTTTGTACAATAACAGATGAATTCGAATGTGAGAAACTTTTAAAAGTAAAAAAAGTCCGTTTTTTTTATAAACATTTTTAATGCTAAAACTTTTAAGAGACGCGACAATATAAACCGATATTGCCATCCAAAAGTGTAGTTTCTTGAAAATAGTTGAACAAAAACAAAAAGTAATTGTTAAGATACTTTTTGTATGGAAATACGATATATAATGTTTAAAAGAAATTTGAAAATTCTTCGTCTTTTCTTATTATCTCCTATACATAATGTCGTTCCCCCTATTGTAGCAACATGCTGTTGTCATTACTGTTGCCACAATTGTTGTTGCTTTCAGTTGTTGCTGGCAATAAAATTTAAATGTTGTGTGCATATTTGTATGTCAGTACGGACATCGTACATCTGTGCAGAATCGTAGAAGTTAGAATTGCCTGGGTCAACATGAACAAAATTGCAAAGTGTGACTGCCACGTGCCTCGATGATAACCTGACTTCTAACTGATATTCATATTATATGTATATATTATAATATAAGATATTTTTATTCGAATATATACCGTTTTAAGTATTATATTATAAATTCATTTAAATCATGTATTTAAGTTTAGAAATTATATGATAATATGTCCTGCTCATTCATGCCAGCTGTAAAATCAATCAAAAACTTGTCAAATAAAAGTCAAAAATGCATTCTCTCAACTTTTGGACCCCCCTTCCTATGAAATGAATGTTCTGTTTTCGATGCAGTTAGCAATTTTATTATTCACTTTTCCCTTCAATTTTAAGTCAAGTGAGCAGCTCAATGAATTTTAAATTTATTTTGTATGCATAAATAATGAATCAGCTGCGTGCATGCAATAAGGCAAAAGGATTGTCGTACTTCGAGCAAAATTATAGTGTCTTTCCGAAACTTTGCGGTTGGCAAGTGCACGCAACTGGCAGTTTGCTTTACCTTTTATTGTCGCTTATGAATGACAACTCTTAGCCGAAAAAGAACACTTTATATATTTCCACATCCACACATATCCAGCGTATAGTTTTTTACAACTTATAACTATAAAATGCTTTTACACAATGCTTGATTTACAAGTACCTATACTATAACTTTATGTACGATTTTTTGTAGATCTCTTCTCTATCACATTTTTAGGAACATTACTAACTGGATCCAGTTAACTATAATAACTGGATATTATTTATATATATATATTATATTATTATTTTAGGTTAGAAAATAGTGTCTAAACATCCGAACCACAACTTCATTTAATGATATTCGAGAATGATGGTACTCTGTCTTCTAACCTAAATATTTATATGGATTTACATTCATTAATAAAAACAATTAATTGTAGTAAAATTAATGTTTTCTAGAAATTATAAAGAGTCTTTTCGAACAAAATTAATTTTATATTATTTTAATCAATTAAATTTTTGGCTGACTATATAGCTGTTGCGAGTATTGCCAAATACCCATCGTCAGTGGTCTTAGAAATATTTCTTGTATTTTGGTAATTATTCGTAAATAATTTTTTGAGACTGCAAGTACCAGGAATCAAACTCATATCCTGCCAAATTTAAAGCTCAGAGTCAGAAATTATATTAAAAATATTTCGATTTTTTTTAAAGTATAATAACTTATAAGCAACTACTTTCAAAACCCGACAATACTTAAATGAACAATTCTAATGAAAAATGATTAATTTTTTGGAAACCATCTATCTGCAGAATGTGTTTACTCTACACAAATTGAAACTGATCTAGTCAGAAACCACTGTTACTAAAAACTAATTAATGGTGTTGTCAACTGTCAATTTTCACTCACCTATTTTTTAAAAACCTAGATAGATTTTAATTTTGTAGCATGTTTTGACAATTGACTATTTTGGCTATTGAACTAGCAATCTTCCTCATCCTTGAAAAAGAGATACTTTTTGTATAAAAGTGTAATCGAATCAGATATGAACTCTTTGCTCAAATGCTTCAGATATTTCAGTTAAAACTCAACTGTAAATGGTCAACGCTCCTTAGTACGCAAATGATGCGTCTTTAAGATTCCTTCAGTCAACTTAAATGAACTTAAATATATATAGTAAGATGATATCAGGAATACATTTGATTATTTTAAATTAATTTTACAATTTAATAGTTGAGTTTAATGAACCATAACTCTAATAATAAATTAAAAATACGAATATTTATGTGCATTTCAGAAATTAATTATATTAAATAGAGAAATAAATAATGATATTCTTTGTTATTATAATTTTTAAATATTTAAAATTTTCCAGCACAGCGCAGTGTCCTGCAAAGGATTCAATTCAAACATGAACCGCAGTTCATAGGCAATCATAGGTATTTGGTGAAGTTAGTTTCTTTTTTTTATATTCCACCATTGGAATTAATGTGCAATACTTTATAAATAGCGGCTGCGGGGAAGAACACAAAGAGTTTATTAAAAGAATTAAGCAATAAAATTTGTTTTGGTTCACATGAAATCAAAAGAATGTGTTTTGTGGTTTTGGATACATTGGCAAAATGAAGTAATGAATCAATCCTATCGTTAGAGCAGCAATAAAAAATTTGGAAATTTTAAAAAACAAGAACAATAACCACATCGATGAAGTGGTTTTTTAGACACGTTGAAGCAAGGACTTTCGTGTGATAATGTGCGGTAATATCCTGCACAGCATATTATGCTCCTATGCTCATTTTGTTTCATTTATGCACAATTCTATTGTTAAATGGAAGTAACTTACAGTAAGGACTACAGATTATGGAATAAGGATCAAAAGGCATTCCCATTGTGTGTGTGTATTGTTCTAAGTAAAATGACCGTGTGATGATCGTATTGTTGTGAATCCATTGCAATGAAGTTTTGCTTTTTTTTTTTATAAAATTTATACAATTTGACGACCACCGGCATTAAATGTTGACAGGCATAACACGCCCCTAACATAATAAACAAGCACTATACATACTATACAATAATATGCTATTAATGTACTGCATATGAAAATATTAATAAAATATTTTGGACTGCCCTAATGACTTTGATGAGATCCTCAAAGTTGTATCTTGACTTGGTACTGTTCATCTTGAGAAATAGTTGATGGTGGTCGTTTTTCGAATTCTTTAAGGATAATGCGAAATCAATTGATATTTTATTTTTATATGGTTTCTTGACAGTTATTGCAATGCGTCAATCCTCTTTCGAAAAACTCTTAAGATTTCAAATTTAGCTTTTATGGGATAATATAAGAATTAATTTGAAAAATTAATGATAAGGCAATTTGTGTTTTAAAAATATCAAGTATTTTTTTCCTATATAAATGCGTATGTTATATCGAATTTTAGATTGTAAAAGGTTACTTGTCAATATATAGAAAAAAGGTAATATTTGAAATGCGGTTTCATATCTCTATTTAAAGAAATAGTTAATCAGTTTTTATTTGGAGACCATTATTCACTTAATAATTTTCATCAACATTACCCATAGATTGTTTTCTTTTCGTACATCTACTATTTAGCCTAAATCGAATCGTTCTTTGCGGTACATGTATTTGTTTTGATGTTTTTCGCATTGATGACATGGTTGAATTCCTAAGAATCGGTTCAGACTAGAGTTTTGTGAACCGTAGGTGTACTGATAAACACCAACTCTATCGGCAACCACCACCAGTAACGTCCGAATTTTACAAGGTTTTGTCAACAGCTTTCATTGTTTATACTGCGAGTATTCAGTCCTAATACTATATGAAATACCTCATTATAATTAAGAATCACTTAACTTCCAATTACTCAGGAGATGATGACTCAAAATTATCAGTGACTTGGTCACATTTTTTGAAGACCAGTTTAAGTTATCACTGATCAAATTCTTGACTATAATACCCAAGGCTGCAAAAGTCGTTGAGGGTTTAAATCGAAGTAGAGATGAGCTTAATGGAAAATTAAGATAAACTATTGTTATATGGCCAGAGCTCTATGGATATTATTTGTAACAACCCTATGTACCGTGTAAGAATTTTTAAGATTAATTTAAAAATATATATCTTTATTATTATCAATGAAGTAAGGGCCTACTACATCTTTGCATCAAATGTAACTTTTTGTATCTGCAATGGTTTTCTAAAAATTATTTATTAATTTTTCCCAATTTGCTACTGATTCGACAATTTTGTTTCGTGATATATCCACTAATATATAGTGATCCGCTATACCCGGACAAGACTAAATTACAACCGAAGGGCGCCAGTTATTCAGAGGTCTTTCTTTAAAGACACACTAACATAGTGCTATTCATCTCATCGGCACGGGTCGACTGCAAGTAACAGGACACCGGAGATTACGGGTTTTATCGAGTTTTCCTCTCTAGACCCATGATGTTTTGTTACGTCGACGTGATAGTCAACATGAAAGAAAAGGTTCACTTCAAGAAAGATGTGCTAAAGTATCACTCATCATGATCTTGATATGGTATAGGCTTAAGATATTTACATACTGTCTTATGCATAATCATATCCCGTTCAAACTAGAACACGAACCCGTGATATATATTAAATGATCCAATTTGTAAAATAGCAAATCTTAAACTAAATATATGATACCCTTATCGATAATTCGGAAATATTTACTAAAAAAGTGTGGATCAAGTATGTACTTAATCAGTTCGATTGTTCAAATCGAGTAAATTATAAATTTGTGTTTATCTGTCTGTTGGTTTCTGGAAAGTCAATATTAAAAATATTACTTCTTTGTTTAAAAGATTCTGTTATACAATATATGGAATGATATGGCATAAATTTACAACATATTTTTCATGCTTTCGATAATAACACATTTTATATTGTGTAAAAATTAACACAGCAATTTTAGATCTCCTTTAGGATTTCTTACACAAAGTCTCCAATATATTTATATTGCCTTCTAAACAACACATTTTTTAATAAAAATCTTTAGTATATTTCATTAGGAACTTTTAGTTCAAAATATATTTTTTAAATATCAATGACAGTATCCTTACTTACATTATGCTATTTTCTTTAAGGAAAATCTTGAACTAATCACAAGAAAAAGTACAAGCTATTGAAATTAGTGATTATGATGGATTCTGTACGCACTTTTAGCTGCGAGTACGGATTAGTAAATATTTGCTTTGTAGTTTCCTGCAATTAAGTAATAAAGCACAAGCGTAAAATTCGACTCTGTAATTAGCGACACCAAATCACTGGGGTCACGCCCAAGAAAGCAATAAAAAGGCACTCAAATTTGTGTGAGGTCCTCAATTCTTTCTTTGTGCACTTCGAGTAAACCCAAATTAATAAGAGAAAGAAACTGTGTACCTGAATGAGCAAAATCAAACAAATAAGTAAATTCTGTATTTAATTTGTTTATTTAAGGAAATACTCATGGAAACGGAAGAACATTATACTTGACTAGATGCAACAAAAAAAAAAAAAAGGAAATTAGTGCAAAAGTATAAACTGCTGAGATCTTGAAGTAGCAAAAAGTAGCGCCAAATGATCTCAAATAGTTAACCGGATTAGAACGATCACAGTTTTAGTTATCAAAATCCATTAATAATGAGGAGAACTGGTTCGACGACAAATTCATTTAGTTTTGCTACAGTAAACAGACGAAAATAATTTATAGTAATATTTTGCTCAATCGTTAATGTAGTTTATTGGCTGGTCAAGATGAAGTTAAGGATCCGATTTCCAAATACAAGCCGAACGTACCGTTATGGTGTACCAAAATATTTCGCACGACTGAGACTCAATTAGCCACACAGTATACAAATCAAAGTAGGTGGTATGCAAAATTGAAGTAAACCATCAATTATGAAGCCCACCGGCAGGAGCCAGACAACAGTTTCAGTCACAAAGTCAATAAACGAATTGAACTCATATAAAAACTTTGTGTCAAAGTATCTACTTATACTTATACTGATAAGTATACTGATTATTAGCAAGTATCTCACGATATATGAGCAGTGTAGCGCTGACGATACTAAAAGGTTGATCTGTGGTATTTTAGGCTGTGGGATCAGTAAATGTAGTAATTGAGAGGTCCTTCTTCTTCGCCTGTCTGGACAAGTAAGTTCTGCTACGCATTGTGTTACTCCAAAAATCACTGAAGCAATTACGAACTTTTAAGCACAATAGCAACAAAAATGCCAGAGAAAGTCAAATTTTGAATTTAAGTATCTCAAAAATCAAAGCCTCTTTAATGTAGCTAATGTCGCCCGTATGATTTAATACAAAATTAAAGTTCAAACAGTTCAGAGTAACAACACAGAAAGAAAGAGAAGCTAATGCTGCTGCTGAGGTCCATCAAATTATCACAAAATTCATTTAAAAAATAAACTAAATCGAACAAAAACCTTTAATATTTTTTAACTGAAATTGCCACACGCAAGCCATCGCTTTGTCACTTTAAGACTTTGTCCTGCATAAGCTGAGCTTGTGTTTGAACCTGTACCTTAAGCTGAGCCTGTGATTTTACTGGCATTGGGTCATTTGATACAGTTTTCCAGCTCATTTGCTTGTAATTGGGCACCGCAGTTCAGAATGCAATTTTAGCATTTAAGCCTGGTTTACTGTTCGTTAACTTCATTTTCATGCCTCTTAATGCAGATTTTTTCCAACTCGTTTTTGCTTGTTCTTCGCATTTTGTTCGCGTTACGCCAATAATTTTTTGGTTTTTAATTTTATCGAATTTTGATACTCGTTAATAATTATTTATTTTTTATTTTAGTTTTTATTTTGATGTTTTTATTTTTTATCATATGTTAGCAGGTTGACGACTTTAAACTGTTTTATATAATAAAAATTTTGGATTATTTTTTTCTTCACTTAAAAGTCAACTTTCGTGTGAAAAATACGCAGGGCATTTGTCATATGCAACAACTTCTTCAACGTCGGTGGCGTGGACATCAACAGTTCCAGTAATTCCCAAAACGTTTAAGCTTTGGCTTATGGCCTTTCTTTTTTCTTTTTTCTGCCCTGATGCGCTTCTGTGTACGGCATTCATTTTTTTCTTGTTCACTTTGGGATGCATTTTTACATTGTCACATCAGTTTACACTTTCGAAAGCGGGGCACAGGGGTGTTCAATAAATTCAATAAATTGTTCCCAATTAGCCAAGTAATTAAGTATTATTGTGCGAAATTGTATCACCGTTTGGAAGGTTGTCTCGAAAATAAAGATGATAACGAATCAGCATACATGATTTTCCAATCGATTAGTACTAAAGCGATTATGAAGAATTTTAGAAGTGTTAAACGAACGCTCATCGAAAATAATGTCCTTTGGATCATACATATAGTATGGAAAGTTAATTATATGAAAATAATTACAGTTAAATTAAATTGTACCTTGAGACCATTAACTATGTTTTATTATAAATAACTTCATTATAAATTAATTAATCTAATAATGGTAATAGTCTTCCCTAAAATGTTGCTTTTAAATGTACTCGTCCTATAATAGAGAAGATGGTCAAGATTGTTTCAATTTTATAGATTCCTTTCTTAACAATACTTCTTAGAACCATACTTCTTTTATAACTCTTATTTAATACAAATAATTTTTATCGATTTTATTAGTTAATCCCTGAAATCAGTTTTAATTTATGAAGCCAATTTTCATCGATGTCACTAGTTAATCTATGAAACTTTTTTTTTTTTCATGTTACTTATTAATATATGAAACCAATCTTTGTTGAGATAACTATTTAATCTATGAAAAAGATTTTATCGACTTAACTATTTAATTTATTGTATTAGTTAATATATAAAACCATAGATTAACTAATGAAACCATTATATCAATTTCATTAGTTTAGATATGGAAACAATTTTACTAATTTTATCCCCTAATTACGAAGCCAATTTTATCGATTTAACTATATAATCTGTGAAACCAATTTTTTGTAGTTTTACTAGTCGATCTTTGTGACCAATTTTTATCAATATAACTAGTGAATCTATGAAATCGATTTTTATTTATTTTATTATGACACTAACTTTTAATGACTTTATTAATCTTAGTTAATCTATGAAACTGATTTTTATTTATTTTACTAGTTAATTTATGAAACCAATCTCTATAGATTTTACTAGTTAATCTATAAAATAATTTTTTCCATTTTAGTAATTGATATATCAATTCAATATTATTGATATTATTATATAATATAATGTAATGATATTACTTGAATCGATTTTTTACTTAAACTATGGAACCGATATTTATCGATTTTGTTAGTCAATTTGTAAAAACCAATTACTATCGATTTTTGTTTTGCTAGTTATAATACTAGTTACTCTATGAAACCAATATTGTCAATTTTACTAATTCTCAATCCCAATGAAAGAAAGAAATATGTGAGACTATATAGTCTGTCTGCAAGACAAGCAAATTCATTAAACAATGTTCGTCTATTTATCTGCACGTCTTTATGTTATTAATAAACTATTCATATGAACTTTTTGTAAACCCAGATAGATTAAAGCAGTTGCAATTGAATGAAATTGATTGTTATTATGTACACTCAAAAAATATATTTTAAATTGTAGTTAAAAAATATATTGTAATTAAATAATAATTTATTTACATCACAACTGTTTTTCAATATTTTATATTAATTAATTAAGTACATGACGTCCTTTATTAACATTTATATCAAAAACTATTATTTAGTAAAAATAATTTAAAAAAAATATAATAGCAATTTTAAAAAATAACTGTAAATTAAAACCTTTACTGTACTCGGAAAAATTTAATACAATATTAAATCTTATTATGATTCATTGTATCACTAAAAAAATATGCAGAGAGTAATTGATTATGCTCCGTTTAAAGTGTGTATGTTTTGACATTAATTTGTCTAAATAATTTATAAATCATATCAATTTAATATTATTAAATACATGTGTATATATAAAATGATATACATAACTCCAAACTTACATTGGTCTAAACCCAAACCATATGAAGTTTCATTTTAAATCATTTAAATTGACTTCAAGTATTTCTTGTTTTCTTTATAAGATCCTGCTTTGTATTTATTTTTGTTATTTTTTAATAAAAGGACATTAATGAAAAAATATTATCTCGAAATACGAGGTATAGCGAAGAATCATAGACATGCAATAATTCTGGTGTCTACCTAAAAACGACCACAACAAATTTTGTGGCCCTGTCAATTAAATTGCAATAGAGTGAGTGTAATTATGGGATTAGCAGAAGTGTTTCACACATGAGATCAGGCGAAGTTGCGGAAGTGGATATAAAAGTAACAATCGTTACATTTGTGGTTGAGATAGAATTGTGCCCATATCAGGCAGTGCCGCAATTGCATTTTGGTTAAATTTTTTCTTTTTTTTATAAAATATATTTTTTTTGGTATTTGATTTCTTTTATAAAAAATCGGAATTTTTCTGCTTGAACTTCAAGTAGCAATTAAAATGCGTAGGATTCACATAAGTAAAGAAGATGAAACACGAGTAAGAAAAATAAAACAATTTTTGTAAAACCAAAATTTTAACATTTTTTTTAAAACCCAAAAAAAAAATTTATATAGCGAAAAAAATAATTATTATAATTTAGTTTAATCTTACGTTCATATTTCCTTGCTTAAGTCAAAAAAAATAATTTTGTATTTTACACAGGACTTCAATGATTTCAATGAAGCCGCTGTCTCTCTTCATCGTGGCTGTTTTTGTCAAATCCAAAACTTGGACCAACAATTGTGGCTTCGGGATTAAGATTTAATAAGGAATGACAAATTGTTGGTGTTAAAGCTCATTAGCTTATTTGGGTAAATGTCAGTGTCATACTGTGAATAAGTCGTTGTAGTCCAATTATCGACATGACAAATTTCACATGTACTCCAAGCTGCAGTAGAGAAGAGCAAGGATTAAGCACAAATAAAACAAAGCATGCGGTGCAAAAAAAGATGAGATAATATCCATAAAAAAGTGTAAAATGCATTTCGTGCAAATTTTGGGGGTCCACTGGCGATGCTATTGTCGTTCTTGCTGTTTATTTTTAAAATGCACAATAACAAGCGTTAATAATATGTTTCAAAAACTTATAAAGAATTGTAAATTGTCAAAGACATGCGATTTAGTAGTTCCCAATCGGTTGGGATTATCGAACAATAATTGTATCTTACCATTCATAAGTATTCTAAGTGCCTCTGTTCCAGCTTCAGCTAAAGCTTTTTTGTATCTTTGTTTGTGGTATATTTGCACCTGCATGCAGGTGGCAGATTTAACTCTTCTTATTAAGTATAAGTTCATTTGTATTTTATCTTGGTTAACCCAGGTTACCAAAGACTGTATGCAGTTCAGTCTCGTTAACTCTGCAACAATGCAAACTGAAATGTCGACATTTTTGTGAAACGGGAGGAAGAAATAATTTGTTTAATTGACAAATTGACTGGTCGCTTTGTAAACGTTTGCCGAACATACGTAAGTTGCTCACCACTAACAATCCGAAAAGATCAAAATAAAAAATATATATAAAAAAAACTGCATGCTACTACGGAAGCTCAGTGTTTATAGGGGACATATAGACTTTTGCCATAGTCACCGTGTTCACATAACCTTAGAAAATTTTCTCTTAAAAACGACAAACAACAATTTTGCATATAATAATTTTCAGTGTATTTCTAGAGATAAAATAAAGACATTAAATATAAACTTTATGCTATTACGAAAGCTCAGTGTTTATAGGGGATATATAGACTTTTCCCATAGCCACCGTGTTCGCATAACCTTAGAAAATTAACAAACAACAATTTTGCATATAATAATTCTCAGTGTATTTCTAGAGATTAAATAAAGACATTAAATAGTTTGGCTAACCGCTTATTAAGCTTGGTGGTGCGATCAATACACACTACTCAACACTTTATCAAAAAAACACGTATATTGGATCTTTGGATAAGTAATCCAAAGAAAAGTAGCAAAATTTGATCACAGAAGCGAAACAAAAAAAGCACATAACACCCAAGATTAAAACTAATTATGTGAATTTCCTCTTGATCATTATTATTACGATCAAACAGCAAGCAACATAAACGCGTTTACGCCCACCATTCAGCGGAATAATGCTTCTTTTATATAGCAAATCGAAATCTTAACAAAAAAGTGTTTTCCTAAAACAAACAAAACATCCTCCAATTGTCTCATTCCCATAATCACACATCTGACTGATCGACCGGCTACTTTTAATTCGTATAAGCAAGCGCCGGAACCAAGTTCAGTATAAAGTGCCAACAAATTGGGCTGATGATGGTAAGTTCAGCGATATCAGCAAATTGGTTCAATTTTTTTTTTGCCCTTTTTAAAATAATTTTTAGTTTTTAGTTTTTTTTTTTAATTTGGTAAATATTTCGAAGTGGAATTAACTGAAATTTTTGTGTGATCTGCGCGCTTAAGTTTGTATGGCTGAGGTTTCATCACCGCTTATCCTTGCAGTGATCGACACATAGTCGCAACCAAAACTGACGATGAAGATACAAGCACACACGACACTAACTCTTGAAATAATAAAATCTGTGCAATTTATTTTGGGACTCACACTTCATTTTATATGTATTCTTGATTTTGCCTTTTTCGGTGGAATAAGTTGCTTTTACTCATTGTTGTGGATGGATCAATGGCTAACTTAGTTTGGCATCATCCATCAGTTAAGTCGTACCCTGGTTTCGGTTTAGTGTTATTACCACAATATTGCACTACTTTGTTATTGTGTTGAGTTTATTTGTTTTCCTCACTTTTGGGTGTTTCCTTTTCAGCGAATCCTATTTATTTTACAGTCCCAAATCGATCACGAAGCGCCAAATCGATCACCTCACTAAAGTTAAGTGCAGAGGCGCTAAGTATTGTGCCGATATTTGTACACTGCAAATATTTGCTAACATACAAAAGTAAAAAATCCAATAACAAAATCCAAAATGAAACTAAATAAGTAATAAGAAACATGAAACTAATAATTTGATAAGCTCAATACAAAATAAAAGACGTCTAGGAAAATTTACCTATCTTTTATCTATTGAACACTTCAATTGAAATAATTGCAATTACTTTCGATATAAGCTTGTAATGGCAAGCATCCATATTCTTATTAATTACTATCAAATATCTAAATTGAGAATAGAATAAATAATTGTAAACATTTTGGATATATTCCCGGTAATAACTTTCATACACACTTTGCCATACCGCAAATCCATTCTTCACTAAATGTATGCGGTTATATGTTATATGACCACTTCTGTTCAATTATTACCGGTCTAATTTTCTCATTCTTTGGCCCTACACAGACGCATATTTGTTATTTAAAGTCACTTCTAGGAGCCTTTGTCAAATATATAGTGCTTGTCTTACTTTACATTTTTCTCTATTTTACAGTTATATATGTGCCTTGATACATTCACGCATTCTTTTATAATTTGACATTCTTAACTTTCGGAACAGTTCTAAGTAGTTATACTGGAAAAATGCATTTATAATAATATCTCTATTATACCAAACAAATTTATTTTGTTTCAATGGAAGTACCTTAGTATTTTACTACCAGTTCAAATATTCTTATATACGAGTAACCTCTAGTGTTTGTAATAATATAATAACTAAGTAAAAACATGGGAAAATTAACAAGGACATAAATCCTTTATATATAGTATTAAATGTACTGTTCATTTCATGGGAAAATTGACAAGGACATATATCATTTATATATAGTATTAAATGTACTGTTCATTTCAATAAATTGAGATGTATTTAAAAATTAAGTTATTGCAAGTAGATAGCACTACAGTACCATCTAACGCAAATTTCAATCAAGAGCAACCATACGCGATTTAAGAGGAAGTTAACAAGAAGTATCTTCCGTTGATGATATATTATGAAGTGTCTATATATTAGATATGAAAATAATAAGTATGATAATTAATGTTTATCATTTGTACCACGAATCATTTTACCATGGACATCATAAAAGTTAGTCCAGGAAGACAATCACTAAGTTATGACGACTACTGAAAAATTTGCAACAAACCAAAGGTGACAATATACGTATTATGTTTTTAAAAACCTCACAACTGATACTCAAAAAATAGTTGATACAAATGATCTAAACGAATCCATTTAATAAAACTAGTGGAAACTCTTGGTAATATCAAATGTTTTAGCTTTGTAAATTTTTATTATTAAACTTAAATAGCTCAAACTTAACCTCGTAAGTGATAACCTCGTAAGATGGCCAAATAAACTACTGAACTACTATCTTCTTTCTAAGATATCTTCCAGCTGACAATAGCCTAATATATATAATTTTGCTATCCAATGAAGGTCTTATCAACAGATGTTAATATAATTATTTTTGAGGTGGGATAAAATTAGAAAGTGTATGTTTCGTTAATGCTAATGTTTTTCAAAAGTCATGCGGAAAACTTTTAGCTAAGATAGTTTTACAAATTATAACGTGAAAATTCCATTATTGTTTAAAAGTTTCTCTTCAAAACACCGTAAATGTGGTTCCTGTTTTTAAAGATGATTCGTTACTTTAATTTATTTTAAAGTTTGGTGAGTAAAAAATCGCTACTATAGCAAGAAGATAAAATAACTATATAACTGTATTTGCGAGTTCTTTCTCGAAAACCAATGGGAGAATTTTTCAATTAAACGAGATCAGAAGTACAAGAAACTATTTTTAAGAAAGAAAAAAAGTAAGTAGCTTCACCCAAAATCAATTAATTATTAAGATTATTAAGAAGTCAATTTAATTTAGTTAAGTAGTTTTTTAATGAATTATCTTTTAAATCGTTGTCTTCCGGAAAAATATCTTACACATAACAATTAAACATTACTAATTAATTTACTAATTAAAATATGAATAAACTATTTTAAATACTATAAAAATATAATACAAAAGAACACTGGTTTTATGTCTAAAATATAAAAATATTTTTGGTTATATACATTTTTCTAACAAGTGCAACTAATTATTCAACTAAAAGTTAACGTAACAAATCGCCTAAAGCTGCGATATAGCTCTGTGCCATTTGTAAGGTTTCATGCTTGGAGAGTTGGCGGTCATTTCCCAAACAAGGTAAGTACTGACGTAGCCTATCAAATGCTTGATTCAAATTCTGCATGCGACGACGTTCACGTGCATTTGCGGCTAAGCGGCGTTTGCGTTTAACTACAGGTGAGATTTGTTTTCCGCGCTTCCTCTTGCCTATTGTCTTCTCTGTTTCAATATTTGATAACAGCGCATCTTCGGCTTCCTCATCGGCGATATCAAAATTAGAACTCCCACTGAAATCATCCTGTGCGTGGCCAAATAGTAGCATATTTTCATCATCATCATCAACGCTATCGTCGACATCAAAAAGTGCGGAATTATTGAAGTCAAAATTTTGAAATTCTTCGTTATATAGGTGAAGACTCGTCTCGCTGGTGGGACTTTGTTGTGCAGGCATCATTGAAGTAGTAGCAGGAACTGTGTTGTGTTGCTGTTTTCGTGTATATTGACGTTTTGGTTTAGTTGCGGAAGTTGTAGGTACAGTTTTGCATGTGCCCATATTTGAAGAACCCATTATGGGGGTCTGCTGCAGTTCGGCTAATAATTGTTGTGGTTGTTCTAAACTGATGCCAAATTGATTAACTGGTTGTAGCATTTGTTGGCCTATAGTTGTATTATAAATACTATTTAAATCTACATATTCTGGACTTTCGGAACGATGACTTGCAGGCGACGAAGTAAGCCAGCCATCCGAGGATGCTTGCTCAAAATTGATGAATCCATTTGTTGTTAAAAAATTGTTGGAGTTGCTGAGCGAATTACAATTATATTGGTTTTGTTGTTGCACTGGAGGATTATATGCTGCCATCGGATTAAAATAATTTTCCATAGCATTTGTTTTAAACGCCTGCAGATCTTCTGTTGTTTTGTAATAATAACGATAAACTTCACTGGACGACATATTTAAATTATTTGTAAAAAAATGTTCGTAATAAATTTTATTTAAACTCTTTTATATCCACAAACTCTTAGCGTGCACATCCACTGCGAACTTAAAGGAATCTGACACATTTCACATCCCGCACTGCTATTTATACCTCGGCAAACGCATTTAGTGAATAAAATCTACCTCAACAGGTACGAAACCAGTTACTTCAATCGAGCGAAGGTATTTGTGTTAGTTTCTGATGTGCGATATACGATGTAGTGGTGAATAATGCAGAACTCGTTTTGCTGATTTCTCAACGGTGGTTGGCTTCAGCTTGAGCGGTTTTATGTGTTGGAATCTCACAGAAACGGCAGCACGTGCTCGCAATTCATGGCATAGCCAATGGAATGAACATAGTTACATGTTGTTTGTGTGTGGTGGAAAAGATTTACTTATTTTTGATTGGCCAATAAGCGTGAGAAATTAATTGCTTTTCGTTGCAAATAAAATAAACAGGAATTATTGAATTGTTTTCACAAATTTTAACAAAAAAATTAAAATTAAAATAAGTTTGTATATATTTGCATTAACTGTTTTTAAGTCTAAACTTTGTTCAAAGTAATAAAAAAAACAAAATTATTTTTTAATTAATAAAGCCTTAATAAAATGCTTTGATTTTAAATTAAAATTAATTAAACTAAAATACAAATTAAAATAAAATGCAACAAACTTGCCAATTTAGTAAAAAAAATTTAAATATATATTATATTAAGTTTTACGAATTATTATAGTTTATAGTGAAGAACCAGTTAACCTCATACAACACTTTAATAAAAAAATTATAATTAAATGTTCATCAATATTGATTTTTAAATTTTAAAGAATATTTTCCTTTTACTTGGTATAAGGAGGTGAAATAAACATTGGAGAAAATTTTACTTGTGGTGAATAACTTGTCTTCCATGCGTAAAGCTTAGAGTTGTCATGTGTATCAAACGCAATTGTATAATTGCCAACTGCAATATATTTTTTTTGTTGAAATATTGTCAAACTTCTATAACTCGACGTACCATTTTCATATGTATGTGTATTAAACGCAATTGTATAATTGCCAACTGCAATATATTTTTTTTTGTTAAAATACTGTCAAACTTCTATAACTCGACGTACCATCAATCAAATACAGCACAGATGTTATAGTCAAGTGAAACATTCAGAAACTAGGGTTTAGGAGTTTAATTCCAATTTAAAGATTCCAATTTATTCCAAGCCTTATAGTAATCGTCATTTGGAGTATCAATCGTTTGGTTTGGAAAAAGGACTTCCCTTAACACCAATTATGAATTCATACTAAACACAAAAATTCGACTTATAGAACGCACTTTCCTACATTCCTATTGGCACGTGACAATATATTTATTCGAGTTATAGAGAAATTCGAGTTATAGAAGTTCGATTTTTGGAAGTTTGACTGTTTGAAAAAATAGTTTAAAAAAAAGAAAAATAATATATTTTGAATTAATTATTTATAAAAGAAATTAGTGTTTTTTTTATTTAGTTGTATTAATCTCACTGTTTATAATCATTTTCAATATATTTTTCTTAATATCATGTGGGATATCTGTTTCAACACTCGGCTTTTATCTACTTTGCTTGTATTTGTCAGAGACGCACATTTAACTATCTTGAAGAAGAGCTTGCTCTTCCGCCACGCATTCAGCTCTATAGCCGAGGTTACTATGACCCGGAGTATAGAGTTTACACCTTGCTAGACACCCCGCAATCTGTGTCATCCTTACCCACTTCACATATAAACCCATCCCTTACTAAATTAGAACGACCATGCCTTCTGGCTTTGATAAATTTAGCTTGCTAAATAATAAGCCTATCTTCTCTACTCTTTGTCTCTCACTACTGGAATGGCGTTGCATCTGCTAAATGTGGTTGCAATCTTCCAATAATTCCTGGTGGTGAACCCACTAAGTTCAAGTCTCAGTGGCTTTTGATGCTTTCCACCACCACAAAAAAAAAATCTACAATGATAGATCAATTTACAATAGTCATACCAAGAACAGATTTTTTCTAATGTAAACCGTTTAACATTGATAGATAGATTTTTAATAATTGTTCCAAGGACAGATTTTTTTTTACATATTGAAATCTAATTACATGGGATTATTAAATTATAATACGAGAGGTTTTTTCGAACAGAAGTGAAATACAACAACAAAAATTTATTTTTTATATTATTTTAATTAATTGAATTTTTGGTTGACCATACAGCTGTTTCGAGTATTGCCAAATACCCATCATCAGTGGTCTTGTATACGAGTCTTATAAAACGAGTAAATTAAAAAGCTATAATTCATGATTAGTTATATATAGACTTTTTCTTTTGTAAAACGTAAATATATATATGCATATATATTCCAAGTTTTTTCTATTTATATCCTTGTCGAATTGTTGATAATATGAATGGTATAGCATATAATGCACATCTTATTTAGATACGATCTTGTTTATATGTGATAAAATCTCTAATTATGGTTTTCTAAGCATAATAAGATGATTATAGATTATAAGCAGAGTCAAAACAAAACGGAACATTCTAATCTTAACGCTCTTCTGCTAAGACAGGCGGATATGAGAAGTAGGCGCTTCCTGCATACTGCCAAAATAAAGAAAAGAATAACGAGCTTAAAATTATCCTTGAAAATCATTAAAATTACAAGAATGTTAAGAATAATCCCTACTTTAACATCAACAATAACAATATTTATTGAATATTTGAATGATCGCATCAGCAGTTTGGACACAAGAACTTCGCTTAACAAAAATTTGTCAGCGAGAAAGCAGGATACTTTTTAGATGAGAACAAGATTGCAACCCACAAAAAGAAGATAGCAACCAGACAACACAACAGGTTACTTGCAAACTCATAGATAAAACACTTTTGAGCAATTTACAATTTGCCGCTTGAAAAATAGAGGAGAACTCATCACAAACCGACTGACCAAGCAAATTTGCCATTGAGTATGGCTTGACTACCCGGCCGAGCGTTCTTTGTGAGCATTTTGTAGATGCGATGAGCAAATGGAAACAAGCCGATCGGTAATTTGTTACCCTTGTTTAGAAAATATCGCAATGGAAAATCTTGTTTACGACCATTACAACTTAGCAAATTTCCCAATTGATATGGGTGACGGTGAGTTACTTTTGATTTCACCGCCTTTACTGGCGCTACCTCATTAGACATACCAGCACGTTAAATAAGCGTGCCGAACAAGTCAAGAGCACACTGTCGATAAATTCATAAAATTCTATTGGAATTTAAACATTTTAATGAAAGTTTCATAAGAAATTATGGATGGAAAATATTGATGTGGGTTGTACCAATTTTCGAAAAATAATCTATAGTAGAGAATAGTACTTGGAGTAGTCTTTAAAAATAAAAATGTTTCGCGTGATAAGGCAGAAATTAGCGAATATCATTGTACACTTCTCCGGTGGTCCTTAAATCAGTAGGTTGTGCTACAAATTAGCCGAAATTAGTGGAAAATGAAATTAAAGTACAGTCTTAACAAAAGCATAAAATAACTACAATGATGTGAAACCAAAGAAATGGAAAAACATAAAAGTACTAAATGCAATTTAAAAATAATTTTGATGAGTGGGTTTAACTTTTAGCCGTTGCAGGAATTGTATTATATTCTTCATTTAAATTGTTTTATGGTACCATAAAATCTCTAAATCCACAAATGATATTTACTATGCTTATATTTTTTATAACCTATATTTTGAAAGAACTACCACAGACTTCTTTTTTTTTCTTCTCTTTGTCCTATAGCACGCCCCAAAAAAATGTTTATGACAAATTTGCAATGCCTCGACTTTGAGTTCCTCACAAAAAATAAAAACAAAAATTAAATATCTGAATGAGCATCTACCGAAACATTGTCAATTAGATAAAAATGTCACACAACAAACCGCACCAAAATATAAACAAATTTATTGACGGCACTGTCGAGGAGAACGACGACACCCTTAAAATGTATTGGGATTCAAGGTAAAATGTGCTTGTGCGTCGATCAGGCGATTAGGCGATCAGTTAAACCGACGATCGATATCGTTTACTGAAGGGTTTCTTTCGATCCGTTTCACCTTTGATGCAATTGTACAAGTGCAATTTACGATTACGTATTGAAGTACATAAAATTATAAATTTTTGTTTTGTTGGTGACAGTTGCATAAACGCCTTCCGTTTACACCTGCAGTCTTACACGTCTGTCCCTTTTCCATTTGAAGGCTCTAAGAAACTTTAAAATATGTAAGAGTTTAGAAAGATCATACCGATCATTTTTATGCCGCTGCTGTTTTAATTTGCATAAAATTGTATCTTAAATTTCAAAATTAAATAAATGACACAATTTTAAATAATTTTAAATATTTTTAAAAAACAAATTTTTGAAAAAAACTGTTCCTAATATCTTTATCTCTAATATCTACACACACAAAAGAGCTAGGTCTAACTTCGTTCAGGCTCAACTATGCTTCGCATAAAATTACTGACAATTTATTAACATATATTAGTCAAATTCACAATAAGCACAAGTTTATATATCTTACATACCGTTTTCAATATTTATATCAACACCATGAATTGGGTGCCAAAGAGTTTAAGCTTGGCCCTTGATAAGCATGGACATAAGCACAACAGATTCTCTGATGTCTTCGAGCACCGGTAGACATGTACTACAAAAGGTACAACAGTTCAGGTCGAGCCGTCCTATATACTTCCGATTTGATTCAGAGTACCATGTCGGAGGTTTTATATTTAAAGTAAACTGGCTGGTAAGGAACTGTAAGCCCACTTTCTATTTGTTTTTTATAAAAGATGGTCATAAATTTATTATAGTCTGTGACTGGTATCAGCAGGAATGGAAACATGAGGTTCATTCAAGAGCTATAAACTGTAACTAGCTAATCTGCGTACTCGTTCGCTGCGATATTATTAAGTTTTTGATGGATTTGATGTTTAATTAAAATATGATCAACTATTAAAATACAAAATTATTATAATCTATCATAATTATCGGTAATACTTATCTTTGGTTTACCTATGTTGACTATGGTATTAAACTAAGGGCTAGATTACAATTTCTTAATCGAAATTGAAACAATAGTTTTACAAAGTTGGGTCAGGTAATGAACTCTAACTCTCAGGTATGCTCTCAGGTAGCCAAATAACTATTGTAGTTTCTGGAATTAAATTCATTTAATGGATGATTAAAATTTTAAAGAAATCATTTAAGTATAACCATGGATAAATATTGAAGACAATAAATGTTTATGGATCTACCAAAAAGATATTTATATTCCCACATTTAATATATAATATAAAAATTTTCCTAAGAAAAATTTAATGAAGTAACTTCTATATTTGGCTAGCAAAATGTCAAACTATTTCAATGTCATAATCTATATTGTTAACATACTTTAATATAATGGAGTGTTATATATCTAAAATTTATGTAAGAAAATATATACCATGAAATCAGTTTTTTTTGTTTAGATTTAGTTACATTGAGCAATATTTTAAACTTTTAAATAATAATTTTTGAAATTGTTATAATAATAATTTATAGATAAATGATATTTAAGCAATTTACATCTTTAAAACTATAGTATATTAAATTATTATAATGTTATATTTATTATGCAATATTAATAAAATTTATCCATATAAAATAAAAATAATAACAAAGACAGCTGCAGTACCAGTGATTTATTCTATATAGCAACCAACAACATATCTACTGACATTCTAAGTACTAACAATGAGACAACAAGGATGGCAAAAATTTTGTTAAATCTTATATTTAATATATAAAGTTTTTAATATTTCAATTTCAATTTTTTATTATATTCAATGTCTTGTAAAACATCATTTTGAGTACTAAAAGAATGACGTCAGTTTTTATGCCAGTATTATTTGAAATCATCAAGATCGTAAATAATATTGAAAATATTGAAAAGTTCTCCAGTGACTAGATTGATTCTAACGACCAATCTGAGTTTACAGTCAAGATATGATTTATTAAAGACGTGATAATGTTTTATGAATTATCTTAAAGAATGATCGCAAAATGTTATAAAAACTTCACCATTTAATTATTATTCCGATAATCAAATACTATTGATATAAGTTAAGCTACCTATTTTAATTATTTGGTTTTGTTTTAATTTTATTATATATTTATATATATTATATATAAGCTGCATTGGACCATGTTATGGAGAACCAAAACGCTAAGGTGCCCACTTTTTTAAAGTAACATATGGTATGTGTAATTTATGTGTTGAAAACATTGTCCTTTTTACCAAAACAACATAATAGTTTCTCTTCTTCATATAGAACATCCATCATTCCTTGGATTATTTATCATAATTTACAAATTCTTTGTGGTATAATAACGAGGCTACCAATTGAGTCCTGGAATCCAATCTATGCGATTGGATGTCACTGGAATCTACCACTCTGTATCAAATAGCAAACTTTGACAAGATTCTAAATGAAGTTTTAGATTTAGAGAATGGTAGATGAGATCAAATATGTATTATCACATATCACTTATCAGTTCTAATCATATATAACTAGAATCTCACTTTAAACTATGATCACAGAAAGAAAATTGTACAACAGAGAATAACAGCACGTGCTTCAAAAAAACTTGAATTTATATATGTTAAATTTCTTTAGTCCTTAATAATTTTGAATAAATATTTCATAACGCAGTAAAAAATAAAAACTAAACGTAGAGTTGCCATTTCCAAATTTCTCACGTGAGAATTGCGTGTCTGTCAGTTACAGCTCCCAGCACTGATAACCATTTAATGTTAATAAAATGAACTTCTCTTCTTCTTATTTATATTGTAATTAGAGGCTCGAAGTGAAGCTCATGTAAATGAGCTGTTTGTTTTTTTGTTTTTTTGTTTTTTGTAGTAGGTTGGCAAGAAAGTTGGTAAGTAGGCAAAGAGTCTTATCTTTCCTGTACCTATTAGTAAGTCGCTTTGGGCCGTGAAAGTGATGTTAATTTCTACATGATTTGCATTTAGAAAAAATAATTCTTTTTCGTTTTCAGGACAAAGGCTTTGCGATTATGCACTTACTGTGCATGTATGAGAAATGAACGAGAATTTTGACATATTCGGAATACATACGACAATCGAAGAGCAAGATTTATTCAATATTTATTTTATGACCATTTAACACTCCATTATGGGGAAATTTAATTGAAAGCGAAAGAAATAACAACGAAGCCAACATTGCGTGCAGAAAAAGGTTACATTGTAAAAAAAATTGTTGGTGGTCTTACACCCTTCGGATATATTATGTAGATTGCTTTTCATGCTGGTTAAGCATATACCTGTGCCGATATGCCGATATGCCGATATGCCTTCAATAAAATTCATAATGGCCTGATATTTTCACAATTGTCAAGTTTAAAATTCATTAAAGTCGAATTAAAAATGCAATTGTTGTAAAATTTTTATCTGGAATTTTTGCACTCTGTTATTTACTGCCGTTCAATGTATGTTCTTCTAAAGGTTTAAGGGAAGAGCAAGTATGGTTAAGTTAAATGAATAGAAAATGATGTGTGCAGTAGCACATTCACATTCATTCAGTAGTTCAGTAATTCAGTCAACAAACGTTAAAATATTAAATTAAATTAAAATGTAATATAAAACACAACAACAACATTTACCAAAGCAATTAAGCCAGACATTAAAAATTTCTTCATTGCAAACACCAAAGAAAAAACCAGACTTATCATTTCTTACCTGTCACTCCCAAGGGCGAAATAAAAGTTAAAATATTAAAAAACAAAAACTGACTTTAAACTAGACTTGCTTAAATTAAAACGCAACAGACTCTCCTAATATTAAGTTGATTTTAATATATTTGATATTAATTACGAATCGTATGTACTATAATAGAAAGATGAGAAAATAAGCGAGATACTGTCCTTTACGGAGCGGAACACTGCGACCATGACTGATCTTTATATTACTTACTAATTCACTTTGTGAATAGAAGCCAAAATACAGGGCTTCATATAGGGATAGGAATCCCTGACTTCCTCTTAGCTTCCTCTTAGCAGCAGATTCCTCAGAGCCAGATAGTCACAGAGAATGTGACTAAAGGTCTTCTGTCTTCTCTGACATACCCATCATGTAAAGATTATGCCCGTCAACAGCTTCGTTATACTAAGAAGTAGAGTTCGTATTTGCGTACCCATGAGCGGCTCATTTCGGCTCATTCTGCTCACGGCTCATGAGCCGGCAAAAAACTCTTTTCATACGATGGCTCACGCTCACGAGCGAGCCCAACTACAGAGCTCACGCTCACGAGCAAGAGCCGCCTTTAAGTTATAAATGGGCTCACGCTCGTGAGCAAGAGTATGAGCTGCGGTTCATGAGCTGCGGCTCATGAGATCTTATGCGCCCAATTTAAGATTTTGTTATTATTTTTTTTTGTGAAAACATGTCATTAAAAAGATTAAAAATATTAATAACCTTAAACTAACTAAAATATGGACATAATCAAGTTCCTAAAATAAATAATAAATATATTTTTATTGTTTATTTGTGAAAAATAATAATATTTTATAAATTTGTTTTTCAAATTCAAATTATTGCTTCGTTATATTGTTTTAATATGAAATTATATATTTTTACATATAACGTTTATAAAAATAAATAAAGCAAATAAACTAGTAAATCGCTTTTTATTAAACAGTTGAGCTTGTGAGCTCTTTGCTCGTGAGACCTCATGAGCAGCTCTTCAATATGAGCAACTTGAAGGCTCACGCTGGTGAGCAGCTCTTTAATATGAGCCAATTATGGGCTCACGCTCATGAGCCCATTTTGGGCTCACGTAAGAATTGGCTCTTGCTCATGAGCCTGAGCTGCTCATGAGTGTGCAAATACGAACCCTGCTAAGAAGTAATGTCTTACTTACCATAACAACCCGTTATCGGGTTTCGGTCTGACGCAGCATGTCTCTCCAAGCGCCTCTGCTGCGTGCGCGCCTTATCCAGTCTCATACAAGTCCGATTAGCGCTCCATCACTCCTCTTGATCACTCCTCTAGAGACATGATCCACCTCTACGCCTTCTTCCTCCAAATACTGCTTTAAATACTTTTTTCGCTGGAGCATCTGGAGCAAGGAGGGATGCCTTACGGTAGTTAAGCGGATGCACCAGATTTTTAGACTGTTTAGACTGGCGATTACGTGGAGTGTCGACTTCATTTGACTCTAAATCATTTTTCTATTAGAGACCCTTGCAAGAGTATTATGACTCGTCGCCTTCAATTTCTGTGTGACCACGCATGTTGTGTTTTGTTGTTTTCTCGTTGCTAAAGGTTGTCATAGCAATTTACCAGAATTTTCGAAGAACACTTCCAAAAGACCACTGCCCTCCTTTTGCTAGACTATTTGTATAGATATTGATATGGGCGCAATTTAAGCCTTTAGTACCGGTAACTCAAGCACAGACTCAGCATAAGCCATGAGCGATTATGATATTGGAGTCGAAGAGTCCTGCTCATACTCAGCTTTGGAACGCGTATGTGGTATATGCTTACCTCATATCGAACACTCAGCTATATTGAGAAAAAAATAATATAGTTAAATTGACATTATAAAAAACACATATGAATAAAAACCTAACGCAAATTCGCTACTGCCTCAAGGCAAATAAATTTCAGTTTACTAGGCATCTCATGGTTTTATTTATTTGACCAAGCATTGATAAAGTTAAATCGCCAGCATAGAATACTTTATGTATTTTTGAGTAAATATTGACGTTTATTATTGAAATGTTCCATACAATATTTTTAAAATATCTGTACGTCCTCTGAGCTACGTACGAGTTGGACTGGCTATACCCGTTCGCAGCAAGGAAAATGTAAACAAAAAAGGGTGAAACGCAATTTTTTGTTTGCTGCAAAACGTTTAATCTAATAAAAATTGCATGGATTGAAAAATCGCATTTTAAAGAAATACGATATTTAAATTGTTTAACACAAATTTTATCTTTAACATATTTTAAAATTTTATCAAATAAATCTATTCAACGCAGTACTTGCGAAACAAATTTCATTACAAGTACGAGTTCAAACATTTAAATTCCCACAAGGCGACTAAGAACCATAGCTGCACGATATATCTAAGTGTTATATACGAATACAGGTATAATGGAAAAGAGCATAAAGGTAACAAATGTCAAAATTAGAACTAGATTATCACAACCGAAGCAAAATAAGTAGGAGTTTACCTTTTTTAATGTCAATGTATAGCCTACTGTGTCATTGTTTACACGACGGACAGACATTTCTACAGAAGCAGAGACCGACTGACGGACAGACATATTTTACTTGGACTTGGGATTCGATGGACTACAAAATACTTTGAAATATTGCAACCATTTAAAATCAACACATTCCTGTACAATACGGACTTTGTAGTTTTGTCAAGAAAAAGGATGAAAGCATAGTCTAAGGCGCAACCTTGTTTGTTATCAGCTTGTAATCTGTGTTGTCAAATATGAGATACTTTTTCATTCACATCGTTATGGCGCCTCAAATTTTATTATGTATTTTTGTGTAATTCTGTATAATATAAAATCAAATTAAATTAATCATATTGATTCCCTTAATTTTATATTGATTAATTCCTGTTTAAAAAATGTGGATTCTCCAATTAATAATTTTGTGTCAGTGCGTCATATTAATCACCCTAAAATAGAGACTAATTTTAAAGGACTTGTAAATGTATAATGTTTTTATGTATAAATACTTTATCTTACATATATTTTATGCTATATACAGTATATTATACAAATAAGATATTTTTATTTAATAGAGAATCGTCTATGCAAATTTGGATCAAACTTATTTCACTATTCTTATCTCCTTAAGCTCTCACATATTTACTGTATTACTAACTTTAATTTTACCTTTCCTTTTATGTACAATTAAAAATATGTTTATACCAGCCTGATCGGGAATTTATCTTCGCAAAGTATTAGTTCCGAGAGCCTTTAAATTATAAGTAACATTGTTTTTCCTGCGAAAAAACACGTTTCCACAAATACGTACCTAAGCGATCACCTTTTTCGTCGAAATAGTTTTACCCGTTCTCACGACATCACCAAGCCAGCGAAGCTATGCTTAGCTTTGTCAATGCCACGATATAACGGTACTCGTTGTCAATCCGTACTTTCCTTATGCGTTCTTAAAACTGTTAATTATTGCCCATGCTCGTGCACCACATAGAAGAATAGAGATAAAAGATAAAATACTTACAAACCGTGATTTTCGTTTATAAAGAGAAGACTTTATAACACTTTTCCCTTTTTAGCCCGAAAATGTATATATTGGCGAAAGTCCCTATTTGTTGAATCTCTACACCAATTTTTAAAGTTTGTACTGATTGATTTTCTAAATTGAAAGAAATCGTGAATATTTTAGCCAGCAGTATAATACCTTTGTAAAAAATTGTGTCAATAGGGTGTAATTTTGCTGGCCTAACTATCGTTTCCAACATTTAGTAATGGAAGGTACACGATAAGAATACCACAATAGCACCATCATCGTTATTCTAGTGCATTAAATAACTAGGAGAGTTTCTTCCCTATTCTAATGAATCTGAAGATAGGGCTCAACGTTATAATGTCAGAATCGACCTTGAATTCAACAAAAGAATTATGTGTTTTGTTTTGTTTTTTTAAGCCTTCTTCAATTTTCAGGACTATGTGCGCCTGGGCAAAGGTGGGTTAACCAGAACTTTATCCACATTGATAAGATTGAATCAGTTCGTGTACGATTGACTTCAATATTTTACGTTGTACATTTCACAAAAATGTCTTTAAGATAACGTTTTGATGAACCTTATCAAAAAAAGAACTTTTGTTCTTTACTTTCCATTCCCCATTTTTAATCGCCTGTTATAACCTCGTGGAGGCAAGAAAAAATAATAATCATAATCGGAAGTAAAACTCATGTAAATGTCAGATAAATAATTATTAACATTAATAAGATTTGTGGACCATAAAAAAGATACATTTGAAAGGGTCAAAAAAGTGAATTGCACAGATTAAAGTTACCTAACAAAGGATTGTCCAAGTGTTCGTCTATTCATCGATTTCAATAGGAAGCAAAGAAACAATGGAAACGCAAATCATATAACAAAAAAATAAAAATAAAAAATTTGATTTTAATGATGCTGCAATCACTTGAGAAACATCAAAATGATCATAGAACAGGAGTCGGTGTAACAATACCACTGCATCACAGCAAGGATAACTTTGTGTATATGTAGCACCAACGGCAGGATTCTTCCTACTCTTCAACCAATAATAATAACAGGTGGCACGGAAACCACATAAAATATAAAAAAATTGTATTTATAAGAAAAATAACAAAATCTTTTAAATATAATTTTAGTATATTTTTATCGTGAACCTGTACTCCTCTCGTTGTTGTTGTTAATTAAAAATGTTCGATCTTTGCTGAAGATCAACTTCCGATTGCACAGCGGGAAAAGTGTGAGAACATTTTGCTATTCGCGCACACTCGTACTTATAGCCTGTCAAGCAGTTACAGCATCGACCGATGGTCACATAAAAACTATCAGCACAAATCTCATTACTCATGCCGAACGAAAAAAACGGAAGGATGAGGATGTGGATGTGGATGTGGATCTGGGTACGGTTATGGTAGCAAAGAAAACATTTTGATATTTTAACTGATATTTTAACATTTTTCGTTTTAATATTTTACTTTCTTTCTTTCTTCTCGATTATAAATTGTGCGTAGCGAAAGGCTTAGTTTAGCTTCAGAACCCTTAAAAAGGGTTGCTTTTTATCACTTTGTCTTTGATATTAAAGACAATTAAAAGGATCCAAGAAAATGATGAGCATGTGCTGTCATTGCTTAGAATCATAATCCGAAACACGTGGTCAAGGTTTAAGATACATGAATTCAAATTTATTATGAAAAGTACAGCCCAACCGGAATGCAATGATCTTTATTAAATTGCAGTTTAATTTTCGTCTGAAAACGAGTGCTCAATTTCATTGTTAGAATTCAACAATGAAGTTGAACGCGATCGTGAATTCAGTTTTTTCCCTTAGTTTTATTTAAGAAGAAAGGATTTTTATTCTTTTTTAGGAAGTTTTCAATGCTAATTGTAACAATTTGTGAAGCACACTTATTGTATCCGCGACTCCTTCATCTCTAGTGTACACTGTCCTGGTTTTGGTACTATAGTTCTGGTACTGTATTCGATACATTTTATTCGCTATTCTTCTTGTTTAGTTTTCGTACTGCAGTTTCCAACATAAAAATGAAATAAAATATAAAAACATGAGTTTTTAGCATTTTATGATCAATTATTCACATTTATTTCAAACATCTCGGTTTAATTGAAAGAAAAGTGTTTCTTTAGAAATTTTGAAGATCACTTGAGATTGTGCGAACAATTAACAAGTTTTTAAAGAATTTTATGAATGTGTTTATTTCCTTGAGTATAATTCATGAGACACAATTATAGGTGCAGTAAATTAGCAATAAAATTAATTTTTTATAAAATTAAATACTTTACAGTCCACCACAGAAGCCTAATATCAGAAGCAAACCTATAGAACAGACGAATTGCAGTCTTCTCCGATAGTTGAGTTGCTGTATTTGCATTGTCTTTTTAAAATATACAATTGCACTCATCTGCGATCAGTAAGCAATCAATGCTTAGAATTATTATTCGGAATGAGAAAAATTAAATTAAAGCAAAAGTCGGAGTTATTCTCGAAAGAGTCACCAATACTAAACTTAAAAAAAAGATGTCCAAAAATATAGACGAAATTATTATTAAAGTTAATCCAAAGATTTCTGGAAATCCACTAATTAGTCGCTTTTATTTGCCTAAATTTATGAAAAGTCCCTCTGCAAAGCGTTTTTCGATTAACTAAGATATTAAGACACTAGTTTGTATATTGACTGGTAGAGAGATAGTCAGGCCAATAATAATTATTAACTAAATTTAAGGTTTCATGCTATACATATATATGCATATATATATATGAATATATCAAATTATATATATTAATATATGTTTATTATTTGAATTTTACTATATTTGTTTAGTACGAAATAACGTTTGGCTCTCATACACTCTCTTTCCTCACCAGTTGTTGAGTTCGGGAATAGAAATTATGAAAATTAAAGCCATCTTTTGTTTCAATTTATTTACAAATACATAAATATATGTGAGAACAGACATATAGTATACTTTTTAAAAAATATTTAAAATAGTTCTGCTAATATAGTGATATTGGAAGCAGTGCGGCACGGTTAGTCGTCTTAATTGACGATTGGTACGGGGCATAGACTCAACCTCAAATAAAACTAAAAATCATATCTGCAGCATTTTTTAAATTTTGTTTTACTTATATTTAGTTATGGAAAAGAAAGTGTCTGGAGCACATAATTGTAAAATTTATTTAATATTATAATAATATTTTTAAAAGCGCCACAACAATGCTTTCTAATTTCTTTCAGTTCAAAGGGTTCCAGAACTAAACGAGGAATTATTTTTTTACCCTCAACAACTATCCACTACAGCCTGTCTTTACGTTACCATTATCTATCTGTGTAGATGTTGGTGGAATTTTTTCCCCAATGTCCTCACTCAAGCAGTAGTTTTAAATTATAGTAATCTATACGGATTGGGTAAGTCTAACTAATCGAGTCATTGCTCATTGTGATTAATAGACTTATCACACTCTACATATTTGCTAAAAAAATTTGTAAATATTTTTTAAATTATCATAGTTTAAAAGACAATTATCATCAACTAAATAGGTCACAATTTATATATCTCCAGAAATATGTAGTAGGGGTGTTTGTAAGATGGAAATCAACAAATAAAAATTGTTTTATAGTAGATTTAGGTTCGCTCTTTTGTTTTTATTTTTTTTTTTTGTGTAATCTTAAGTCAAAAGTCAAATGGTTTCATGTCGTTATGTAAATTGCGCTTTAATTTAAAATTGCACTTTTCGTAAAATTCGAGGCATTTGTATTCATCCAACCAAGAGAGTAACTTCATTCATAAAAACTAATCCGGATCTTTTTTATATTCGTATTTGCAGAGGAAATGCAAAATTACATTTAATTAGGTAAACATAATCGCGAGTTAAACAAAACTAAGGTCGAATTCGGTGAGGAAAAAAATTATCGTAGACTGGATGTGTTCTACTGAAACCATAAGTGCGCGCCTTCGGTGAAATTCGCACGTTTAACCTTTTGGGCAAAGAACCAGAAAAAAGATATTTTAACCGAAAAATTGAGCCTGCAGCAATTTTCACATCACTTTGATTGCGCTGAGTTGTTGGTTGGATTGATGGATGCGAGTAAATGGACAGACAAACGATTGGATGGACGGATGACACGCGCATGCACAGTGCAATACCATTTACTGCAAAAACAACTATAAAAAAAACGAATCATCAAATTTCCGAAAATATATGAATATATAAAATTGGTTTAACATAAAATTGGTTTTGGTCCATCGAGACCAACCAAATGATACTCGTTTCTCAAATTTATTACAATAGGTATATTTAGTAAAATAGGATCTTCATGATTGAGTCTCAATCGATCATTTTGGAAGATATTGAGTTCATGTATTACATTTTGTGTGTATTAATGAGTTATAATGTTTACAGTTTCAAATTACAGTTTTTTTAAATTTTCATAACTAACTAACTTTCTATCTACTGTCTGACTTTTACAGTATTACAATCCAATTCTCTTAACGTAGTATAGAACGTTAAGCAGTATGACTAGTTAAGGTATTCCTTCACAATGCAGTTTAAAAGAGCACTTAGCACGCCTTCACGCTAGGACTTAAGGTTTTGAATATGCGTATTTGACTTTAAAAGTTTTAAAAGTACATAGAAGGTTCTAATACCTGGCTTTTTGATCTGTTTTCTTTAATTTAAGGTACCATTCCCTAAAGTATTAAAGTTAACTTCTATGATTGTGTGTAATTATGAAGAACATGGATTCACTTAATAATGACGTACCTATATAGTTATAACATTTAATGCCAATCTTCTAGTTCTCAATAGACTCTTATATAAATTGGGAAAACAGTCCATCGGGCCACCATAGTGAATTCTATAATTTTGTTATTTTAAGTTTTTCGATTGGTACTTAACTTTCACTTAATACGAAATATGGATACTATTTTCAGCAGTGATATAATTTTTTTATTTCATGATATATTTGACTATATTTCAGATATATTTTACATAAACCTACACCGGAATCCACTGATACTAACTATGAATATCGATTGAGTTATCTGTTATTTTTCACAATAGTTCTTCTTTGTTACTCTATAATCCAGAGCTATGCAGACCAGATGCGATCGCGGGCCAATGCAAATCACTATACAGATTGGAGGGCCGCAGAAATAAATACATACGTTCATAGTTGTTTTCGACAAAAATAAAAATACGGTTATAATGTTAAACTTAGTTTTATTAATTTACCAATTTAAATTCATTTATTTGGTATACTATTGAAATAAAATAATGTTGTTTAACCAGTGCACCAAAAGAAATTTGCGTAATTGTAGTAGGTTAAAATCATGCGGGCCGTACTTTGGACAGCCCTGCTCTAATCTATGTCACATCAATTCGGCTAGTCCAAGTAGCATTTAGTTTTGAGAAGCGGCCCAAGGCTTATGTGTATAATAATAAGACGTGTAAGTATGTTTCAAGTAAGTAAATTTTAATTAATATTAAAAAATAACTTACAAAAAACTTTTCTACCATAAAAAAGTATTTTATGTATTTATATTATTCCCCAGATAGCCCTTATGCGAAGTCTACTTAAAAGATATCAAAAGATCAAAACACTTGTTGCTCCAAAAACACTTCATCTCTATGGTAACTTACACTGATGTTGAGAAGTCAAGATATTTTGTAAATAATTTTTGTTGTTTTATATTAAAAGCAAAAACAGCAAAAATAAATTGATTTGAAAATAATTTGTATAAAGATTAAAAATAAACAAATACCAAAAAAATATGCGTATATCACATGTTGTCCTTCATCCTGACACTTCGTCCGACTATAGTATTGCTTATACATACTCTTATGTGGAAAGTGCCAGCAATTAACATTTGAGAATTACTTTCTTAGAAGGGCACCTTCTTCATTGTGAGTTGTGGGAATATCTTACCTGTCCGTATCTTTAGCTGAACTCGTATATTGTTTAATAGATGAGTTCATATGCGCCAGATTAAGATACACGAAGTCAATTCAGGTAATTGATATGTTTTGATGCTGAGTAAAAAGACGAAAAAAATAAAAATTCAAAATAAATTTATTTTTATTTATTTTTCTTTAATGAGCAAAAGTACCAAACAGTACCAAGCAGTTTTCGCTATGAACTCACATTTAATTCGATATTTCTTGCAATGAAAAATTGTTCAATGTTCATATCCTAACGTCGCCTTTTCCATAAGTAGCTATCCTTTTTGTTGTTTACATAACATACGTAATCCGATAAGGGCAATATCTCGATATTTAATTTCGAAAATCAAAATAACTTGTTGATAATTTTAGCTCCTTTGACACTTTTACTTACTTTTACTTACTTACCACTCACCACTTACCGTATACCATATAAAAGTACTTGTGAGTAATTTTATCTCAATCAAGGACGAGATGCGTTTTCATTACTTTCTTTTGTCTTTATTAAAAAATAAAAAATAAAAAACAAATAAAATAAATTCATGATTTGGGTTGGCGTTGACAAGTACCTTTTATTCTGTTACGGAGGTCTTTATTTATTAGAAATTAAAGAAAAATGATATTTTGTTAGCTTAAAAATAAAAAAATATTGACCACACAAAACTTATGTTAATGAATTTCATTTCATAAATTATCAAATTGCATTATTAAAAGTTAAAAAACGTTTCTCAAAAAATTTTATTCTACTGAAATATATACCATACATATATAATATATGATTTTATATAAAAACAAACAATTTATTTATTATCTTCAATAAATATATTATTTATTAAAACGTAACTTAAAATGACCAAACAATATCTTTCTATTTTAAAGATATAGAAAGGATATCAAAATTCTCACCGGATAACTGATAGGTCAATTTAGGTACAGGTACCCTCACAACAATAGTAGACCTTTCACAGACTACTATTTGCCACAGAGACTACTATTTTGAAACGTTTGAAGATGTTGTCTGTAAATATTCAAAAATAGAATTATATATAGAATTATATAATAGAATTATATATCTTGGCGACTAACTCCCTTCCCAATATAACATACGACACCAAACAAAATCATTGAAGATGCTCATATTCATTTAAAGCTAAACGATTGGACAAAGAAATCGGATTTGTATACTAGACCACATGAGTCGAAAAATATAGTATTTACTATTTAATAACAGGCGTTAATAAAATTTATAATTTTTATATTTATGTATAATTTTTACTTACAGAATAATGGAAATGCTAACCATATACAGATTTTGTGTTGGAAATATTATTACTACATTGCTTTATAACGGTATTTTATATTAAACAAACATTTCCAAATCATCATTTTGCCTACAAAAGCCATTCATAAGCTTGTTGAATGAATATATATAAAATGCAGTCTACAGTTCATCATTATTTTTGGATATATTTAAAGCATACAAGCAAGTATGACATCTCTTCCAAATTCAAAAAGCTCTTTTTTTATTGAATAAATGGGAATGTGCTTGTTATATACCATCGAAGCTGGAGTTCTACTAGGCAATATATTTGTTTTTATTCGTTACCTTTTATTTATGCATATTCCATTGAAAATATCTAGAATCCTAACTGATACATTTGCAGATGATACAGCAATTCGGTTTACTGCAGTAGAGTAAGTTCTTTCAAAGTTTAAGTCGACCTCCAACAAATTTCTATTTGGTTAAAACAAACTAAATCTACTCAGCTCACATTTACAATGAGAAGAAATACTTGCACCCACATTAAATTAACTATTATAACGATTCCTCAATCATAGTATCTGATACCTCGGTTTGCATTAGAATAGACATCTAACATGAAAAATGCTGTTCCAAAGCACAAAATGAAATCCTTCGATACTTGATTTTGTAACTGAACAAGTTATCTTCCCTGTTCTTAAAAACAAAGTTTCTTTTGATTGAAAGCATGGGGTAACCAATGTGAACGACAGAGCTTCAAACTCTTATATTAAAAGTTTTTATAGTTTATATCAATACCTATATATGGATGAAGATTGTGTTAAATTATTTTTGCAATATAAAATATTATATACGCAGTAGTAGTCTTTAAGGCGATTTAAAAATGTTGTGGCTCTTGGATTGGGAAGACAAATCGATGTTTTGATATAGCAGAGAAATTTATAGAGACTATTATTATATACAGATATGACCCCTGCGATAGCGGTTCGGGTGATATCGAAAGAAAAAATATAACACGCTTTGCTTATTAACCTTAAATTTATGATATTATGAATAAATATTTGGAGTTTTAGATTTCACATAAAAAATATTTAAAATTTTGTTGCTCACTTAAAGAAATGATTTTTCTAAAAATTAGTTTTATCAAAAAAAATTAATAAAATGAACATAAGGTGTAAAATATTCCTTTTTAAATATTGAATTGTTAAATAATTTCTATATCTAAAAGTCTTATAGTATAAAAAATATAATTAATTTCTTTTAAATAAAATTTAAATTACCACACATTATGTTTGTTTACGTTTATAAGGATTCAAGAATTACGAAAAAAGTATCTGAACCATCTGTGGTGTACAAAATGTTGAAAATAATAATTTCCAAAAAAATAAATAACTTCATGGATAAAGTGTTAAAGCAAAAAATGTTAAAAAATCGGAAGTAAAAAAGTTGCTCTCTTTTATTATCAAAATTTTGTAATAATTTATTTTTTATAAATTTTTTATTGAGGGAATTTAATATGAAATAATTAAACATTTAGGCTACTTTTGACGTAACTTAAGACTTAAGGCACATGGGCCAAACAAGAGGTCCGGTGAGTTTAATTTTTTTTTACATTTCTATTACATTTTTTTCTGTAATGTGTTATACAATATCTATAATCATACCTTTAATTGTTTCTTTTAAATGCTTAGAAAAAATTCTTAACATAATTTCTTTATTAATTATTTAAATTCGAGAAAATAAATCTAATTTTATCAAATAAATAATAATTTTACTTCTCAACGGATTCGGTATTTACTAACATTTATATTAAAAGATACTCGGAAGCATTGGGAAGGAATGTAACCATTTTTTAAGCGGTGATATACGCGATAGATAAATGCGACAGTTTCAACCTTGAACGCAACTACCAGAACCATTGAATTGACAGCTAAGCAACTATAATAGTACTCAGGTCTTACCAGGTGACATATTGAAGTGCATTGAAGTGGTATTGAAGTGCATTCACAAGCTGAACATACTTGGCAAGAACAATCAGGTGCACTTAATATGGATTGCGAGGTACGCTGAAAGCCTAGGTAATAAGGTGGCAGTTAAACTTGCAAAGAAAGACGCGGCTTCGATAACGATGAACCACTTTAATTGTCTTTAAGAAATTGGTACTATTGTGCATATACTTGAACGGTGATATATCTCGACAAGCGGCCTGTGACTGTGAAGAGTTTGCCATGACGAAAGGGGGGCGAAATCCAATAAACTGTTGCTATATCTTTGCTCATAACTACATATAAAGGTACTTCTTTTGCTAAAAGAAGTTGTGGCTATTGCGTTTATAGTTCAAAGTTAGTATGTTCCGGCAAGCGAATTGTGGAGGAGTTGCCATAACGAAGATTGGGTGACACCCATTATTAATTTTATGTTTCTGCCTCTGTTTAGTTGCTTTAGTTTCCTTATCGGCATAATAATAATAATAGCTTGAATTATGGAATCTCCTTAACTTTATTTGGTTGACCACAAATCTTACCAAATAAAGCACATGAAGTTATAGTCAAAAAACAATATTTAGTGAAGCTTACCTCCACTGGCAACTTGAAGCCATCGCAATGGGTTATCGATGAAAGTGTTGGAAGTGTTGATACTTATATTAGCAAGCTCCCTCTCAATCTAAACTATCCTAATTTCTTATTAAGTTGTTATAAGTTATGCGGTAAATGTTTGAAAACTTCCACAATCTGAAAGACTATAATAACCTAATTTTATGAAAATTAATTTGGAGGCGGTAAAGTTTTCCTCTTCAAATTCAGTTTATGTAAAATATTAAAACATAATCACATTTCGAATTATGTAAATTTAAAATTGTGATTGTAAAGATATATTTAATATTTGTATAAAAATTGAATTTTATCGCCGATAAAATATGTTACGGAACGCATAATTAACTTCATTTAATATGTGCTCTTATTTGTATAAAAATTTTGGCTGCCGGTACACTAAATCACTCAATTAGAAAATTCCAAGAAATTGTTAAAGTTAAAAAAACACATCTCAAACGGTTCAAACTCGTGTCTGACTTCACGCCCTCGTATCGTGTTATAATGGATACAGAGATACAAGCTAATATACATACAGCCAGCCACAATGATAATAATTGATCAAATCAAAGGGTAAAATAAATTATTATCGGCGACTAAAAGAACAGCAAAAAAAACCTAACACAAAAGGAGTAAGAGTAAAAGTTTTTACCACGTGTATAAAAAGTTGACTAGGATTCATGAGAAGGCTCATGTTTGCTCGATGCACAATAATCAATCTTTTCAAGGGTTAAATAAATAGAACACCATATCTAAGTATTGGCCTCTTTAATTCGAGTTGTATAAGACCATGTATCAGAGTGCAAATGCAAGCAGCATCCGAATAAGGAAAATATTATTGTATAATGTATGACGCGGACGCAAGGACTTAGAAAAGGATGTACTGGATAAATATAAAGAGGAACGTTACTTTAATGATTTCTCACAATGCACAATGAAAGAAGAATGTGTAGGCGTTTTCTATTAATTATATAAAGAAGAATTATTATAAAATTGTATGTTTGTTATTAACGCATTCAAAATATTCATAAATCCTAAAATTCTAAGGATTTTTTAAGTTCATAATTAAATTTTTTTATTCCTATCAAGGTATCCTTAATGAAATAGATATTAAAACTCCACTACAAATTCGACTACTGCGGAATATTTAGGTGCTTCTACCTAATTTGCCCTTGACTCCTCTGCTGAGTATAAAACACCTTGCCGTGTAACTGTAAAATTTTGTACCTTGGCACAAATTATAAATGCTTAACGCCTCATTAAGTCTTATGACCACACGCGTGTCCTTTTTTGCAAGTTTTTTTAAGAACCACTTCGAGCTCATTCAAGCTAAACTGCTACTTTCGGATTGGTGTTGATGTTGATGTGGTTGCTGTTGTTTATGTAATAAGTCGTGAGGTTTTCGGTTGATAAATTTGATGAAAAGATTTTATTTTTGAGATTTTTATTATTGTCAAAAACATATATTAATATATTTTTAATAACAGTTCTAGATATTTATTGTATTAGTTCATATCTATATTTGATGTATTTTATTGTATTATTGTTTTGTGGATGAATTATAGAATTTTTTGTGGTGAAGAGGTGAAATGCTTTATGCAACGTCAAACCAACCGTCGCCGGAATGGTGTGTCCGACTTCTACTTTGTAGTAGGAGTCCCCCGGGATTGCTTTCGCATTACTTCAGGGAGGATCCCTTATAAATTGGCCATCCATGTCATATGCTTCTCGTAAAACTTGCGCCCAGGCTCCCACTCCTGATACGATTTGGAAAATCATCAGATTGCACTTCATCCTCCATGCAATCTCTACAAAGCAAAGAGTTCCTGTATTAATGTTTGTATTTATGATCAGTTTATAGATATTTCTTCAAATATAGAATTCTGTACATGAAAAAGAAATATAGGTGATATACTTTAACTATATCGGATTAAAATTGAATTAAAGTTAAACTATTAGAGCATGATTTGACGAGAGAATAATTTGGTACTAAAATTTTCTATAAAAATATAGTGTCAAAACTAAAAACATTGTGAGACATTGTCAATTTGCAGACAAACATATAAAAGCTGAGCTTTTCAAAATTTTAGACGATCGAGATATCTCAAAAAGTTGGAGAGTTTATATTTGCAGGATATTCGTTTAATAAATTAAAGAAGAGAAAATTTTACTCTTCATCATTTCTAATTTGTACTGACAATAATGTTGACTCATAAAAATTTAAACCAACTATTTTTAGACACTAATATCATTTCACTTTAAATATCGAACACGAATTATTTACTAACTTTTCGATCTTTTAAAGAAACTCATACAAATTATTAATTTCTATTACTGCATACATACATACATATACGTACTATAAAAACTTACATAACATACAGTATTAAAATTGGAATTAATTGAAGTAAAAATATTCACACGTTTTTAAAACAGTTTTCTACTTCAATCATCAGTACTAATCCAATTAAATGATACGCCTTTTACAGACATTGCAAAAAATTATATGTAAGTTATGTTCATAGATCATTAATCAAATTCAAAAACAACTACATACATATGTACATAAATTTGTTTCCAAATTATTGGAAAGAGATTATATGAAGTAAATACGAAACATATGAAAAAATCAAAGATGATTCTCAAAATAATTATGGGTTTAATTCAATTGTTGTGAAATATATTATATGGTACGTTCAGTGAAAGCAGTTGCACAAATTTTACAAGTGAGTTGCTAAAAGTAAATAACATCAATAAATGTGCTTTCATTTTGATTGAATCAAAATTTTATTAGTTTTATTTATTGATTTCGTTTTTCTTTTGATATCGAACACTACGTTTACGCTAGTCTTAAAATCACTTCTAACTATTGATATTAAAGATATGTTGTATGGTGTTTAATGCAGCAAAGCAATAAAAGAAACGTTGGCAACTCTATACAAACACAACGTGTACGTTGCTTTGATTCTTTCTACTGTTGTGCGGGTCTGCTGTTTGTGTTGTTTCGATTTAATTATCGCAAAATGCCGACAATTGGAGTTAAACGTGATTTATTATTTGAAGCGTTGGGGAAGATTTATAGTAAATTTATTATATTCTATGTATTACAATTGAAATGAAACTACATTTTCCTTTTAGCGGATGATGAATTTCAGCAGTTATGTTTTGCATTTGGCTTGGAATTGGATGAAGTGGTATGTAGTTTCAAATGTGAAAAATACTGTATATTTATCTCAAAAAAACAAATAACTTTTCCAGACATCTGAAAAACAAATGCTTACGAAAGAACAAGGTGATGTTGCTGCCGCTGCCGACGCATCTGAAGAAATTATTTACAGAATAGATATACCAGCAAACCGTTATGACTTGTTATGTTTGGAAGGTTTAGTTACTGGCTTGTTGGTATTTCAGGGCAAGTAAGTTATTTCCATGTAATATTATATTTTATTCTTTTCATAACATAATATTTATGTAGAATTAAACCACCTCAATTCAAGCTGACGGAACCTTCAGCACGACAAGTACTTAAAATTTCACCCGAAACAGGGTTAATTCGCCCCTTTGCGGTAGCTGCTGTTTTGCGTAACATAAATCTTTCGCAAGCAGCATATGATAGCTTTATTGATTTGCAAGATAAATTGCATCAGAATATTTGTCGTCGACGTACGTTAGTCGCCATTGGCACACATGACTTGGACACCTTACAAGGACCATTTAGCTATGAGGCTCGCAAACCGGAAGACATACAATTCGTGCCTCTAAACCAAACGCGTCAAATGAATGGCCATGAATTAATGGACTTTTATTCAACACATGCGCAACTAAAACAATATTTACCTATTATACGTGATTCACCAGTTTATCCAGTAATTTACGATGTCAATGGTGTAGTATTGTCATTGCCACCAATTATAAATAGTGATCATTCGAAAATCTCGATAAAAACACGTAATGTTTTTATCGAATGCACTGCAACTGATCTAACCAAAGCAAAAGTAGTTTTGGACACTTTAGTCTGTATGTTTTCAGCACATTGTGCAGAAAAATTCTCTATAGAACCGTGCGATGTTGTACAAGTTGATGGTTCTACTGTAACTTATCCTGAATTAAAAGTACGCACTGAACTCGTATCAGCAAAAAAAGCAAATGCTGCAATTGGTTTGTCTTGTGACACTACCCAGTTAGCGGATATGCTAACACGTATGTATTTGGAAACTAAAGTCGATGGTGACGATAGCTTAGTTGTTAAAATACCACCTACAAGACATGATGTTATACATGCGTGTGATATATATGAGGATGTCGCAATTGCTTATGGCTATAATAACATTAAAAAGTCATTACCTGCCTTTATGCATATAGCAAAACAATTTCCATTAAATAAACTGACGGATTTACTGCGTGAACAAGTTGCTCAAGCAGGATTTACGGAAGGGTTAACATTCACACTTTGTTCAAGAGATGATATTGCGAAAAAGCTGAATAAAGATATCGATGCTATAGCAGCAGTACATATATCTAATCCAAAAACACTTGAATTCCAAGTTGTACGCACAACACTACTACCGGGTCTATTAAAAACTTTAGTAGCCAATCGTAAAATGCCGCTGCCCTTAAAACTATTTGAAATAAGTGATGTAGTCATTGCTGATGAAAATAGCGAGGTTGGTGCACGTAATGAACGTCGATTATGTGCTATCAATTGTAATAAAACTGCAGGCTTTGAAGTAGTCCACGGTTTGCTGGATCGTGTAATGCAGTTACTGGAAGTACCATGGAAAAGTGGTAACACTAAATCTGGTTACTACTTACAATCGACTGAAGGTAAAGTTTACAAAATTTTATAAGAGTATATAAATTAATTTTATGTTTCTTACAGATATTAGTTATTTCCCTGGCCGCTGTGCTAACGTAATGTATAACGACGTAGCAATTGGTAAAATTGGCGTGTTACATCCAACAGTGTTGCAGGCTTTTGAATTAACGACTCCCTGCTCTGTGGTTGAATTTAATATCGAACCATTTGTCTAAAGATTTAAAACTAACTATATCAAAAACATAGTTTTTGTATTCAACACATATGTGTTATAAATAAATAAAATCTTAACTTATTGAATTATTGTAGTTTGAGTAATTAAAAACCTAAATAATAATTTTGTATCTTTTTATTTATAAAAAAAATTAATATCTATGATTTAATTAATTATATATTTAATGACTTAATAAAATTTATTGAGTCACTGTCAACAGGCGTAAAAGTCTGAAAAGACGTCAAGCTTTCGTTTACAGAATCGGCAGATCCAGTAAGCCTAGTTTATTTATCTTGAAATGCATTTATATTCACACTTTGTAGTTTTCCTATGTGGGATATGACACAAAACCATAATATTTATATCGTTTTACTAATCATGGTTTTACTGATTATCTATGTAGAACTTTTAGTTGTGTCCTATTCAATTTGCATGTAATGAATTAACAGAACAATTGACTTTAAAATGTAACCAAATAAAGTAAGGAAGGGGTAATTTACTGTTATCTTATTTCTTTATACAACCACTTAAATAGGTCAGAACCTTGAATCTAGATGAAAGGCATTACATTACGAATATATCAGTGAGATATTAATTGATTTTAACCAAGATCAAAACGAAGAAACCTGACCAATTCTAAAGAGTGGATAATGAGTCAAAATCATCACGAATGGTTTCATAATGCTTTAAACTATTAGAATACAATTATATCAAGACCTAGAACAATTTTTTTCTTCTAAATTATGGTCACGAACACGTGTTCTAATCCAATCGGCAAAATTCAGATATCAACAAGCTAATGCATTTGCTGAATAGCATATTCTCTTCACAAGATCATCATTAATAACCTGTTTGTTTTAATAGTATATATTATAAAAATCTTAACGAGAAAGAAATGGACAATCGATTATGAAACTATGATAAATTAAACAGTAAAGTCAGCGGTATTAACATGAACTCTTGAATTAATTAACGTACCTAGCTAAGGTACTAAGATATATCAATATTTGTTTACTATTTTTTCTCAATCTGTCGTCTGTTAAGAAACTTGCAAATTTTTTTGTACTCTTATTCAGTTCAGCTAAGCTTATAAACAAACAATGAGCTTTCATTGCAATGATTTATTATAATCTTTAAATCTGCTAATTTAAGTAAAGAGAATTGATTTATGCCTTTGATTGATGTAGATTATAGATATCTAGAAACACGTGTACGTGTAATATTTATTTATATTTTAAAAGCTTGAAACATAATACTTCCAATATATAAACAAGAATAATATTATTGTCGAATATAAGAAAAATCGTTCACTTTCTGTTCATTTTATTATAATTCATTTTATTTATTAATCAAATTCCCTCATTTAAATCAAATCAGTCTTCAACTTAGCATAAATATATATGTATATCCAGGTAAATAACAAAGTGCTACTTAATAGTACTTAACCGAGTATAGAAAAAGACTATATATTAGAAACTTCTACCAAGTAGTACTAAAAAAAAAAACAAGAGAATATCATAAAAACAAATTTTGTGTAGAAAACTTCGATGTAAATGTTCCTAATTTTAAAATAAAATAAGTCATAAGGCAGTAACACTAATCATTTCTGAAGAACCATTTTCGCAGACTATTAAATTTTTAATGTAACCAATATATTTACAAAATCAAACTTCTTTGTGTTTGAAGGTGAGTATCCAAATTGCCGCATTGTCTTCATGACTATTCGAGGGCAGTCTGTCTCTGGGTTTCCTGACAAATCCGCAAACAATGCCAGAAACTGAGTAAACGTAGTAAAGAGTGAAAATAAAGCATAACTACGTTACGATCATTACGATTAATTCAAATTAATCACAAACGTTGTGAAAGGCATGTTCTTATCCAGTACAACCGAGCACAGTCCATGCCTACAAGTCACAACGAATTGTAGGCCTGCGAATTTTACTTAGAAAAAATTAAGTAAAAAACACTTAATTTAGTGTTGTTTTTAAGTCCAATAATTTTAAATATAACTATTGTAACTATTTATTAATAAATTTCAAACAAATGTTTTTATTCCATATAATCTTATAGGCATATTTATTAGTTTATTTAAATATGTAATATTTTTCATATTGAATTTTTTATTTCTTCTTATATTTTTGCATAATAATAGTTATAATAAGAATAAGCATGACCATAATAATAAAATGTATTTTTATATAAGATATTTTGGGCATAGTAATAATAATAATATTAATAATAATTATAAATGTATTTCTATATTTTATTCACTTACTTTTGCATTTTTTTTTTATTTTTAAAGTATTTATTTTTATATGCATACACGTACGTAAATTAATTTACGCGTTAGTATAGCATACATATTTCTATTTATTTAATTATATTTTTAATTGATGTGCAAAAGATTTATATTTCTTTTTTCGTATTGAAAAATAATATAAATACAAACTAATTCAAATCAAAAATATATATAAAAAATAATAGTTTTTTTTTCAACAATTTAGCGCAACATATTCGTTTTTGATGTATATATACATACATATATATATTAGAAAGTATGTATATATATATATATATATGATTATATATATATATAATTCATGTATAATAGGTCTTCAAATCACTACCTTCTCGGACAACTTCAAATCGATTTCAGTATTTAAATATGTAACAATTATATCTTCATTAAATATATATCAAAGTAGCGAATTATTCAATTACTGTTTATAGTTGTGTGTATAAGGTTTAAGTATACATACAGTACTATGTACCCTATTCATAAATAAAGTAGCAGTAAAATTAGTGTGTATGCATGTGTGTATTATATATACGTGTTTAGGTTATAATAGTTGATTGAATATATTATATAATATAAAGAGCAATAAATTTGCAGTTTCGTATATTGCATTTTCAGCTGCAGTTTTTTTTTTAAATAAAAATTTTAGAACTGTTTTATGTTTTTCGTTTTTTTAAAAGCCTTAAATAATGTTTAATTGTGTGTATGGTTCTTGTGTTTCCAAACATTATTTCATTATCTTGTTATTAATGCGTGCAGCGTGATTTTGTTTTAAATATTGTATAGTTTTCAAACTTCCACCTTCAATTTTCAATCCTTGTTAAATTTATAATAAATCCATTTATTTTCTGTTCATTACAATTTTCTTAAAATAATTTTCTTTACTAATTCAAATTATAGAAGAAAAAAGAATACGCATAACGCATAACGCATAGACAAGAATGGTTTCAATAGTCATCTTTTTATTTTTGTTTTTGTTTTCGTTTTTGTTTTTGTTTTTCTATGTTGATAGGTTGTTCGCTTCTTTTTATTGTTGAACGCTAATGTTCCTTTCCTCCATTTGCCATTAATTAGTCCAATTGGTTGGCCATGACTGTGAATATAAGAAATTAATTGTTGAGTTTTTAATACAATAAAATATAAATATATTAAACTACATTCTAATTTTCAACACATAAAAATAATAATAAAATATTAGAGGTGCTCTCAGAGTTTAGATAGATCTTAATAATTTTACAGAAACTTTCAAGTTGCCCAAGGAAAGAAATACTTTTCAATATTTCCAGAAGAGATCATACATTACAACTCTTACGAATTGGTTAAGTTTGTTAGTAGTTGGTAGTCTCTCAGTCAATTTGACAAAATCACGTGAGTCCATTATTATACCAAAAATTAAAACGGGACGTTAACGTTAACGCTTGATGTTATTTTATCTTAGAACTGCAAAGTTCTGTAAGAGAATTGAACATCTAATTGTCCAAAAAAAATTGATTTGACTTTTGCTAGTACTGAATAGTTGCAGAAAAGAAGTTTTACTGTTTATCCTTTCCATTCATCTGCACAAATTCAGCAATATTCATGTAGAATATTGTGAACATGTAGATGTCTAGTATATAGCCAATGTGTGTCTAAACTGGTCACGAGCTTAAAGATATTCTCCCTTGATAGACTGGGAATTTTACTTGATTTCTGTTTAACAAGTTTCGGATAAGATGAGAGATGTCTTCGATTACTAGATTACGTACAAGTAAATTTATTAAAATAAATCACACTAAAGACTTTCAAAATCAGTTATAATGATTATACATTTTATTTATTTAAATTTCAAAAGATAACGAAGGAACAGACAGACGAGCATATATTATATTTTAAATTGATTCTACTTAAAATAATAATAATAAAAAATATTTCTTACATGTTTATCATGCTGATCCCACATTTCTCCTTTATCCGGCATATGACTCATGTCAGTTGCATGTCCAACAAACTGTGGATATTGATAGTTTGGTAATAAATTCATTTGCTGTGTTTGATTTAAATTTGGTGGCTGCATGGACATGTGATAATCCATTGGCATCTAAAAGTGAAACAATGATTTTGTGTATTTCTTTTCATATTTCATATAATTTGGTTGGTTTGATTGGATACTTACATGAAAGGGATCTTGCTGATGATGGTATTCAGTAGGACCCATTCCCAACCCTGCTCCTGGTGTTATATTTGCACCTCCACCATAATAGCGATATTGTTGTTTCATAAGCCAATTTGAATGTTGAGATGCTTGTTTTTCTAACAGCCACTGTGGGACGAGTTGTCCTGTGGCACCCATAGCATTGGGTCCGCAAACACCAGATAAATTATCTTCAAGTGATAGACCGGAACCTGGAACACCCATATTTGGGTAATTAAATTTCCAAGTGGCACGTTCTGTACCAATCGGCCGTGGCATCTTGCGTAAATCTTCTGATTGTTGTTGTTGTGATGGTTGCTGTGCTTGATTTTGTATCAAACCATTACCTTGCGCACCGGAACCCTGATTTGGAGACATTGCAGCTGGAGAACCACCACTGCCAACATTACCAGGCATTCCATTTTCTAAATTAATCATATCTCGAGCATTTTGTACATAGCCGCCGTATTCACTATTGCTTCCAACACCATACCAACGTTGGTTTGGCATATGGCCGCTTGGTGGTTGTGATTGAGGACGTCCTGGTGCCAATGATTTACCAGGAATAAAATTTGGATTTGCTTGCTGCTGTTGATGAAAAATACCTGTACCAATGGGTGGTTGCTGCGAGACTGGCTGTTGTGTTTTCGGTTGTGAAAATGCCGATGCACGTGGATTTAAACGTGATGTTAAACTTGTTGGTGTAGGATTCGTTGTGTTGTATGCTGCACCAACATTTGCATCCATATGATAATTCATTTGATGCGTATTAGCATTCATATTTTGTTGTGTGGGTGCTACAAGATGATCGTAAAAACCAATTGCACCAGAACCGTTTGCACGACCTGGAGTATTTGAACCAATTGGCCCAAAATTCATAGGTGTTGATGAAGCGTCAAGTGAAGCAACGGGAGCAGTAGTAGGCGGTGTATGTCTGGCATTTGTAATGTTCGACCCGACTGTGCCTGGTCTGTGCTGACTACTTGCTGGCCGTTGAATTGCTAAGCCGCTTGGAGGTGCTGTACTCCCTGAGTTTTGCCCAATTGCTTGAGGAGGTTTAATGACACCAGGGGAGATTGAAGCATTACTAGAGGCAGATGTTGACTGCGATGCTTGTAAAGAATTGGCGTTTGTGTTTGTAGTCGAGACATTTTCAATTGTTGAAATTGCAATAGTTGGCGATATAGCAGAAGCATTTCCAACAGTTGTATTCACAGGCATAATATTTATTGGTTGCTGACCCGAATTTACACCCGATGGTAGAGATCCAATAGGTGCTGTAATAACACTACCTGGTGGTGATGTAGAAAGGCTAGATGATGCTTTCGAACTGCCCACTGGCGAACTTAAAATATTTCTATTGTAACCAGGAGCTTTAGAAGCATCAGCTTTTGGTAAATTCTCATTAGCCAACCCAGTATTCGATGAATATATCTGTTTATTTTCACCTCCCCATTGAGATTTATAAGTGTTATCATTAAATAAAGAATATTCATTGCTAAGATTTGTAGCAATCTGTGTACCAAAGTTTGATGGTTGTGCAATTGAAGCGTTATTAGCGTTATTTGCTCCGGAAGCTCCACCAGCACTATCGTTAACACCAGCTTGATTTTGTGAAATTTTAGATTGACCTATAGATGTAGTTGTTTGTTGTTGCGTCACATCCTGTGGAAGAGTTTGTGTATTTGGCATTGGTGAAACATTACGTTTTGGTGGACCAATGGGTGTAACTGGGCGTGTTGTGTTTACATTGTTTTGGGATGCTGCAGCCGCAGCTGCAGCAGCTGCATTAACAGCAGCAACATCAGCTACATTAAATGTGCCAATAGGTCCAGATAAAGTATTGTTATTACTGACAAGATGTGATATTGACGATAAAGAGCTTGGTATCGGTTTACCACGTCCATATGGCGCTGTGGTACCAACAATTCTCCCTTCGGTTTTCTTAGGAGAAGCATTATGAATTCCACCTGTTAATTTCGCTGCAAAAGTCTGAGAGCTCACAGTATTGTTACCATTATTGTTGTTGCTTATAAATGCTGTGGGCAGTTGTTTTGTATTTGAACTCTTTTGCGATGCTATAACGTTATTAAAATTAGGAGTAGTTTTTGTGACATTGGGTAATGTTTCCAGTCCACCAGGCTTGTGCTTTTGAGTACTAGTAATACTGCTAGTACTAGCTTGAGTACTGCAGCCACGTGTTGGTGGTTGTTGAGAATAAAACGCTTTCGCAGATTGACTACGTCCGGTTGAAATTTTAGAAGAAATAGCTGTTTGAGATTTTGGAATTAAGTTATTATGTTTCGTGCTAGCAATACTTGTCTTGGTAACAGTTGTTGTCATTGAAGTTGAGACACTTGTTGTGACAGTACTTGTAGTTGGTGTAACCTGATATGAGCATGTTGGAGCAGAGGGTGTTGATGAAGTCGATGAAGAAGAAGACGATGTTTGTAATGCAGTTTTGTTGTCCCACGTGCCAACAGTCATAGGTAAAGTAGATGCTTTTATGCTTGTATTCATACGTGGCAACATTTGTAATATATCGACATCGGGATCTTTAATTAGAGCTAAAATAAGCATATGAGCTTGTTTTGTTGCATCAGGAAGACCTTTTATTGTTATGCTTCTTTCTGATTGATTTTTTCCTTGTTTTTCAACTTCAATGTGTGCACCTGTTGTCGCACGAATAGCATTTATATTACTGCCTGCTCGTCCAATTACCCGAGAAATTGCATTGACCGGCACTTGAACTTTCTTGCATGTCATTTCTGGTACTGCTGTCGTAGTAGATGTGACAGAGGCTAACACTGTTGATGCATTAGTAGATGTAGTAGTGTTTTGTTGTGTTGAACTTTTTCTTACTACTTCCTTCCAACCATCTTCACCACGTTTAGGTGGACTCGGTTTGTTAACAGTTTCACGTGGTAATAAGCTATCATCTGGCTTTTTTGTGTCTTCAGTTGTGTATGTTGCGTTACGTGAACTACAAAAAACTAACGATTTGCGATTGCCCGTTTGATTTGGGTTTGTAGGTGGTGCATCAAGTTTTTCCAATTTTGGTTTTTCAGTTTGTGGTGGTTGTTGTTGTTGTTGTTGTTTAGGAGCAGAAGTTATTTCTTTAGGTGCTAAATTTTCTTTTTCGCGCTGTTTATTATCTTTTTTCTTATTTGACATGGTTTCATCTTTTTGCTTATTTGTACCATCACCTTTTTTGGTCACAGATGCAGGATTAACTTTAGTGGATTCTAAACTTGATTTCTTAACGTTTTTCATTTGCTGTTCTTCTTTTCTAGATTGTTTAGGTGAAGCTTTTGTAACTGCCTCTTCAGCAACAGGACTACTGTTGCGAACGTTTCGTGTATTACAATTTGCTACAGTTTGTGGTTGTTGAATGTTCTGTTGCGCATTTTTCTTCTTTTTATTTTTATTCTTACCACTTTTTTCTTGATTGGGTACCATACCAGCTTTTAATTCTGCACTAGAACACGAACCTTGATCAATACCTGAATCACCTTCTTCTCTATAATGTTGGGGATTTTGATTATCTTCATCATCCTCCGCATTATCTTCTTTATCACTATCTTCATCTTTATCAGAATCTTTTTCATCTGCTTCTTTATCGATATCTTGCGAACCGCTCGCTCCTTCCAATTGGCGGCGTTTTTCCTGTTTCTTTTCCATTTTTTTCTTCTTCTTTCGTTCACGCCGCCTTGCTGCAGCAGCTCTTCGACTCTCTTCACGTGTACGTTCTAAATCAAGTTCTTCTAAAAGAATAGAAGCATTCTTGTTTGCTTTTACAGCTTGTGCTTCTTTGGCTGCACGTATAATTTTCATACAATCATAACATTTTTCGGAAAGCTCTTTATCGCTTATAGTGCTAATGAAGCGGTTCATTTCTTGGTCAGATGGAAATTGAGTTACATACTGTACCATCCATTTCACAACTTTAGTATGTCCTTTACGGAATGCTGCCATTAAACAAGACACACGCCGATTATCCTGCGAATCAATGTCCGCATTATTATCAAATAAAATCTCAACAACCGCAATATGACCACCGTGAGCAGCTAACCAAAGTGGGGAATTTCCTTTCTTATTTTTAACTTCCACTGCTGCTTTTCTGGATAAAAGTAATTCAACAAATTTCAAATGACCTTTATCTGCTGCAATTGTGAGTGCGGTATCACGTGAGGTTGGAACAGGGGCAGCATTTACATCAGCACCTTTATCTAACAATACGCGACCAACATCTATATAGCCTCCGGATGCTGCTTCCATAAGAGGTGTAAGCCCAGTTTTTGCTCTGTGCTCTACATTAGCTTTGCGGTCTAACAATAGACTGACGACCTCGTGACGTCCTTGAAAACATGCTAATGTTAATGCAGTATTGCGATTTGTTTCAATTTGGGCGTTTATGTCTGACCCTTGATCTAGCAATAATTTCACAGCTGCTGCATGGCCATTCATAGCCGCAAGCATAAGTGGGGAAATACCTAGCTTACTTCCTGTTCGAGAATTTATTTCAGCTCCATTACATAAAAGTAGTTTAATTATATTAACATATCCACCACTAGCTGCTAAACTCAAAGGTGTGTAGTCAGATACATTACGATGTTCTTTATTGGCTCCAACATTTAAAAGTAATTCAACTACTTCATAACGACCTCCAGAACATGCCAGAGACAATGGTGTATCTTTGGTTCTTTCGGATTGTGCTTCAAGATCTGCACCATGTTTTAAAAGTATATCAACAACTTTTTCATGTCCAGCCGTTGCTGCTAGTATAAGTGGGGTAAAACCTTTTTTATCACGATGCTCAATATTGGCACCACGATTTATTAACAACTCCACTAACTCTTCGTGTCCACCAGCACAAGCTAATGTCAGTGCTGTGTCATGATTGGAATCAGTTTCTGAATCGACATCAATAGTCTTATCTAGTGTAGTAGTAGGTGCAGTCTGCTGGTATTGATGTTGAGCAGTTGTGTTCGCTATATTATAAAAATTTGTTAAATTTATGTATATATATATATACATATTAATATATGAATTATACATAAGTTATAATTTAAATGAATAAATTAGCTAATGCTTATTTTTTATTTTTTACTCACCTTGACTTCCTGCAGGAGTTTGACGTAAGAGTGAATAACGATTTCGCTCTTTGCGAGATTGCTTATCAATAGCTTTTTTAGCGATACCACCTGGCATTTTAGCTGATGACGAAGTGCAGATTGGCGGAGCAGGTATTTGTTGAGCTGCAACTGCAGCAGCAGCTGCTGCCATTTGTTGTTGATGTTGTTGCTGATTATTAATATTGCAACCATTCAAATCTATATCTGCTCCCATTGGTACAGCACAATAACGAGACGCTCCACGCGCAACTCCAGCAACATTAACTCCAGCATTTGGATGTGGTACTACAACTGATGGCTGAGTTTGAGTAGCAACTTGCACTTGCTATAGGAATAAAATAGATTATAATATATTAACATATTTTTTATTGTATAAATAATTTAGTTATATTTTACCTGTGTATGTTGAACACAAGATTGTTGCTGCTGCTGTTGATGTTGCTGTTGTAATTGCTGTAGTTGCTGTTGTTGCTGCAGTAATAATTGCTGTTGCTGTTCCAATTCTTGTTGTTTTTGTTTTAGTACCTGCTGATTTAAAACCTCGAGTGCTAAAGCAGCTTGACGCTGAAGTATATTATTATTATATGCTACCTGATCGAGAGAAGCCTGTTGTTGTTGGTGCTGGATTAAAGTTTCTGTACTTTGTTGAGACAAATCCTTTAGAATTTGCTGTTGCTGCTGCTTCAAAATTTTAACTTGCTGTTGTTGCTGCCTTTGATCGTGCATTTGGTGAAGTTGGACTGCATCAGGATCTTGTACTGCTTGAGGCATTTGGAATAAAAGTTGTAGAGATTGTGGCGGTTTTTCATTTCCTTCAACATTAAAAACATAGTTTCCAGCTTGTTGTTGTTGCTGCTGTTGACCAACTGTGACAGATGTATTAGTTTTAATCATACGCGCATTTGACTGCTGATGTATTTGCTGCAGTTGGAGTAATTGATGTTTAAGTTCTGGGTCAGTTTCTATATCAAGTTGTGTTTGTACCTGTTGTTGGTGTTGGTGTTGCAAATGGAAATCATTTGGATTTGGCAGTGTTTGTTGCAATTGTTGCTGTTGATGTTGATTTTGCATTGCAGCTGCTTCTTCAGGAGAAAACGGTAACAACGACAATGTCGCTTGTTGTCGATGATGCTGAATATTATTCAATTTAATATTTACAAATAACAATTTTTTAAATAGTACAAACCTGCATTATATCGCGTTCACCCATTTCTTCTTCAACTAAACGTTGCTGAAGTTGTTGTTGTAACTGGTAATCAAGAAGTAATTGGTTTGCTTGAAGTTGCTGTTCATGCTGTTGATCATCAGGTGAAAGCATATTCTGTTGATGAGCAGCAATCAGATGATCTTGACTTGTCCACTTTGCTGTTTGTGCCCAGTTACCGTTCCAACGTGTTTTACATATTGAATTTATTCCAAAATCTGCTAATTCGGCACAATTTAAGTTAGAAGTCAAGTCCTAATTTAAAAATTTTAAAAAGAAAAATTAAAGATCACTTTTTCAAATTTTCTATACATCCATGTACCTGCAGTGTTGGATCGTTAACGTTATGTATTACTTGAAATATTTCATCCATTTCAACGGCTATGTCATACATTTGTTCACGTGTTCCATCATCTTCGTTGCTAAATTGTTGTAATGTCTCATCTAATGGAGGGTACATTTCACCGTTCCCACCTTCAACCCCACCTGCAGCACCGATCATTGATCCGTCATCTGGATTTTCGTATAAATAAAATTGTTGATCAATCTGAGCATCATGTTGTATAAGCATAGCTGTATGGATATTAAAAACGAATTTTACATAACTAATTATTTGCTACCCCCCACTCAATTGCCCATTACCTTGATTAGTTGTAGTTGGTTTATGTTGATTCACTGAAACTGCAGTGCTTTGTTGCACATATTGTTGATGAAGTGCATTATTTAAAACATTTCCATTAGAAGCTTTGTAGTTACTTAGTTGAGGAAAAACATGGACTGTTCCATTGATATCTTGACGAAAATCGCAAAGACCTTGCGATATTTCATCATGTTTTAACGTTACATTAGAAAGTATTAAATTCTCTAAACGATGAGATAATTTGCGACTCTTGCTTGGAGAGTTCAATTCTAAATCATCGTCTGTAAGAGGCAACTCAGTGCTATCAGAATTGTTTCGCAAACATAAATCATTTTCATTAAGGTGTTCATCAATATTTAATGACGTTGAAGAGTCATTATCATTATCATCATCACCTTCACCTTCACCATCTTCTTCTCCTTCACCTTCCCCTTCGTCATCTTCATCTCCTTCTTCATCTTCATCATTCACAACAATCTCTGTCTCTTCTTCATCATTAATCAGCTCACTTATTTCAGTTGGTTCTGGTGGTAATACATTGACTTCATTTTCAATATCTTCATATATTTCATTGATAACATCTTCTACATTGAGTTTATTTGGATTATTGTGGCATTCACTTAATGAACCAGGAGTAGATGCTGCAGCTACAGCAGCTGCGGCAGCTGCAGCAGAGCATAATGTCGCTAAGTTTTTCATTTCAGCATTAGACTCAGATTCGTCACCGGAAACTCCCATTGCATTTGTGTACGCTTGTTGCTTTTCAGGAGGAGTTTCTGTTGGTGATTTTGGTTGATCATCAAAAAAGCGTCTTATACCAAAAAGCTGCCAACCTTCTTGCAATAATTTCATTTGAGTGTTCACATCTAATTTTTTCAGATACTCCTGTTGCTCAGCAGCATTCATGCTGCAAGCCGTAGCAATAGCTGCAGCAGCTGCTGAAGCAGATCCATTATTGCCCATGGAATTAAGTGAATCAGTTGAACCTCTAAAAAATCATTACGAAAAGTTAGTGAACAATATTAAGTGAATATCAATATTTTTTATATTTACCGTATGTCCTGCATAATTGACGAAGCTGCTTGACAACAAACTGCTTCAAGTGCCTCATGCAGATCATGAGAAGCTAGAACTCCACCATTATGAGATTGTAATAAAGCTGGAGACAGATTTACACTCATGTTAACATCTGCTGAGGTTTGTGTGTGTTGTTGGTGCAATGTCGTAATAGTATTAGGATCAGGAACTTCGAGTTGCTGCTGTGTAAAGGCTCCAGAAGATGAAGGCGAAGCCAAAGGTGAAGCTGGCGAATTGCTCAATGCTATTTGTCCACTCGATGTAACATCCAAGCTTGGGGGAATTTGTTGTTGTTGATGTTGTTGTGCTGCAAACACCATATGATTCATAATAGCATGCTGCGTTTGTAAAGTTGGCTTAACTTCATTTGTTATCAACAAGGGCTGTGAAATGTAGAAAAATATAATTAAAATAAGAATTCAATTAAACTAATTACTCTTAATAACTTACAAAAAATTATTAATAAATGGAAACCATTTAATTTTGTCTATGCAAAGCTGGAAGATTTCATAGTACATATTTTTACGAATTTAATTTATTGCTTTTGAATTTACCTTTTTGCCAGATACTGGAAGATTTTGCATCAATTTGGTCGATCACTTATGGCAGTACTTTGCAATACCTCCGATGGTGTAGTAATCTGTGACCCACTACTTTTTTGGTTATTACTAGTTGCATTATTATTGTTAGACTTATTTATATGATAGTTAACAGTATACTGCATGTTAGAATTGATCATGGTTTTATTTTGCGATTGCTGTTGGTGATGACGTGGTGCTTGCATATCTATTGCAGGAGTGTTTCCGTCAATTAATTCAGTGATTATATTGTTTGAATTCATATTAACACCTTGGGGTAAATTTGTAAGTATGACTGTTTCATTTGGATCTATCATTGGAGTTCCTAAGTAATAATATAAAATTATATATTTTAACGTTCAATATATATATATATTTACCTATTGGTAAATTGGAGTTATCCACAGCTTCTTCTACGACCTCCGCATTAGCTAAATCCATATATGTGACTGGTAGTAAAGATGTCGTTAACTGCTTATTATCATTTACATTCTAAAAATAAATATATATTAATAAAAATGTAATAAGTAAATAAATATATGTAGTTAAACCTTTTGTATAATCACACGACGACGTTTATAGCAATCTTCATCAATAAGGCAAGGTATTTGCTTAAATTGATTTGGTGTTACTGCTGTTGCCCCTGTACCGTCGTCACCAAGTGGTTGCGAGCGAATTTCCTCTATTTCTGTTTGCTGCTGCTGCTGCTGTTGTTGTTGTTGTTGCTGTTGCTGTTCTTCAAGCATATTTCTAGCTGCAAGTAAATTAAGCTCCAAAGACGCAGGTGACTGCCGATTCTTTCTAGCAACACTTTTAATTTTAGGCACTATATTTCCTGGAATTACTGGCGGTGCTGGAGGAGCTTTTTGTGGCGGTGTCAACGAATTTATATGAGTCATGTCTAATTCAAAATGTGTTCGCGGAACAGGCGGATGTGGTTTTTGTTGTACTATTTGCTGCTGCTGTTGTTGTTGTTGTTGTTGCTGTTGCTGCTGTTGTTCCCGTGTAAGGCCTTGCGTTAACCCTTGCTCAAAGCCTGCCTGCAGGTGAAATAAGCGTGACTTGGCAATCAGAGCTTCCTGTTGTTGAGCACTTAGTGAGTTGATATCAATAGCAGCAAACTCCTCACCAACAATATTTCCATTAGACTGTGCCAGTTGTAATTGTTCATCGAGAGATGGTACTGCAGTATTAGGATTTCCATTAAACTGTTGTTGATGAAATAATTGTTGATTAGAGGCTCTTACGGCCTCTGACACCTCATGTAAACCAGGTGGTGCGCTCAATTGCTGAAGTTGTTGTTGTAACTGATGTTGTAGGTGTTTCTGTTGTTGTTGAAGTTGTTTTTGTTGCTGTAAGTTAATGACACGCATTTGTCCAGCCGTTGGTGGATTTGTTGTAGCATTAGGAGATGCAGACGCGGTTGCTGTTGCCACTGTCGCGGATTGCATGTCATTTTGTTGGTTCTGTACAAACGGATACTTGAATAATAGCTCTACTACTCTAGTATGTCCACCTTTAGCTGCCTCAATTAACATAGTGCTGTTATCCTTTAATTTATGAAATGGATCTGCACCACTTTTGAGTAACAACTCAACAACTGCTTGGTGACCTCCTGCACAAGCAAGAGAAAGAGGTGTATGATCATTGCTACTGGTTTGTTTGTTGACATCAGCGCCTTTTTGAATTAAAAATTTCACAGTACAAAGGTGACCAGCACGACAAGCTTTCATAAGTGGAGTACGTCCACCCTCAGATTCATGTTCTAATTCTGCACCGAAGGATAGTAGTACGTCAGCAGCATCTGTATGACCATTTTCACAAGCATGCGTTAATGCTGTATCACCGGTCTGAGTTTCGGCATGTACATTAGCTTTATTTTGCAATAAGAAGCGTACCAAATCCGTGTGACCTTCTTGAGCAGCTTCCATTAGTGGTGTTGATGCGCCTAATTCTAAGTTGGCACCCTCCTTGATAAGAAACTCAGCTACTTCGCTAAAACCTCCACAACATGCTAAAGTTAATGCAGTTTCTTGCGTTTCCTCTGTAGTTGCGTTTATATTAGCGCCTTTACTTAACAGCAGTGCTACCATTTCTTCATGACCTTCTCGTGCGGCTTCCATTAAGGGTGTATAGCCTTCATCGTTTACTTCTTCAATATTTGCGCCGCGTTCGATTAGCAAAGTAGCCAACTCTACATGCCCTCCACATGCAGCCAATGTAAGGGGCGATTCAAAGGAATCAGTTGGCATATTTACTTGTGCACCAGAATCAAGTAAAAGACGAGCGACTTCCACATGACCGTCCATTGAGGCTTCCATCAAGGCCGTATGCATTTCATCAGTTTTATGTTCCTGATCAGCTCCAGCTTGTAATAAGAATCGCACCATATTTAAATGCCCTTTATAACAAGCAAGTGTTAATGCACTTTCCTTGAACTCATTGGAGTGTGTATTAATACCAGCACCACTTTCGAGGAGAACCTAAAAATTTTAAAATATACATTAAAAAAACGATTAAATGTGTATGTTACATTTATTAAAATTTTTAGATACTGCATCAGATAAGATCAAAAAATATCAATGAAATTATATAAATGGCATGGGACAGATCAGTAACTCAACCCAGTCCCACCATATGCAACAAATTTTCTCAAATCTCGGATTTTAATCATTTGCAATAACAATTCAAATAAAAAAAATAAAACAAAAAACAAAAATAAAATATTAAAAAATGTATCACTGAAAGTAAATAATTTTTAAACTAATGCATATTTTTACCTTTGCTACTTCAACGTGGCCAGCAGAAGCTGCTTCCATCAATGGCGTATGGCCATTTTCATTTTGTTCCTCGACATTGGCGCCATGTTTCAGAAGTTCTTTCACTACTTCAACATGTCCACCAGCGCAAGCAAACATAAGCGGGGTATTTCCAGTTGCACAATGCGCATTAACATCCGCATTATGACTAAGAAGGAGCTTAACAATGTCCAAATGACCAGCTGATGCAGCTTCCATAAGTGGTGTACAGTCCTTTTGACCTTTGTCTTCAACCTGAGCTGCTGACATAGCTAATAAAACCTTTAAAGTTGACAACAAAAAAAAACAACAAAAAAAATGTTTTTATTAATATCTTTCTTTCGTTAACGTTAATTAAGTGTACCTGTGCTAGTTCATAATAACCAGCTGAACAAGCCATTGACAACAATGATTCACCATCATCTGTAGACTCATTAATATTGACGTTTCCCTTGCCAAGTAAACGTCGCACAGTTGGTACGTCATTATCAGTGCAAGCAGCGATAAGTGTGCGAGAAAATATTCTGCGTTTTGAAGAAAGAGACAGATATTATATTAATATATATACATAAGCATATTTAACATATCTGCAAATTAACTAATTTAATTTATGATATTATCAAAGTGTATACTATATTATAATATAAAATTTAAAAAGATGCAGAAACAAGCCGGGATGACAGTTTTAAAACTGTTGATATGTTTCAAAAGTTCTTTCAAAACTACCAATGAACCTATTTCAATCAAAAGTTTTAGAACTGGGTTTTAATAAAATTTGGCTAAACTTACGTTTTGTCTCGTGGACTGTTTGCACATCTCATTTTGGTTAAGGCTTGCTTGGTCTCATCGATAGCATGAGTTGCGTGACGAAGAACTGGTGCTTTCTCATTTGCTAAAAGAAAATAAATTATTTAATATAACTATAGAGAGAAAGGTGTAAGAATTGATAGATTTTATATTACAATAGATGCTAGTAATATAAACTTCTGCTAAAATTTTGTTAAATATGAAAAACTAGTTTGTTTCTCAGATTATTACTAATATATATTATTAGAAATGTTTTACTTTTAAAAATGCCAGTTAATTGTTTTATTAAATGTATTAATAATAAATAAATTTAATTCAACCAATGTTGAAATAGTTATCTATGTTAATCAATATAATCAATTAATTACAACTCGCTACAAAAAATATAGATGCACACAAAATCTTATCAATTATAGTATTTATAATTTCATATTATTAATTACCTGCAGCCTCAAAAAGAGCATTGAGATTACGACTACGATCATTGCTGGAATCAAGAAGAAAATTACCGCTCACTTCATTCGGATCTTGAATCTCTTCATCCTCATCTTCTTCATCGATTTCCTCATCATCATCGTCATCTTCATCGTCTTCGTTATCATCGTCGTCTTCGTCTTCGTCTTCCTCTTCATCATCATCGTCCTCATCTTCATCATCGCCATCATCTTCATCTTCTTCGGCATCTTCATCATCCTCATTCGGACTTTCGGCAACAGATGCAACAGATTTTTTGAACATATAGTCTTTCTTTTTGAAAGAATGAACACAACTTTCAATATCAGATTCAGGTATATCATCCTATATAAGAAAAAGAGACGAATAAAAAAATTATGAGATGAACAACTTGTGTTTGAAACAACTTTGTTGTGGTATTATTAGTTAATAATTTCAATTAAAAATACTGTATTATAAATATTAACGAACATAAGAATAAATGCGAAGGTTTAAATCAGACAATTAATTATCAAAAACAAAATACATAAATAAATAAAAAATTATACTTGTTGTCTAAGGCCAGCAAAAGGTTGTTTGTAGTAGTATTTGTGGTAGGATCCAACACAATAATCAATTGTTTAAAATAAAGAATTAATATAATTTTGTTGTTGTTATTAAACCATTAGTTGAGATATATTGCTGTTGCGTTATTATTGTTGTTAAAATTTCTATTCATAAACTTTTATGCATTTTCAACAAAATAAAAGTAAAATTTAATTTGATTTGATTAAATTTTTTCGCAATTCTTGTTATAACTTACTTACCAAAAGTTCTGGCCTTAGACACAAGCATGCCAGAAGAATCTACAAATAAAAAACGAAAGTAGAAATGAAATCAAAAATAAACTAAAATAAGGCAAGCTCACCCCTCTACTATTTGCCATGATATATAATGAATGAATTATAAGCAATTATTATAAATTAAAATCAAAAATTATGAATTAAAACAGTATTATGATGATACGTTTACATACAGTCGTCGCTTATTTATAAAAAAAAATAAATTTATTTGAGTTTCCTACAATATAGTCGATCCAAAATATCATTCCTAATATAATATTTTAATATTTTCAACCAATGTTGAATACAAACTTCGGCAAAACCAAAAATATCTTTTACTATTCATTTACAATACATTTATAAAGTAAAATTAATTAATGTAAAATTAAGTAAAAATAATGTTGTGTCAGTCTTGATGATGTTGTGGTTTCAGAAGCCCACAATAGGTATTTTTTTTTTTTTGAAATATATCAGCTGTGGGAGGGAACTAGTAGTTTTTACTTAATTTTTATAATTTTACTTTATGAATGTTTATTATGTTAAGGCTAGTTGAGTCAGTGCACTTGAGCAATTGTACTCTCTATTAACTGCGACATTTCTTCATAACCCCTTTCTATACCTTGACTGGATTATTGTTTATCACTTCATCAGGCTAAGCAATAACTGACCTCAGATCTGTATAGCTCCCCTAGAAGCCTGCTGTAACCGTTCTGAGATTCGATAACGCGTTGTTAGTAAGTAAAAGATAAATATTTGGTTTTGCCTAAATTTTATACCCCTTTACAGAGTTTTCAGGAATTTTTATTAAATAATATCAATAAATGAAACTGAAATCATTAAATTATATACAAATTCATATGTTCATATTTTTTAATGACAATATGTTATGTAATAAATAACTTTTAATTGCAAATATCATAGATAATTAGTCTTCCTATGTAAATTATAGATAAACTTCATATGTAAAAAATTACACATATTTCACATAATTATATTTATAGATACGGGTATTTTAAAAGAATAATATATTTAAAATGAAAATCGACACTAGTTATCTTAAGATTTAATAACTAAATACCTAACTGGAGATTAGATATTGAATATATCTACACAATTTATGTTCGATCTAACACTACATTCAAACTGTCATTATATCGATTTATTACAATAAGTAAAACTATTAGTTTTTTTGTGCCTCTTAGTTTCATTCTATGCACAAATTAATTAAGATCTGAAACAAGCTAATTTTGGCCGATGCAAAAGAATTAATTAGGTAGGTGAATTAACCCATTTTGAATACGTTCAATACAAAATGCAGGTTAGGTTAAGTTCGTAAGGCGCGTGTTGACTTCCACGCGGAGGCATATATTGCTCATTATGATGCCCTCAAAAATTATATTTTATTCAAACACAACCCTGTTTTTAAATTGCAATAATCGAGTATTATGACTTGAATACTGCAAAAATTGCATTGTTTTTATCATAAGTCATATTCATATACTTGAGCTTTGATGTAACAGATTAAAACACCGATTTATGTTACAACTTTCAATTTTGGTTCAAGCATAATCCTATGATAAAACTTACCTCGAAGCATAGAATTGAAACTTATTTCGTGTCATTTGAATTTGAGTCCAAAATTATTTGCGTTTTGAGTGGAATTTCTTTAGTATTTTTGTAAAAGAAAACTTCTTGAGCTTGACACTTTTTAGGGTAAAGATTTTTGCCATAAAATTTTAGTTAAAAAGGCAATTTAATTTTGATATTTGGAATAATGAATTTATGTTGAATTTGGTTGCCAATTACGTAAAATATTTAAGAAACCAAAAAAAAAACAGAACTTGTGTGACAATTATTGAAACACACACAAAAAAACAACATATTTAAATAATACATCAATGGTTTTAATGCATTTATTTTGCATTTAAAAAACAAAAACAGGAATGAGTACTTGACTACTTGTGATGAATAAACAAACTAGTATCTTAACTTGATACCTAGAACCCATTGATGACGCAAGCATTTTGCACCGATCAATATTTACGGCATCAACAAAAATTCAGTGACTTTATTCCATCACTTCTACTCTTCTTCGCTTCTATGCATCGAGAATGTTCATATGAACTCGTACACTTTTGTTGCAAACTGATTTCATGATTCAAACGTCAGATTGCAATAATGAGAACATGAACAAAAAAAAAAAAAAAGTATTACAAACAAAGACGCTGATATCTTAATTTTTTCTTTGTTTTTTCTTTTTTTGTCTTTCCGACAAATTTTTGAAAATAAATGTAAAAATATAAAAACAAAAAAAATAGCATTAGTCTTCGTTTATAAAAAAAAAAAAAATTAGCAAGCAAGCAAAAGAAAAATAAAAACAAAAGGAAAAACATTTTTATCGGCCAGTGCACCACATATCAATTCATTCTTTTACGTTTTTGAAACGAAACCCCTTCAGCCCCCCAGACCCCCCTCAATTAAATTGTATGTGTTGTACGGCTATTATTGGTTTATGCTTTTGTGTTTGTGGATTATATTCACTTTTTTTTGTTTTGTTATTCAAATTTTTGAAAAACCTTTTCAGTTGACGTTTGTGTTACGTGTTTTTCAATTTGTTGTTGGAAATTGTTTCTGCAAACAAGAATTTAGCAGTTAGCAGTACGAAGCGATGATGATGATTCATCCAAAACGTTTTAATAATACCAAAGTTTGGTTTCATTTACTATATATAAATATATAACATATATGTATATAGACAACAGGTTAAACACTTTTTTTTACTAATTCCTAAATTCCTATACAAACATCGTTTAGTTTAATTATTTATTAAAAAGTTGCTACCAACTTTATTTGGAAATTTTTGAACGTTTTGAGTGTGAGTACATACATATGTACATACATTTTAATTTTGCAAACATTTTTCACATTTTCTTTCATCAATAATGTAAAAACAAACAAATAAAATTGACTTGCCACCTTACTCTTTTTTTACTTTTCTTAAATTATTTTTAATTTTTGCAATACATTTGTACTAACGACGACATTGTTTATTTATTATATTATGTATATGACTGGGAATATACATTTTAAAAAATAAACTAGTATTTTTAAAAAATAAAACGATAGTTTAAAAAAAAAACTTTTCACTTAAATCAAATATAAACGTACATTATTTGGTATCTCCTCAATATTCAAAGTATATAAAACTTCTATATTTGAATTGTGCAGAGTGCAGCACATTGGATTATTACCACAACTATTCACATTCATGTCAACTGTTTTACTTATTGTAATAGACTGATTTGGTGGAAGAATTTGCATACTAGCCAACCATCTGCTAGGTAGTATAGTTTTAACAAAAACTAATAGCTGTAAATGCTCGTAAAAATTTTATGCTAAAAATCTGTTTTGTACTTGCAAAGCAACTTTCCTTACTTACTTCTTAACTCTTGAAGATTAAAAATAACAACCACCGTAACTACCTAAACATTTCGTAGAAATTCTCTTCTCTGATGCAAGTACATTCAAACCTTCAGGAAAATATTATAATAATTTTTGAACCTGAAACATTTGGTATAGTAAACTTTTACTAAACTATTTAAACAAGTAAAAGATTAAATCTATTTATCTCAATGCACATGTACACATACTATATGAAGGACCAATCTGCATTGACCAAAACAGATGGATAATTAAATAAAAGATGTTTATTTAATGTTTTAGGACTGAATTAAAAAAAATTACTATTAGTTTTATTTTACAGGGTATATAAAAAACAATTTGAAATGTATAAAATAAGCCAAAGATGATTATCAATGATAGTCAAAATATATCAAAAGACAAATTAAAATAATTTGTTTTGCAATTTACTGATCAATTAGGTCGTTTTATAATTGATTAATACAAATTAATAATAACTAAGCAAACGATAATAAAGCATGACACAGTTTGAAATATCAAGATATCCATTCGATTGGCAATAAATAGTTGAATATTGAAAAAAATTGGAATAGTTCGAAATATGCGTATATTTTAAATTATTTTAAATTATAATTCTCATATAGTTTGTAAATATACATATATATAAACATGTAGTTATTGCTATTTGAAAATCTTTGCTTCTTTAAAAATAATTTTAAAAGCTTGTTACTTTTATTACACATTTTTCTTAATTTAAGTAGAAGTGATTATTGCACCTCTTGCATTTAAATAATATGATAATATGTAAATAAACACTATTACAGAATTTACATATTTATTTTTATATCATAAGAAATCGTTTATAAAAATTTTAATTAGGGATATTCTTAGTGATATTTTAAAGTTTGTTATTTTAGATTATACAACTAATTATAAAGGCTCTAATTAAAATTGATATATGAAATGAGCTGGCATCACTGTTACAAACTATCATTCTTACTAAGGTCGTGTGCGAATTCAAGTAAATTGAGGTAAAGTAAATCAATATTTTCTTAGCGATTTTTACACTACACTTATGTACATATTTATTTTTTTATTTATTTATTGCACTTATTTATTATTTTTGGTTTAAAGTTTTCATATTTATTTATTTTTTAAACATCTTATACAATTTTCACAATGGTAACACCTAATTTACCTAATTTTTATCTAATTTACCCTATTCGAAATTCTGGTAAATACCATAATTCGCTGCCATACCGACATAATTTACTATTTCCTTCAATTTACTCGAACTCGCACACGGTCTAAAAAGCAAAAGATCAATTTTGTTTTTTAAATATATCATTAATATATTAAATATGTTAATAATTATATAAAAGAAAATTGTAGCAAACAAATGAAATGCATTTTGTTAATATAAATTCTAACCAAATGTATTTAATTTTAGATTTATACATTTTTATTTCGAAACTGGCAGCACTGTTTTTACACAACAACAAAATGACGTACATAAACGTGTTCATTTCTCAGATGACATTTCTTTAAAATCATAAATTAAACATATGGAGTGTGATGTGCACTGAAAGGTAAGGTAAGGTGGTGTAGTGCATTTTACTAAACACGTGAATAAATAAATAAATAAATAAATATATAACATTCTTAAGAAAAATAAATATAAGGAATATAATACATACACATATATGTATATATGAAAAATTTTAAATCTAAAAACAACGAACCACAAAATTGGAATTAATTTCTATTTTGCTTTGTACACATCTTCTCTTACAATTTATTCCACTCGCAACAAACACAGACACAAGCTCCTAAAAATATATAAAACTTATACACTCGAGCTCTTTATAAGCAAATTTGTGTGCAAGTGTGCAAGTAGTAAATGGAATGAGTTTTAAAGAGAAAGATGAAAGAAATTATAATAAAACAGAAATATTTTATAAAACAAGTTGAAGACGGTTTTCGTCAATAAAGAAAAAAACAAAAAAACAACAAAAGGAAACAAAACTGTTTGTTGTTTTTGTAATATAAATTTTAGAAATATGTGTAAAGAATGAAGTGTCTTGAAACTATAAACTGAGCGGTTTTGAAGACCGATAAATAAAAAGAACACAAAACGTATACAAACACATATTATGTATCTATTATCATGTCCCTACGTTATACGTTATGAGTATATATTTTTCTTTTATTTGTTTTTTTTTTTTTTTTTTTGTATTTTATGTTTTAGGGTCAGCTGTAGTTAATCTGTGGAAGCAAGCAATAAATACTGACAGCAGTAAATTGAAGGTGGAGCCATATAGGCAAATGTTGAGAGATACTGCAAAACTATGCACAAATTATTCATAATAATGCGTCTAAACTAAGTTACAAAAAGTATAATGTATAATACTAAAAAATGTGTAATTGTATGTAAGCTGAAAGTAAAAATCGATAAATAGTTTGAGTAGCAAAATTTTAGATGTTACTCATATTTTACATAAATAACTATTATTTTTTGAAACTGTTATCAAAAATAACTTTTCTATAACTTAAGTTACAAGCGGTGCAAAACGCCTTATCTCCACTATTTATTAAAGTATATTTGTCATAATATGATTACAATATATTTTCTTATGTCTACTACTTTTGTTTTATTGTTTAAAAAAAAAAAAATATTTTATGTCTGACGAAAAACTCACTGAGTCTGGTGTAAATCAACATAAATATGCATTAATTATATATATAATAACCTTGAAAATATATGAAAGACGCATACAAACACAAGCATTTTCATATAAGTGATATACTTCAGCACATTGGAAAATAAACAAACCGTATTTACCTAGACCCTGCGAGCTGTCTGTGTAGTGAACGCTAACCAACTATGCATATAATGGGTTTCTTTGTGCACAAACTAAAAATTATGAAGAATTTTAAAAGCCACTATATTGATAAAGGTACCTGATGTTATACCATAGATACATTCACTAAAATCCATATTCATATCAGTTTGTATGTATAGAACGAACAGCTGGAGTATTGTAAACAAACTTATATATAAAAAGTTTACTATTAGTTGTACTAGCTAAAAAAAAACTAAAAATTTATTATAATATATAACAAAATAAGATCTTTAAAAATCTTCAAATACAACTACAGAGAAAGATATTTTAGATCGACATTTCATAAATAAATTCAAACTATATATAAGTTTTTAGAATGGTATGGCTAGAATGGTTAAAATGGTTCGAGTGATCTATTCTAGTTAAACTATTATCTAAGCTTCTAGAGATATAAAGTATATACCTACATATGCAATTGAAAAATCAAGAACGAATCCTCAATTACGGAATATTTATATTCATTGTGTTAAAATCCTCGATATCTATCGTTTACTAAAATATTAACAGACAGATATTGAAAATATTTACATATATTACTTAGTGGACTTGCTTTTTTTATTGATATGTCAATTACTTGGAAAATCAATAATCTGCTTACGAAATTTTAATGTTAAATAAATCATTTGTATTGAATTTTGTATATACATACAAATTTCTATAGTAGATAAGACAACATAGTAATTGTTGTAAGTTCATGTTTTGCACATAATTTTTGGTCTTGCCGAAAACAGTGTAGATGTGCGTCTTAATTCTATCAGACTGAACTTTAATGTTTATAGTACCTATATACACAATACAAAAATACGAAAGAAACAAACCCAACTAGGACCATGCTAGTCATCTTAAAAAAAAATTGTAAGAATTTATTAAAATTGAATATTGGTCGTAATAACAATTTATTAAAACAAATAATAAAAAAAATTGTAGATATAGACCACTTCTTTTTTTCTATGCTCATAGATATAGGTTAAGTTAAGTTACACCGGCTATCTAAAGGCTACAAGCCTATTGGCCCATTGTGTTATCATATAAAGAAAATTCAGAAGTTTAAAAACCATGTTGAACTTCTGGTGTTACTCATAGATAAATATTCAAATTTATTTATACGTAAAGCAATTGTAAGACAAATTTAAAAACAGTCGAAACAACACGTGGTTATATACCATCTGACATTAGAAACTCAAAAAGCAACGCTTTAATCTTGTTATATAATCTAAATTATTACTAAGTTTATTACATTTGTTAATAAAGTGATATATTATGTCTATTACACTTTGAAGAAAATTTTCTGTACATTATATTATGATTTATAGTTATTATGCATAGTATGTCCACAGACATATATTCTAAAGATCTCTTGATTTCATCAAGAAAGAGATGAATGTTATAATGCATTTCATTAAGAAAGGTTTCTACTAAAACCGGTTTTAAATTGTATTTTGTAGTTACGTTAATCTCATTGTTTACTAAAATTCACTATAAAATTAAGAAAATTAGATGCCAATTGTAGGAATAATAATTCTAACAAATTAATGGCGCAGTGAATATTGTTTATTTAGATTATTTTTTATTATGACTAAGTGTTTCGGATGTAGTGAGGAAGAAAACTGCTTATCGATACGCTATACAGATTACAGAATACAGATTTGCGTATTAGAGTATTTTTCAATAATCATCTTTCTTTCTTTTTAGTATGTACCCCCTCAGGTGTATGTAAGCGATCATATGTATATTACAACCAAAAATCACAATTTTTTAACATGATATAATTTTTTCAAATGAAATTAAAACATTGTTCTCTATTGTTTGTTGGGTACACTAATTTCTTCAGTGGATTGTTTCGGATATCTGTTACAAAATCGAAATTCTTGAAGCAAGTGTTCTGGTATTGGAACTCTTATATTTATGAAACATTTTATAATTTTTATTTAAAATTATAAACAATCCCACTATCAATTTGCTATTAGTATATATTAAAAATTGTAATAGGTTTTGGTATATTTTACATAGTATTTAAAACAGAAATAGATTATCTATTGAAATTAGTCTACCTATGGTATAATATCTGTATCACTCAATCACAGACAATAATAAATGGTTCCAACTTTATCAATAATATTTGTTTTTAAAAATATTTTCTAGGTCATATCGATATATTTATATAACAATGATTTTAAGTATACTTAATCTGTGATTATAAGCTGCTGCAGTGCTTAGCACTGACACACAGAAAAAAATACTTTTACTGCAATAGTTTCATAAGCATAATTTCCTACTTTAATATTTTATAGAAATATTTTTCAAATTGTAATATGACGGCCTTAAACCATTTTATTATTACTTTTTATTTTGATTTCCGTTTCGAATCACTCTTTTTTATTCTTTCGATTGCGTTGACATTCTATGAGCATTGCTGGCTGTATTGCATGAAATTATGTATGTGTTATGTTAATGTGCATGTGTATGTGTGTGTGTGCATGTATTTAAACGTAGCATACAAAAACATCGAACCAAACATGTGTTTGAATGGCACAAATACTTGCGCACCGACCGTGCCGCTTCGTACTTCGTTTTCTGCCTTTACTCGGTACTGATATGTCCGATCCATCTAATATGCTGGGCTGGCTGTAGATTGTTTTTGCTTGTAACTGTGTTTTTCTACTCAAGCTATGTTTGCACGTATGTTTGTAAATAATTTAGATTAATAATTTTCACACACTTTTTAAGATTTCATTCGCATAAATGCAGTGCAACGGCATTTCTTATTCTGGTATTTTTATTTTTTTAATTTTTTTTATTTTTTAAACGTTAGTTTTTTTGTATATTTGTCGTTACGCATTGTTGATAGTAAGTTTAACACATAAACTGATAATTGTTTAAGCAAATCCAATTTTACTTTGGAAATATTTTTGGAGAAATTGTTTCTCAGTTTCTGTTTCTTTTCTACGTCTTTTTTCTCAAATGTGAAAAATAAAGTTACATTACGCGTACGTAGTAGAGAATAAATCTATTGCATTGTGCATAGAATAGATTACATAAATTAAGACAAATAGTGTTATACGTATTATAAATGTATATATTATATATATGTATATTCAATATCCTGCAATATCCAACAAATTTTGCAATATATTGGAGTTATCGTCCGCACTTGCAACCAGTTAATAGACTATACAACACTGTCTTATATGCACTGTGCACTGTGAATACCCACCCAGACCATCCACCCCTTTAAAAATTATTTAAGGCTTATCAGTGGACAGTTGAAATTAAATTGTAAAAATAATGAGTCCATATAATAATTTATTAAATCTATTTTAAAAAATCTAATGTTTATACTTAAAATTTTTAGATAAAATATAATAAAAATAATGACTCCTCTTCATTTAATGATTTATTATTTACTTTTATTTTATAAACCTAAATATTTATTTAAAAAAATAAATATTTATAATGTAAATCATATTTTATAAAATAATTTATATATTTATTCCACTCTCATATAATATATATATAGAATATTTATAAATTATTAAAATTGGAAAATTTTAACTACAAACTTAATTTTCCTATTTAAAAAATTATTTCAGTAAAGACCCGTTGAATGAAATTGGACTATCACTAATATTATCCCTTAGATTTACATATTTAACATATTGAATTATATATAAATGTTTAGCTACTGTTTCTATATAAATGTACATTTTACAAAATACCAAATGTTCAATGAAATATAATTTAATGGCAAATAAACGAAATTGTTGTAACATGATTGATGAGAAACAATGAAACGAAATACAAATGGGAATTTCATAAAATAAAATAAAACCTCCAAACATTAACCCATACACCAAATTTGAAGACTTACCTCTGATACTGATTCTTCATCAGATTCTGATAGATCCGCTGGTGGAGGATAAAGCTCAGTATCCGTATCTGAATTATCGCTGGTTATGATATTCTGCAATGCATTCGAAATGGCGTTTACAATGCCAGCCGATGATGAAATTGAAGAATTTGAAGAAGTTGATGACGATACTGATTGTGTTTTGTTCTTCATGGCTGCTTTGGCGCTCTTAAGCTTTTGCTTAATGGCAGCTGCAGCTGCTGTTTCGCCACCAGTAGGCACGGTACGAGTTATGAATGGTAATGTTGTGGTAAACTTTAAGTTCGATTTTGTCGTTTGTGATTTAGAGGCGGATTTCGATGATGTGGAGACAGCAACAGCATTCGCTTGTTGTTGCAATGCAAATGCAGCTGCAGCTGCAGCAGCGGCGGCAGTTTTACTGGACGTCACAGCACTTTTACTACTACCGTGTGCATTTTTTGCAGCAGCACTGGCACTAATAGCCTTGCTGGTATTGCTAACAGAAGCGGGCGTTTTCGGTATTTTAGAAGGATTCGCAGGAATAGAAACTGCCGCTGCATTGCTTGGAGTTTCGGTTGCTGGTACTGGTACTGGTACTGATCCAGCAACACTTGTTTTAACAACAATCGGTCTTGTTACCTGATTCCCATTGGCAGTGGCAGTATCTGCGGTCGAAGTGGACGCTGTTGCAGTTGTTAATGGTGTGTTACTTACTTTAAGTTTCAATTTTTGATTACTATTAGTAAAATTATTGTTGTTGTTGCCATTTCCACTCGCTATATCGGTATTAAAGCTACTATTATTTTCTACGGGTATTACGGCAGGGGCTACAGGCAGCATTTTGTTGCTTCCAGTTGCATTTTTCAAAGATTTTTTACCATTGTTGTTGTTGGTAGATGTTGTGGTAGTTGTGGTGGTGATGGCTGCTGCTGCTGCTACTGCTGGTGGTGGTGTTTGATATTTAAGGCTATTGTTGTTTTTATTGCTATTGTGAATGTTTTTCTTTGCTGTAATTTGCTTATTTTTTCCTGCATTCTTTTGTGCATGTTTGGTTGTAGTTTGTGTTGATTCTGCTGTTAAAATTTTATTTGATTGAGTTGTTGAAGCAGCAGCGCAAACACTTAAATCGTTTCTTATATCATCATTATTCATGTTTCTAAGTATTTGAAATATTTTGTGGGATTTTCACTTTTTAGGGTCCTTTTTAGATATTTGTATTTCTTCATGTACTTTTTATAATCGGTTTAAACTAAACATTAAAAACTATTTCTTTAAATATAATCAATATATGTGATTTCAGACTTAATATTATTATTTATATGTATCGATCAATTATATGATTATCGATACATAAAAATATTTAAATCATTGCAGGTAATGACCCCTACCCTACAATTACTTCTACTTATAAATTTTACGACTTTTAAATGAGTTCTTTGGCAAAATGTGTTTATGTAATATTCAAAGTATAACTTAATACAGAAAATTACATATATATATTACATTAATATAGAATATGCACATAATCATATATTAATAAAATAGCGTGCATTACAAAATGTGATCAAAGGAAAATAAGTGGCAACACTATGAGCAAAAAATTCTTTGTCATTTCACTATGATGGCTCTTCTTTTTCGCAGCGAAATGAAGCAAATGGAACTCCCAAATGAAAAAGTCGTAAAATATAATTTGTAAGGGACGTATTGTTCGTGCAGGGGCGTTACAGGGTTTATATAGCTGTTCACAGCACTTCTGTCACTTTTCACTATTCACATTAATCGGCTTTCGCAAGTTTTTAATCTGTATTATTATGTACATATATTTATTTATATATTAAAAATGACGATGCATTTAATACTCCTATATAACTACACACATATTATTAAATGATATTTAGTAATAATTTATACAAATTTAGTTATTTCAACGAAAATTTTTTCACGAATTACCGACACAATATTATAATGTCGTCTGACGAACGAAGCATTTCAACGAATCACACGAAATCGAGCATAAAACGCATATCGAAAGAAAATGAACCACAAAGTAGACACAAAAAATTTTTTTCCCGTGAAAGGGCGATTTTTAATTCAACTTTTTCACATATAAAACTATACAGTTCGATACAAAAGTATTATCAAACCATATTTTGATACACTAGATTTCAATTTTTTATATTTTAGAAAATTACCGTTGAAGTTTTTTCCAGCATATATAAAAATTTCAACGCAACGAATTTCTAGACCACCGTCATAACTCGTGCAAATTAGTAAAATGAGGGAGAAGAAAATATGCTGTACAGCGGTTACTTGAAAGATGTAATTTGTAGTTAATACAGCGGTTCATTGTGTATCGCGAATAAAACTTCGAATTTGTATGATGGTTGTTACATCAAACATCGACAAATATTTTTAGGTCAATTATGAATGTCTATGATATAATATTCACATAGAATAATTGAATTTAGTAGTATTCATAAAATTTATTTTAAAAATTAGCATATTAGGTTCAATCATAATATCATTAAATATTTAACTGCACATTTAAAAATTTATGCATGAACTGGTCCATGGGGTCCATAGGATTTCTGATCATATTTCATTATAACACACATACCATTTATATCTTTGATTTATATTGTTAAGTGCAAGTTATGGTTATAAGAGAATATGGTAAAACCGATATGAGGGATCTGAATAATGAGAGTTAGTTCTTATAATTTAGAACGAGATAAAATAGAATGATAAGCAATTAGATCAAATTGAATTACCATTAGAATTGAATCTAACTACACATTCAAGATGTTCCGAATAAAAAGAATATTCTCAAAATAGAGATCTCACAGTTGCGTATTTACATTTAAAATCAAAAGAGACTGTTAAATAAAAAGTAAACTATAGTGAAACCATATAGAACGGGCCTTTATTCAGTTTAGGTAAGCGGATGAATGATGTTAGCTTTTATAACTGAAGTGCTTATTATAAAAAACAATAAACAGCATAAATAAGTGGTTTTTTTTTTATATTATACATATATGTTAACAGTAAATATGGATTTATATATATATATATATATATTTTTTTTTGATGAAATCAAAATTAGATTTTATATTCTTTTGTTTCGATTATGAACGGCCGGGTCTATGGAATCGGCAAGCAGATCCCAGCGGAATACGACAACACTTGAATCAACTTAAAATTAAAATACAAATATTTGCTTTCATGATATTTATTAACCATTATACATTTGTATTTGCAACATAAATTGTTTTAGCTATGTAAGATAAATTATTAATATATTTTCTTTAAACTTTATATAAACTAAAGGCAATGAATACACACTGCGTATAATTGGCTTTAGATTAATATATAACATTTATGAAAAAGTTGTAGCAAATGCCTATGGAACTATTTGTGATCATTTATTGATGGTTCTTAAATTTGCTTAAAATAAAGTAATATGTATTATATTATATATAATTCATAATATAAACTTAATTAAGAACATTGTATAATTGCTTATACATGGAATCGGATATTTATATAAGAGTTGAAAATATATGTATGATAAAAGTATAAATATTTAAATCTAAATTCTATTTAACTATTTAATTTTGTTATTCATTCTCTAAGTAGAAAAATCAGTAAAAATTTTGTTTTATTCAATTAATTCTTTATACTTTTACTTTGTAGAAAAAGGCAAAAGTTTCTTATCCAATATAAAAGTTAAATAGTATAATTATGCGAAATACTTAAAAATTGATATTTAAAATCCAGTTTCATTTAGATTACTATTATCATATATATAATTATATTGTTGATTTATGCATAAAGTTATCGTTTAAAAAATACGTGGCAGTACCCGTAGAACTATGATTGATTTCTTATACACATGGTTCTACATAGTTACCAGGGAATAAGCCAGTGACGCCATCCATAACACCTTCCCACCAGCCGTCATCATTTTTCTTTAAAACGTATAAAACGGAACTTTCTTGGAAACTTAATTCATCATCTTTATCTGCATAGTAGTCATATATTGCAACCACTGTTAAAAGGAATATTGTGATTTGATTACAATCTAATTTGATCTAATTTTGTTTCGTTACCCTTTTCAATATAGTTCTTTGGCACCCATCCAGGCAAATTTTGGTCTTCAGGCACAATTGGTGCTAATTGTCCATGTGCAGTAGATGTTCGTGGTCTACCAAAATCTTGATGTTCATCCTCTGGTGGAGGTGGTGGAGGCAACGGTGGTGATTGAGATCCTGGCCGCGCGAAGTTCAAACTAAAATGATTCCTAAAAATTAATGATAATTAAAGAAGAACAAAACTTTTGCGTTTGACAGGTTTACCTGTTACCATTTCTAGCAAGTGCGAAAGGTAATAAAAAAAATTCGAAAATAATTTATATATCTATTAATTCTTTTATATATAATATATTACCTATTAATATTCCTGCCCAATGTATGCATGCCAATATGACTTTGTTCAGTGATTTCATGTTGCGATACTGTCAACGGTGATGGTGGTGCTGTAAGTAAATTTGTAAGTAGTTGCGTCTTGTGTCCAACAATAATTGGAATACATTATTTAAACGAATAACACTTGACATTGTATTTCATGTATTGACCTTTCATATTATGCACACATATTATGTTTCATATTATGTGTGAAATGCGCATCGTTTAAATATAAATTCCTAATATTTTTGACATAATTTATATTAGAATCAGTGTAAGGCTTACGTGGCATACTACTGCGATCGTCGTATGTTGTGGGTGGCGGAGGTGGAAGTGACTGCATCAATCCTGCCGAAGGTAGATTAACATGAGTTGCTATTTGTTGGCTAGGTGGCATAGGTAAAGCACTATAACCAACTCCACGTTCGTTGCCTCCAGCAGTTACTGTTGTGCTCGAAGAAGCAGATGACATACGTTTTGGATGGCCAATTGGATAGTTTGGAGCATAATGCGAAGGCACTTGCGGTGGATTAACAACGGGCGGTGTACGATACTCCCTTGATTTACCTAAAGTACCTGTATTACTAACCGATTTGCCCAGTGTACCCGTATTTCCACGTGACATTTGAGGCGGTGTTGGTGGTTTAGTAGTTGGTGGAGGGCCAACTGATGGTGCCTGTGATGAAGGCACTAAAGATTGCACTGAACCATGGCTTGAGCCACGAATCTTTTGTCGCGACTGCGAGGCATTTACTCCATGGCCTATTTCATCTAGTATGGAATAGTCGATAGCTTTACGTACATATTTAATTGGCTTTTCAGGATTTATAGGTGCAACTATTTTAAATTGTCTCGAGCTCACTTTATTGGCAGTAAGCACACCAATTTCCCTAAATGATTAAGGATTATTATATTTAGAAAAGAATTAAAATATATCTATTTACCTTCTTGCTACTTTCTCTTTGTGAATGTGAACCGTCTGTGCTATATGGTTCATCTGTGATTCCATTTCACTTAATTGCTGCGCTTGCAATTCCAGCAGCTGCATGTAGCTGTAAGCCAATGTATTAATTTGATACGCTACGCTGGCTAGTGACTGTGTCGTATAGTTTTTTGTAGCTTCCAATGCAGCTTTTTTATTGTCAGCGCTATGTTTTAACAATATGTACAAATATATTAAAGTATATAAAACATGGAAAATAAATATTAGTCTTAAAGCAAGTACCGATAATAGGTATCTTCGCAGTAATCTGCGACGCGTTCTAAGTTTGTATGACTGTCGCGTAAGCTCTGACGTCCATCAGGAATTTCTGTGCGGATTAATGTTGCTAGTTCGTCCATTATGTTTTCACTTGCCATGACCATCTGGCTACACGTTTTTTATTTGTGCTAGTTTCACTGTAAGTAATAAAATACAAACAATATCTGAAGCCAAGTATAATTATACGCAGAATTTTGGGCGGTGGCAGCGTTGTGCTATATGATGTATCTATCGAAGAAAAAATTACAAATTGTAGATTGGAGAATGGTATTTATCACCATATCAAATATATTGACAAAATGAAAACTTACAATTATTTTCTAACGTTTTAATAACTTATGTTTTTTTCTTTGCACCTTCTACAAAAACCATATTTCTAAGTTTTACATCTTCTTGACTTCGAAGTCATCGACATACATTAGCTAAAATGATACAATGAGTAGTGTTGCCACACATGCATAACGCTTATATGCAAATTTTATTACAGCGGATAATAAACATTCCATACAACATGCTGTAATTTATTATTGGTATGTAACACATTCAAATCTGGTCTGCTAATCCTTTTGGATAAAAACAATAATAGTTTAGCAGTTAATTGTAATTTGATAAATTATATATATTAATAATATTATTATAAATTAACATAAACTAGTTGTATAAGTTAGCAAATTCAGTTTTTAGATAATATATATCAAAATTTTTCGAACAGTAGTAAACAAAAACAACAAAAATTCATTTTATATTATTTTAATTAATTGAATATTTGCCTAACCATACAGCTATTTCGAGTTATGTCAAATACCCATAGTCAGAGGTCTTGAAAATAATTCTTGTATTTAATTACAAGTACATAATTTTTTGAGACTACAAGTACTTAAAATCGAACTCGTGTCCTACCAAATTTTAAGCTCAGAGTCAGCGTACGTTAATCAACTGACTTAAAGCCGTACTTGACTTATATATTCAAATTTGGAGATTTGTTAATTTGCTGTGAAACTTCATTAACAAATTCACTTGCTGTGTTTATATTAGAACGAAATCATACATCAGCTCTAGAATAATTTAATTAATTAATTATATTTTTTAATTGTTGAATTTTAATACCTTATAGCTATATTTAAGAGAATTATATCATTATATTGTATATTTATTGGAAATTATATAATCGATTTCGTTTATCAGAAGTTTTTAATAAAAATCGTAATCGATTTCGATTTCGAATTAAAAATTTCGATGTTAAACATTTTCCATTTGCGTTAAAAAGAAAATATTATTAACTTGAATTAAATATAAAGGTTAGCAGCTGGTGAAATTGCAAATGCAACATTTAACTAGGCTTCTACACTGTCAAAATTTTGGCAAGATTTGTATGGTAAAATGTGAATATATATTATTTTCGAATTTCGTCTACAAACAAGAATTTATATGTCCGGAAAAAACTTGGGTATATTTAAAAACCATGTCAAATTCTATACAATAAAATTACAGACGGTTCATATTCGCAAAGAAAAAGTAGCATGACGGTATATAGAGATAACGAATTCTCCAATCGTGTGGGAATACAAAAATATTTTGATTTATAATTAAAGGGCAAATATAAGAATAGTGCACTAAACTGTTTCTGTAAATACATAGTTTTCGAATAACTGCTATATATGCATCGATATATATCTAGAAAAATTAAACCTTTCGCTTTAAAAACAACATAAATATTTATTTGTAATAATTGTATTAACACAAGTTTACATAAAAAACATATTCGAACAAAATTGTAAGCAGTTTTGTAAAGTATAAAAATATATCAATACATTACTTCTATAATTATTTATAAGCCCTTTGGCACATATTTTTAACACTTAAAGTTTATTCTTATATGTAGTTAATATAAAAATATATATTTATTTGATCGTATAATTAATTTGTGCAATGATTTCACTTTATAATAGGTCAGAATTAAAGCTCAGAGTGTTTAAAAATCGTTTTCTCTATAGATTCTTGTATTTTCTCTACTTTACGTGTTTGCTTCTTAATGTGATCTTCCATTTCAGTAAAACGGTCACTTTTGTCCTTATGCTTATCGTTCTAAAAATTAAAATTAAAACAAAAATTTTTTATCTATTTTAAAATTTAATTACCTTATATCTTTCTTCTTGCATGGCATGCTCTGCGTGCAGGTGCCTCAGTTTTAACAAGCGGCTTTCAAAATGATGCAGTTCAGTTTTAATAGAAGAGAGTTCCTTGTGAGTAAAATTACTAGCCTGTGCAACGCGCCACAAACCTTGTACTTTAGGTTCGATAAAATCCTGACTATGTGGTCCTGATGATACTAAACGTTCAAGTCTATCATAATGATCCTTGATGCCACGATGGTGATCACGTAAAGTGTTGATTTCATTTTCATATTTTTTGAGATTCATTTGTGGAGTATTGATTTCATTGTCATTAGGATCATTTGAGATCATGTTAAAATTGTCTAACTCATCTTCATCAACAGCATCTGCCAGAGAGCATAATTCATTCGGTTAAATATATGTTTTCTTTTAATTACACTACTTACTTTCATGTTTTCTGTTATCAGCAGTACCAACATTATCGAGCAAGCTATAGTACACGTCAACCTTATCTTGATGATGTTCAAACTCTTGTTTCAATGAGTTAAGTTCTTCTTGTGTAAAGCCAGAAACTTCCGCTTTTTCCCATAATTTATTAAGTTTTTTATCTTTGAAAAGATTTTTATTAAGATGCCTTTCTTCTGGATCATGAAATTTCTTTAATCAAATATTTTAAATTAATTATATTAATTTTTTATATTTTAAATAGGTACGTACTTTATATGGTTTCAATTTCCCCGTATCTTCAGTTTCTTCAAAATGCTCCAGCAAGTCATAAGTACTCATAATACCAATTAGTTTTCTTCTCAGTTCATTTTCCTTTAGACCATCTTTATCTTTATGCTGTGAATTCAATTGTTTCCAAGCTATTTCTTCTTTATCCTGTATTTTCAGTTCCATATACAATGACTTCAGTTTCGGTTCCGTAAGCCGCTGTAATATAGAAAGGTTAAAAATCAAGAAAACATTAAATGTTGAGAAAAATATTGACTTACATTTTGTGCTTTAGTCCAGACCAAATTAAGTTTCGCCATACGAAAAGGTCGTTGTAAGTTTCGAAATTCTGGGTCATACTTTTCTGTAGTGAAATGCTGGTTATTGGCCTCACGTGAGTACTTTTTACTATGCTTCTTATCGCTTGTTGCTACTTGGAAGCACAGGAAAATCACAGCCAAGTATATTATTTTCATTTTTTGAATAAATTGTTATTGAACACAAGAAATTAATACGATATCTACTCTATTTGTATCATTCTCCGGCTTGATGACACGAATATATTATTTTTGTCGGTCTTTAATGTTGTGGCGTAGGGTTGCCATACACTCTCTTAAAATTAAATTTGAACAATTAAACTTTATTTATTGTAAATAATGTAATGGAAGCAATAGTAACAATTGCTGGTTTAATTTTGAAACACTCAATTTTTATATAAAATTTTCTAAATAAAACAAATATAAATCCACTGCCATGAATAAATCATTTTCTCTTTATTAGACTTAAATTCAAGTAAGCAAAAATAATATCTCTTATTCAAACTAAATAAAGAAAATTGAATTGATTTGGTTTTTGTTATTTTATATTTATAAATATTTTATATTTATAGAAGAAAAAAGCTTATAAATTGAATATACCAAAAATATTATCTATCTGCTTGACAACTTAACTTTTCCCTGAGCAATTACAACTACTTATCATTTTTCAATAAAAATAAATATACAATTTAAGTAGAAGACTGCTTAGAGACTCTATATGCACGACGCATTGTAGAAGTACTTGTTGCTGGTAACTTAGGCAAACGTGGGTTCACTACTGGTCCCATATGGCGGTCAGGACCTTCATGAGCTGATATGTACTCTGCAGAAGAAATAGTAGCCATATGTCCTTCTATGGGTGGCAGTGGTGAAGACGGCGACCATTCGGAACCTGAACTCGATTCCGGTGATTCAGAACTGTATAAATATAAAATAAATATAAAAATTAAAATTTATTTCAGTAGATCAATATTTTATATGATTTATTAATAATAATATGTAATACATCATATAAAATATAACTTATTCATTTATGTAATATTTATACCCAGCTGTGTAAATTGGAGGTAATTTCCTTTCATATGATGTGCCCGGCGTAACAGAACCCGCATGTATTTCTTGCTGGTATAGGCCATATAATTCTCTAAGCTCATCAGGCAGTTCAACATTCCCTTCCTCAATGAGTCTACGTTGTGAACTTATGATATCTTCACATAATCTGCGTTGACGTTCTGCTCGCAATAACTGTAGGTCACGTCTTCGCAGTTCAGCCTGTAAAATTTTGTAATTTTATAAATGTTAATATGGAATCATAGTTTCTAAAACTAAAACCTGTCTCGCCAAGCGTTCCGCCTGTAAAGATACTTTGTCGGCTTCTAATTCATGTACTCTACAAAGTAAAGCTAACAGCTCCCGTTCTTCATCACTACTTATACGTTCAGGAAGTTCCTAATCAAGCAAATCAAGTTCAAAATAAAAAAAGTGTTATTCAATTTGTTTAACAATTCTATTTGTAGGTTCTGAATATTTTTGAATTATTATACTTACGTCTTCTAGTTGGACACCTTTTTGCCTACACATTTCAAGCTCTTGTTCAGTTCGTTCACGTATTTCTTTATATCGCCTTGTTTCTTTCTCAATAGCAGCTAATTCTCCCCAAGCATTTTTTAAAGCAACAGACCCTTCAGATTCTATATCTTAAATATATAGTTTAATATATAATTAATTCTTTAACTAATACTTTTAATCCAAATAAAAAACCATGTCACCACCTTCATCTCCAGGCAGATCGTAAAGCTTTCCTAAACGCCCTTGCCAATGTGATATAATCATATGTTGACGTTCAGCATCTAGTTCCAAACCCAATAAATGACTCTCAGCTTCCAGTAATTTACGCCTCAGTTTCATTTGTTGTTTAAAAGTTAAGACTATTTGTTCTCTTAAGTATCTTAATTCAGCTTTACGTTTTTCATCATCTTCATCATTAAGAGGTTGTGTCGATATTGAGGCGGCGGCACCACTACGAGGTCTGTCGGTGAGCATTTTGGAGCGCAATCGCGTAACTTCTTCGCGTAATTCCGAAACAAGATTTTGATAATGTTTTGTGGGAAAATCCTTCACTTCATCAATATAAACAGAATTTTGTAAACGAGTAGAGATACTATTCGCTCGATCTGCATAAACTAAAGTGTTTTTCGTTTCATCGCGATGTTTTCCTTCAGGTGCAACATGTGCTATCATTACTGTTTTGCATTTCCCACTAAGCGCTTCCTTCAATAGACGAGTGAGCTTTGAGTCTCGGTAATTAACATAACGTGCACCACCAGACAAAGCGTTAATGCAATTACCTAATGCCAGAAGGCTCCGGTTAATATGTGCGCCTTCCTGTAAGCGTTTACCACGATTTTTCGTTTTTTTCGCACGTTCCGAACCAGCTAAGTCTGTGAGAAACAGACGGCCTTGCTTTGTGCCAAGTGGAGTCTTTGTTTGCACAGTAATGCTAAGCAATGCATGACTACGTGATGATGTCTGATTTGCAGCAGTTGGTTCCATCGTACGGGCTTTATTACCTTTCATAAGCAAAGATATGACATGCTGATGACTTGTGGTAGTTATCTCGGAAAGTCCTGCAACAGTGATGCGTTGACCACGATTGTCTTCACGTAATTCCAAAGGACCACCTGGATTAAGCAGATCGCGTATAAGTTCATTATAAATTTCCAAGTATGAAATAGAAACCTATAAAAAAAAAGCAGAAAATATAAAATATATAACATATAAAGCTTTTTAAGGAATACATACTTGACATATATTTGTTTCCTTCGCTATTTCTACATATTTAAATATCTCCTCTATAGCGCGCACCATAAGTCCGCTGTCATTGTTATTGGGATCAGAATCGTAAGCTACCGCTGTAGAAACTCCTCGCTCAGCTGTTGTGCTAGATGAAATAGTTTTTTTTCTACAAGGTCCGAGCATTGTGTGTGTTTTTCCAGATCCCGTAGCACCGTACGCAAAAACAGCGGCGTTGTAACCATTTAGAACATCTCTTACCAAAGGAGCTGTTGTCGTTTTATACACCATTTCCTAAAAAAAAGTGTTCGTAAATAACACATTTTGCAAGAGTTCTAATAAAATCTTACCTGTGAGTCCCCTTCCTTAAAGACATGATCATAGGAATATTTGCGCGGTCGACTCTTGCCACCATCATCAAAAAATAAAGATTTATTTGATATGACTTCAATACATCTATCAGTTTGCTCAAAACATGGCCTCACGCGCACTACAACCTATAAGTCAAAACATTGGAATTAACCATCAGCGTAAAATATAAAATGTATTCAAAAAAGAACTATTTAAGAAAGTAAATAAAATATCACATACAAACATAGCGAATATGGGCAGATAATTAGGTTGGGTTTTAATTTCAAAGAATCAGACCTTTTAATTTTAAAAAATCAATATATAACACTCTGAGGACTATGGTTAAGATTATTTTAAAACCTAAATGATCATCAATTAGTAAGGCATAATATCCAATATTTTATGCCTAACGGTCTTTGTTAATAATATGGTATAAACACACCACAATTTTGCTTAGCTAGTTGTCGTAATCCATTTGGGCACCCTCAGGTTCGAAGTATTCTCTCAACGTTTTTTTCTAGTACAAAATATTCTACGCTCATAATTTTTGGAATTGGTGAATTTACGGTTGCAATATCTCCAGAATCTGGCTTCATCAAATAAGAGGCTAACAAATCTCCTAATTTTAACACGACTAAAAGGTTAGGGTGATTTTTGTAGAGCACTTAGATTTCGCATGCATACTGATAATATCATTGTCTTGTTCAACAATACCTCTGCGGTTAAATAGAAATGAATACCTATCAAGAAACTTTACGTTGCTTAGGAGTATCACTACATTTTTACTATTTTACTTTTTTTCGTATAGATCGAACTAATGACTAAAATGTGGAGATCTATATTTCTGTGTTTATGTATTACTATTTTTTAATCTTATAAATTTAAAGTAGAGGTTCAACTAAACATGTTTCAAATAAATTTAAATAAAAAAGAGAAAAGATTTTTGTAGAAATACATAAATACATACCACTAATCGCTCTTCCTGTGGAGGTGCAGTTCCAAAACCAGTTGTTCCTCTTCCGCTAGGTGGTGCTGTTGATGAATTTGAACTTGCTCCACTACTGCTTGACCAAGTGCCATTTTGCGCCATTTCGAAATGTTAGGTGTTTCGATGTTTTGCTTTTTTGCTTTTGTAGCTTCTAGGCAAAAAGACTTCAAAACAAGTATATTTCTCAGTTAATGAACGCTTCCATTAATCACAAGTTAATAATTGTAGTAAATGACCCAAAAAGTGTAAACGATAATGTATGTACTATAGTTAAACTAATGAAACAGAAAAAAAAAATAAAAAAAATAAAAAATTATAGTACATCGTTGAGAAGCAATAAAAGTAAAGTTAAGTTAGTAAGTAAAGTAAGTAAAAAGGTTCAATGGTGAAGAACCTCATCCTTTAGTAAACACGAGCATTTTTAGTCAGTAGTTTTAATGATATTGAACTCGATTAAAAACTAAGTAACTTTCGTATTAGAAATTGTCATTTGGTTGCTATTTGTTTACCTTATGTTATTTCAAACTTCGATTTGATTGCCATCGTTGGTTTCTGAAACATTCTCAACCCATTCGACAAATGTGGTTCGATTGTAAGCAATCGTAACACAAATGACTGAACTGTTTTAAGAAAGCGCGCAAGAAACGCCCTACGCCATGTATTATTAAGAAGGAACCAACTAATTATATAAACAAAATTAATAACGATTGGAAAGCAACAAAAAATAGTTGTATAAATAAATGAATAAATAAGAATAATTCGATTGTAATGGATTGTAACGTTCATTAATCAATTTTTTTCTTTAATGACACTTCAATTAAAAAAAATACTGAACACATACGCAGCAAATGCGGTACGATTTGCATGTGAACCCCCGATGCACACACACGATGAGCTTTGGGTAGTTAAATGCATTAGAGTTCTGATTGATGTACTCTTTCCCTTGGTGAAATAATAGTTGCCTATATTTTTGGAAACCATCATAATGGAGCATTAATTCAATATAATCGATTTAAACTATAATTGACATTTCAATCGTTTGAATTGGTTTTCCATGCATAATTTATTAGGTTGGGTTGGGTTGCTCTGCAGAGAACGTGTACTATGATCTGTTCAAGCACTTAGCTTATTGGTAGTTATTCACTCAAGAAACACTTTTACTTAAACACTCACCTAATTCAATTCCAATTAAATAGTGAAAATCGCTGAAAGTCACGATATATAAGAATATATGTTTAAATAACAACTACAATTTCAGTAGGCACGCGTAATGTTGAATTGCTTGCGAAGTGGATTGTCGGTTCATACGTAATTAACATAGACTCTACATTTTGAGCTTAAGACAATATACATAGTGGCTTGAATATGATACTCTACAGTGAACTTCCAACTTCCTGTTGTTTTTTCTAGTAGAACCGTACGAGTTAGCCATGGTGTATAAGGAATAAAATTTAATATTATATATATTAGTGAATTTTTGCCCAAAAAACTTTGTAGAAGGGGGCTGTGTGATAAAGCATTGATCTCCGAAACTTTGAAAAATTAATTAAGAAAAATTAATATTTTACGAATATTTCAACAAGCACAAAAAACAACAAGACTTAGGTATTGAATTAAAGTAGATTCAATAGATTATAAATTAAACAAATATTAAAACGAGATCCGTTCTCCTAAATGAATTTTGCATTTTTTATATAAAAGTGAGAAACCACTCTAGCTGCACAAATCGCAGAATCTAAAATGACAGGATGATTGTAAAGCATAACTTTACAAAAAACTTCAAAATAGAGAAGCAATTGGGAAGACTTGCCCAAAACCCAAATAATAAAAGGATATAATATCATGGTATACAGACGGTGAGGGAGCTGGAGCTGGTGTATATGGATCAGGCAAAAGATACTGGGAACTACTGGAAAAGTATGTAACCATCTTTTAAGAGGAAATATACGCGATAGATAAATCTTGCACGTAACTACCGAAACCGTAGAATTGCAATACTGACTGGCAGCTAGGCAACTAAAATGGCACTCATGTCTTACCAGATGACATCTAAACTGGTATTGGAGTGCATTGTCCAGCTGAACATACCTGACTTGAGCAATTAGGTGCACTTAATATGGATTCCGGGGCACGCTGAAAGCCTAGGTAATTAGATGGAAGACAAACTCGCAAAGAAAGACGCGGCTTCAATAATGATAGGCCCAGAACCCATACCCTATTTGAGGTCTAGGTAAAGAAGCTCCAACCCTTTTTATGGATAGCGCAAAGGAAAACAAAAGAGAACTATATTGTGAAGGGTGCTTTTTGGGACTTACAACCTAAAATTCTTTAAGGATTGCATATGTTAATAACAGAGAATAACTTAAGAATTATTATGGGAATACAAACCGGTCCTTGTAGATTGAATAATCACCTATCGAAGTTAGGAACTCAATCCAACTCAGACTGCAGATACTGTAGAGAAGAGAGAGAAACTTCATACCATGTACTTGGGGAGTACCCGGCATTGATGTACAAGTGGAAGAAACATCTAGGAGGGTATTTCACGGAAAATAGAGAATGAGGGTTAGGAAAGATAGGCTCTATACTGTCTTTTATTAAAGAAATCGCACTTGGAGAAGCACTCTAATCCGACTAAGGAGCACAATATATGTTTTAGTTCTCAGTGCACCTGCTATCTTGACCAACTCGAGCACCTCTTTCTAAAAAGCATTTTAAGATTTGTCGAAAGTTGAAAGGGGGTATTGAACCTCTAAGCTTCTCATATGGTAATATAATGGGCCAATAGGTCTAAATGGATTCTTAGGATCACTGGTATAATCTAACCTAACCTAAATATTGCTTTGCATTTTTTGTCAAATGTTACAAATTAACTAATAATATTGTTCTTCGTGGTGCTCTCTCGCGACAAACCTAATGTTGAGTATACACATATTTTTTGTGGAGCGCTATTCAGTAAAACATAGATATAGTTTCTAGATTTAAGTCACATTATACATAACAGTTTCATTATTAAAAAAACAAATTTCATTTGAAAAAAATAAAAATGATATGTATATGATGACGAATTTAAGAGAAATGTAAATAGGTAATAAATAACGAAATGAATATATTGAAATTAAAAGCATTCGGGTATCATTGAACCGAGATAATGAGGCGGCTGAACAATACAATAAACAAGTTGCGATTGTAAGAGCCAGACAGATTTAACAATATAAGAATAAATGTTATAACAGAACCACTGTTATAATGAAAATGATTAAAAAAATCTTTGTCTTCTGCTAACTCGTTTTCGTTTTTTTCAACTGCATCAATCAATCCCGCCCACAGTGCATTTCTTTGCACTTTGATGAATGCAGCAAAGTGACATAAATAAACTATTGCATATTTTATATTCACTGTTCATTGGGCTGTTTGTGGGCTAAGGGAGTCATACTATCGTTTGTATGGGTTTATCGGTTTGTCGTTTGTCACTTGCTCTCTAAATATAACGTTTTTTATTTTTGTTTCAATTTTTTTTTTTTATTTTTTTCACAATGTGCTCCATTGTACGGCGTTCATTCAGCCGTGCATTAATAAGTAAGTGTTGAACAATTTTATTTTTATTGTTTTGTTTTTGTTTTTTTTCTTTTTTTTGTTTTTGTTTTAGTTATTGCTTTTTGATTATTCATGTTAGATTGTCTTGACTTTTTTATATTTAATTTCATTTGCTTTTTAGTAACACTGAGTTGTCACTGTTATTACTGCTGCTGTTGTTGCTGTTGTTGTTATTATTATTACTGTTAATACTGTTATTGATGTTGTTGTGGTGGTGTTTTGTGCTTTATTGTAATAATGTTAATTTAGCCGCGATGCAGTGGTTTTTTATTTAATATACATATATATTTTTTTTTAGATGTTTAGTATTGCTTTTGCAATTAAATATCCTTTGTCCTGTGGTTAGTTTAACACATTTGCTTCTCAACTACAAGAACAAATGTTTTGGAGTAGTGTTGTGAAATATTGGTTTTGTCCTTCTGACTGGTTTCTAAAATGTTTTGAAAACTGCGTGCGAGCCCTGAAATTACAGTGTTTTTCTATTTATTTTGTAAGAAATCATGTTATGTAGTTTGGTTGTATGCAAATGGCGTTTATATTGAAGGCTTTTAATTATCGTTGCGATTCATGGAATTTTAGGATTTCAAAAAATAACGGTGGGGCTATAATCACATCAAAGCGATAAATTACCATATTTTGATGAATTACTAAAAACATTTAGTTAGGTTGAAGAGGCGCTTTGTAATGTGATTTAGCTTATAAAATAAAAATAATTATAAATATTCTTAAGTATTTAGTATAAAAATTATATACATACATATGACTAACTTTTAATACAACGTAGGCCTTTGTGGTGAATGATATTTTTATTACTATTATTAGAATTTTTCATAATCCGAGTCTTAGACTAAGAAAATGTGCTCTGTGGTCCAATTTCAGTTGAAATGATAATTATTAGGATTATTTTTAGTATCTTTAGATTGTTGTTGTCTTAAAGGTACTAGTTGTTAATATTTAATAATATGTAATTTTCAAGGGTAATTAATTTTATTTTATTCAAATTATTGGTCATCTGTTTCCACAAATTTAGCCCATTTTTCAAGTAATTTATGAATACGTTACATTTCAGAAAAACTGCTTGTGTTTTGCGGCAAACTATTCGTCGATCCATTTTCGAATTTCTTCGAAATTGTTAAAGTTCTGCTCTGCGAACGTGTGGCTTATTGATGCAAAGAGGTGATCGTCAGAAGACGCCAGGTTTAGGCAATATGACGGGTGTTGAAAAAACTCTCATCCTTCACTAGTTTTGCTGTGTGAGACCGCGTGTTGTTGAGTAATAAAATCACTCTGCGAAAACTTCTGGCCCATTTGTGCCATCTTTCAATCAACCCGGAAAAAACTTATGCATACATCTGTTATTGCATGTTTCTCTTATATTGCTAGCCAGTAAGACTGCAAAGGAGATGCACAGGAGAGTGGAAGCGGCGTATGTGTTAATATTGATCTGTTCCATTAGATTGTATATTGGTTTTACTAAGTATGGGTTTTGGATGGTATTTGTATTATTATATAGGCACATACAATAGTGCCTCTCTTTATATTTAATGGCTAGTAATGCAGTACATCCATTAAGGATATACATAATAATGTTTCTGGAAACTCTGCCCTCAAGTCAGTTACTGTGATTTTCGTTTATATAGAGACTTTTTTAGAAAGTATTTTGCACACGTTCTTGTATTGTTGTAAAAAAAACCTCTGTTACATTGGTTTTGTTTATATGTGGGTCTATTTGTTTTGGGTATTTTACATATATTGTTTTTGATTTCCATATTGTTATTGTAACTTTCAATGTGGGTTGGTTGATGGGAACGCTGTTTTTCAAATTTAGTGGTGATTTAGATTCGTCTGCTTGTGGGTATATGTGAATACATCAAATACTTGGGACTTGATATATAAGTAATTACTTAGTTTGTATATTTACCGTTGAAAAAGCGCTTGTAGACTTGTTATTCTTCTGTCTCCAAATCTCCTGGCTATCTTAACATGCTTGATTGCAGCTTCAGGTGGGGATATTTGTGTTTTTTGGTTGTTGTCCTTATGTATGTATCCAATTTTTAAAGGCCAGTATCGATTCCTAGTGTAGTCTGTTTTAAAATTTTAATATGACATATGCCACAATTTAATATGTACAATGGGAGAATTTTTTTGAACCAATGTAAGCCTGTCTTTCATCATATAGACTGGTATTGGCATCTATCTTACTAGTATTATCAGGAAAATAATTTTTTTAAAATCTATTTTAATATTATCCAAATTTATTTATAAGTTTGCTAAAAAAATGTTTGTAAACCTTGAAGTATTTTTTAATATTATTAAGAAAACATAAAACAGAAAGGAATGTAACATTTAAGTTTATGCAAATAACTGTTGAAATTTTGTTGAGTTAAACCAAAAATATTCTAAATTATTAAGTCCACTGGAAACCTTTTAATTTTTTCTTTTCATGCTGTAAATTCCGGTACATAGTAAGCGTCTTTAGTACATAAAAAAGGAGGTTTATGTACTTACATTAACTTTGATTGCATTTTATAAAAAGTCATGAGCAGGAACTATTAAATTGTGGGCATGACCTTTGCCTACTTCGTCTTCGAGTACTTTAAGGAATATTCATTTGAGTAAGGTTGATTTTTATTAATGCCTTGTTCCATTTACAAGTAGTCAACGCTACTGATTTATGCTGTAGTAGCGTGAGGCACGACAATTTAATTACCCTATTTTTGCTTAACTTCAGAAATCTTTCAGAAGGTCCAAGCCGTCAAAAATTGCTGCTAGTGACCCTGAGTTCATTTAAATGACCATTAGTTTTAACCCTTAAGTTTGGCAAATACTAACAAAAGTCAGCGTAGTCAAGGTGCCATTGAACGTTGAGGTATTTTTATACCCCAATCTTTTAACTATTAAGTTTTTCTTTTGTTGTTTGTTCTAAACTTTAGTTATTTTTGGAATTCATATTTTGCATTTAATAATGTCTTTACGAGAAATAAGGAAATAAAGGTAATCATTATAGTTCTCCATAAATACGCCCTATTCAGTAGTTTATGAGTTAATACAAAAGCATTGACATATAACGGATGGGTTAAGGACGGGTTCAACATGTTAAAATATAAATTAAAAATATATAAAAAGCATATATATTATGTCTCTTTCATTATATAGTATAACCTATAAAATTGTGCAAAATATTTTAGTTTATGCTGTTGTGTCCAAAATAGGAATATTTTAGAACAGAATCACCCATTTGAAACTAATGGATTTGGACTCGGATTAGACTCTCGTTAGAGACCTATATTATTGCATACGATCCGTGAAATATGAGTTAAGATAAGAGAAAAAAGATGGCAGGTAGACTTAAATATATCTATATTGGCAATACCAATAGTCATCGTTTATAGAAAACTCTATTTCATCTTAAGCCTTTTTTAGACATATAAATGCTAATTTTCTTTGTATTTTATCTACTGGAAAGCATCAAAATTTTGATAATTTTTCTATTCTTTATATAGATTAAAGAATATATATATTTGGAAGTACTGTCCCACATATGATGAATTTCATGACAAAAGTGAAGAGATCGCAGGGTATATGTTCACAATGCCTGAAGTCTTAAATGATATTAAAAGATTTGAAAAAAATTGATCTTATCTTGATGGAGTCACATTATATGACTATCTAATGGTGGTTTGTATCCTCAAAAGACCTATATACGTAGGCTTTTTCTAAGATTTATCGCTGTAAGAATATCTGATTAATGATTGGCGAGTTTTACACTATCTGCACGTACCGTTTTATCCATCTTGTGTCATTATAAAGCAACACACACTTTGTTATGACGAGGCTTTAGAATTTTACCACCTTATTTTTGAAATTGATATGATTATCATTAGATAGCACTTTGGAGGAATATTTCTTTTCTAATATATTACTTATATATGGTTATATAGAGATCTTAAAGGTCCGCACAGTATAAGAAGAAAATAGAAATAAAGCACAGAGTATTGGAAAATACATATTTGAGAAGCTATCCTGACGACATAGCTTTCCAAATGCTTAATACCCAATAGGATTCAGTCGCTTACGTAGTTACACCACGCTAGATCTTTAACATTGTATTCCAAGGACTTGAGTAGCAATTGTTTTCAAGCCGCTAGATATTCATTTTTATTTTGGTCAATTTAGTTAAATTTTAACAGTTTGGAATATTTATAAAAATTTATGAAGAAAAAAGTTATATTGTATTATAGTATGGACTGTAAAGAATGTAAGCAATGTAAGGGGGTCTAC
>NC_051847.1:223826115-223846058 GCF_002237135.1 Teleopsis dalmanni
TGTTCTAGTGCAGAATTAAAAGCTGGTATGGTACCCAATCAAGAAAAAAGTGGAAAGAATAAAAATAAAAAGAAGAAAAATGCGCAACAGAACATTCAACAACCACAAACTGTAGCAAATTGTAATACACGAAACGTTCGCAATAGTAGTCCTGTTGCTGAAGAGGCAGTTACAAAAGCTTCACCTAAACAATCTAGAAAAGAAGAACAGCAAATGAAAAACGTTAAGAAATCAAGTTTAGAATCCACTAAAGTTAATCCTGCATCTGTGACCAAAAAAGGTGATGGTACAAATAAGCAAAAAGATGAAACCATGTCAAATAAGAAAAAAGATAATAAACAGCGCGAAAAAGAAAATTTAGCACCTAAAGAAATAATTTCTGCTCCTAAACAACAACAACAACAACCACAAACTGAAAAACCAAAATTGGAAAAACTTGATGCACCACCTACAAACCCAAATCAAACGGGCAATCGCAAATCGTTAGTTTTTTGTAGTTCACGTAACGCAACATACACAACTGAAGACACAAAAAAGCCAGATGATAGCTTATTACCACGTGAAACTGTTAACAAACCGAGTCCACCTAAACGTGGTGAAGATGGTTGGAAGGAAGTAGTAAGAAAAAGTTCAACACAACAAAACACTACTACATCTACTAATGCATCAACAGTGTTATCCTCTGTCACATCTACTACGACAGCAGTACCAGAAATGACATGCAAGAAAGTTCAAGTGCCGGTCAATGCAATTTCTCGGGTAATTGGACGAGCAGGCAGTAATATAAATGCTATTCGTGCGACAACAGGTGCACACATTGAAGTTGAAAAACAAGGAAAAAATCAATCAGAAAGAAGCATAACAATAAAAGGTCTTCCTGATGCAACAAAACAAGCTCATATGCTTATTTTGGCTCTAATTAAAGATCCCGATGTCGATATATTACAAATGTTGCCACGTATGAATACAAGCATAAAAGCATCTACTTTACCTATGACTGTTGGCACGTGGGACAACAAAACTGCATTACAAACATCGTCTTCTTCTTCATCGACTTCATCAACACCCTCTGCTCCAACATGCTCATATCAGGTTACACCAACTACAAGTACTGTCACAACAAGTGTCTCAACTTCAATGACAACAACTGTTACCAAGACAAGTATTGCTAGCACGAAACATAATAACTTAATTCCAAAATCTCAAACAGCTATTTCTTCTAAAATTTCAACCGGACGTAGTCAATCTGCGAAAGCGTTTTATTCTCAGCAACCACCAACACGTGGCTGCAGTACTCAAGCTAGTACTAGCAGTATTACTAGTACTCAAAAGCACAAGCCTGGTGGACTGGAAACATTACCCAATGTCACAAAAACTACTCCTAATTTTAATAACGTTATAGCATCGCAAAAGAGTTCAAATACAAAACAACTGCCCACAGCATTTATAAGCAACAACAATAATGGTAACAATACTGTGAGCTCTCAGACTTTTGCAGCGAAATTAACAGGTGGAATTCATAATGCTTCTCCTAAGAAAACCGAAGGGAGAATTGTTGGTACCACAGCGCCATATGGACGTGGTAAACCGATACCAAGCTCTTTGTCATCAATATCACATCTTGTCAGTAATAACAATACTTTATCTGGACCTATTGGCACATTTAATGTAGCTGATGTTGCTGCTGTTAATGCAGCTGCTGCAGCTGCGGCTGCAGCATCCCAAAACAATGTAAACACAACACGCCCAGTTACACCCATTGGTCCACCAAAACGTAATGTTTCACCAATGCCAAATACACAAACTCTTCCACAGGATGTGACGCAACAACAAACAACTACATCTATAGGTCAATCTAAAATTTCACAAAATCAAACTGGTGTTAACGATAGTGCTGGTGGAGCTTCCGGAGCAAATAACGCTAATAACGCTTCAATTGCACAACCATCAAACTTTGGTACACAGATTGCTACAAATCTTAGCAATGAATATTCTTTATTTAATGATAACACTTATAAATCTCAATGGGGAGGTGAAAATAAACAGATATATTCATCGAATACTGGGTTGGCTAATGAGAATTTACCAAAAGCTGATGCTTCTAAAGCTCCTGGTTACAATAGAAATATTTTAAGTTCACCAGTGGGCAGTTCGAAAGCATCATCTAGCCTTTCTACATCACCACCAGGTAGTGTTATTACAGCACCTATTGGATCTCTACCATCGGGTGTAAATTCGGGTCAGCAACCAATAAATATTATGCCTGTGAATACAACTGTTGGAAATGCTTCTGCTATATCGCCAACTATTGCAATTTCAACAATTGAAAATGTCTCGACTACAAACACAAACGCCAATTCTTTACAAGCATCGCAGTCAACATCTGCCTCTAGTAATGCTTCAATCTCCCCTGGTGTCATTAAACCTCCTCAAGCAATTGGGCAAAACTCAGGGAGTACAGCACCTCCAAGCGGCTTAGCAATTCAACGGCCAGCAAGTAGTCAGCACAGACCAGGCACAGTCGGGTCGAACATTACAAATGCCAGACATACACCGCCTACTACTGCTCCCGTTGCTTCACTTGATGCTTCATCAACACCTATGAATTTTGGGCCAATTGGTTCAAATACTCCAGGTCGTGCAAACGGTTCTGGTGCAATTGGTTTTTACGATCATCTTGTAGCACCCACACAACAAAATATGAATGCTAATACGCATCAAATGAATTATCATATGGATGCAAATGTTGGTGCAGCATACAACACAACGAATCCTACACCAACAAGTTTAACATCACGTTTAAATCCACGTGCATCGGCATTTTCACAACCGAAAACACAACAGCCAGTCTCGCAGCAACCACCCATTGGTACAGGTATTTTTCATCAACAGCAGCAAGCAAATCCAAATTTTATTCCCGGTAAATCATTGGCACCAGGACGTCCTCAATCACAACCACCAAGCGGCCATATGCCAAACCAACGTTGGTATGGTGTTGGAAGCAATAGTGAATACGGCGGCTATGTACAAAATGCTCGAGATATGATTAATTTAGAAAATGGAATGCCTGGTAATGTTGGCAGTGGTGGTTCTCCAGCTGCAATGTCTCCAAATCAGGGTTCCGGAGCGCAAGGTAATGGCTTGATACAAAATCAAGCACAGCAACCATCACAACAACAACAATCAGAAGATTTACGCAAGATGCCACGGCCGATTGGTACAGAACGTGCCACTTGGAAATTTAATTACCCAAATATGGGTGTCCCAGGTTCCGGTCTATCACTTGAAGATAATTTATCTGGTGTTTGCGGACCCAATGCTATGGGTGCCACAGGACAACTCGTCCCACAGTGGCTGTTAGAAAAACAAGCATCTCAACATTCAAATTGGCTTATGAAACAACAATATCGCTATTATGGTGGAGGTGCAAATATAACACCAGGAGCAGGGTTGGGAATGGGTCCTACTGAATACCATCATCAGCAAGATCCCTTTCATGTAAGTATCCAATCAAACCAACCAAATTATATGAAAAATGAAAAGAAATACACAAAATCATTGTTTCACTTTTAGATGCCAATGGATTATCACATGTCTATGCAGCCACCAAATTTGAATCAAACACAGCAAATGAATTTATTACCAAACTATCAATATCCACAGTTTGTTGGACATGCAACTGACATGAGTCATATGCCGGATAAAGGAGAAATGTGGGATCAGCATGATAAACATGTAAGAAATATTTATTATTATTAATATTATTTTAAGTAGAATCAATTTAAAATATAATATATGCTCGTCTGTCTGTCGCTTCGTTATCTTTTGAAATTTAAGTCTTTAGTGTGATTTATTTTAAAAAATTTACTTGTACGTAATATAGTAATCAAAGACATCTCTTATCTTATCCGAAACTTGTTAAAAAGCAATCAAGTAAAATTCCCAGTCTATCAAGAGAGAATATCTTTAAGCTCGTGACCAGTTTAGACACACATTGGCTATATACTAGACATCTAGATGTACACAATATTCAACATCAATATTGCTGAATTTGTGCAGATGAATAGAAAGCTATTCAGTACTAGCAAAAGTCAAATCAATTTTTTTTGGTCAATTAGATATCTAAACTCTGAGAACTCCTCTAATATTTTCTTCTTTTTTTTATGTGTTGAAAATTAGAATGTAGTTTAATATATTGATATTTTATTGTATTAAAAACTCAACAATTAATTTCTTATATTCACAGTCATGGCCAACCAATTGGACTAATTAATGGCAAATAGAGGAAAGGAACATTAGCGTTCAACAATAAAAAGAAGCGAACAACCTATCAACATAGAAAAACAAAAACAAAAACGAAAACAAAAACAAAAACAAAAAGATGACTATTGAAACCATTCTTGTCTATGCGTTATGCGTTATGCGTATTCTTTTTTCTTCTATAATTTGAATTAGTAAAGAAAATTATTTTAAGAAAATTGTAATGAACAGAAAATAAATGGATTTATTATAAATTTAACAAGGATTGAAAATTGAAGGTGGAAGTTTGAAAACTATACAATATTTAAAACAAAATCACGCTGCACGCATTAATAACAAGATAATGAAATAATGTTTGGAAACACAAGAACCATACACACAATTAAACATTATTTAAGGCTTTTAAAAAAACGAAAAACATAAAACAGTTCTAAAATTTTTATTTAAAAAAAAAACTGCAGCTGAAAATGCAATATACGAAACTGCAAATTTATTGCTCTTTATATTATATAATATATTCAATCAACTATTATAACCTAAACACGTATATATAATACACACATGCATACACACTAATTTTACTGCTACTTTATTTATGAATAGGGTACATAGTACTGTATGTATACTTAAACCTTATACACAAAACTATAAACAGTAATTGAATAATTCGCTACTTTGATATATATTTAATGAAGATATAATTGTTACATATTTAAATACTGAAATCGATTTGAAGTTGTCCGAGAAGGTAGTGATTTGAAGACCTATTATACATGAATTATATATATATATAATCATATATATATATATATATACATACTTTCTAATATATATATGTATGTATATATACATCAAAAACGAATATGTTGCGCTAAATTGTTGAAAAAAAAACTATTATTTTTTATATATATTTTTGATTTGAATTAGTTTGTATTTATATTATTTTTCAATACGAAAAAAGAAATATAAATCTTTTGCACATCAATTAAAAATATAATTAAATAAATAGAAATATGTATGCTATACTAACGCGTAAATTAATTTACGTACGTGTATGCATATAAAAATAAATACTTTAAAAATAAAAAAAAAATGCAAAAGTAAGTGAATAAAATATAGAAATACATTTATAATTATTATTAATATTATTATTATTACTATGCCCAAAATATCTTATATAAAAATACATTTTATTATTATGGTCATGCTTATTCTTATTATAACTATTATTATGCAAAAATATAAGAAGAAATAAAAAATTCAATATGAAAAATATTACATATTTAAATAAACTAATAAATATGCCTATAAGATTATATGGAATAAAAACATTTGTTTGAAATTTATTAATAAATAGTTACAATAGTTATATTTAAAATTATTGGACTTAAAAACAACACTAAATTGTTTTTTAAGAATTAATATTTTTGCTTGAGGCCGGCCATACTAAGTAAAATTCGCAGGCCTACAATTCGTTGTGAATTGTAGGCATGGACTGTGCTCGGTTGTACTGGATAAGAACATGCCATTCACAGCGTTTGTGATTAATTTGAATTAAAATGCGCACTCGTAACGAAGTTATGCTTTATTTTCACTCTTTACTACGTTTACTCAGTTTCTGGCATTGTTTGCGGATTTGTCAGGAAACCCAGAGACAGACTGCCTTCGAATAGTCATGAAGACAATGCGGCAATTTGGATACTCACCTTCAAACACAAAGAAGTTTGATTTTGTAAATATATTGGTTACATTAAAAATTTGATAGTCTGCGAAAATGGCTCTTCAGAAATGATGAGTGTTACTGCCTTGTGACTTATTTTATTTTAAAATTAGGAACATTTACATCGAAGTTTTCTACACAAAATTTGTTTTTATGATATTCTCTTGTTTTTTTTATTTTAGTACTACTTGGTAGAAGTTTCTAATATATAGTCTTTTTCTATACTCGGTTAAGTACTTTTAAGTAGCACTTTAATTGTTATTTACCTGGATATACATATATATTTATGCTAAATTGAAGACTGATTTAATTTAAATGAGGGAATTTGATTAATAAATAAAATGAATTATAATAAAATGAACAGAAAGTGAACGATTTTTCTTATATTCGACAATAATATTATTCTTGTTTATATATTGGAAGTATTATGTTTCAAGCTTTTAAAATATAAATAAATATTACACGTACACGTGTTTCTAGATATCTATAATCTACATCAATCAAAGGCATAAATCAATTCTCTTTACTTAAATTAGCAGATTTAAAGATTATAATAAATCATTGCAATGAAAGCTCATTGTTTGTTTATAAGCTTAGCTGAACTGAATAAGAGTACAAAAAAATTTGCAAGTTTCTTAACAGACGACAGATTGAGAAAAAATAGTAAACAAATATTGATATATCTTAGTACTTTAGCTAGGTACGCTAATTAATTCAAGAGTTCATGTTAATACCGCTGACTGTACTGTTTAATTTATCACAGTTTCATAATCGATTGTCCATTTCTTTCTCGTTAAGATTTTTATAATATATATTATTAAAACAAACAGGCTATTAATGATGATCTTGTGAAGAGAATATGCTATTCAGCAAATGCACTAGCTTGTTGAGATCTGAATTTTGCCGATTGGATTAGAACACGTGTTCGTGACCACAATTTAGAAGAAAAAAATTGTTCTAGGTCTTAATATGGTTGTATTCTAACAGTTTAAAGCATTATGAAACCATTCGTGATGGTTTTGACTCATTATCCACTCTTTAGAATTGGTCAGGTTTCTTCGTTTTGATCTTGGTTAAAATCAATTAATATCTCACTGATATATTCGTAATGTAATGCCTTTCATCTAGATTCAAGGTTCTGACCTATTTAAGTGGTTGTATAAAGAAATAAGATAACAGTAAATTACCCCTTCCTTACTTTATTTGGTTACATTTTAAAGTCAATTGTTCTGTTAATTCATTACATGCAAATTGAATAGGACACAACTAAAAGTTCTACATAGATAATCAGTAAAACCATGATTAGTAAAACGATAGAAATATTTTGGTTTTGTGTCATATCCCACATAGGAAAACTACAAAATGTGAATATAAATGCATTTTAAGATAAATAAACTAGGCTTCCTGGATCTGCCGGTTCTGTAAGTGAAAGCTTGACGTATTTTCAGACTTTTACGCCTATTAATTTAAGTCATTAAATATATAATTAATTAAATCATAGATATTAATTTTTTTGTAAATAAAAAGATACAAAATTATTATTTAGGTTTTAAATTACTCAAACTACAATAATTCAATAAGTTAAGATTTTATTTATTTATAACACATATGTGTTGAATACAAAAACTATGTTTTTGATATAGTTAGTTTTAAATCTTTAGACAAATGGTTCGATATTAAATTCAACCACAGAGCAGGGAGTCGTTAATTCAAAAGCCTGCAACACTGTTGGATGTAACACGCCAATTTTACCAATTGCTACGTCGTTATACATTACGTTAGCACAGCGGCCAGGGAAATAACTAATATCTGTAAGAAACATAAAATTAATTTATATACTCTTATAAAATTTTGTAAACTTTACCTTCAGTCGATTGTAAGTAGTAACCAGATTTAGTGTTACCACTTTTCCATGGTACTTCCAGTAACTGCATTACACGATCCAGCAAACCGTGAACTACTTCAAAGCCTGCAGTTTTATTACAATTGATAGCACATAATCGACGTTCATTACGTGCACCAACCTCGCTATTTTCATCAGCAATGACTACATCACTTATTTCAAATAGTTTTAAGGGCAGCGGCATTTTACGATTGGCTACTAAAGTTTTTAATAGACCCGGTAGTAGTGTTGTGCGTACAACTTGGAATTCAAGTGTTTTTGGATTAGATATATGTACTGCTGCTATAGCATCGATATCTTTATTCAGCTTTTTCGCAATATCATCTCTTGAACAAAGTGTGAATGTTAACCCTTCCGTAAAACCTGCTTGAGCAACTTGTTCACGCAGTAAATCCGTCAGTTTATTTAATGGAAATTGTTTTGCTATATGCATAAAGGCAGGTAATGACTTTTTAATGTTATTATAGCCATAAGCAATTGCGACATCCTCATATATATCACACGCATGTATAACATCATGTCTTGTAGGTGGTATTTTAACAACTAAACTATCGTCACCATCGACTTTAGTTTCCAAATACATACGTGTTAGCATATCCGCTAACTGGTTAGTGTCACAAGACAAACCAATTGCAGCATTTGCTTTTTTTGCTGATACGAGTTCAGTGCGTACTTTTAATTCAGGATAAGTTACAGTAGAACCATCAACTTGTACAACATCGCACGGTTCTATAGAGAATTTTTCTGCACAATGTGCTGAAAACATACAGACTAAAGTGTCCAAAACTACTTTTGCTTTGGTTAAATCAGTTGCAGTGCATTCGATAAAAACATTACGTGTTTTTATAGAGATTTTCGAATGATCACTATTTATAATTGGTGGCAATGACAATACTACACCATTGACATCGTAAATTACTGGATAAACTGGTGAATCACGTATAATAGGTAAATATTGTTTTAGTTGCGCATGTGTTGAATAAAAGTCCATTAATTCATGGCCATTCATTTGACGCGTTTGGTTTAGAGGCACGAATTGTATGTCTTCCGGTTTGCGAGCCTCATAGCTAAATGGTCCTTGTAAGGTGTCCAAGTCATGTGTGCCAATGGCGACTAACGTACGTCGACGACAAATATTCTGATGCAATTTATCTTGCAAATCAATAAAGCTATCATATGCTGCTTGCGAAAGATTTATGTTACGCAAAACAGCAGCTACCGCAAAGGGGCGAATTAACCCTGTTTCGGGTGAAATTTTAAGTACTTGTCGTGCTGAAGGTTCCGTCAGCTTGAATTGAGGTGGTTTAATTCTACATAAATATTATGTTATGAAAAGAATAAAATATAATATTACATGGAAATAACTTACTTGCCCTGAAATACCAACAAGCCAGTAACTAAACCTTCCAAACATAACAAGTCATAACGGTTTGCTGGTATATCTATTCTGTAAATAATTTCTTCAGATGCGTCGGCAGCGGCAGCAACATCACCTTGTTCTTTCGTAAGCATTTGTTTTTCAGATGTCTGGAAAAGTTATTTGTTTTTTTGAGATAAATATACAGTATTTTTCACATTTGAAACTACATACCACTTCATCCAATTCCAAGCCAAATGCAAAACATAACTGCTGAAATTCATCATCCGCTAAAAGGAAAATGTAGTTTCATTTCAATTGTAATAGATAGAATATAATAAATTTACTGTAAATCTTCCCCAACGCTTCAAATAATAAATCACGTTTAACTCCAATTGTCGGCATTTTGTGATAATTAAATCGAAACAACACAAACAGCAGACCCGCACAACAGTAGAAAGAATCAAAGCTACGTACACGTTGTGTTTGTATAGAGTTGCCAACGTTTCTTTTATTGCTTTGCTGCATTAAACACCATTCAACATATCTTTAATATCAATAGTTAGAAGTGATTTTAAGACTAGCGTAAACGTAGTGTTCGATATCAAAAGAAAAACGAAATCAATAAATAAAACTAATAAAATTTATATTCAATCAAAATGAAAGCACATTTATTGATGTTATTTAGTTTTAGCAGCACACTTGTAAAATTTGTGCAACTGCTTTCACTGAACGTACCATATAATATATTTCACAACAATTGAATTAAACGCATAATTATTTTGAGAATCATCTTTGATTTTTTCATATGTATTCGTATTTACTTCATATAATCTCTTTCGAATAATTTGGAAACAAATTTATGTACATATGTATGTAGTTGTTTTTGAATTTGATTAATGATCTATGAACGTAACTTACATATAATTTTTTGCAATGTCTGTAAAAGGCGTATCATTTAATTGGATTAGTACTGATGATTGAAGTGAAAAACTGTTTTAAAAACGTGTGAATATTTTTACTTCAATTAATTTCAATTTTAATACTGTATGTTATGTAAGTTTTTATAGTACGTATATGTATGTATGTATGTAGTAATAGAAATGAATAATTTGTATGAGTTTCTTTAAAAGATCGAAAAATTAGTAAATAATTCGTGTTCGATATTTAAAGTGAAATGATATTAGTGTCTAAAAATAGTTGGTTTAAATTTTTATGAGTCAACATTATTGTCAGTACAAATTAGAAATGATGAAGAGTAAAATTTTCTCTTCTTTAATTTATTTAACGAATATCCTGCAAATATAAACTCTCCAACTTTTTGGGATATCTCGATCGTCTAAAATTTTGAAAAGCTCAGCTCTTATATGTTTGTCTGCAAATTGACAATGTCTCACAATGTTTTTAGTTTTGACACTATATTTTTATAGAAAATTTTAGTACCAAATTATTCTCTCGTCAAATCATGCTCTAATAGTTTAACTTTAATTCAATTTTAATCCAATATAGTTAAAGTATATCACCTATATTTCTTTTTCATGTACACAATTCTATATTTGAAGAAATATCTATAAACTGATCATAAATACAAACATCATATCAGAGACTCTTTGCTTTGTAGACATTGCATGGAGGATGATGAAGAGGAATCATCAATACATCTTCCGTTACAGTGCTCTGCTTTCGCAAGACATAGACTTTCTAAGACTACTCTAAGTTGATAACCCACTCTAAATTTTAACCATCAGGAAAACTGATAAACACCCACATTCTTTTAAACTCATTGTTTGTAGTTTATTCGTTAAAGTAAAAATATATGAAATAATATATATTCCCTTGAATTAACATATGTGTACCATTCTAGTTCAGGAGTTGCTATCGTTTCATTATTCCAATTCTGGACGCAAACGAATCTAAAAGGAAGTGCAATCTGATGATTTTCCAAATCGTATCAGGAGTGGGAGCGTGGGCGCAAGTTTTACGAGAAGCATATGACATGGATGGCCAATTTATAAGGGATCCTCCCTGAAGTAATGCGAAAGCAATTCCGGGGGACTCCTACTACAAAGTAGAAGTCGGATACACCATTCCGGCGACGGTTGGTTTGACGTTGCATAAAGCATTCCACCTCTTCACCACAATAAAAATCCCTATTCTATAATTCATCCACAAAACAATAATACAATAAAATACATCAAATATAGATATGAACTAATACAATAAATATCTAGAACTGTTATTAAAAATATATTAAAAAATGTTTTTGACAATAATAAAAATCTCAAAAATAAAATCTTTTCATCAAATTTATCAACCGAAAACTTCACGACATATTTACATAAACAACAGCAACCACATCAACATCAACACCAACCCGAAAGTAGCAGTTTAGCTTGAATGAGCTCGAAGTGGTTTTTAAAAAAACTTGCAAAAAAGGACACGCGTGTGGTCATAAGACTTAATGAGGCGTTAAGCATTTATAATTTGTGCCAAGGTACAAAATTTTACAGTTACACGGCAAGGTGTTTTCTACTCAGCAGAGGAGTCAAGGGCAAATTAGGTAGAAGCACCTAAATATTCCGCAGTAGTCGAATTTGTAGTGGAGTTTTAATATCTATTTCATTAAGGATGTCTTGATATGAATAAAAAAATTTAATTATAAACTTAAAAAATCCTCCGAATTTCAGGATTTATGAATATTTTGAATGCGTTAATAACAAACATACAATTTTATAATAATTCTTCTTTATATAATTAATAGAAAACGCCTACACATTCTTCTTTCATTGTGCATTGTGAGAAATCATTAAAGTAACGTTCCTCTTTATATTTATCCAGTACATCCTTTTCTAAGTCCTTGCGTCCGCGTCATACATTATACAATAATATTTTCCTTATTCGAATGCTGCTTGCATTTGCACTCTCATACATGGTCTCATACAACTCGAATTAAAGAGGCCAATACTGAGATATGGTGTTCTATTTATTTAACCCTTGAAAAGATTGATTATTGTGCATCGAGCAAACATGAGCCTTCTCATGAATCCTAGTCAACTTTTTATACACGTGGTAAAAACTTTTACTCTTACTCCTTTTTTGTTAGGTTTTTTTGCTGTTCTTTTAGTCGCCGATAATAATTTATTTTACCCTTTGATTTGATCAATTATTATCATTGTGGCTGGCTGTATGTATATTAGCTTGTATCTCTGTATCCATTATAACACGATACGAGGGCGTGAAGTCAGACACGAGTTTGAACCGTTTGAGATGTGTTTTTTTAACTTTAACAATTTCTTGGAATTTTCTAATTGAGTGATTTAGTGTACCGGCAGCCAAAAATTTTTATACAAATGAGAGCACATATTAAATGAAGTTAATTATGGGTTCCGTAACATATTTTATCGGCGATAAAATTCAATTTTTATACAAATATTTAATATATCTTTACAACCACAATTTTAAATTTACATAATTCGAAATGTGATTATGTTTTAATATTTTACATGAAGTGAATTTGAAGAGGAAAACTTTACCGCCTCCAAATTAATTTTCATAAAATTAGATTATTATAGTCTTTGAGATTGTGGAAGTTTTTAGACATTTACCGCATAACTTATAATAACTTAATAAGAAATTAGGATAGTTTAGATTAAAAGGGAGCTTACTAATATAAGTATCAACACTGCCAACACTTCCAAGACATCGATAATCCATTGCGATTGCTTCAAGTTGCCAGTGGAGGTAAGCTTCACTAAATATTGTTTTTTGACTATAACTTCATGTGCTTTATTTGGTAAGATTTGTGGTCAACCAAATAAAGTTAAGGAGATTCCATAATTCAAGCTATTATTATTATTATGCCGATAAGGAAACTAAAGCAACTAAACAGAGGCAGAAACATAAAATTAATAATGGGTGTCACCCAATCTTCGTTATGGCAACTCCTCCACAGTCCGCTTGCCGGAACATACTAACTTTGAACTATAAACGCAATAGCCACAACTTCTTTTAGCAAAAGAAATAGCTTTATATGTAGTTATGAGCAAAGATATAGCAACAGTTTATTGGATTTCGCCCCCCTTTCGTCATGGCAAACTCTTCACAGTCACAGGCCGCTTGTCGAGATATATCACCGTTCAAGTATATGCACAATAGTACCAATTTCTTAAAGACAATTAAAGTGGTTCATCGTTATCGAAGCCGCGTCTTTCTTTGCAAGTTTAACTGCCACCTTATTACTTAGGCTTTCAGCGTACCTCGCAATCCATATTAAGTGCACCTGATTGTTCTTGCCAAGTATGTTCAGCTTGTGAATGCACTCGAATACCCGTTTATATGTCACCTGGTAAGACATGAATGCTATTATAGTTGCCTAGCTGTCAATTCAATGGTTCTGGTAGTTGCGTTCAAGGTTGAAACTGGCGCATTTATCTATCGCGTATATCACCGCTTGAAAAATGGTTACATTCCTTCCCAATGCTTCCGAGTATCTTTTAATATAAATGTTCGTAAATACCGAATCCGTTGAGAAGTAAAATTATTATTTATTTGATAAAATTAGATTTATTTTCTCGAATTTAAATAATTAATGAAGAAATTATGTTAAGAATTTTTTCTAAGCATTTAAAAGAAACAATTAAAGGTATTATTATAGATATTGTATAACACATTACAGAAAAAAATGTAATAGAAATGTAAAAAAAAAATTAAACTTACCGGACCTCTTGTTTGGCCCATGTGCCTTAAGTCTTAAGTTACGTCAAAAGTAGCCTAAATGTTTAATAATTTCATATTAAATTCCCTCAATAAAAAATTTATAAAAAATAAATTATTACAAAATTTTGATAATAAAAGAGAGCAACTTTTTTACTTCCGATTTTTTAACATTTTTTGCTTTAACACTTTTATCCATGAAGTTATTTATTTTTTTGGAAATTATTATTTTCAACATTTTGTACACCACAGATGGTTCAGATACTTTTTTCGCAATTCTTGAATCCTTATAAACGTAAACAAACATAATGTGTGGTAATTTAAATTTTATTTAAAAGAAATTAATTATATTTTTTATACTATAAGACTTTTAGATATAGAAATTATTTAACAATTCAATATTTAAAAAGGAATATTTTACACCTTATGTTCATTTTATTAATTTTTTTTGATAAAAACTAATTTTTAGAAAAATCATTTCTTTAAGTGAGCAACAAAATTTTAAATAATATTTTTTATGTGAAATCTAAAACTCCAAATATTTATTCATAATATCATAAATTTAAGGTTAATAAGCAAAGCGTGTTATATTTTTTCTTTCGATATCACCCGAACCGCTATCGCAGGGGTCATATCTGTATATAATAATAGTCTCTATAAATTTCTCTGCTATATCAAAACATCGATTTGTCTTCCCAATCCAAGAGCCACAACATATTTAAATCGCCTTAAAGACTACTACTGCGTATATAATATTTTATATTGCAAAAATAATTTAACACAATCTTCATCCATATATAGGTATTGATATAAACTATAAAAACTTTTAATATAAGAGTTTGAAGCTCTGTCGTTCACATTGGTTACCCCATGCTTTCAATCAAAAGAAACTTTGTTTTTAAGAACAGGGAAGATAACTTGTTCAGTTACAAAATCAAGTATCGAAGGATTTCATTTTGTGCTTTGGAACAGCATTTTTCATGTTAGATGTCTATTCTAATGCAAACCGAGGTATCAGATACTATGATTGAGGAATCGTTATAATAGTTAATTTAATGTGTGTGCAAGTATTTCTTCTCATTGTAAATGTGAACTGAGTAGATTTAGTTTGTTTTAACCAAATAGAAATTTGTTGGAGATCGACTTAAACTTTGAAAGAACTTACTCTACTACAGTAAACCGAATTGCTGTATCATCTGCAAATGTATCAGTTACGATTCTAGGCATTTTCAGTGGAATATGCATAAATAAAAGGTAACGAATAAAAACAAATATATTGCCTAGTAGAACTCCAGCTTCGATGGTATATAACAAGCACATTCCCATTTATTCAATAAAAAAAAGAGCTTTTTGAATTTGTAAGAGATGTCATACCTGTTTGAATGTTTTAAATATATCCAAAAATAATGATGAACTGTAGACTGAATGGCTTTTGTAGGCAAAATGATGATTCGGAAATGTTTGTTTAATATAAAATACCGTTATAAAGCACTGTAGTAATAATATTTCCAACATAAAATCTGGATATGGAAAGCATTTCCATTATACTGTTAGTAAAAATTATACATAAATATAAAAATTATAAAATTTATTAACGCCTGTTATTAAATAGTAAATACTATATTTTACGACTCATGTTGTCTAGTATACAAATCCCAGTTCTTTGTCCAATCGTTTAGCTTTAAATGAATATGAGCATCTTCAATGATTTTGTTTGGTTTCGTATGTTATATTGGGAAGGGAGTTAGTCGCCAAGATATATAATTCTATTATTGCGCAGTTTTTGAATATTTACAGACAACATCTTCAAACGTTTTAAAATAGTAGTCTCTGTGGCAAATAGTAGTCTGTGAAAGGTCTACTACTGTTGTGAGGGTACCTGTAACTAAATTGACCTATCAGTTATCCGGTGAGAATTTTGATATTGTTTGGTCATTTTAAGTTACGTTTTAATAAATAGTATATTTATTGAAGATAATAAATAAATTATTTCTTTTTATTAAAAAAACATTGTAATATACGTCAGTTACCCGGTGAGAATTTTAATATCCTTTCTATATCTTTGAAATAGAAAGATATTATTTGGTCATTTTGAGTTACGTTTTAATAAATAATATATTTATTGAAGATAATAAATAAATTATTTGTTTTTATATAAAATCATATATTATATATGTATATATTTCAGTAGAAATAAAATTTTTTGAGAAACATTTTTTGACTTTTAATAATGCAATTTGATAATTTATGAAATGAAATTCATTAACATAAGTTTTGTGTGGTCAATATTTTTTCATTTTTATGCTAACAAAATATCATTTTTCTTTAATTTCTAATAAATAAAGACCTCCGTAACAGAATAAAAGGTACTTGTCAACGCCAACCCAAATCATGAATTTATTTTATTTGTTTTTTATTTTTTATTTTTTAATAAAGACAAAAGAAAGTAATGAAAACGCATCTCGTCCTTGATTGAGATAAAATTACTCACAAGTACTTTTATATGGTATATGGTAAGTGGTGAGTGGTAAGTAAGTAAAAGTAAGTAAAAGTGTCAAAGGAGCTAAAATTGTCAACAAGTTATTTTGATTTTCGAAATTAAATATCGAGATATTGCCCTTATCGGATTACGTATGTTATGTAAACAACAAAAAGGATAGCTACTTATGGAAAAGGCGACGTTAGGATATGAACATTGAAACAATTTTTCATTGCAAGAAATATCGAATTAAATGTGAGTTCGTAGCGAAAACTGCTTGGTACTGTTTGGTACTTTTGCTCATTAAAGAAAAATAAATAAAAATAAATTTATTTTGAATTTTTATTTTTCTTTTTCGTCTTTTTACTCAGCATCAAAACATATCAATTACCTGAATTGACTTCGTGTATCTTAATCTGGCGCATATGAACTCATCTATTAAACAATATACGAGTTCAGCTAAAGATACGGACAGGTAAGATATTCCCACAGCTCACACTGAAGAAGGTGCCCTTCTAAGAAAGTAATTCTCAAATGTTAATTGCTGGCACTTTCCACATAAGAGTATCTATAAGCAATACTATAGTTGGACGAAGTGTCAGGATGAAGGACAACATGTGATATACGCATATTTTTTTCGTATTTGTTTATTTTTAATCTTTATACAAATTATTTTCAAATCAATTTATTTTTGCTGTTTTTGCTTTTAATATAAAACAACAAAAATTATTTACAAAATATCTTGACTTCTCAACATCAGTGTAAGTTACCATAGAGATGAAGTGTTTTTGGAGCAACAAGTGTTTTGATCTTTTGATATCTTTTAAGTAGACTTCGCATAAGGGCTATCTGGGGAATAATATAAATACATAAAATACTTTTTTATGGTAGAAAAGTTTTTTGTAAGTTATTTTTTAATATTAATTAAAATTTACTTACTCGAAACATACTTACACGTCTTATTATTATACACATAAGTCTTGGGCCGCTTCTCAAAACTAAATGCTACTTGGACTAGCCGAATTGATGTGACATAGATTAGAGCAGGGCTGTCCAAAGTACGGCCCGCATGATTTTAACCTACTACAATTACGCAAATTTCTTTTGGTGCACTGGTTAAACAACATTATTTTATTTCAATAGTATACCAAATAAATGAATTTAAATTGGTAAATTAATAAAACTAAGTTTAACATTATAACCGTATTTTTATTTTTGTCGAAAACAACTATGAACGTATGTATTTATTTCTGCGGCCCTCCAATCTGTATAGTGATTTGCATTGGCCCGCGATCGCATCTGGTCTGCATAGCTCTGGATTATAGAGTAACAAAGAAGAACTATTGTGAAAAATAACAGATAACTCAATCGATATTCATAGTTAGTATCAGTGGATTCCGGTGTAGGTTTAAGTAAAATATATCTGAAATATAGTCAAATATATCATGAAATAAAAAAATTATATCACTGCTGAAAATAGTATCCATATTTCGTATTAAGTGAAAGTTAAGTACCAATCGAAAAACTTAAAATAACAAAATTATAGAATTCACTATGGTGGCCCGATGGACTGTTTTCCCAATTTATATAAGAGTCTATTGAGAACTAGAAGATTGGCATTAAATGTTATAACTATATAGGTACGTCATTATTAAGTGAATCCATGTTCTTCATAATTACACACAATCATAGAAGTTAACTTTAATACTTTAGGGAATGGTACCTTAAATTAAAGAAAACAGATCAAAAAGCCAGGTATTAGAACCTTCTATGTCCTTTTAAAACTTTCAAAGTCAAATACGCATATTCAAAACCTTAAGTCCTAGCGTGAAGGCGCGCTAAATGCTCTTTTAACCTGCATAGTGAAGGAATACCTTAACTAGTCATACTGCTTAACGTTCTATACTACGTTAAGAGAATTGGATTGTAATACTGTAAAAGTCAGACAGTAGATAGTAAGTTAGTTAGTTATGAAAATTTAAAAAAACTGTAATTTGAAACTGTAAACATTATAACTCATTAATTTACACTAAATGTATTACATGAACTCAATATCTTCCAAAATGATCGATTGAGACTCAATCATGAAGATCCTGCTTTACTAAATATACCTATTGTAATAAATTTGAGAAACGAGTATCATTTGGTTGGTCTCGATGGACCAAAAATGTTAAACCAATTTTATATATTCATATATTTTCGGAAATTTGATGATTCGTTTTTTTTATAGTTGTTTTTGCAGTAAATGGTATTGCACTGTGCATGCGCGTGTCATCCGTCCATCCAATCGTTTGTCTGTCCATTTACTCGCATCCATCAATCCAACCAACAACTCAGCGCAATCAAAGTGATGTGAAAATTGCTGCAGGCTCAATTTTTCGGTTAAAATATCTTTTTTCTGGTTCTTTGCCCAAAAGGTTAAACGTGCGAATTTCACCGAAGGCGCGCACTTATGGTTTCAGTAGAACACATCCAGTCTACGATAATTTTTTTCCTCACCGAATTCGACCTTAGTTTTGTTTAACTCGCGATTATGTTTACCTAATTAAATGTAATTTTGCATTTCCTCTGCAAAAACGAATATAAAAAAGATCCGGATTAGTTTTTATGAATGAAGTTACTCTCTTGGTTGGATGAATACAAATGCTTCGAATTTTACGAAAAGTGCAATTTTAAATTAAAGCGCAATTTACATAACGACATGAAACCATTTGACTTTTGACTTAAGATTACACAAAAAAAAATAAAAACAAAAGAGCGAACCTAAATCTACTATAAAACAATTTTTATTTGTTGATTTCCATATTACAAACACCCCTACTACATATTTCTGGAGATATATAAATTGTGACCTATTTAGTTGATGATAATTGTCTTTTAAACTATGATAATTTAAAAAATATTTTCAAATTTTTTTAGCAAATATGTAGAGTGTGATATGTCTATTAATCACAATGAGCAATGACTCGATTAGTTAGACTTACCCAATCCGTATAGATTACTATAATTTAAAACTACTGCTTGAGTGAGGACATTGGGGAAAAAAGTCCACTAACATCTACACAGATAGATAATGGTAACGTAAAGACAGGCTGTAGTGGATAGTTGTTGAGGGTGAAAAAATAATTCCTCGTTTAGTTCTGGAACCCTTTGAACTGAAAGAAATTAGAAAGCATTGTTGTGGCGCTTTTAAAAATATTATTGTAATATTAAATAAATTTTACAATTCTGTGCTCCAGACACTTTCTTTTCCATAACTAAAACAAAATTTAAAAAATGCTGCAGATATGATTTTTAGTTTTATTTGAGGTTGAATTACCGGCTGAGTCTACGCCCCGTACCAATCGTCAATTAAGACGACTAACCGTGCCGCACTGCTTCCAATATTACTATATTAGCAGAACTATTTTAAATATTTTTTAAAAAGTATACTATATGTCTGTTCTCACATATATTTATGTATTTGTAAATAAATTGAAGCAAAAGATGGCTTTAATTTTCATAATTTCTA
>NC_051847.1:223846158-223856289 GCF_002237135.1 Teleopsis dalmanni
GAATCACCTTGACTAGTGCTTCTAACGCCCAGTCTTAAATCATACTTTTATGATATGATATGACTTAGGGCTTTAAAAGTACTTTATAAGGAAAATATATGTATATATACATATGTTAAAATGGTAAAATCCACAAGTTATTACAGATATATAAATTAAAAAACTATTTATATATGGTATATAAAATTTAAACCGGCAGACGGCGAAAATGCCATAGCTGTAAGCCAATTATATATAATATAATTGTTATAAATTTCTATGTAAAATACTTAAAATGAAGTAAAATAAAGCTGTGTACTACTACTATAATATATATAATATATATATATTAATTTACAATTTATATATTAATTCATAGAATGTTGTAAGGTTACTGAGATGATGACATGCTATATGTGGTTTATTATTCCTAAACTCAAAAGTTTTACTCGAAGGTTGTGCTGGAATAATACAAATGAATACATTTTGAATTTAGCTTAGATATAAACCAGATTTGGAGTATAAATTTTATTTTCTATTATCCATAATTTTTTGTTTGTATCTTAAGAAAGCAATTGAGGACTCTTACCTTCGATGAAGAACATCACTTTACCATAACATAGAAAAAAAAAATTAAATAATTTTCTTGTTTTTTGTTGTTTGTTTTGCTTTGCTAACATTACGTCGGGAACGCCTAGTAAGCGATAAAATTGATAGGTGAAGGTATTGCGTAGAATTGCAACGCGATCGGAAAGGTGTAGAAAGAAACAAGCTTTTGCGATATGCGCCGAGACGAGTTCTCTCTTCAACTTGTTTTCGTATCTGCTGAGTTTCTCCAATTCAGTAAATATTTTGATTTCGTACGGTTTGGTCGCGCCAAAACAATAAAAGTAAGTTCGTTCTTCTTGTTTTTGAAGAAAGCAATATTTATAGTCTTCTAAAATATTTAATAACAAAATAATACAAATTCTTTAGAGATTTGTTAATGTTTACTTAAATAAAACTTTTAATGGCTTGAATTAATTGCAATTTCTGTTTAGAATGTTTAATTCAAAATTTTTTTACCAAATAAGTAGTTAATTTCAATTCAAGTTTGTTTACCATATATGTAAATTGACTCAATATAAACAATAAAAACAACAAATACTATAAATAAAATCTATTTACAAATATTGTGTTAATAAAAAATAAAGTTAAATAATATTATTTACGATAAACGTATAAGTTTCAGTGTTTTTTTTTATTAATTTTTCTTTACCAAATAGTTTCTTTTCATATTATAATAACTACAAAGCCTAAAATATATTAAATCGTTTTTAAATACCTACACAAAATGACTAAAATATCACAAAAAAAAAAATATATAAGAAAATATAAACTTTGAATAAATATGCGTTTCTCTACTGAAGACCGATACGATAAAGTGCTCTTATCATATATGTATGCACCATGCCCGCATGACATCATGTGTATAATTTATACGCCTAATCAGTGGAGGTGTATATTTAAACTTCTCAAAGAAAACACTTTCAAAAATTCGATTAATATGTACAATGTGATACATTTGAAAAACTTTGACGGGTCTAAAGACCGTTTTGGTATCTTCCAAAACTTACATACTTATTGAAAGTATGTTCCATCCAAACATGGAAGAATGTGTATTGGTCTAAATCAGCGCATGTCGTTGTACTGAATGCAGTCAGAGAAACCTATTCGTTTTATGCGATATCAAATTCATATATCGCAAAATTATAGGTGATTTATTGTGGAAGACACGTTCCAATATTTCATTATTTACTTAACTATGCAATAAATAAACGTTTTATTACTTTTGTTTTGAACTATTTGTGTCTGTGATTAACCATGCCCACTGATTAATTGACTTTATTAACTTTATAATATTTATAACGTTTTCACTATCATTTTAATTATTATTTAAGTTAATATTGTATTGAAAAATGAAGAAAAGTGATTTATATCTATTTTATGACTATTCTTGGGGCTAATTTTTAGAGGATCGTAGTTAGTTGTAGAACCTCCTCTTACAGTAACCGTTTGAGTTTTATGCAATAACACAGTTGGTAATCAACCTAAGTGGATCAATGGATCCACTTATATAATCTTTTCTGATACTCTAACGAATACTGAATTAAATGTACTTTTTTGTCTAGTTATACTTTATATATATATTATGTTATACTTGTACAGATTACATTATATATTAAACAAGATATAGATATATATAGATATAGTCCTGTTCTTATTTGCTGAAGTGAAACCAAATGACTTCAGTAACTGCAATTAAATGAAACGGTAGCATTTTATTATTCCAAGGTTATGTTAGATTGAGCGACTGCGTGCTGAAATAACAATCAATACTTTCACTCGGAGACATCCCATTCTGATGCACTAAAAATTAGCTGGGTCAGGCCAGTTACATAAATTGTTGTTGTCTCTAGGTAAAGAGATAAAGCTAAATAAATCCAACAATATAAATTTTCGCCAAGATATTGAAGTCTTATGTCTTGTTTTCTTTAAAGTTTCTAAATTCAGGAACCCAGGAAAGTAAAGATTTTGTGGCATTGGATGTTCATAAAGGTGCCGCAACAGCAATCCTTCATTTTACCGTTCTGGAATGTATTGCTTTCAATATTGCATGACTGTTTACAAATAAAGTTTAATATTCGGAAGACAAATTGTACTAACTTGTATTAAACTGGCTGTTTATTTGATTAAGTATATTTCAGCCCTGAAAAAAACTGCAAGTATCAGAAAGTCCGGATAACTGTCTTATTCGCATATCTCTCGAGTAGATACCCGTCGCCCCCGTTTCACACTTCATATTTGAGTGAAATATGTAGATCGTGACGTTATAGTTTACTAATCAGTAGATATCTACTTCTAGCTATCTTTTGTTTTATAAATACTAGGAATTCTAGTGTTAAGTCCAATATGTTAAGTGTTAAGTCCAAGTATAAATCAAAATTGAAATTGCTTCGTTTTTCTTACTATTCTGTGTACATACCCTTATAGTTATATAAGTAGAAATATCCACTACTAACGTTATGTATATCTGTTTAACTGGTTGGACCTTCACTTTGAATTTATAATATCGAATAAAATATCGTATAATTGCATTTTATGAATGACTGCAAATATCAGCAGGAATTATGTCTAAATTTGAATTAAACTGAAGTCCACTTTTTTGATTTTGCATCATATTTTGTATATAATATAATGCGAGGTCCATCGATATCGCTATGTGTGGTAAAGATTATTTACGATAATATCAGTCTCCACTTAAAATAATTCTGTTATTTTAAAGTAAATTAACTTCAACGTAAAATATTTTTGTTAAAATTTTTGTTTAAATACTAAAAAGTGTACTAAGCTATATTGCGCATAGTAATGGTAAATCGCTATACGAATACTGGGCCCAATATGTGTAGTACACTAAGGAAGGCAAAATAAGGGACCATTGGCATCGATTTTTACATTTAAGAAGGTGCATTTATAAAACTGTAAATAGAATGTGGGACATAACAGGTCTGCATTGGTCCACAAATACTGGAGAATTCCAATATCGGATGCATTAACAATTAAAAATTATTTTTAGAAACATGTTGTTTCACTCGGGCGGTCTATACCTACATAGATATAGACGAACTTGCTTCTTTTTGTTTTATTCTGGATGTTATTAGTTAATCAAAAAAAAATATTTCCTGTTATAATTCGGTATTTATATATTTTATATGCACAATATACAATGTTATAAGTCTTATCTCTATGTAATTTCTCTGTGTTTAAATATTGTTTTCATGGATTCAAGAGTAATCAATGATTTAATCGGGGAAGAACATATGTTTCACTTATCAGTAAATATTTTCTCGAAATCTAAAATATTTTGTTGAGTGATTCATTATAGAGGCTCTTGTAATCTTATCATTTGTCAATGACTAAAAAATGTTAAACGATAGTTTTTATCAATAAATGTCGGTTCTTTTACTTAAAGAATTTTCTAAAAGTTATTTCCATTTTATTGCGAATAAAATACAACAAATAATATTAAAAATTATAAATTTAAAATAATTTGGAGTGAGTGAAGGTCTAGCATACATGTATCTGAGAAGTATTCATCTAGTTTTAAAGCTTAACAAATTTCTAATCATCTGAGGCAAAACAAAACCACAAAGCAATTTAAACTTTTTTCATGTTTTTAGTAGATAGTATTATTCAAAATATTTTTATAATCACAAATTATTTGCAATAAAAAAAAAATTTATTCACTAAATTTTTCGGTTGTCATTATAAGAGAGAAGAACAATTTGTACTGCTTTCAGAGTTCCTTCAATTTCAACTCTGGAATTCAATAAACTTTATTTTGATATTTAAAGTAAAATAACCATGTGCGATATTGCGTTTCGACGTTATTCAATTTTCGAGTAAAATTGAAATAAGAAAAATGTCTATTATTAAAATCATTAGGATAACTTTCATCAGTTTTTTCTATGTTTTGCTGGGCGCTATTATGAATTAAATCATGACGCTACAAAGCCATTATTGCAAATACCCACCTCCACGGATCTAAGGTAATAAATGGCTTTCTTCTTCTCTCTTCTTTTCTCGAATCACTAATATTACATCACTTAATAAGTCGTACGACTGACACACAGATGGCGCTGCCATTGTCAAATCCATATGACCTTTATGAAGTACCAACCTTCAAAAGACTATGTATAAAATACCATGACATTTCGATTAGTCAGGAAAAAGTGACGTTTAAGTGAAGCTACTTTTGTTATTTTCAAAGCAATGGGTTCAAACCAATTTCGTTTGTTAATTCATCATTGCTTCTTGATTAAAAAAAATACTGTACAAGCTCAGCAATGGCTGTTATCCGGACTCTGCTCCATCGAAAAAAACCATTTGTTATTAGTTTGCTGAATTTAAACGTGGTCGCACAGAGACCGATGATGGTGAACGTTTTGGTAGTTCAATTGAGTTGGTTACTCCAGAAAACTTCAAAAAAAGTTCAGAAATTGGTTATATCTGATCGTAAATTGATTTGTGTGAGAAAGCTGAGACCGTAAAGATATCAGCAGGCAGTGTGTTTACAATTATGCATGAACATTTGACCATGAGAAAGCTTTTCTCAAAGTGGGTGTCGCGTTTACTCACAGTCGATTAAAAACAACAACGTGTTGATGATTCAGAGCAGTGTTTGGCGATGTTTACACGTAATAAATCAGATTTTTTGCGTCAATATGTGACAATGGATGAAATATAGATCCATCACATCACTCCGGAATCAAAACGATCGTCATCTGAGTGGACTGCAACGGGTGAGCCACGTCCGAAGCGTCCAAAGGCACAACAGTCAGCTGGGAAGGTTATGGCTTTAGTATTTTGGGATACACATGGTATAATCTTCATTGACTATTTTGAAAAGAGAAACACCATCAATAGTAACTACTACACGGCATTACTGGATCGTTTGAAAGCAGAAATTGTGAAAAAACGACTGCATATGGCGAAGAAAAAAATTTTGTTTCATCAAGACAGTGCACTAAGTCACAAGTCAATAAAAACGACCCTATAAACCACCCTATAATCCAGATCTGGCCCCCAGCGATTACGGGCTATTCGCTGATCTCAAAAAAATGTTCACCGGCAAGAAATTTATCTCAAATGAAGAATTAATTGCTGAAACTGCTCGGCATCGAGAAGTTAGAGAAGCCTTGGAATAATTGCCCTTGAAGTAGATTATACTGATGAGTAAAATTGATTTTTGGCAGAAAAAATTTGTTTTTCTCAGTTAGTCAGACGACTTATTGGGTGATGTGTTATTATTCTCAATTTTGAATTTATTATTGAGTTCAGAAAGTTGGTTAATATAGTAGAAAATTTACTCGCATTCGAAGCTGATGTGGGCCTAACAGTGAATACCTCCAAATTGGTTTATTTTTAATAAATCAAATTGCTGGTGCAAGGCTGGATAAAACAGCCACATTAATTTAGGGCAGTGTTTCTCAGCGTGGAGCGTTCGTAAAGTGGAACAATTTAAAATTACATGTAAATTCACATCTTTCAATAACCCTAATCAAAAAGTCGTGGGGTTTACGTACAAAATAAAAATATTGTTTACGAGAAAGGTGAAAGATACAGTTCCTCTTTATTGTTTAAAATATGATAAATATTCGTCTCAACATAGCTGGTTGAGGATCTTGGTCGCTTGAATAGCTTTCCCAAAACTAATAGAATAGCTTTAATTGGTTCTAAACCTCTAGTTTTACGGTAAGACAATGGGTCTATAGATCTAAGTGAATTTCTTTGGATCGCCGGTGTAACCAAATCTAACTCAATCTTTACAATATTTTAATTAGTATTTAAAATATGACAAAATTAATTTTCTTTTTTGATTCTTTTTAGATAACGATTCACTACTGCTCGAGGTCCGTTAAGCAATATAAAACACGAATATGGGTAACCCAATCTGGTTTATTTTTTGGCTTTTAGTATTAATATTCATATCATTCTGGATTGCATTTATCGCTTCTTGGTTCTATATTTTCTTGTATGTGTTAGTGGTGTGGTGTTCGGGCTTATCGGTGAGTTCATTTTACAATTAAATTTTTTTTTTTTATATATATATATTATATTAAGTTTAAAACATTTTTTATTAAATTTTATAATAATTTATTTAATAATTAATGAAAATTTATTTTTCAGGGTCTTACTGATATGTTGTTGCAAGTCATTCAATTTCCTCATTACTGTGCAAAGGCAATGATGGAATGCCGAGCACCATTTTAATACATTTTAATATACATTGTGACCGAAAAGTTTCCGGAAATTTTAAATAAAACGCAAAATTCTTAATCTTCATCAATATTTATTTTATCTCCTTCAAAATATGCTCCATTAGAAGCATTACACAATGCCAACGTTTCTTCCATCATCAAAACTTTTTTTATAGGCGCTTTCCGGTATGGCTTTGAGTTCCCTCTGCGAATTCTGTTTTACGTCTTCTATGGATTCAAAACGCGTTCCTCTGAGTGGTAATTTGAGGTTGGGAAACAGGAAAAAGTCACACGGTGCAAGATCAGGTGAATACGGTGGCTGTTCGATGGTATTTATTGAATGTTTGGCCTTAAAATCGTTGATAATGTTGAACAAATTGAGGTGAATCGGAACAAGCCGGGCGTTGACACGTCGCATACACAAATTGTCCACCAAAATCAAACGAGCCATCTCACGACCGATGCCTAGCTCTCGTGCTATCTCTCTAACACTCACATGAGGATTTTTGAACACGATTTCCTTTGCCTTTTCAATGTTTTCGTCGGTGGTAGAGGTCGAAGGTCGTCCAGAACGCGGCATGTCTTCGACGGTCGTACGACAGTCCTGAAAGGCTTTGTACCACTCATAAACTTGAGTTTTCGATAAAACTGATTCCCCATAAGCCTTTTGTAGCATTCGCAACGATTCTGCACACGAAATTTCGTTCGAAAAACAAAATTTGATGCAAACTCTTTGTTCAATATTTTTTTCCATTGTTTTTTTCGCAACGCACTACTGAGGTGAACTGGTTTCAACAGCTGCCGTAAACGAACTGTCCTGACAGATCGCGCTCATTTTGGCATAGTAATTAAGGACAGTGCTGCCAAACTACATAAACTTAAAATATCGAAAAATATACAGCGCGCGAATTTTAAATGAGAATTTCCCAAAACTTTTCGGTCACAATGTATATATATATACAATAAAAATGTTTTAATTTTTTTAAAATATTTTATGTTAGTTGTAAATAATATTTTAATATAGTAATATACATTTATTTAATAAAAAGTCTAATAAAATCATTAACAATAAAATCAATAAAGTAATATTTTTAGTGTTGGTTTGGAGAGGTAGATGCAGCAAGAAGTACGATTATAAGAATTATAGTGATAATAAATAGCTATGATTTATATAATATCAGAGAAAGGAAATTTCTTGCTTAACGGTAACAACAAATTGACACAGTTCCAAGTTAGAACAATACAAGTCAGGTGCTTCATTGGGTCAGTTAGCTAAGTGTGACACTGAGCTTCAACCCTGTACATTGGTTAATTAATAATAATAATTATTTTATTTAATTTCCAGAAATATTTACCGATTATCCCTGATGTTGGGTATTTGGCAATAATCGATATTATTTTATGGCAAAATACTTTAAATATTATACTTTTATTTTTGTTAATTATTCACTTAAGCTTTTACATATAATAGATAATAGAAATTAATAGGGTTCAAATCTACCAACAGAATGGATTACTGGAACTGTGGTAACTATATTTTTGTGCTCAAAATTATTACTTAGATTGTACATTAAATAAAGTATAAGAATAGTCCTAGTTCATGATTTTAGCATTTTCCATATATATGTTTGTCTTGAAGTGACAAAAAATATGTTTTGGAAACGCTATTCTCCGGAATATAACGAGCTTTGTTTGCCTAGTTTATCATCGTTCGACATATTTCGTTATCGATCTTTCTGATTTCATTTCGATAAAGAATACATCTAGATATTTAAAGCCTTTCGTAGGTTATGGACTACAAAACCTGTTGAATATTCTACACAGCAAAGAATGAAGCATTCATGGGCGGGGAAAAGCATGGGCATTCATGACAAAGAAGCTAATTTAAGAATTTGGAGGATTTTCGAATAGAAAAGAAAGAAAGAACACACACAAAAAGAACCTGGAACGAAAGCAGTGAAAGTTTGTGCTACCTTGGATACTTGTGGATAAACACGATTAGTCATGGCTTCTAATTTGACAGGCATGAGATCTAAGAGACTATAAACTAATTAAATTCGATTATTTCCTAAGACCACTGATGATGAGTATTTGGCAATACTCGAAAAAGCGTTATATGGTCAACCTAATTTCAATAAATTGCCTAAAATTTTTATGTTTTTCCTTTCTTTCTTTGGAATTCAAAAACCTTCTAAGTTTTACTAATATTATAACATAATTTTTTTAAGAAATAATGGGGTATGACTACACACCTATGTGAGCATTGATATGAATCCAAACCAATCGGAACAAATATATATTTTGATGGAAAACATATAAAAATAAAACGTAAGTAATAAGTCAACTCACTGTGATTAGTCACTGTGATCGCTGAACATTAGTTTAATCTATAAACGGTTGACGCTATAACCATAGTTTTGGTTTGAAAGTATAAATATTATAACTCTGTGTAATTATGTGTACATAATTATTTTCTAACCACTTACTTGGTTTTCGCAAATACAATGGAGATTGAGTAAGTAACGATATATCTAATAAACTGGAGAAAAAAACTCTTCACACTAATTAATTAAAGTACGGTATTATTTGAGTAATTTCATATACGACTATGATAAAGATAAGCAACTCAGTAATTTCCATATTTTACTGACATTTGTTTTAATTTTGAAATTAATATTTTATATTTCATTAAAAAAATTAGATAAATATTTTTTAACATAAAAGTGTTTCTCAATTCTAATCGTGTTATGTGAACGGAACCTATATCCTTTGAAGCGCTTCATAAAATTGTACGCCGTAATGATTACTCTGTATATTAAGTAGTTAACATTTCATAGTAAAAGTTTCATACTGATAAGGACAGTAAAACTGCAGAAGTTAAGTTCCAGCGTTGGTGGCGTTAGCAGCAATGAAAATCTCTTGTGGCTCATCTTCTGGCTATTGATGTTTTTGTTTCCCTAACATTTGGTTGCCTATTGGATTTCTCTTTTCTGCGTTATGTAAGTTGAGGTCCAGCATACATATTCAGGTATTCATCTAGTTTTTAAGCTTAACAAATTCCTAATCATCTGAGGCAAAACAAAACCACAAAGCAATTTAAACTTTTTTCATGTTTCTTTTAGTAGAAAGTATTATTCAAAATATTTTAAATCACATAAATTATTTGCAATGAAAAAATTTATTCACTAAATTTTTCGGTTGTCATTATAAGAGAGAAGAACAATTGGTATTGCGTTCCGCGTTCCTTCTAGTACTCAGTTTCTAAATGTTTATTACATTGTTCATCAGTTACGTTTGTCGTACGGTGCTTGGTTAGCTTTGTTGCCTACTTGTCGAATTTTTACATATTATA
>NC_051847.1:223856389-223865322 GCF_002237135.1 Teleopsis dalmanni
TGTATCATTAAAATTTTGATGAATTTCGGCATTAGTCCGTATAGCCTGAAGAAATAATTCATATTTTATGATTATTAATTTGAGTACTTACCAAATTTATACGTAATAATTAAAATTGAGAATAAATGAATACGAATATATAGAAGGTGATCGGATATATTGTTAGTATCAACTACATAACGATTGACAATCCAGCATGGCTTCAAAGGTATAGCGAGGAAATTGGATACACTTCAAAAGAAAATCGTTGAGGGGCTATAAAAAAAAAGTATTGAAATTATATGTAAAATAACCATATAAAAGCATATATAATATTTAAACTTTGTAGATAAAATAATTGTAAATGTTCTTATTTTCAAATATTAAACGCAGAAATATGTAAAATATATGTAAAAATCTGTATTTGAAGAAGTGATCTTCGTTGTTGTCATATAATTAACATTAGTAATATATTAATAATATTATCCATATATTTAATTTGGTTTTGGTAATTCACAATCACTTAGTTAAAAAGCACAAATATTATTTCATAGGTTAGATACAATTCATATGATTTCTTATTTACCAAAATCAAATTAAAACTTTTTCAAAGTACTTTAAGACGTTCCAAACGATCATTAAAAACTGAGTTAAAATTTTAACTAAACGTTATTATAACTATTGAAGATTACAATAAGTCTAAACATTTCTACGTGAAATGAGTTTTCTCATTTCAAAAAAATTTTTAATAGTCTCTAATCTACCAAAAATATGGACAATAAATTGAAGTTGCTGTACCGAAAGAGATATTATCAAATATATATACATATACAGTAAAACTCACCTCACATGGCGGAATGCAGAGTTCAAAAAGATAAGTCCAGACATAAAAAAAACATCCAATATGGGCAACTAAAAATGAAAAAATCAAAAACACCAATAGCCAGAAGATAAACCACAACGGATTTTTCATTGCTGCTGACGACACTAACGCTGTAAAAGTAATTTTAGAATAGACTAATAAGTTTCTATCCTTATCACCTTTTACTCCGAAATCTTTACTATTCAATTTAAATAGTAGGTATTACAGTATACAATTTCATGAAGCGTTTCAAAGTATATAGCTTCCGTTCACATAACACGATCAGAATTGAGAAACACTTTTATGTTAAAAAATATTTATCTAATTTTTTTAATGAAATATCAAATGTTAATTTCAAAATTAAAACAAATGTCAGTTAAATATGGAAATTACTGAATTGCTTATCTTTATCATAGTCGTATATGAAATTACTCAAATAATACCGTACTTTAATTAATTAGTGTGAAGAGTTTTTTCTCCAGTTTATTAGATATATCGTTACTTACTCAATCTCCATTGTATTTGCGAAAACCAAGTAAGTGGTTAGAAAATAATTATGTACACATAATTACACAGAGTTATAATATTTATACTTTCAACCCAAAACTATGGTTATAGCGTCAACCGTTTATAGATTAAACTAATGTTCAGCGATCACAGTGACTAATCACAGTGAGTTGACTTATTACTTACGTTTTATTTTTATATGTTTTCCATCAAAATATATATTTGTTCCGATTGGTTTGGATTCATATCAATGCTCACATAGGTGTGTAGTCATACCCCATTATTTCTTAAAAATATGTTATAATGTAAGTAAAACTTAGAAGGTTTTTGAATTGCAAAGAAAAAAAGAAAAAACACAAAAATTTTAGGCAATTTATTGAAATTAGGCTGACCATACAACGCTGTTTCGAGTATTGCCAAGTACTCATCATCTTAACTCATTTTCTTAGGAAATAATCGAATTTAATTAGTTTATAGTCTGTATATAACTTGTTTGGACTGCAAGTGTTAGGCTTAGAACTCATGCCTGTCAAATTAGAAGCGATGACTAATCGTGTTTATCCAAAAGTATCCAAGGTAGCACAAACTTTCACTGCTCTAGTTACAGGTTTTTTTTGTGTTTGTTCTTTCTTTCTTTGCTATTCGAAAATCCTCCAAATTCTAAAAATAGCTTCTTTATCATGAATGCCCATGCCTTTCCCCGCCCATGAATGCTTCATTCTTTGCTGTATAGAATATTCAACAGCTTTTGTAGTCCATAACCTACGAAAGGCTTTAAATATCTAGATGTATTCTTTATCGAAATGAAATCAGAAAGATCGACAACGAAATATATCGAACGATGATAAACTAGGCAAACAAAGCTCGTTATATTCCGGAGAATAGCGTTCCCAAAACATATTTTTTGACACAAAAACATATTTTTTGACACATAAAATATGTTTTTTATTGTTAATGATTTTATTAGACTTTTTATTAAATAAATTTATATTACTATATTAAAATATTATTTACACTAACATAAAATATTTTAAAAAAATTAAAACGTTTTTATTGTATATATACATATATATATTAAATTGTATTAAAATGGTGATTGGCAATCCATCATTGCCTGTGCACAGTAATGAGGAAATTGAACGATTTGCAACAACATATCAGTAAGACCCTGAAAATTAATATTCATTAATTATTAAATACATTATTAATAAATTTAATAAAAAAATGTTTCAAAATTAATATAAAAAAAAAACAAAATTTAATTGAAAAATGAATTTTACTCAAATTTTACTCACCGATAAGCCCGAACAACACACCACTAACACATACACGAAAATATAGAACCAAGCAGCAATAAATGCAACCCAGAATGATATGAAAATTAATACTAAAAGCCAGAAAATAAACCAGATTGGGTTACCCATGTTCTTGTTTTATATTGCTTAACGGACCTCGAGCAGTAGTGAATCGTTATCTAAAAAGAATCAAAAAAGAAAATTAATTTCGTCATATTTTAAATACTAATTAAAAAATTTTAAAGATTGGGTTAGATTTGGTTACACCGGCGATCCAAAGGAATTCACTTAGATCTATAGACCCATTGTCTTACCGTATATAGTAAAACTCAGAGGTTTAGAAACAATTAAAAGTTATGTGAAAGCTTATAATACTATTCAAGGGAACCTAAAGTGGTGAGGCAGCGCCGCGCATATGCCAAACTGAAACAAAGCAGATAGAAGGCACTACCATTGTCCTCTCCACAATTGCGGCAGGTATGATTGAAATTGGAATTTCAATCTTCTGGCATGATTACCTTAAATGCACTGACATGTTAGTAAACCTACCACAAGACTGATATCTCAACGGTGCACGTCAATGAGAAAATTGGATTTTTCGAATAAAACGCAGAATTCTTTAGAAAAGTAAGCAGATATGTTGAGACGAATATTTATCATATTTTCAACGACAAAGAGGAACTGTATCCTTCACCTTTCACGTAAACAATCTCTTAATTTTGCTCGTAAAAGTCAGAACTATTTGGTTATAGTTGCTCGAAGATGAGAATTTACAAGTATTTTTAAATTGTAATTGAGAGCGCCCCATATTGGGAAAAATTGCCCTGAACTAATGTGGCTGTTTTATCTCGCCTTGCACCAGCAATTTGGTTTAAAGACACGTTGGTAAGTTATTCCTTGATCATAGAAATAAACATAACATGGGGATGGATGTATATTTTCAATATTAGTTGAGATACAAAGATTTCTTTTGTATGAAGTTTAGCTGAAAAAACTTTCTTTTTTTATTAAAAAACACAGTAATAGTTGTTTGAAAAATAATATTTTTATATAATCTTTCAATTATATTATCTTATATATAAAATTAACATTGTCACAATGTTAGTTACCGTACTCCTCCGAAACGGCTTTACCGATTTTTACCAAATTTTATATGCGTATTCAGTAGGTCTGAGAATCGGCTACTATCTATTTTTCATACCGCTAAAGTGATTAGGGAATCCCTACCCAACAAAAATATCCTTATTGCTCTAACAAAAAATTTTTATTTTTTTGACATAAATTTTGTTTATATTTTTGAAAAAGAAGAATTTTTTTCTTAATATTTTATGTAACTACGCCAACAAGTACATCGAGCATTTACATCCACTTCGTTTCTTCGTCTTCGCCTTGCATGGCAGATGGAAAATGTACTAAAAATTTTTCTAAAGATTTCACTAATGATACTATAACAAATACCGACGGATATCCAATATATCGTCGAAAAAATCCCGATAATGGGGGACAATGGCGGGTGGTGCCGTATTCGCCTCTGCGAAGCAAGACATACAATGCTCATATTAATGTTGAGTTTTGCAGTTCTGTGAAGAGCATCAAATATATAAGTATGTCCATAAAGGCAGTGATATGCCTGTGTTTAGAGTAGAAAATACTAATGTAAATGCTACTCCAATGAACAAAAACGGTGAAATTACGCTCTACCAAAAGGGTCGGTACATCAGCTCCAATGAAGCTGTTTGGCGTATCTTCGGTTTTCTAATTCATGAACGGGATCCAGCAGCTGTTCAGTTAGCCGTCCATCTTGAAAACGGTCAGCGTGTATTTTTCACGAACGAGACAGTGATTGATCGTGGTACAAATCCATCTAAATCTACACTCACTGCATATTTTGAATTGTGTAATAGTACGGATGATTTTGGTGCCTTTGCAAGAACATTACTCTATTCACAAGTACCACGCTATTTCACATGGTCTCAAACAAAAAAATGGATGCCCCGCAAGCAAGTTTCACCAGTTGATGCATGTCTCAATTTATTTAAATCGAACGCTTATTTACAGTTAATCCAAGACATACTGAGTGCTTTTATCTTCGACTGTTGTTGGTTAATGTTACTGGCCCCTTATCATTATTATTATTTACAGTCTATCCAAGACAATTTAAATTTGAAGATACAACAGTTGTTGCCAGGGAACTTGGTATCATACAAATCTATTGATTTTAAATTAATAATTTAATAAATAAACTATAATAACTTAAAAATAATATTGTTTGGCGTTTGTTATTTTTATTTTCCTTTTCGTTCATAGCGCTCCATGTCTATTTCATGCATATACCACATACTTACACACTTATAATAAGTAAGTTACTTTTTGTCTACACTAGAATTAATCTAGAAACTAGAAATAATTTATAAGGCAAAACAACGTTTGTCGGGTTATCTAGTAATAATATAAAGGTAAAACTGTATCTGTAAAATACAAGAATTACAGTGAATCAATATGTTGATTGACATTTTATTTAACATTACATTTTCCATGCTAATAACATTTATTTAACATAAAGCTCATGTACATTATCTTCTTGCAAAGCATGCTGGAGTTTTAAGAGTATTTAAAAGGACTCTTAAACTATTTAGATTAAAGCAACAGGTTGTCTGTAAACATTTCACCACATTCCGAAAAATTTTCTTTTCAACATAGCTTTAAAAGCATTTATATCCATAATATTTATGCACAGAAAATATAACTGAGCTTAAAGTTTTGCTTTCTTCTTGTTATATTAAAAACAACTCAAATCTCTATCGAATGCTTAAATGAGAAAAAAGCTTTTAATAACATAAAACCATATGATTTTTGTTTATTTATCAAACGACTCGACAATAATTTCTAGTTAAGTTCCTTCCGTTTGCAACAGCTTCAGTTGTAGTTGCACACCAATACAAATTCAATAAGTTGTTTACAGGATAAGTAGAAATATCTTACACTAGAATTTGTAACTGTTTAGATATTCCTCAATGAATTTTATTATTGTGTTATGTTCGGAAGTACTTAACGGACCAATACGTGCAAAAATGATTTCTACTCTCACTACCACTTGAGATGTGATACATTTTTATAAGGATACGTTGACTTTTTATAATTTGAAATTTAGTCGCACATTATATTTTAACGGGTGTTGACAGATAACTCTGTTATTCGAGCCTATTTATTTAAATTTATATCTTTTCGTTATAGTGACACATTTTTAAGCAAAAAAGTTTTAATATAATTTATTTTAAATTGAATTTTAATATATTAAACAGTGTAAAAAATGTATTTATTTTAATATTTGAAAAGAATTATGTTTATTTTAAATTAATATAAAAATATGTTTAAAAAAAAATTTATATAAATCTTTTAAAACTTGATTAACCATTTATTTGTGAGTTCTTTTATTTGTTTTGGCAATTAAAAAAAATTCGTTTTTTATTGGTTTTAAAGCGATTTGCTCCATTTATACGGATTTGTTAACACAAAAAACCGCAATGACCAAACAAAATACAAACGAAGGTTTAATGTTCCGCCAAGTGTAGATTGCGTGCAAATTGCGGAAACACAAAAAAGTATTTCCGGAAGTTAATACAAACAAAATGCCGGTGATTAAGGCTTGTGTGGGAATTTAATTGTATGTTTGCAGGCATTCAACGATTAATTCCGTTTCATTTGTGTTGATAGCGTGAAAAAATTTTAAAAAATATAAATTCTCTAAACAGTAAACACAGAAAATATTATAAAAATTTTTTAGTTTTATATTTAGTGAATGAAATTTTAATTTTAAAATTAATTTTAAAGAGAACATTTCACACAAAAATTAATCCATTTTATTTAAATTTATAATGCTTTCCAACAAATAAATAATTATAAAATAAATTTTTAAGTAAGTAAATATTTTTGTAACACATTTTAAAAACTTAAATGCATATCCTTTCGTCCTTACATTCTTTCGTTGATTGCCACATATATCATATTTTAATTGTACCAACTCTTTTCCGTAACATATGGCAGCATTTCATTACTCAGTAATGTTTTCTCAATTCAATTAGGCTTACAAACTAAAAATTGCAGTCCAAAAAAAAATATTGCCAAGAATTTTATACAAAAAAAAAATGGTTGGAAACCACGTATTTGAGTTTCATGAATTCCGAGCTGCAGATTTTTCGACAATTTTCCACAATTGCTTGCAATTTGTTACAATTTGTAACTCCGCTACTACTTATAACAGAAACTTAAAGGCAGGTTTATTATTTTTTTTATTAGCTTTGTTATTTCAGGATGCCTCAGCGTGCTGTGAAATTTAAAATTAAACGAATACAATAAATATATATTTGTTTTGACTTGGTTGAAGATTAAATTCTCTTTGCAGCTACTCGCACTCATATTAGAAACCATTATTTATATCACAGCTATATTAAATTCAGAAGCGATGGCTGAAACTTAATCATGAAGGTGTTGTTTGACAGTATTCTGGTTAATAACCAATTTTTTTTTTTGTTTTTGCTGAGAGGAGGTTTAAAAATGCCTAACGCATCGTCAATATGCCGTCACAATAGTGGGGTGCCGGGTTTGACCGGACTTAAAACAATCACCCTCATGTACCAGACCGTTTCTATTCTGGAACTTTATCGGGTACACTTCAGGATAGGGTCCCTATGTTGGTTTTTCATTAAAAATTATTTTATTTTTCTTCGTTAGCCTGTGTACAGGCCCCGTTTTGGTTTATCAGCAAACAGTATTAATTATTAGCCAACATATCCATTAAGTTTCTTTATCTTATAAATTTATTCCACTATTATTTTATCTGAATTTATATTCAATATTTGTAGATGATTAATGTTTGATCGACTAATAGTTTATATAGTTAATTTTGTTAGTTTTTAATAGTTAGTATCATATGGCAACTTGATAGCCCATAAAAGAATTCAAGTACTGATGGAACGAAAGAACTTAATAGCATGCCTTTCTTTATTGCAACGTACTTTTCACATTAATTTGCTAACATATAATTTTAATTCACTGACTGCAAGAGTCAGTATATATAAATAAATATAAATACAAACTGTATAAGTCAAAACAGATAAGCAGAAGATTTCTGCTTTCTGCACACTTCCCCATATTTATGACGACTATCTCGTAATTTATCACAATTGCGTGATGACCCACCTATATATCATAACTACTTATGTGATATTATATTTTTATATGTAGGACTTATAAAAACTTATCCTCTTTGTGCTTATAAAAACACTTGTTTGTTATTTTTCTGTTATCTATTCTTAAACTACAAATAAATAAGTGATGATTAGACTAGCATGATTAAATTAATTCTTCATGATTTATGGATTGACTGCATAATACTCTATATTTCTTTTATATCTATATAAAGTCGCTAAATAATTAAAAAATACATACACTATATCGATTTATTATATTCGAAACGATATTTTGGAAAAAGAAGAATATTTAAAATTATAGATAAATTCATTTCACTGAAATGTACAAAAATTTTTATACAATTTCATTTAGTTTTCCAACTTTATAATTTGATTTTATTCTGAAATCTCGGAGGTCTCTTCTGATTGAGAGTCTACGGCATCAAAATTTGCTCGTTAATCCTTCAATGAAATGTACGCACACAAAGATTAATATATAATTATGGATGTTGCCAACAGTATATATCTATATCTGAATCTGTATCTATATCTATTGTTGTTTATATTGTAAATAATTTTGCATAGTCTCAGCATAATTTGCCTTTTCAACTACATAAATTCTATACAATTTATATTTTATGAAATACTTTTGCTGACCTTTGCTTTTTTTTTGTTGTTGTCGTGTGTCTACAAAGTTGTTAACCAAAGTAAAGCACTTCAAATTACTTTTAACATAAATTTATTTAAATTTCCTTTTCAACATTGTTTCGTCACAAAATACCAAAACTTTATTATGCTTATTCCATTATTTTGTTTGATTTCTGCTTGTACACTTAATAACCGGAAATTGTCCTAACAACTTAACAACAGCAGACACAGCAACTTCACTATAGAAAGAAAATATTCAAAGCTCCGTGACATGACAACACAAATCGACTGCTCATTTTTTCCCAACCCAGTGCATCTTCAGCATTCCCTGTCGTGCTTTAAACTTTATGGTGTCATTGTAATTGAATTGGGTGAAGTACCAATGCTGAGTAATTACTGGTTGCTAACGTTGTTTGGTGTATGAAATGTTGAATTCCTGTGAAGTTAACGGAA
>NC_051847.1:223865422-223878327 GCF_002237135.1 Teleopsis dalmanni
TAGTATGAGCACAGTAACACTCGTGTTTATACTTAAACTTTAGAACAATGTTTTAACTCTCATCATATGATCCGAGCCTTAATGGGAAGTTATCTTCTTCGGTAGAAATCCATCGAAGTAGATGATGCCAGGGTCAGATGCCTAATATCCAAAGTAATACAAACATTTGAACGAAAATACTTGAAGATTTATATGATCCAAGTAAATCTGAAATTACATTAATTCCTTATTTCTCAGCTATACACGCTTCTGATAACCATAATCATTTCAGAAGAAGAAATATATGTGTAGATTCTTTAAAATGCAAATTCAAACATCTATTTTTCTTATCTATTCGTCACTTGCGTTTTTACAGAGACGAATTTAGCACTTTTATCCGATTTCTTTTAAAATTTGCAATTACTGTACGACTATACCATTACAACAATACGAGTACCATTACAGGAATGTAAAACGTTCAATTCCGAATGGAATGAAACCATTTGTTTATGAAGACAATGTTATTGCTTACACATCTCGTCTAATAACCGACTATTTGAACATTTAAAAATATATATAAAATATTTTATAGTGTTTTGTAGTAAAATATTTTGGTAGTTGACATTTACTATAGCATTAATTGTGTTTTAAAAATCATATATAGATAGCCATTTTCGTTCTGTAACGGTTATAACCATTCAAATTTTGACTATTATTTTCTATTTTAATTGCTTAAAAATAAATAATGAATTAATTAAACAAGTTAGACGTCAAATCAATTTCAACAACAATATCTAAACAAATTAATTTACAATAAATAAATATTTAAAAAAGTTTGTAAATAATATAAAAGCAAACAAAAAAAAATATATGTATATATAAAATAAATAGAATTGCTTGAAAGCGATGTAATGACACTATGGTATATCAGGTTTTGAGATACTTTTGTGGACGGACATAGTCACAGCATTCATTTATATGCATTTTAGTTAGTAGGTTTGCTCGAGTGTTCGTTGAAAAGTTAAGCAAATCATTCATTAAAGCGGTTCTCATTGCACTTTAAATTCACTTTTTTGCGCGCAATTGATTTCCTCTGTCATTGTATTTAGAAAAAAAGTTGCTCTGCAGTTCCCGCAATTCTGACATATCTAAAAATTAGCAAAAAATAAAAATGTTTTTAAAACAACCGCAACAAAATTTGTACCGACCTTGCTGATATAAAAGCCAGCGACAGTTTTAACCATAGAAAAAAATAAAGGGAAATTTAGTAAAAATGCAGTAGAAAAAAGTATCTAAAAGCTTTCCATTGCCATTGTAAGCTGACATTTAAATATTTGAAATTGAAATTTATAACAACACGTTTATCTACAAAATTCCAGTTTATGGCATAAAAAAAAGATATAAAAATTCATTTACTTATTGTATAATTTTAATATAATGATATTCTCTTAATGGCTTTCCTGCCTTACTTTTTTTTGAATGTTTGGAATTTTCATTAGCAACATTTCATTGGAAAATAAAAGTATCTAAAAATAAATTACTTAAGATATATTTTTTGATTTTCTCTTATTCACATTTACTGCTTCTACTTGGATAATTCCAGATTCTTTTAATATTGTAGAATCATATGATTTATGCAGGAACAATTTTTGATGTAATCATATTTGAATTTCTACTTTGACTGCAATTATAAAAATATAAATATATGTATTTATTTGAATTTGGATAATTCCAGATTTTTTAAAGTTATAGACGTATATTGTATATGTAGGGAAAATGCTAGATGCAGTCATATTTGAGTTTCTACTTTTGCTAAAATTATAATATATAACATATTTATTTAAGTGTGAATAATTCCAGTTTCTTTAAGGTTATAGAATCTTATGATGTGTGCAAAAAAAAAACTTTTTTATTAGAAATAAAAAAATATATATATTTAATTATTTGTATATTTATATAAGTCAATAATCCTTAACATTACTTACAAAAGAGTAATTAAGTCATACAGCGAAGATGTCCTCATTACTTGGTGAGCTCAGTTACTTCTGAATGTTTTCAATGTTTTAATGTTTTGAAACATCGTTAAAATTGTTTTAATATTAAGTTAATTTGTATTTAATCTAGTTTATGTATAAAATAATTTGCCTAGTTTCAATGCTTAAATATATTTCTTCAAAATAAACACCACCAAATATGTGACCAAATAGCACTAATGACGATGAAGAAAATAGAATCAAGAAGTGCCAATTAATAGCACTTCAAATACTAGTAAAATACTAAAAAATATGAACTATGAAATAATATTAGGAAAATGTGTCACCTAACGTTTGTGTCCAAAATATATTTATAAGCATTTTCAATGGTAATGGAAGATTGATTGCAATTGGAAGGCATTGGAATATTGGAAAACAGAATCAGAAATCTTGTTTAAAATTCTGCAATAAAATTATAAAATTGATTATGTTATTCGGAACGTGATTTGTTGGTCGTGATTGGTAATCAAAGAATTTTGTTGTCTGCTATGCTCTACTTTTTGTACAGAAATTTTTGGAGTATTAACGCAAAAAATAAGAGTATTGTTATACTCTTATTGATACTGATTATCACAACTCTTTTTTCTAATCTAATAACTAACTCATGTGAAAAAATATTCCTATCACAGTTTTTTTTATTTTCATCTTAGCTCTTTTTATTAACATCTGTATATAAATTTTAAAAGGTGTATATTTTATCCATCCTTTCACAGTGATTACTATCAGACAATCAGCTATCAGACAACGATAGCTAGATTAAGCGCTTTAATTTTTTTGTCTAACTTTTTGAGATGCCGCGCTAGTCGTTTTTGCTACGGTGTGCTACAAATATTTAGTATCTAACCAGATAAGCAGTGTGATTTGCAAAATACTTGCTTTTGCAAAGTAAAGAGATATGTTGTTTATGTGTTCTATATGTGTATGCTTGGGTATATTACAAACATATGTGCATTTGCATATATATAATATACAAAATAATGAGGTTTGATATGTGTTCCAAGTGTAAATGTATCTTCAATTGTGCGCAAGTACATAAATGAGCATCTTGTGGTCTTTTCCTTGTGGGCATTATTAATAATGTTCTTGTGATGCTGTTATTGTCTTGTTGTTGTTGGTGTTTTGATTATTAAGCAACATGATGTAGATCATCATTGAAATGTGTTACAAATTTCATTCAATTGGAAAATTGTTGTGCACCTTATATATGCATATTTCATCTTTATGAAAGATACAAACGTACATGCATGCGGTGTGTATGTGTGTATAAAAACAATCAACTATGTCCAGTTCAGATCAGCGCTAGCGCTCATCGTTCGGCGTTCGGCGTTCAGAGCACAGCGGTTAGTTGTCGTTCATTGCCGTTTCTCATTGACGTTGTCATCATTGAAATCAAACAAATTTTTTATAGTTTCATATATTTTGCCATAATTCTATTTAACTGTTTGGATATATGTATCGGTGTACGCTAACTGCAGATGTATCTGTAACTGTGTGATTTCTATCTTCTTAAATCATAACAATAAATTTTGATTTAATTTAATGCCATGTGACGACAATATTCACAATTATTATCACTCAAACAAACAAGCAAACTAAATACTTTTTCACTGGTTTCGCTTCAGACACATTTCCAGAATGTTAAGAATCTAAGAATCTGAAATTTCTTAACAGACAAGTGAGCTAATTTACTGCAAACTTTTTTACTTGAGATTGTAAAAAAAAGGTTGATAATTTATTGCAGATTTCATGAAAAAATTAACGTATCGTTAAGTTTATATTTAGCTGCTTGCTGCTTATTTAAACAAAATTAACTAGTCACTTTCCAATTTCAATGTTAATATTTTAAGTAAGTCAAATTAAAAATCAATTCGGAAACAACATAAAAGACGTCATTGTGTTTGCGTAATGTCTTCTATCTTATCAGCCTTAAGAATGGAAAAGCAACAAATTCATTTTATCAGTAAATAAATCAAGCATCGTCGAGTTCTGATAATTAATAAAATTATTGCATGAAAATTTTAAAAATAAAAGTCAAATATTGTACGTAATCAATATCTGGCAACAACATATACTGTTGAGGTCTGCAAAAAGATTACACCAACATTTACTAATTATACCTAAAATTATTTATTACCACGTTGTGCTTAATGTTTTGTTTACGTTAAATAACGTTATTTCATCGGGAATGGAGATTTTAATATCTGTACAATTTTTTTGATAACATAAAACGAGTTGTTTTCAGCAAAATCAATTGTTGTCGTCAATCTGTAATCCATATCGCTAGTAAATATATAACTTTCTTCAAGTTTCGGTTAAAGATAGCACAAATGCGTCATAAAAGTACGGACAAAAAAATTCGAAAACAAATTCGAAAACATATGAGGCATATAAGGGTCTTACTTTTTGAAAATAATTAAACAAGTTTAACAGATGAAACAGATGTTAAGTAAGGTTAGTTGAGTAACCTCAGAGATGCACTTATGTCTGTGCCTATAGTATTGTGTTGCCATGTAAAATTTAAAGGGTTTAAAACTCTTAATACTCCTTTGACTAAGGTCTTTGCAAAAATAAGTTGTTAACATGTTTAACCTACTTTGTGCATGTACTAAGAAAGGACAAATGTTAGGCACATCTGACCTGTCAACAATTCCAATTCGTTTTAAACAAACGTAGTTCCACTAAAAATATTTTCAGACTTCTTATTTTCTAGTTATCAAATAATAACATAAGATATTCTACATTACATACATTAAGAAAAATATTTCCTTTGTACTTTTTTACAAGTATTTACAACTATTTTACGAATAGTTGATCAGTATTTGGCATAAACGATGAACAATTTTGAACGGATTTTAATCCATCAATTATTTTAAAGCAAACCTACTATACCTTCCTCTCCTGGCAAAATTTTTTAGAGCATCACAATGGGCAATATATGGCTCCGAGTGGAAGTGCTTTCAACTGTCAGCACGCACCTGCTGAACCTAACCTAACCTATATAACTTTTGGTATTCCTAGCAGTACTTCTTTATCGATGATGAGTTGTTTCGATATGTAGCATCGTTCGTAATTATTTTTAAAAATAATCACAGTACTAACATTTTGCGCATGTTCATTGTATTATAAAGTTTAAAGATTAATGCAGCAATCGAATACTGCAGGAGTTATTGTCTTAAATCTAAATTTAGATAAACTAATTTTAAAATTATTTTAAATAATTTTAAACTAATAAGCTTAGGCGAGAGTGTTGAAAAACTGATATTTTACTATTCTATGTATTTTGAGTTTTTAAATTTTACGCTATTATACTAAACTAATTCAATATTTCACAAATAACCTCTTCATTAGTTAAGACGAAATTAAAGATCTAGCTGAAAGTACATTCGTTCATAAGATAATTTATTTAATTTATGTTTTTCTTTCCAATTACGTGAAATATGCGGCATATATACGTTTTCTGTTTGATAAATTACATCCTATAATATTACTTTATGATGTCTTAATAAAATGTTTAATTAGCTCTCAGACTATTTGTAATAATATAGTTAAATATTTCCATATTCATAACAATTCTATTTTAATTAGTAACTTTCAAAGTCTCAGATTTTTTCTACACATTGATTTCTGCAAGGTTAACATTTTAATAAACACATAAATATTTAAATTATTACGTACATTTTTATCTTTATTATTATTTTATGTTGTTAGAATACAAAAAGTTCTAGTAATATCTTTGAAATTATGTTGATGTGTTGTATCTTTGAATTGTATAATCTTCATTTGAGTGAGGACAATGACAAAGCTTAGTTAATTGAATAATTTATTTCTAGACAGTATACCAGTATGTGGGATATGTTCTAGTGAAAATGCTTAAAATAAGCGCAGAATCACTTACTATTGCTAGGCAGCTGAGTAAGCATATTATTAGACTGATTTAATAATTTAAGCAACAAAAATTAGTGAGCAAAATTTCTAAACCCAATTAATTTAAGATAGATTAACTAGTAATATATATGACTATAATTTTTTTTCAACATTTTCAACAAATAGGATTAAAACTTATTAAAACTACACTTGATTAATGGAAATCGATATTTAATATAAAAAAACCTTAAAAAGATTACTAAAATTCTTGATTAATTGATCATTTTCATATACAATTGATTGCTGGTAAGGAATATTCGACCTTGTATCTTATAGTTTATAAAAAGTGCGACACAAACGTTTATCTGGGACTTTCAATCATTTTTATTGGAGAATATTATCATTTGACCATAATTACATTCGACCGCTCTGCTACTTATTAAAATTACTATAAGGTAGCATAAAAGTCAAAGAAAAATTAAATTTTTAGTGCAGTTAGATCGCACTTTCTGTTTTCCCATTTCCTATTTATTTTCGCTTTTCTTTTGATATTAGCTGGCACTTAGACTTTTTGATTTTTTAATGTATACTTGAACTACTTAAATCAATGGTGTTAAGAATTATTTAATAATAATTAAAGAAACATAATTCTATTATTATGTTTAATTATTTATTTTTCAGTTGTCAATTTTTTAATAATTTATAATTTTTTTCTGAAATGTTTTTTGTATGAATACTTATCTGTTTCATATTTGTATCTTTTTCTTATCTCCTTTTAAAATATATTTGCAAAATTTATGAGATATAAATGTTAATTTTGAATTTCTTGAGCTTCTTTTACTAAACATCAAATTATTAGAATTTATTGCGCTTTTTTTTTGCTGTATCTTACGTTCTTCTTAATAGTATTTCTTGCCAGTATTGCTAATTTTTCTATGATTTCAGATTGACCGACACACGACCTACGTTAGTTTGTAAATTAAACGCACTACAATTGGTTTTTTCCGGGCATTTCATTTCAGGTTTATGTCACATTTTTCTTTTTTTGTGATTTTTTTTTATTATTCCTTTTTGTAATACTAAAATGTATTAAACTTAAAAAATTCACTGCTCGTTTTTCAAATTAAACGAGTGAATCTATTGTTATGTCTGAAGGAAAAATCAAGTAAGCCGTGAGCCGTGAGCCGTGAGCACAGTTTGACTAATCATACCCAGCCTCATAACTGTTTATGCCTCTACATGTGTATCTATATCTACCTACACGTTAAAATTTTCATTATTATTATTACTATTATAAAATTGAATATCTCTGTCTGTACGTTTCATAAAAAAGTATATATAAGAATTTGTTCAACAGGGTTATTTGTGTGATTATGAATCAGTTTAAGTTAGTGCAAAAATAAAATTAAAACTTTATAAAACGACTGCTCTCTTAAAGGCAAATTTTTGCCTTCATTCACATTGCTTATCCAAATAATTCCATGTTTTATACTTTTTCTTCGAATTTAATCAACACATAAGTTTGCTCATCCGCTTTTGTCTTTAGGTAATTTTTGCAATAGAAACTTTTTTTTAACATCCATGGTCATGGATGGTGTTGAAGTATGCTTGCTAATTTATAGGTATTTTATATTAAAAATTTAAAATATAAGATTCACAGAACTTTACAGAAGGAGTGCCGTAGGAAATCATTGAGAACATCTTAAATATTCCTTCTGTATTGAACAATTAATATAAATTGAAAGAGTCAATGATATGCATACATCTGTTGTGATTACAATAACCAAATAGCTTTTATTAATAAAAAACAGTATTTATTGTAACACAAACTTTTATTATTTTTAATACAACTTTAGAAACACTAACTAATTGACTGACTGATCAACTGACTCAAAAAATCTGAATAAATATTTTTAAATAAAATATTTTTAAATATCAGAGAATCTGACAATTTTAGCCTACTTTGTTGATTCTCACCACACATCTATATACAGGCTAGTTCCGTTTTATTAAGAAAAACTCTAGCAATCTTATTAAGATACCCAGTAAAGATATCAAACTTAACCTCACTCGTTTAGTGATTCCTGTCATAGTTGTGGGAAAGCCAAATAAAGTGCCTTACAGCTGTTTTGTAACAGTTCAGCGCATTGGCAGTGTCGGCTGATCATGATAGGCACTTATTTTTTTAGAAATTTTCTAAAATATTTCCATTTAGCCTAAATGGTTGTACGAAAAGTCCTTTGTGCCTAATTTCATTCGATTAGCTAAATAACGTCTTATAATGCAAGTTAAGTTAAGAATATATATTACATTATATATGTGTTTTATATAGTTTCCTAAGGGGCGTAGCTAAGATTGTGTTTATATTATCAAGAGAGATCGACTTCATATTTTCTTTTTGGTTATGCTACTGTTAGATCCGATGCTACTGTATGCTACTGTTAGATTTACCGGTTGATCGTAATAAAGTGAATGGCATTAAAGTTTGTGTGTTGATTCTATACGTTATTTCTGATTTATATAATTTTTTTCAAACCATTTAAACAAAATTAAAACTCATCTTTGAATGCCCTTTTCAAATTGCGTGCAATAACTTTGTTACTTGCTGCTCTTACGAAACTGTTTTAATTTAAGTACGTACTTAAAAATCCACATCATACTAGATATTGTCTAGATTAAAAAGATATTTGACTAGTTCGCGGCAGTTAAGTTCAATTAAATTTTTACTGATTGCTTTATGAATTTTCATTTTTAGCTATCCATATTAAGAATGAAACTACGAGATAAAAATTCAATAACTTATTTTTAAAAAAATAATTTAAAAAAATTAGCAAATATTGTTAAATTGTAAATTTAACTTAAAAAGTAACGAAATTGCAGTTTACTTCTCGTTTAATTCAATTTCAATTAAAGTTATTAATTGATTTCTTACGTGATTTGTTTACATTTTTAATTACAATATTTTCTGTCTTTTCAATAAAATTCGTTTGAGTTATTTCCAATCATCTGAAAATATCTATCTATCGTGTCTTGCGTTAATAAATAAACATGACGGATTCAACTGAGTATTGCTTATTCCTATTTGTACTTCAGAGGCCAATTTTGTTGCTATGTTTCCGCACACTTTTCGCACATTTGGAACCATCAAAATGTGGTCCCGTTCGTGCGTTTAAGCAGATAAACAATACAATTTCATTCAATGTGAAATATAACAAATGTCGAAAGAATATTTTTTTCCAATATCTCAAAATACAAATTACATTTAGGTACTTTTTAACATAACGCGAAAAATTGCTATTTATGCTTAATAATATTTTATTGTATCATTTTCATAAGTTTTATATACTACTTATTCATACATCTGCGAGTATCTCGTCCAATATAGTATCGACACTTGCTAAATGAACTGCGACTTGTTAAAAGTCAGCAATTGCAATCAAAAACAACAACAAGTCACGCTGAAGTGTGACTTTTAAGCTGAAAATTTTGTGCTAATAATATATTATTCTGAAAACTCGTCTATCTATCTTTATCTATTAAAAAACAATTTTTCTATATAAATTCATCTGATATGTTTTTAGATTTTTGCAACTTTCGTGCTTGCGTCGAATTCACATATGGTAATTTGCCAGTCATATGTTCTCCTGAATTACTTATATTCAGATATTACTTCAAATATTTGTAGACTCAAATTTACGTATTTGCTTGTTGTTGTCACGTGCTTGTCTGTATCTATTTTTAGCATTTTAAAGTTTATTAATTTGTGGTATTATTCTTAATCAATTTACAAACAATTCACTTGGAGATAAAAATCTATAATAAATCAGCTCATTTTTTTTTTTTTAAATATTCATTATTGTTAAATATATTTTCTTTGATATAAGTCAATACATTATCGTTATTTTCTTGTTATACATTTTGTAGATACCCGTGCTCTTCTCTTTTTCTTTAATGCACACCCAAAATATATTTATTTTCTGGGTGTATCCTCATAAAGGTGTCCATTTCAGTAATTACTTTTTCATGTTTAATTAACGCTCAACCTCTAGTATTTCTAGTCCTTTTTTGAATTCTATTTTTTTATACATGCCGTCAGTAAATTATGCCTGTATATTTTAACAATGTATTTCAATAAGTATTTTTAATATTGTCGGTATTTTTTAATTCTAAACTAACTTTGATAGGTAAATTGAGTAAATAGCTTTTTTGTTATGATTATATTTACTATATTCTGTTTCTGTCTAATGAGTGTGGGATCAATTATCAACCTAAAACAAGTTACCTGAAGTACGATTTTTAGGATGCAGTATAATTTACTTTTGAATGAATTCTATTATATAATGAAAATATACCCTTTTTCGTTAAAAAAAGTTGAGGACCTGAAAATTCTTGAACATGTTTTTATGTTAGTTTTAGAAGAAAAACATTCCAATCCACTTCATTTAAAATTTTAATAGAAAACAGTTTTTTAAAGTGTTCGAGCATTACGATGCCCGAACAGTTCGAATAAACACGAATACGAAAATTTCATTCGAACATTAAAAATGTTCGAGCTAATCAGCTGTTCGAACTAATCAGCTGTTCGACCTGTTTAAGCAAATAGGCTTTATTTTTCACTTTAGTTTAGTTTTTTTTTTGAACAAATATGTTTAACGGAAAATGTTCGAAAATCAAATGGGATGAATCAAAACTTATGTATGGATTAAATATGTAAGGTTTTCATTTTTAATTTAGGTAAAAGTATTGACCTTTCAATTGCTTTTTCTTTTGATTAAATAAGAAAAGCAATGCATACCGCAAATGTTCTTTTTTAGGGCCAAAATTCTACATGATCACAGAAGAATCAAAGAAAGATACATGACGCAAAAAATTTGATTTTTATTTTATAGTGTATGATAGAATATTTAAAACATATTGTTAGTGGAAAAGAGATGGTCAAATATAAACTAAAGCAACTCGATGGCCCTATATTACCATAGCTGAAAATCGTAAATAAAATATGGATAAAGAAGTCAAAGTCTGTTTTTATGAATGTGTAGAAATTAGACTATGCAGCAGGAAAGCCTGTGTGTATTTTTATTTTGTATGTCACAAAAGTTAACTTTTATAATTTTTGAAGTGAATATATATTTTTTATGGCCATATTTTATATTTCAGCTCAGTCAACCTACAATACGTGTCATTAACATGCATAAAATTGATTTTTGAAAACTTACTACGTTAATTGGTAACGTATACGCCACGTGAACCGCTTTTTTATATTGAAGACGGACGCATACACATCAAGTCTGTTTATGCGCACGTATTTATGTGTATGCTTACTTTAGTTATATAAAAAATCATATAAAAATCAACTCCTCTTCTTGAAGTTGTTAAGTGTAAATAAATGTCATAAATTCATGGCGTGCCTGCTCTCTACTATTACTATTCGTAATTTTAGCTTAACATTTATGCGTCATGTAGGAACTGCACCGCATGTGCTGCGGTTGACCTTCCATTTTATTTATTTATATTGAAAATATGATAAATTACTTTGTGAACTTGTTTGTTTTTATTATAGAAAATCCCTACATAATTTGTAGTGAAAATGGAGGTTATGTATGAGGGAAGCTATTATGGATGTATACAATTTGTGTTTGCGATATGATGTGGTAGCTAGCATGTCTTTGACATTTTTAATTATTAAAAAACGAGCACCAACAACAGTTAAATTATTTTATTTTCCATAGAATAAGCTTGAATATTTATGTATTTTATATATATATATAAAAATACGTGATGTTTTGTTGAAAAGATAATAAAATGAAAATTTGAAATAATTAATTATTCTGAATTCTTAAGTAACTTATATGGTAAAAAATAACTGATGATTTCAAAAACAATAAGTGTCGTTATGTTATTACTAATTGGTTGTTTTAATTTAATATTTATTAGGCTTATTGAAGATCATACTTTATATAATTTTTCAGTGATTTTTAGAAAGTGAGTATGTGTATAAAAAGTAGAGTGCGACTGACAATTTTTTGTTTTTTGTAAACCTTTAACATTTGGCTATTAGGTAGAATAATTTTATGGAAAAACTCGGGTAGGATTTTTTGTTATATCAGATAAAAGTAAGTAGATTTTTTGTATATTTTTACTTATTACACTTTTTTGTAGACAAGAACATAGTACGCTCCTCCCTCTCATAAAAATAAAGCAGAACCAGAAAAAAAAGGATTACTCAGATAATATACCAGAATTAACACAATCCAAATCACTTATTGGTACCTATAACAATAAGAGATACCAAATTGTATGAACCTATCAAAAGAAAAACTTAGAATCATCACAGGAATCCTAAAACACTACCTTACAAGACTGGGTATACTTACGGATGTAAACTGTAGATTTTGTGAAGAGAATGAGGAGTCGGCCACACATACGAAATAAGCTTCTGGGAATGTATATTTTTACGGAAGAGGCAATGAAACTCTGTAGAATAAGATCTATACTACTTTTTACAGACGCAACAGGGCTTAAAGACCTACTCTAAACCCAGAAGGGGGCACAGTAGACCCGACGGTCGCAGTGCCACATCCCCTAATAATAATACTTATTACACTTTACTGTTTATTAAGATTAAAAATTATTTTCAAACACAAATCATAACTACATCTTCAGATTTAAAAACCATAAACATAAAAATAGAAAAATCATTTTTCGATCAGTATTATAAGTTATATATGTTTGTATTATATATAATCCTTAATTTTAACCAATTTCTACAAGAAGCTGTGTTAATCTGCACATAGGTATGAGTAACTCTAAAACTTTAAATCGCTAAATACTATGACCTTTTCACAATTATATTGTATATATAACAATAAGCCAAGCCGCCTTTAGAATTCAAATCCATACTCTTTTCTAATACATTGTATTTTTATGTTATTTTGCATTATTATATTTTGTTTTCTGTTGTACTTTCGCATATTTGCACAAATCACTTTAAATGAATTTTCTTCTACTTCAAATTCAATCTAATATTTT
>NC_051847.1:223878427-223988146 GCF_002237135.1 Teleopsis dalmanni
AAAGCTTTCGGAAATTCTCATTTAAAATTCGCGCGCTGTATATTTTCCGATATTTTAAGTTTATGTAGTTTGGCAGCACTGTCCTTAATTACTATGCCAAAAATGAGCGCGATCTGTCAGACAGTTCGTTTACGGCAGCTGTTGAAACCAGTTCACCTCAGTAGTGCGTTGCGAAAAAAACAATGGAAAAAAATATTGGACAAAGAGTTTGCATCAAATTTTGTGTTTCGAACGAAATTTCGTGTGCAGAATCGTTGCGAATGCTACAAAAGGCTTATGGGGAATCAGTTTTATCGAAAACTCAAGTTTATGAGTGGTACAAAGCCTTTCAGGACGGTCGTACGACCGTCGAAGACATTTCGCAACGCACTACTGAGGTGAACTGGTTTCAACAGCTGCCGTAAACGAACTGTCTGACAGATCGCGCTCATTTTTGGCATAGTAATTAAGGACAGTGCTGCCAAACTACATAAACTTAAAATATCGAAAAATATACAGCGCGCGAATTTTAAATGAGAATTTCCGAAAACTTTTCAGTCTTAATGTATATATATAAAATGATATAGCCTATGTAATTATCTTCTCATGTAAGCGCGAATACTTTCAGTTATATTTTGTTTATTTATATAAAAGCGAATTAAAGCTAAACAATTATTGTGTGTTTTATGGCAAAATATTTCCTACTAAAGGCATAAATTACTAATAACTAAATTTTGCAAAAATCCATAAAAACATGTTTAGTACGATTGCACGTTTATAACTCGTGACAGCTGGAAATATATTAACTGACTACTGGAAAAAAATGAATTGTTTATATTTAAATAGCTAACCGCCAACTAAATTGTTATTGTTTATTACTTTATTACTTATCGAACGTCAAGTGTGTTTTTGTTTTTGTTGTTTTGTACCTCTTTAACTAGAAAAAATCACATATTTTGAAAAGTATTAAATTATTTATGAGTTTTAGGAATTTTGCAATTTTGCGTCATAACTGTGTTGTTATTAAATGTGACAAATAATAAATAAATTTTTTTTGTTTTCATTTTTTAATTTAGTTAAATTTTACTTGTGTGGCATTTCAAAAAAACAAAAAAAAATATTTATATTAATTATAAGCTATTTAAATTCTATGTACTGACGTATTATGCATCAAAACTCAGTTGTAAGTTAAAAATATCTAATTGAGTCATATATATTTCGACTATATGGTATATATTTATGGTTTTATGAATAATAAGAACAAATAAATAAATATATAAAATTTTATTTACAAACTTCTTATGTATTTTACTCGTAAAGCTTAATTACGGGTTTAGGAGAATTAGTTGAATCATAGTTATTTTGATTTTATTTAATTAATTATTAATGTTAAATAAATAACAAGAAGCTCAAATTATTTAAACTAATGCAGAATTTAGCAAAACAAATGTTATTAAAAAAACAACAAATAACAGCAAATAAAAAAACTTACCGATAACAAAGAATAGAAACTTGATAAGTAAATTAAATACAAAACAAATTCAAAAAAAAAAAACTTAGACTAGCAAAAGCAGAGGTTGATATGCCGGGTCTGGTCAATAAAATCAATTTTCAATTTTATAAAGCAAATTAAGAAACTTCGAACCTTTCAAGCATCAAAAAAATATATATTAAAAATTAGCACAATTTAAATACGAACATTTAACATTAACAATATAAAATGCTACAAATTTTATAAGACAACAAATAAAATTTTAACATATACACAACAAAAAAATCTGGCAGGGTTTGCAATAACCCACAACAAAATAACAAAAACACTAACAACAACAACAACAAAACTACATGAAAAAATTCATAAATAACCAAAAACATTTGTAAAATATTTCGTAAAAATACGAATCTTTCGCGACGTTCAATGTACTTGAATTTTTTTTTAAACAAAAACAAATAAATATATACATACATATATAATGTATATAAAAATGTGTTATAAAATATTAAAATAAAATTTGGCGCAAACAAACGTGCTAGCAGATTTCATTATCGTTTTCATTTCTTTTATTTTTACGAGCACAAACACATGAAGAATATTTTTCAAGTTTTTTTTTCAAGTGTAGCAGCACTCGCTGATTGTTTTTTTTACTATTTTTACTATTTTTTTCCTCTGTATTTATAATTATTTGCATAAGATTCTATGCATAGAAGAGCAATGTTAGGCACTTCTATGTAGAGAATTGCTTTTATATCAATAAATTTATATGTGAACTTGCACACAATCTGTACGAAACAAATCAATACAATTAATAATTTTGTTTAGATACAAATTTCTTTGCTTTCAAGTGTGCTGCTCTACATACAAATTTTATTTTATTTTATTTCATTTCTTTATATATCGAAATAAATTTGCTTACGCACTTTTAACTATCGTATGCAAATCGTATATTGTATTGTATATTGCTGTAGTGATATATATATATAGTTATATATAGTTATTTATTTCCCTCTTAAATGAAAGTTCAAAAAACCTCAGATGTTACGTTTTTATATGTTCGGATGCAGCAGCAGTATTGTTTGCGTATTTGCGTATAAACAATACAACTCGATCAGTGATGATCGATGGAATTGTATCTGTTACTAGGTTTTATTATTGCTTTTGGTTTTTGTTTTAGCTTAGTTTTATTGTTTTTTGTTTATTTTTATTTTTTATTTATTTTATTTTAAAATTATATTTCACTTATTGTTTCGACGAATTGAATCTGCTCAAACAGTTGTTGTTGTTTGATGTTCGTTGCGCTCGATCTTCGGCGTAATTTAGACAACCTATTTTTTTTACATTTTAAAATTTCCCATTTCCATTTCATTTAATCGAAAAAATCCAATTGGATTTTTCAATATTTCACATTTATAGGAAAGAGAGCAGAATATGAGCAAATGTTGAGAAGAAAAGAAAAAGAGCATAAAAAGAGAGCACAATTAATATTAAATAAATAAATAATTTATATTCATACATATTCAACTTAGTTATTTAATCCTATTAATACTATTATTAAGTAAAGAATTACCAAATATTCTTAATTAATGTATTCGCTTTAATTAATTATTAATTTAATGTTAATATAATTAGGTTGCACTAAATAGAACAAATATTTTAAAGATTATAACGTGTTATTTTTAAAGTAAGTTACAAATAAACCTTCAGACTTAAAGTATTAGTATTAAATTGATTAATAATAACATTTATAATCGTAAAGGCTTTATGAAACAAGTCGATTATTATAATAAATATGAAGAACTACTAATATTTATAATCATCAAGAACAAACAAACCTACCTAGTTGTCTATTATCGCATCAAAAAGTACAAAACTCAGTAATTCAGATAGTACCCAACTTAGTTACATTATCTTCCCTATAACTACGCATACTGCGTATATAATATAAAATATTACGTTCGTATCATCGAGGACATTGTATCATAATTAAAATTTAAGTTAAAAAAGAAGAAATGCTACGAATTTGAAGCAAAAGTTCCTGCACGGCGGCATTTGAAACCACCACACCACCCCTATTTTAGTATAAATTACTTGTACATTAGTACTTAACAGTACTTGGATTAACAACTTCACGACATAAGAACATTGAAAGAAATGAAAAAGTGTAGACGGTCTGGTCCGTATTAGTGCTTCCACGAATGTACATCTAGGGATACTGGTTTACAATTCTCTGGAGATCGTGATAAGAAGAACTTATCTCCACTTTTTTCATCTTAACAACAATAAACAGAGGTCACGTAGGTCATGCCTAACTTCCCGATTAATCTGGCATTAAACAAAAGCAGATTTTGAAAACTCATTAAAAGAAACAAGTTTACTGCAATTCTTCTGGACACTGGACTAAACGAACATATACAGAGAAAATACCTATTCCTTTCAATGCGCACATTTAAGTATTTTCTCTGTCATTATCCAGCTTAGGGTTTCATAAGAAATAGGTTTTTAGGTTCTCCTGCAAGTCGCAATATCTGTAAAATTACAGATTGAATTTAGATTTTTTTCTTCTTAAGGTTTGTTGCAAGGAATATGGTAACTATTGTGGCAATTAGTGATTACCGAAAAGATTAGTAAGGGTAGTTGGATCATACAAATCCAATTGGAGTTTTAACATTGCCCAACGAAAATTAGATTGAAAATTAATAAATGTATAGATTATTGCTTGAAATGTTTGTATCTGGTAAATATTAGAACTATAGCTTTGAGTTTTCAATCACAACACAATTTTTCAATCACTGCCAAAAAAAAACTTCTTTCTTGTTGTTTGCGTCAATGCAGACATAGTTTCGGGTTCTTCTTGTTTATGCCTTGTTTTCATTATATCATTTTAAATGACAATTATAATTGACTGGTGTGTCAAATGCGTTTTCATTACATGACAAGAATACGAATATGACATCAGACGAGTATGACTACCCGTTTTTATTATACTGACAATAGTTGACATTGAAAATGACATAGTGAAAACGAGGCATTACATACGATTAGTATATTTATTACAAAGAGGGTCGATATTAGCAAGTGGGTAATATTAACTGCTACAATATAGGGCAAACAAATGAATCAAGCAAAATTGATACTTTTATAGATTACTTTTCAAATAATTGCTTATATAATTCAGCTTATAATAATATAAATAATAAAATAATATTTTTTCTTAATTGTAAAGTGCATATATGAATTTTTCACAAATATATATATATATAAAAATCTATATTGACTAAGTGATCTTGCACGTAATTCTGACACTTGCAGTCTTAAAATTGCAAACGGGCGATTAAAGCCTTAAATAAAATACTTAAATAGTTTGAATTATATTGTTTGTTTAATTAATACATCGTTTTTTATTCGAGTATATTCTTCGTCGTGGAAGTTAAAATCTAATTATTTTTTTATTAATTGTTTAAAAGGTGGAATCGTAAAAATTAATAAGTTATTAATTAAAGCGATAACAATGTGTGCTTATTCTATAATATTCTAAATATAATAGATATTTTATATACATAATTTATTTCTAAAATCATTTGTTAACATGTACTTCTTTCTAAAAAATCTTAACAATCTAAAACGAACTGTTTTAACTTCATATATTATGTTTTAAATATATATAAATATTTAACAAATTGCATAGCAAGCAGAATACACAGAAAGTATATCATTTGATATACATATTAAGATATCTATGTAGCACCGCTACATGATTTACTGTTTCAGATAGAAATTAACAGAAATGTTTTAATTGCTTACTAATTTATTAATAGTCTCGGAATTTTGTATACACAACCTGTTCAAACAATTTCCAAAATTGTAGTAATATAACTGATATGAAATATACATATACATATATTCAAATAATTGTATGTATATTCATTTACCAATGAACTATATAAATTAAAAAAATGTTTGAAAATTAAGTAGCGTTTAATTGCTTTATAAACAATTTAGCAATATAATTTAGCAAAATTCGCAATTGCTTTTCAATGGTTCAATGAGCGTATCAAAGCGGGAAAAAAGGCGAAAAATCAACAATATTTAACTTTTTCAGTACATCAAAAACTCAGTCAGTAATTTTTAATAAAAAATAAAAATTAAAAATACAAACAAGATAAGAAATACAGAGCGTCTGAACAGAATTTTAAGTAATTCCAAATTTTGTACAGGACATCAACAGAATTCAACGAGAAATGAAAAATCTATTCTATTTTATTCTAAAATCAAATATCTTTTTGATGCAGTGAAGTATATTAATCAAATTGTATCTGTATTTAAATAAAAAAAGTTTACACAATGCGTCATAGAAATTCTAAAAACATCGGACACACCAAATACAAATAAAATTTAATTAAATAGAAGTGAATTTGTATTTCAGGAACACAGATTTTTTTCAAACAAGTTTAGTCAAATAACATTGAATGACGTTGAACTTGAAAATCAATTCAAATTATTTACGAAATTAATTATAAACCAAACAAGTAAAAGATAAAAAAAAATAATGAAAAAATAAGTAAAATTAAATCAAGTTTACTTTGAAACTCAACACAACAGCAACTAATTTTACATACAAAAGCTGACTTTACATTTTATTCGTAAATATTGTATGGAAAAATCCCAAATACAATCTATTTAACAACATTTAGGAAAAAAAATAACTTTTTTGTTATAAAGATAAAAAATTTTAAAAGTAATTATACACATACAAGTGAGCTCTTCATAACAGAACATCACAATTTATCAGTTGCAGTTAAAACATCCGAATTTTATAAATTTATTTTTTGTATTAAAATAATTCATCCAACAAAAAAAAAATTTTAGATTAATTTTACTGAAATCTTTAGAGTACATTAAGAAATTATTAAAATTAATAATTTCCTATATAGAATAAATATATATTATGATCAATCTAGTTCTACCGAATATTCTTTTTAGCAAATTTTCACCACAGATGTATAGTGCATACTACACTCTTATATCCTATATTTATATATCCTATCAGAAACATAAACATTATTCATGATATAATGTTTGATTTGCTCTGTAATAAGTATGTCTTAAACTGTTAATACAACCAAAACTAATAAATTAAAATGTTCCAGTAAATATTATCCACAATGCAAAGTAACTATGAAATTTTTCCATTTGTCATTTTTACGATTAGTCTTATGTTAAAATGGTATAATTATTGAATGATATACATAAAAATGATATACATGTTCAATCAAATGACACAAAGAAGTTCATTTTATATGTATATGATCTGATCTCTTAATCTCGTTATGAAAACAAATCCTCATGTTAAAAGTAGAATTGTGTCGTCATAGTGATAATATGTAACATATATTGAAATATATTATGAGCTAAAATATTTTAATGAAATTTAAAACAAAATCGAGTTTTGACGATACGGTCATTCCATAAAATGAATTATTAAGATATAACTCCGAAAGATTTCATGTTTTCAATAAAAAAAGGGGAGAGTTCCAAGACGATTATGGTATTCAAGGTACTTACAATTGGTAAGGAAAAAAAAATTAAACTGAAATATTATATACTCGTACTATAATTTATATTTAATAATTAAACTGTAACAGTGCAGATAAAATGAATATAAACACGTAATCAATAAAAAATCAGGAAAAATATATATTTGATTTAATATATTTAATTTTTGGAGAAATTTTAGACGAAGACTATAAAGTACTGTACAAGACTCTCTATAGGAGATTGTTATTCAAATATGATTTATCTGATGTTGATAAATATCCTTTGATATAGCAAAGAAAACAACGTATCAATAAAATTAAAAATATTGTTTTAATTAATAAATATTTAAACAAAACTAAAACTAACCATACAAGTTTCAAAACGTTTAATTTGTATGTTTTAAATGTACAGGTACACAGCTTCTTAACTCTCAATAAATATATTCTACTAAAATACCAAATTGCGTAAAACATTAAAATAATGAAAAAAAACCCGTAACATTTATACGTATTTATTTAGACTAAAAATAACAACAATCGAAATCAAAACAGTGTTCTTCCCATTTTTTCTTTTTTGGTAATGTGTAAATGCATTAAGAATTCAAATTACAGATACCGTGAAATGCCATACAAATAACAAAATCAATTTCTCACATCTTTTTGGATTTAACCAGTTAAAATCCAGTGATAACCAATTTTCCACTCCAAGAAGAACAGGTTAACAAAATATAACCGAAACACAAAATCAAAACAATAAACAAACTTAAACAACAACCAAATCAAAAAGTATCTGTATCTTACTTACGTATACAAAACAAACTCATCTAAGGTGGCAGACAGACAGTACACTGTCTGCTATACTTTGAATACACAATGCTACATATAGTATCTCATTTATTTTATGTCTAGTATATTGTAGACATCGAGAGCATATTTAATAAATATTAAATTAAAAAAGTATACTGAATGAAGCAGAGTCGGCCTCTATTTTTTGCTATTGCTTCCATTTCTACCGCAATCAATACGAAAAACCAGAAAACCTCGTGACTCTCCTATGTTACAGCACCGCTTTTGAATCAAAAAATTCTATCGACAACAACAACAAAACTCTACGAAGACGCTAATCACTATATAAATATATTTTAAGCTGTCGTTGTTCCTTACTTTTATGTTGTTGTTGCAGATATCAACTTAATTTGAGCATAATTGTTATCCGCTATTGTACAAATAAAGGTTGTACTAAGCAGACAGGTTGTAGGATTATTTCTTCCTTTTGTTCCTTTTACTTTCTTTTTATTATTAAAATAAAATAATCGGGGATTTAGGAGCAACTAAAGTGAATTTATACGAATTTTGAAAGAAAAGTAAAGTTACTTAGTATTCTGTTAAAGCATTTTATTAATTGTAGTAATTTTAGCAACATATTGGGTTGCTGCCACTTTGGACAGTTAGCTCCCAAAATATAGTATGATCGTTTGAAAAGAATAAAGACGAGACTGCGACTGTTTTAATTTAACTTTTATTTACAAAAGTGTTCATTGCTTAGTTGATTAAAAAACTTAATATCAAAAAAAAAATCACATTCCTTCCTTGATCTTGGTCAATACTTTTTTGCAGGATCGTTTAAAAAGAATAAAGACAAGGGACTGAGACTACGATGGTTTTATTGCTATGTTATATATAATTACGAATTTTAATATTAAAAATAATCATATTCCTTGGTTTTGGTCGTTTTTAACATTAAAAGTGTACATACATTGTCACATCTACAATCCAAAACTAGATACGCAATTAAAGAAATAACTCTGTCTCTTAATTTTAAATAATTCCTAACATTTTCTACAAAAGTCACACTTAAAAGACTTCTACTAATAATAATAGCAACTACAGTTACTTACTGATTTAGTTTTTAGGAACAATCCTTCAGTAGTACTTGTAGATTTTACGTTGCATTATGATTAATATCATCCCAACCACAATCTATTTCAATAATGTATATTGTTCCTATATTGGAGATGTAAAAAACCTGTTGGACTTGTGGGTAAAAAATGAAACAAAAATTTTTATCCTATTTTATCCCAGATTATTACTTTTAATGTACAAGTATACATATAGTAAAACATATCAAATACCTTAATTGTTGGGTTTAAGAGTAATTTATATGCATTAAAATCTTAATTTTTTAACTGATCTATGTACACATAAAAGTGAAAGAGCGACTAAAAAGTTTTATTTGATTATAAAGAGTATAGAATATAATAAAAAAAAATAATAAAACACTTTATACTTTTTGTCATAGAAATACTAATGACTTTATCAGTCTGAAGCAAAAAATAAGAAACAAAAAATAATTTTTCTGCAGTAACCTATTTATCAGACAATCAAAAATATTTTCTGTTCTGATAACATGATTACGAAAATGCTAGATATGTCTAGAACATATACATATATTATTATATTTTTTTTTAAATTCAATTGTATTTTGTTAATATTTATTATATATAAATAACTAAACTTTAAATATATTATCTTTTAGAGTTTTCCATTTGAATAGCATTTGAATAATATAAGAACTTAGCACGATTATGTAAATATTTACATTACCATATACAAATATTATAAAGATAATATTTATAAAAGTGTACGATAATGTGTTAATGATAATATGAGAAAAAAAAATATAATAATTAAATTTATTTTTCCTCACTTATGAATGATTTGTAATTTACCCACCTGATAACTACTCATAGTGTTGGTTAAAGAAATTCCTGACAAAAACTTTTATGTTTCACGCGAACAATGATTTACTGAGAAATACTGTAACTGAAATGTAATTTACAAAATATATAGATATTATATAATAACTAAAAAAAATTATTAAGCCTAGAATGGGCACTAACTTTCTTTATGACGATTTTTATTTGCCAGTAAGTTATAGATTCAAGCAGTAAAGCTGCATAAATATTTTTGTGATTTTATATATATGTATATGTATATATTTATATATATATAACCTTTTAGTTACTTATTTATTTAACCGATACCAATACATACATGTACACTGCCTTGAAGTTGATTACGCAAACAAACGTTTTATAAAGTTTTTTTCTATTGTTTGAAGTACTGTTTTCTGCTTACTTGCTCAATTATTCTGTACTTTTTAACACATTTACTTTTTTTTTGTATTATTATTTTTTAATTAAAATTACTTTACATAATTGCATTTAAGTGCATGCATACATATACATACACCCACACAGGACACAGGATATGTCACAATTTAATAACACATGTTCAGTAAGAAGCAGGCCATTATGCAACACGAACTCTGCACTTTCAACAAAGTGTAACAAAAAGGAGCATGACTGAGCTCAAGTCAGTGTGGATTGTGTTAAAGTACGGAAACGTGAGGGGAGCAAGGCAGGGAGATAGAAGGGCATTGATAGCTGAGAAGGAGTACAAAAAGCACATGTTTTGGAATTGTATACGGCATTGGCAACAGAAATTGAGACATACCATATGCAAAAGGAAGACTTCAGAGAGAGAAGTGCTGTAGTTGAGCACTAAAGTGCTTTTTGCAGAGAATGATTTCAGATGAGTAACACAACATGTAGTACTCAAAAAGTTTTGCATATGTTTTGTAATGTTTTTTTTTCTTATTTTAATGTATTGGAAAATTATTATTATGCTCTCAGCACTTAGTCGAATAGGTATGTGGTGCGTTTGTACTGGAAAAACTTAAGAGTAGTAGTATCCTGTGAGTTGTGTCATCAGTTCAATACTGAAAAAGGCAGAGCATGCTTTGCAGAGTTATATAGGCATTTTTATGACACAATAAATAAATTCATATATTTATTTATTCATTTTAATTTAATTTTTAAACTATTTAAAATTGTTAGCTAAAGTTTGTAATAAATGTTTTTCCAAAATTAAATTAAATGGCCCAGTTGCAAATTTTCATGTGTGCAGAAGATATGATATATAAATGAACGAATTTGCATTCATTCAATTATATGTACATATACATATACTTATATATAAATTTTTGTTGGCCACGAAAAAAGAAATACGTCAGCAACATTTGGCGTTTCCTTCTAAATTTTTTTTTTATAGAACATATTAATTTTTTTTTAGAACATAGACTAACTGCCAGACATCAGAGAAAAAAAAATGAAATTTAAAAATAAAAATTAAAAATATTAAGAACAAAAGTTTTAAACTTTGCATCTGTTATATATATATAACTTTAAATAAATTACTATGCAGTGTTCAACATTTAAATATAATCATATAGAAATAGAGAATAATGTTACATATTTTTATTAATCGAAAATTATTTTAGAATTCTTGCATTTTGTGTTACACTGGCAATAATTTTGGTTTACACATTTTTGTTATTCTTTCTTTCTTTCATATTTTCGAAGAATATTTTCAACAATTTTTTCGTATTTGTATACAAGATACACAATCACATAAGTTACATATATATGACAAATAGTTTAAACATAATTTATATCTTTACATAATATTATAATTTTTTTTTTGTTTTAAGTTGTTTAATTTGATTTTTTCATTTTTTTCATTTTTTTCAATTTTTTTTCCATTTTAATATTAAAAAATGACATGAATTGAAAAATCGATTTTGAACAAGGACGTCGTTGGCTTCGTTGTCGCAATCGTCGTTCTTCGACGTGGAGACGTACGTGGTGGTACAAGGAGAAGTTATTCAAATACAAAAAAAAACTACCTTTCTGCAGCAACACTGGTATTACACAATTTTTCCGTTAGGGGTTTAAACTACCCCCCAATGCTTTGTAAACGACCAAACGATTTAATTCAATTTTATCTGCACCTTAAATTTATTTTATTATACACTTCTCAATTAGAAAAAAGGAAATTAAAATAAAATAATTAACAGCACTATTGTCTTTATGTAATCTCTATGAGCTTATTTAATAACGAAGCTCAAGAATTCGATATCCTTCTTAACACAATTTATAAACTATAGCAACTTTTAGATTGAAAGAATTAATTATTTCAATTTGTATATTTCTTGGCTATTGTATAAGATGTAGAACCCCGAGACGAGAGAATCTAGTTTAACCGACCTTCCTTGTTCGGTATCAGCGCTCGACTGAAAATTTTCAACGAGTTGCAAATGCTTAAGCTTTCGCACCACTTTAGAAAAATTTATGAAAAAAGCGTATGGAAAGTTTTCGAAAGCAAAATATATCAAAAAAGTAAATGTATAGAGCACATTGAGCACGTAAGTACGTGAGTACCTATAGCAGCTAGACTGGCTACTTGCGGAACGAAACGAAATTGGATTGGAACATAATGTGCGAGCACACACAATACTAAAATAAAACTTGCTTCACACATACACGCCACATGAATCAGGTAATTAATTTTATAACGAATTTCTTATAATTTCATGTTAAATCTCTGCCGTAGTTGAATTTTTTTAAATGCATACAAGAAGAGTCTATGTTTTTTTTTTCTTTGTAATACAAAGTTAATATTAAAAAAGATATATTTTTTTTAAAGTAAATAAAAACAATTACTCTTATAAAAATGTATGGCAATATTAGAATTGCCACTGTATTAAATAAATTAAATAGTTTATTTGTTGTGCCAAATCAGTGTGAGTATTGAAGAGGGTTGCGTTTCGTTATTCATTTTTCACACTTTTTGCAAGAAACTCTCCCTTCTCTCTTTCTCGTTGTCTCTCTGCTCTCATCAAATAATGCATGTGAATTTATAAACTCTCAAAAAGGAACGAAACACGAGCACATGCTTGCGTATGAATAAGTAAAAGTACTCGTTAAAATGGAAGGACATTTGAAGTTTTAATACCTTAAACAGTTACGTATTATATGATAGATTTTAACTATATATAAGATAGTTATGTAATTAAATACCGTGCTAGATAACAAGTAGCTAATACTTAAACTAAAAAAATCATTTTAATTGAAATGGATGTGAATTATTATATGCTCCATGTAATATGCGTTTGTTGAAGAATTCCAGTAATTGTAAGGAAGAAAATCAAAATCAGATTATCTTATATATATTTGTATATATATTTAAAGTATATTTATAATAAAAGTTATTTTGTCAGTCTAAAAAATATGTTAATATGGTATATAGTGAGATTTGTTTAAATAACACTTGAAATATTTGTATTTTATTTAAGATAATGTAAAGTAATTACATGCTTCATTTAACAGAGTACTACCAAAGACAGTCGATTTTGGACGCAATCGCTAAGTAAGTAATAAAAAATAATATTAAATTATTATTGAAAAAGTTTATATATTAGTTTCCTAACTTAATTTTTCATTTTTGTTCTGTGCTGTTAATGCAATTTACTACCAATGTTTTCTTCTAGTATTTGTATAGCATACTAGATTCACTTCACTTTGTTATGAGGACAGTATCAGGTAAGTAGATAGGTGAAGTGAAAAGCGGCTCAAATTGTACTCAATTGGTTAAGAAAGCCGTTTTCAATCCACAAATTTCAAATTTGGGCAACTTAGAGTCAGTTGGACGCATTGATAAATGCATGTAGCCAATACTAATGTTGGAAATGTCGCCAAATATATATTAGAAGAAGCCTTATACTGGTTTAAACTTAAGCCAGTCTATGTTTTGCATATTGTGGACATAGACACAGCAGGTGCTCTAAAATCTTCTCCCCAACCGCCGGTATACATGTAAAACAGAAAATACCACAAGGCAGGTTGAAGTTGGAAATTTTATGTCCTATATCGGACACTGGACTAGGAACGATTTTATCTTACATACTTCAGTATCAATGTCTGATTTAATTTATTTAACAAATTATGTTGTAAATTTTGTGTACTATGTATTTTTGGATAATATCTTAAAATAAAGTCAATATTCAACTATATATTATGCCTGCTTACAATAAATCCCTACCCATATCGTAGGAATTAAAATAGGGAGGACATACGAGTATAGATACGTAATCATAAGGAATTTATTGTGCTTATGCCAAATATATTTTAATTTAAAAATAAAATTTTTTTTTGGAATCTTAGAAAGGAAAAAATTTCAATTATGGGCGTATAATTTTTATGCGACTATTTAAGCAAACTACGATATTTTTGATAAGTATATATAAATAACCCTACACGAACAAATTCAGTTCTCTAAAGGACACCAAATGCACCTAGTAACTAATGTTGAACTAAAAATAAAGTGATTACAAGTAAATTTAGAAAATCTCCCCTCCCTCTTTTCGTTTCATTTTTGCTCCTCACAAGCATTAAACCTAATAACTGAATAACCTTAATTAAAAGCTTATACGAATAATTTAAGTTATGATTGCAATACCCTAACAATCGAAAGTGTTACGTCGGTAACATAGATTTGTTGTTTGTAAAATAATAGAAAACTATTATTTAAAACATACCATTGACAACAGAACATAGTTTAAGGTTTTTGCAATTGTTTTATAATCATTTTTAAATCATTGTTGTTTCGTAACATATTTTAACACAAAACTCATTTTAGAGCTCATTTAATATTAAAGCTTTTGCTGAGACGTACTCCAATTAGTACTCTTACAGGTTTAAAAAGGAAGACTAGAGTTCAAACATGCGCAAACAGTAACATGCCAATGAGTTCGAGAAGGAAAACACCAAGTGACGAGAGAAGAACCGAGGAAACATTGGAAATCCAAAAACAGTGGTGTTAAGGGATGAAATAAGTTTAACACAAAAAACATGAACAAAATGTATGTCAAATAGAAAGACACAAAGATATATTTTTGCATAAAAAAGTAAAAAAATACGTTAAGAATATAAATTTTTAAAGTAACTTTAAAAAAAATAAAAAACAATTGCAACTCAATGTATGTCAAAATTGCAATGAAAAAAAACTTCTTTTTAATTTTACAAAAAAAAATATAGGAATTATGTTTTCATTTACTCAGTTATCAATACAAAAACTGAGTAAAGCGCATTGTGAAAGCACATAAACATATACACAGAGATAAATATAACAATTTGAGAACATGACGTCACACTGCGTCAATAATGATGTCAATCATTTATGAATTGATACAAAAAGCGGCATTTGACAAGCAATAAAAATATATACAAACAACTCGTGTTTATAGCCAGATACTATATATTTAAAATATATTTAACGATTTTTTAAACAGCGATTTAGATAACAACCTTAATAAAATAAAGTATAGAAGCATTTTTCTAAAGTTCTTATAGAACTAAAAATAATTGATCAAAATTATATGTATGTATGCTTGTATGGTATATGCATACATATTGTATTTAATATTTTCCATTAATTTTAGAAATTTCAGATCTTAATTCCAAAGAATACTAAAAATCGGTTACAAGAGAAATCGTTATCCACTTTTAATATTAACCGTGATACAAGTTTTATTGCGAAAGCATCGATTAATTTAATTTAATTTAATAAATAACAACTACTATATTATTGTTAAATATATTTTATATACATAAGATTTATTTTGAATAGTGTTTAGTGTAGTTAGCTAGCACTTTATTTTTTAAATTGTATTTTTTTAAATGTAAAAATATCTACAACTAAATAATAAGTACAATTTGGATAAAAACTAAAAGTTTTTTAAATGAAAAGAGAAAAAAAATGAGCAGAATCGTTGATTCTTTAGGTGAAAATGATAGAACATATGAGATAAGGTACAAAAAAAATAGTGTGTGTTATTGATTTTTTAAAAAACCAAAGGTTAAAATGAGCTAACCATTCTATAAGGATTTTAGAAGACAGACCACAAAGAAATATGTTATCAGTAACTTACTGGAAGGAAGGACACCGTGCAAAAAATGGATAGAAGGAATAAATAGAGTAGGCATCAACAAGAATGAAAGACTATGACACCACATGCTTAGATCCCTCAAGTACAGTTATGACTAGGATGATGTTGAAATGACGTTAAACATTTTTTGGTATTTTTATTTTATAAAATTAGGAAATATAGCTGCTAGAAATTTATTTTGTCGAAGAGTAATGAAGACTCGATATACTCAACTTATTTTTTTTTTTTTTGATTATTTAGATTAAAAAAAATTAATTAAAAAACAGTTATGTACCTACCACTACAACTTTCCAATTTTTAACAATTTTTTTTATTGCATCAACCAAGAAGTTATCATCTAAATTACAAAACGTTGAAAAATAGCAGCACTCTGTTTATATATCTATATATATGTGTTTGTATAAAAAAGTGTATATACAAAAAATTTCTACAAATGTACTGCATGAGTCATAGATGTGAGTGAAAACTACTAATGTAATTTTTTTCAAGGGCATATCAACATAGCTGGATCAAAATTTTGTACTGAATCATTCTGTCAAAATATGTGAAGAATGCAATTATGATACTTATATCCTATTTATTTGTAAATAGTAAATAAAGTTTAAAAGCTTTTAATTTAACATTTGCTAATGACAGTATACAAAATATAGGTGAAATTTGTAAGGTCAACATACCATCATTAAAATAAACTACTTTGTATGTAGATAAAGTTTTGTTACATTATGTTTTTTTTTACCATGAAAGTTAATGCCATTACTCTCAATAATAGTGTGATGAAAATTTAATGCTATTAAACTGTAAATGTGACAGCTAAAAGAGAACTAGTCAAACATAAACTTATACCAGAATATAATTTATTTCTCAGAAATTCATAACACAAAAATTTGTGGAAATATGCAATTATTCTCAGTATGTTCAACTGCTATAAGCAGTCATTTTCTATACCCATAGAACAGAATAGTTAGATACTTTTATGTTAACTTAATTATTCGTTGATATATGCATTAATGTACACTTTATAAATAACCATAAAAGACAAGACAAACTAATCCACCACAAAAAATCAATAACAATATAAACAAAACTATTTTATTAGTTAATGAAGTACACTGCTTCTTGCAGGCTCTCATACTAAACTTTGATGGCACACTCCTATTTAACACTAATGGTCTTAAAGCTTCATGGTTCTTAGCCCATAAATCGCATAAGCCAACAGAACAACATTAAAACCACATCACCACGCTACACCGCATCACACCGCATCACACCGCACACTCCGCTTCACACCGAACACGTTGTATAAACCGTACAAATAGGGCTAAACAATCGTACTTACGTCGGTCGTACACACTTTCAAGCCCATTTAATACTGCTCCTACTTAAGAATACACACGTATACGCATGAGAGTATGTGTGCACAAAGTGAGTGTAATAAAATATACAATTTAATATCTGTTAATATGTATGCATTTATGTATGTGCATAATTTTGTATATTTATTGCACTTGACAAACATGTGAAATGTTATGTAATAAGCGCTGGCTGGCAGCTTTGTTTGAAACTTTGCTCCTCCACATAGCTTATTTAAAGCACACATACATGTACACATATATGCATACATCCGAAGAAACACATTAAAACAAACATACAGCAGCAACTGTTAAAGGAGGACAAACAATGGCAAACAAACACAAAGAAAAGCGAGTAAAATTTATACAAAATTGTATTGTACGAATGACCTAAAATATTAGATTGAATTTGAAGTAGAAGAAAATTCATTTAAAGTGATTTGTGCAAATATGCGAAAGTACAACAGAAAACAAAATATAAAATTGCAAAATAACATAAAAATACAATGTATTAGAAAAGAGTATGGATTTGAATTCTAAAGGCGGCTTGGCTTATTGTTATATATACAATATAATTGTGAAAAGGTCATAGAATTTAGCGATTTAAAGTTTTAGAGTTACTCATACCTATGTGCAGATTAACACAGCTACTTGTAGAAATTGCTTAAAATTAAGTATTATATATAATACAAACATATATAACTTATAATATTGATCGAAAAATGATTTTTCTGTTTTTATGTTTATGGTTTTTAAATCTGAAGATGTGATTTGTGATTTGTGTATAAAAACAATTTTTAATCTTAATAAACAGTAAAGTTTAATAAGTATTATTGTTAGGGGATGTGGCACTGCGACCGTCGGATCTATTGTGCCCCTTCTGGGTTTAGAGTATGTCTCTAAGCCCTGTTGCGTCAATAAAAAGTAGTATAGAACTTATTCTACAGAGTTTTATTGCCTCTTCCGTAAAAATATACATTCCCAGAAGCTTATTTCGTATGTGTGGCCGACTCCTCATTCTCTTCACAAAATCTACAGTTTACATCCGTAAGTATACCCAGTCTTGTAAGGTAGTGTTTTAGGATTCCTGTGATGATTCTAAGTTTTTCTTTTGATAGGTTCATACAAATTGGTATCTCTTATTGTTATAGGTACCAATAAATGATTTGGATTGTGTTAATTCTGGTATATTATCTGGGTAATCCTTTTTATTCCGGTTCTGCTTTATTTTTATGAGAGAAAGGAGCGTACTATGTCCTTGTCCACAAAAAAGTGTAATAAGTAAAAATATACAAAAAATCTACTTACTTTTATTCTACCCGAGTTTTTCCATAAAATTATTCTACCTAATAGCCAAATGTTAATGGTTTACAAAAAAACAAAAAATTGTCAGTCGCACTCTACTTTTTATACCCATACTCACTTTCTAAAAATCACTGAAAAATTATGTAAAATATGATCTTCAATAAGCCCAATAAATATTAAATTAAAACAACCAATTAGTAATAACATAACGACACTTATTGTTTTTGAAATCATCAGTTATTTTTTACCATATAAGTTACTTAAGAATTTAGAATAATTAATTATTTCAAATTTTCATTTTATTATCTTTTCAACAAAACATCACGTATTTTTATATATATATATATAAAATACATAAATATTCGAGCTTATTCTATGGAAAATAATATAATTTAACTGTTGTTGGTGCTCGTTTTTTAATAATTAAAAATGTCAAAGACATGCTAGCTACCACATCATATCACAAACACAAATTGTATACATCCATAATAGCTTCCCTCATACATAACCTCCATTTTCACTACAAATTATGTAGGGATTTTCTATAATAAAAACAAACAAGTTCACAAAGTAATTTATCATATTTTCAATATAAATAAATAAAATGGAAGGTCAACCGCAGCACATGCGGTGCAGTTCCTACATGACGCATAAATGTTAAGCTAAAATTACGAATAGTAATAGTAGAGAGCAGGCACGCCATGAATTTATGACATTTATTTACACTTAACAACTTCAAGAAGAGGAGTTGATTTTTATATGATTTTTTATATAACTTAAGTAAGCATACACATAAATACGTGCGCATAAACAGACTTGATGTGTATGCGTCCGTCTTCAATATAAAAAAAGCGGTTCACGTGGCGTATACGTTACCAATTAACGTAGTAAGTTTTCAAAAATCAATTTTATGCATGTTAATGACACGTATTGTAGGTTGACTGAGCTGAAATATAAAATATGGTCATATAAATATATATTCACATCAAAAATTATAAAAGTTAATTTTTGTGACATACAAAATAAAAATACACACAGGCTTTTCTGCTGCATAGTCTAATTTCTACACATTCATAAAAACAGACTTTGACTTCTTTATCCATATTTTATTTACGATTTTCAGCTATGGTAATATGGTATAGGCCCATCGAGTTGCTTTAGTTTATATTTGACCATCTCTTTTCCACTAACAATATGTTTTAAATATTCTATCATACACTATAAAATAAAAATCAAATTTTTTGCGTCATGTATCTTTCTTTGATTCTTCTGTGATCATGTAGAATTTTGGCCCTGAAAAAGAACATTTGCGGTATGCATTGCTTTTCTTATTTAATCAAAAGAAAAAGCAATTGAAAGGTCAATACTTTTACCTAAACTAAAAATGAAAACCTTACATATTTAATCCATACATAAGTTTTGATTCATCCCATTTGATTTTCGAACATTTTCCGTTAAATATATTTGTTCAAAAAAAAAACCAAACTAAAGTGAAAAATAAAGCGTATTTGCTTAAACAGCTCGAACAGCTGATTAACTCGAACATTTTTAATGTTCGAATGAAATTTTCGTATTCGTGTTTATTCGAACTGTTCGGGCATCGTAATACTCGAACACTTTAAAAAACTGCTTTCTATTAAAATTTTAAATGAAATGGATTGGAATGTTCTTCTTCTAAAACTAACATAAAAACATGTTCAAGAATTTTCAGGTCCACAACTTTTTTTAACGAAAAAGGGTCTATTTTCATTATATAAAATTCATTAAAAAGTAAATTATACTGCACCCTCAAAATCGTACTTCAAGTAACTTGTTTTAGATTGATAATTGATCCCACCTCATTAGACAGAAACAAAATATAGTAAATATAATCATAACAGAAAAGCCTTTTACTCAATTTACCTATCAAAGTTAGTTTAGAATTAAAAAATACCGACAATATTAAAAATACTTATTGAAATACATTGTTAAAATATTTACTAGAAGTATGGTAGTATAGCGTACAGGCATAATTTACTGACGGCATGTATAAAAAAATAGAATTCAAAAAAGGACTAGAAATACTAGAGGTTGAGCGTTAATTAAACATGAAAAAGTAATTACTGAAATGGACACCTTTATGAGGATACACCCAGAATATAAATATATTTTGGGTGTGCATTAAAGAAAAAGAGAAGAGCACGGGTATCTACAAAATGTATAACAAGAAAATAACGATAATGTATTGACTTATATCAAAGAAAATATATTTAAAATAATGAATATTTAAAAAAAAAAATTAGCTGATTTATTATAGATTTTTATCTCCAAGTGAATTGTTTGTAAATTGATTAAGAATAATACCACAAATTAATAAACTTTAAAATGCTAAAAATAGATACAGACAAGCACGTGACAACAACAAGCAAATACGTAAATTTGAGTCTACAAATATTTAAAGTAATATCTGAATATATGTAATTCAAGAGAACATATGACTGGCAAATTACCATATGTGAATTCGACGCAAGCACGAAAGTTGCAAAAATCTAAAAACATATCAGATGAATTTATATAGAAAAATTGTTTTTTAATAGATAAAGATAGATAGACCAGTTTTCAGAATAATATATTATTAGCACAAAATTTTCAGCTTAAAAGTCACACTTCAGCGTGACTTGTTGTTGTTATTGATTGCAATTGCTGACTTTTAACAAGTCGCAGTTCATTTAACAAGTGTCGATACTATATTGGACGAGATACTCGCAGATGTATGAATAAGTAGTATATAAAACTTATGAAAATGATACAATAAAATATTATTAAGCATAAATAGCAATTTTTCGCGTTATGTTAAAAAGTACCTAAATGTAATTTGTATTTTGAGATATTGGAAAAAAATATTCTTTTGACATTTGTTATATTTCACATTGAATGAAATTGTGTTGTTTATCTGCTTAAACGCACGAACGGGACCACATTTTGATGGTTCCAAATGTGCGAAAAGTGTGCGGAAACATAGCAACAAAATTGGCCTCTGAAGTACAAATAGGAATAAGCAATACTCAGTTGAATCCGTCATGTTTATTTATTAACGCAAGACACGATAGATAGATATTTTCAGATGATTGGAAATAACTCAAACGAATTTTATTGAAAAGACAGAAAATATTGTAATTAAAAATGTAAACAAATCACGTAAGAAATCAATTAATAACTTTAATTAAAATTGAATTAAACGAGAAGTAAACTGCAATTTCGTTACTTTTTAAGTTAAATTTACAATTTAACAATATTTGCTAATTTTTTTAAATTATTTTTTTAAAAATAAGTTATTGAATTTTTATCTCGTAGTTTCATTCTTAATATGGATAGCTAAAAATGAAAATTCATAAAGCAATCAGTAAAAATTTAATTGAACTTAACTGCCGCGAACTAGTCAAATATCTTTTTAATCTAGACAATATCTAGTATGATGTGGATTTTTAAGTACGTACTTAAATTAAAACAGTTTCGTAAGAGCAGCAAGTAACAAAGTTATTGCACGCAATTTGAAAAGGGCATTCAAAGATGAGTTTTAATTTTGTTTAAATGGTTTGAAAAAAATTATATAAATCAGAAATAACGTATAGAATCAATACACAAACTTTAATGCCATTCACTTTATTACGATCAACCGGTAAATCTAACAGAAGCATACAGTAGCATCGGATATAACAGTAGCATAACCAAAAAGAAAGTATGAAGTAGATCTCTCTTGATAATATAAACACAATCCTAGCTACGCCCCTTAGGAAACTATATAAAACATATATAATGTAATATATATTCCTAACTTGCATTATAAGACGTTATTAAGCTAATCGAATGAAATTAGGCACAAAGGACTTTTCGTACAACCATTTAGGCTAAATAGAAATATTTTAGAAAATTTCTAAAAAATAAGTGCCTATCATGGTCAGCCGATACTGCCAAGGTAAGGCACTTTATTTGGCTTTCCCACAACTATGACAGGAATCACTTAACGAGTGAGGTAAAGTTTGGTATCTTTACGGGGCATCTTAATAAGATTGCTAGAGCTTTTCTTAATAAAACGGAACTAGCCCGTATATAGATGTATGCATATCATTGACTCTTTCAATTTATATTAATTGCTCAATACAGAAGGAATATTTAAGATGTTCTCAATGATTTCCTACGGCACTCCTTCTGTAAAGTAAAGTGTAAAGTTCTGTGAATCTTATATTTTAAATTTTTAATATAAAATACCTATAAATTAGCAAGCATACTTCAACGCCATCCATGACCATGGATGTTAAAAAAAAAGTTTCTATTGCAAAAATTACCTAAAGACAAAAGCGGATGAGCAAACTTATGTGTTGATTAAATTCGAAGAAAAAGTATAAAACATGGAATTATTTGGATAAGCAATGTGAATGAAGGCAAAAATTTGCCTTTAAGAGAGCAGTCGTTTTATAAAGTTTTAATTTTATTTTTGCACTAACTTAAACTGATTCATAATCATACAAATAACCCTGTTGAACAAATTCTTATATATACTTTTTTATGAAACGTACAGACAGAGATATTCAATTTTATAATAGTAATAATAATAATGAAAATTTTAACGTGTAGGTAGATATAGATACACATGTAGAGGCATAAACAGTTATGAGGCTGGGTATGATTAGTCAAACTGTGCTCACGGCTCACGGCTCACGGCTTACTTGATTTTTCCTTCAGACATAACAATAGATTCACTCGTTTAATTTGAAAAACGAGCAGTGAATTTTTTAAGTTTAATACATTTTAGTATTACAAAAAGGAATAATAAAAAAAAAATCACAAAAAAAGAAAAATGTGACATAAACCTGAAATGAAATGCCCGGAAAAAACCAATTGTAGTGCGTTTAATTTACAAACTAACGTAGGTCGTGTGTCGGTCAATCTGAAATCATAGAAAAATTAGCAATACTGGCAAGAAATACTATTAAGAAGAACGTAAGATACAGCAAAAAAAAGCGCAATAAATTCTAATAATTTGATGTTTAGTAAAAGAAGCTCAAGAAATTCAAAATTAACACTTATTTCTCATAAATTTTGCAAATATATTTTAAAAGGAGATAAGAAAAAGATACAAACATGAAACAGATAAGTATTCATCCAAAAACTATTTCAGAAAAAAATTATAAATTATTAAAAAATTGACAACTCAAAAATCAATAATTAAACATAATAATAGAATTATGTTTCTTTAATTATTATTAAACAATTCTTAACACCATTGACTTAAGTAGTTAAAGTATACATTAAAAAATCAAAAAGTCTAAGTGCCAGCTAATATCACAAGAAAAGCGAAAATAAATAGGAAATGGGAAAACAGAAAGTGCGATCTAACTGCACTAAAAATTTAATTTTTCTTTGACTTTTATGCTACCTTATAGTAATTTTAATAAGTAGCAGAGCGGTCGAATGTAATTATGGTCAAATGATAATATTCTCCAATAAAAATGATTGAAAGTCCCAGATAAACGTTTGTGTCGCACTTTTTATAAACTATAAGATACAAGGTCGAATATTCCTTACCAGCAATCAATTGTATATGAAAATGATCAATTAATCAAGAATTTTAGTAATCTTTTTAAGGTTTTTTTATATTAAATATCGATTTCCATTAATCAAGTGTAGTTTTAATAAGTTTTAATCCTATTTGTTGAAAATGTTGAAAAAAAATTATAGTCATATATATTACTAGTTAATCTATCTTAAATTAATTGGGTTTAGAAATTTTGCTCACTAATTTTTGTTGCTTAAATTATTAAATCAGTCTAATAATATGCTTACTCAGCTGCCTAGCAATAGTAAGTGATTCTGCGCTTATTTTAAGCATTTTCACTAGAACATATCCCACATACTGGTATACTGTCTAGAAATAAATTATTCAATTAACTAAGCTTTGTCATTGTCCTCACTCAAATGAAGATTATACAATTCAAAGATACAACACATCAACATAATTTCAAAGATATTACTAGAACTTTTTGTATTCTAACAACATAAAATAATAATAAAGATAAAAATGTACGTAATAATTTAAATATTTATGTGTTTATTAAAATGTTAACCTTGCAGAAATCAATGTGTAGAAAAAATCTGAGACTTTGAAAGTTACTAATTAAAATAGAATTGTTATGAATATGGAAATATTTAACTATATTATTACAAATAGTCTGAGAGCTAATTAAACATTTTATTAAGACATCATAAAGTAATATTATAGGATGTAATTTATCAAACAGAAAACGTATATATGCCGCATATTTCACGTAATTGGAAAGAAAAACATAAATTAAATAAATTATCTTATGAATGCATGTACTTTCAGCTAGATCTTTAATTTCGTCTTAACTAATGAAGAGGTTATTTGTGAAATATTGAATTAGTTTAGTATAATAGTGTAAAATTTAAAACTCAAAATACATAAAAGAGTAAAATATCAGTTTTTCAACACTCTCGCCTAAACTTATTAGTTTAAAATTATTTAAAATAATTTTAAAATTAGTTTATCTAAATTTAGATTTAAGACAATAACTCCTGCAGTATTCGATTGTTACATTAATCTTTAAACTTTATAATACAATGAACATGCGCAAAATGTTAGTACTGTGATTATTTTTAAAAATAATTACGAACGATGCTACATATCGGAACAACTCATCATCGATAAAGAAGTACTGCTAGGAATACCAAAAGTTATATAGGTTAGGTTAGGTTCAGAAGGTGCGTGCTGACAATTGACAGAACTTCCACTCGGAGCCATATATTGCCCATTGTGATGCTCTAAAAAATTTTGCCAGGAGAGGAAGGTATAGTAGGTTTGCTTTAAAATAATTGATGGATTAAAATCCGTTCAAAATTGTTCATCGTTTATGCCAAATACTGATCAACTATTCGTAAAATAGTTGTAAATAGTTGTAAAAAAGTACAAAGGAAATATTTTTCTTAATGTATGTAATGTAGAATATCTTATGTTATTATTTGATAACTAGAAAATAAGAAGTCTGAAAATATTTTTGTTGACAGGTCAGATGTGCCTAACATTTGTCCTTTCTTAGTACATGCACAAAGTAGATTAAACATGTTAACAACTTATTTTTGCAAAGACCTTAGTCAAAGGAGTATTAAGAGTTTTAAACCCTTTAAATTTTACATGGTAACACAATACTATAGGCACAGACATAAGTGCATCTCTGAGGTTACTCAACTAACCTTACTTAACATCTGTTTCATCTGTTAAACTTGTTTAATTATTTTCAAAAAGTAAGACCCTTATATGCCTCATATGTTTACGAATTTGTTTTCGAATTTTTTTGTCCGTACTTTTATGACGCATTTGTGCTATCTTTAACCGAAACTTGAAGAAAGTTATATATTTACTAGCGATATGGATTACAGATTGACGACAACAATTGATTTTGATGAAAACAACTCGTTTTATGTTATCAAAAAAATTGTACAGATATTAAAATCTCCATTCCCGAAGAAATAATGTTATTTAACGTAAACAAAACATTAAGCACAACGTGGTAATAAATAATTTTAGGTATAATTAGTAAATGTTGGTGTAATCTTTTTGCAGACCTCAACAGTAAATGTTGTTGCCAGATATTGATTACGTACAATATTTGACTTTTATTTTTAAAATTTTCATGCAATAATTTTATTAATTATCAGAACTCGACGATGCTTGATTTATTTACTGATAATTAAAATGAATTTGTTGCTTTTCCATTCTTAAGGCTGATAAGATAGAAGACATTACGCAAACACAATGACGTCTTTTATGTTGTTTCCGAATTGATTTTTAATTTGACTTACTTAAAATATTAACGTTGAAATTGGAAAGTGACTAGTTAATTTTGTTTAAATAAGCAGCAAGCAGCTAAATATAAACTTAACGATACGCTAATTTTTTCATGAAATCTGCAATAAATTATCAACCTTTTTTTTTACAATCTCAAGTAAAAAAGTTTGCAGTAAATTAGCTCACTTGTCTGTTAAGAAATTTCAGATTCTTAGATTCTTAACATTCTGGAAATGTGTCTGAAGCGAAACCAGTGAAAAAGTATTTAGTTTGCTTGTTTGTTTGAGTGATAATAATTGTGAATATTGTCGTCACATGGCATTAAATTAAATCAAAATTTATTGTTATGATTTAAGAAGATAGAAATCACACAGTTACAGATACATCTGCAGTTAGCGTACACCGATACATATATCCAAACAGTTAAATAGAATTATGGCAAAATATATGAAACTATAAAAAATTTGTTTGATTTCAATGATGACAACGTCAATGAGAAACGGCAATGAACGACAACTAACCGCTGTGCTCTGAACGCCGAACGCCGAACGATGAGCGCTAGCGCTGATCTGAACTGGACATAGTTGATTGTTTTTATACACACATACACACCGCATGCATGTACGTTTGTATCTTTCATAAAGATGAAATATGCATATATAAGGTGCACAACAATTTTCCAATTGAATGAAATTTGTAACACATTTCAATGATGATCTACATCATGTTGCTTAATAATCAAAACACCAACAACAACAAGACAATAACAGCATCACAAGAACATTATTAATAATGCCCACAAGGAAAAGACCACAAGATGCTCATTTATGTACTTGCGCACAATTGAAGATACATTTACACTTGGAACACATATCAAACCTCATTATTTTGTATATTATATATATGCAAATGCACATATGTTTGTAATATACCCAAGCATACACATATAGAACTAAACACATAAACAACATATCTCTTTACTTTGCAAAAGCAAGTATTTTGCAAATCACACTGCTTATCTGGTTAGATACTAAATATTTGTAGCACTCCGTAGCAAAAACGACTAGGTGTCATCTCAAAAAGTTAGACAAAAAAATTAAAGCGCTTAATCTAGCTATCGTTGTCTGATAGCTGATTGTCTGATAGTAATCACTGTGAAAGGATGGATAAAATATACACCTTTTAAAATTTATATACAAATGTTAATAAAAAGAGCTAAGACGAAAATAAAAAAAACTGTGATAGGAATACTTTTTCACATGAGTTAGTTATTAGATTAGGAAAAAGAGTTATGATAATCAGTATCAATAAGAGTATAACAAAATCAACTGCGTTAATACTCCAAAAATTTCTGTAAAAAAAGTAGAGCATAGCAGTCAACAAAATTCTTTGATTACCAATCACGACCAACAAATCACGTTCCGAATAACATAATCAATTTTATAATTTTATTGCAGAATTTTAAACAAGATTTCTGATTCTGTTTTCCAATATTCCAATGCCTCCCAATTGCAATCAATCTTCCATTACCATTGAAAATGCTTATAAATATATTTTGGACACAAACGTTAGGTGACACATTTTCCTAATATTATTTCATAGTTCATATTTTTTAGTATTTTACTAGTATTTGAAGTGCTATTAATTGGCACTTCTTGATTCTATTTTCTTCATCGTCATTAGTGCTATTTGGTCACATATTTGGTGGTGTTTATTTTGAAGAAATATATTTAAGCATTGAAACTAGGCAAATTATTTTATACATAAACTAGATTAAATACAAATTAACTTAATATTAAAACAATTTTAACGATGTTTCAAAACATTAAAACATTGAAAACATTCAGAAGTAACTGAGCTCACCAAGTAATGAGGACATCTTCGCTGTATGACTTAATTACTCTTTTGTAAGTAATGTTAAGGATTATTGACTTATATAAATATACAAATAATTAAATATATATATTTTTTTATTTCTAATAAAAAAGTTTTTTTTTTGCACACATCATAAGATTCTATAACCTTAAAGAAACTGGAATTATTCACACTTAAATAAATATGTTATATATTATAATTTTAGCAAAAGTAGAAACTCAAATATGACTGCATCTAGCATTTTCCCTACATATACAATATACGTCTATAACTTTAAAAAATCTGGAATTATCCAAATTCAAATAAATACATATATTTATATTTTTATAATTGCAGTCAAAGTAGAAATTCAAATATGATTACATCAAAAATTGTTCCTGCATAAATCATATGATTCTACAATATTAAAAGAATCTGGAATTATCCAAGTAGAAGCAGTAAATGTGAATAAGAGAAAATCAAAAAATATATCTTAAGTAATTTATTTTTAGATACTTTTATTTTCCAATGAAATGTTGCTAATGAAAATTCCAAACATTCAAAAAAAAGTAAGGCAGGAAAGCCATTAAGAGAATATCATTATATTAAAATTATACAATAAGTAAATGAATTTTTATATCTTTTTTTTATGCCATAAACTGGAATTTTGTAGATAAACGTGTTGTTATAAATTTCAATTTCAAATATTTAAATGTCAGCTTACAATGGCAATGGAAAGCTTTTAGATACTTTTTTCTACTGCATTTTTACTAAATTTCCCTTTATTTTTTTCTATGGTTAAAACTGTCGCTGGCTTTTATATCAGCAAGGTCGGTACAAATTTTGTTGCGGTTGTTTTAAAAACATTTTTATTTTTTGCTAATTTTTAGATATGTCAGAATTGCGGGAACTGCAGAGCAACTTTTTTTCTAAATACAATGACAGAGGAAATCAATTGCGCGCAAAAAAGTGAATTTAAAGTGCAATGAGAACCGCTTTAATGAATGATTTGCTTAACTTTTCAACGAACACTCGAGCAAACCTACTAACTAAAATGCATATAAATGAATGCTGTGACTATGTCCGTCCACAAAAGTATCTCAAAACCTGATATACCATAGTATCATTACATCGCTTTCAAGCAATTCTATTTATTTTATATGTATATATTTTTTTTTGTTTGCTTTTATATTATTTACAAACTTTTTTAAATATTTATTTATTGTAAATTAATTTGTTTAGATATTGTTGTTGAAATTGATTTGACGTCTAACTTATTTAATTAATTCATTATTTATTTTTAAGCAATTAAAATAGGAAATAATAGTCAAAAATTGAATGGTTATAACCGTTACAGAAAGAAAATGGATATATATATATGATTTTTAAAACACAATTAATGCTATAGTAAATGTCAACTACCAAAATATTTTAATACAAAACACAATAAAATATTTTATATATATTTTTAAATGTTCAAATAGTCGGTTATTAGACGAGATGTGTAAGCAATAACATTGTCTTCATAAACAAATGGTTTTATTCCATTCGGAATTGACCGTTTTACATTCCTGTAATGGTACTCGTATTGTTGTAATGGTATAGTCGTACAGTAATTGCAAATTTAAAAAAAAAACGGATAAAAGTGCTAAATTCGTCTTTGTAAAAACGCAAATGACGAATAGATAAGAAGAATAGCATTTTAAAGAAGAAGCATTTTAAAGAATCTACACATATATTTCTTCTTCTGAAATGGTTATGGTTACCAGAAGCGTGTATAGCTGAGAAATAAGGAATTAACGTAACTTCAGATTTACTTGGATCATATAAATCTTCAAGTATTTTCGTTCAAATGGGCTGTTTGAATTGCTTTGGATATTCGGCATCTGACCCTGGCATCATCTACTTCGATGGATTTCTACCGAAGAAGATAACTTCCCATTAAGGCTCGGATCATATGATGAGAGTTAAAGCATTGTTCTAAAGTTTAAGTATAAACACGAGTGTTACTGTGCTCATACTAACCAAAACAGGTATGAGTTTTTTACAGTTTTAGATCGATTCCAATGCGATACTTTAGATATGCTGCAATTTCAAATTTGTTTAAATGGGTTAAAACTCAATAATACATAACAATAATTATGATAAATTTATCTATTCTTACTAGGCCATTTCGGCAAAATCAATGTTTTATATGATTTTCGACTTACAAGGTAAGCTTATTTTATTTACATGATATATTATTAAAGACAAAACATTGTAATGCATTTTTATTTTGATACATATAAACTATGAACTTGAGGCAAATAGAAGATAATGGAAAACTTAATTTACTCTTTTAAGCAAACTTATATACAATCAATAAGCTAACTCCTTTAGCACTTCATATAAATCGAAAATACACAATTTCCAATGAAGGTTTACATAATGTATAGGAAAATATGAATTGCCAGTGTTGTAAATGATGTAAGTAATTAGTGAGACAGACTGCAAAACAATATAAAGAAATATATAAAACGCTTGAATGTTTTTCACGAAATGAGGCATTGCATTTTACATGATTATCTGACACAAAACAATAAAGCAAATTTTGTATGTAATAATTTTATCTGACGATAGAAGCACGAAAACGTTACTAATTACTTAGCAATTTGTTAATGATACGAATTTTTTAACAAATTGCTGAGAAATTGACACTTTGAAACCAATTTAAGTGCTGAAACGCTTAAATGCTTCAACGAGTTTACAAAACATCAACAACAAAAATTTTAAAAAATGTGATCAATTTATTTTATTTCTGAGCGAGAAAAGAAATGGATACAAAAATGATTTTATTTATTAATGTTTATAATAAATTAATGTTTATTGGTATGTTAACTAGCATGGATTCATATGTTTCGCTATGTCTAAAACATAAAATTTTCTTCTATTTTTGAAAAAGTACATATCAACCAATGTCATAAAGCTGATGGTTTAAGTCTAAAAATTTAAATTCGGCAAACAGTAGCGGCAAACAAAGATCAGAACTGTCACCACTGATCCACTCAAGCGGCAAAGTGCCGGCACCGAGCCTCCATTGTAGACATTTAAAAGACCTCTACCTGATAAAACAATCAATATCTCAAAAGCGTCTAATCCAAACAGGTACCGCACTCTTAAAGACCCTGTATCTCAGTAAGCACGTCCCAGATAAAATTGTTTTTCGTTTCTAACACCAAGAAGACACTTATCACATTTATACCGAAGAAGTCAATAATACTCTATATATAAAAAATACAAATACAAAATCTCATTTATTTATAAAGAACCTACTGTTCGCAGCGAAAAGGAAATACAAAAATGTTCTTTCAAAAGAAAACTAAACAAAATTTTGATTGCAAATAGGAATGCTGACGTAACACTTCGAAGCCATGCAGAAAATGGACTGGGATTGATGAGTCTGAGGATTTTTTGCTCCTAATGTATACAATTAAAAATTTAACAGAAATGTTTGAAATTCTCTATAGAATTGGATTATTGACATTTTTTTTTTTTCATACTTTATGGCTATGGCAGTCATTTGCACAAAAACAAATAAGAAAAAATTATACATTTACGAAATACAACTGAGCATGTTAAATATTCATTAAAAATCACGAGTCGAAACGCTGACAAATGATAAATTTACTTAACGGGTTTGCAAGCAAGAAAATTTAATTACATTATTGATAAAAAAATTAAATAAAAAATGAATTCATTACATTAACAGTTTATTCAGTACAGCAAAAACAAAAGCTTTTAATTTCAATGAACTCATAATTTGTTTCAAATACACTCGAACAAGCACAAATTTTTTCATTTCCCAACAGATCATTTTTTTAATTAAAACAATTTTCAAAATTTTCGCTTCACACAAACAATACAAAGTAGAATATAAGTCCTATAAGCTATAGACTTATATTCCAGAACAACATGACATGACATGACAAACTGATTTAGCGAAAACCATATATCACTCACTTTGTGTATCTGCCTGTTTGTCCATTTGTTAGTAAACAAACTGACCCACAGTTTCTGAGGTAATCAGAAAAAAACTTTCCAGAGAGGTAAATTGCCAAACTAGATCCATTAAATTGACAAATTAATCATTTTAAAACAATCTTATTTTCTGACCATTGCAACATTGTTCCAGCAGGTGCTTCTGCTATTAGGGGAGCTGTAATGTCTTCTGAAGTGGGTTAAATTTTGAACAGGAATTTATTTATAGTATAGTATATATAGTATTATATGATGAACAACTAGGACAGTTTTGCTCTGTTATGCATCTCTATAAATGGCAGATTATTTAATATTACAGGGATATTAAATGTAATTGTAACACAGAACGGCTAGTCAAACGAAGTGCCATAAAAACTTATTCGGAATATCTCAAAGATATCAAGCTTATAGGTGGTTTACTGACAAGTTACTTTCAGTTACGTAACCATGCTAGTAAATTGAATCTTGTTGTAGCTGTAAGGGGGGTGAAGCAAGTACGTTCCACCTGCTTTGTCATGATCAATCAGTATAAAATATGTCAGGGTATTACTTTCTGGAGGATCTCAATGAGTTAAAAAACGCTTCTTGAAGAGTATTATTAAAGGTTCCAGATGGTGTTAAGTTCTTCAACTTTTATATGGTAACGTAATTGGCCAATGAAGCTGGTGAATGCTTAAGATTGTCATTTTAACCTAACTTAAAGTAACAAACATATCGATTGAATTGAGAAAAATTTCACAAAATTAAAATTACATTTTCAAGATTTTGATTTTTATAAACTTTTAAATTTTTTTTTAGAACTGTAAACCGATAATGATTTAAAATTCATTGATCCAACTACAATTAACGTATACGACAACTTAAATTTTTTTACAAAGGTTAAAATGTTACAATAATAATCAGTTCTTTATGTTGGTAAAAGTTTATGATTATTTAACATTTAAATACTTATTTTATAATTATTTATAAAATTTTATTAATTCAGATATGTGTAATATTACAAAGTACTACAGTGTACCAACAGAAAGTCAAGCAGTTGACCAAGACAATACTTCAATACGTTCAAGTGGAACAAGCTCATCACGTCAAAATAATTCTGATTTTAAACATATATTTAAAAATAAATAATAATCGTCAAATAGATAAGAAATAAATTAATATATATAATCAGTTCTATACATCGAAAGATACCTTACCACTAAGGTAAGAGAATACCACCATATGAATTAGATCTTAACATTAATAACGTATGAACACTTAAAATAATATTAATTATTAATATAATATCGAAGGTTATGAAATAAAATGTTAGAAATCTAATCAATAGTTACGCACTCGAGTGAGGTTCAAAACAATTCTTATATTAGTATATATATCAGAAAGGTCTGGCTGTAATCATAACTTTTAGAAACACTTAACGACAATGAAATCATATCAGATACAATTCACATTAAACAGCTAAGTTTACTGTATTTAATGAGAGTGTAGCGAATTTACTACCTTATCAATAAATTTTAAATTGTATAACACAAAGATTAGTGTCTTAGTATTCATATTACATTGTTGTACTTATTAATATTTTATATATAAAATATTATTATATATATATATGAATATTGTAAGAAAGATACAAATTAAAAATTCTGGGTCTTTTTGATCTTATCTTGAATTGCCAGTTTTACACTCATTCTTTGGCATCATTTTAAATTAATGTCAAGTACATAAAATATCAATTAAACAATAAAAAAACTCAATACAAATATAAGTGATTTCCATGAAATTTTTAGAATAATGATGAGAATAACAATTTATGGACTATGTTTGAACCCTTTAAATGCTGTGCTGATAAAAAATAGAAATATATATTTCCAGTAAAACATAGTACATTTAAAATAGGATACCAGAGCCAACACAGCTATGATAATATAAGGCCCTAAAAACGTTCCAAAGTGTCCCCGTGCCCATCCGCAACAGACTGTCACACATATTCTTGAAGACTTACTAAGGCGTCTTATACATTTTAATGAAATATTTTTATACAAAAAATAAATAAAACTAATTTATAAAAATAATTCAATAAAAACATAGATAGTGTGTTAATATGAATTTTGAGTCTTCAACTATAGCAACTTTACTTTATTGCATATATTATGCGAACTTGGAATCTAAGTCGCATATCTGGAAGTTGTGATAGACGTTGGGTTCTGAAAAAAAGTCTACTGTTCACTTAGGAATTAATGATATTTTAACTTAAAATTATTATTGACATGTTTCTGTTAAATTATAATTTATAATATCAATGTACGTTAAAATCAATTTTAATATCACATTAATTTGCATCTCAAACCGGTAGAATTATCGTTACACATTGATTGATTCGTAGGTGAGATTGGGGTCAATAAGTGACTTAAGCCAAGAAAAGTTAAGATAAGAAGACAAGTGCTATGTTTGAACTAGTAGTTCTTCTGATCATTCAGTTCTCCCAAGTTCTTATGTATGTTATTTTTAAATTATGATAAATCATACATATGAGAATATATTCATACTCATATACAATAATATATATATTATTGTATACACTTATATATTTTTTTATTCATACCTATATATGTATACCTATGCACAAAATTTATTATGTTACATGCAATAAAACTAAATCAATCCGGAAAAATACTTTTCGAATCATACAATATAAAAGTAAACTTTGTAAACTTTTATAGCGTAAAAGTAAGTGCAGAAGTATAAATCAATCGATATTGATTTGTATCTCTCGAAGAGTGTAAACAATTTGTATCATTACGAACCGCATCAAACTAAATTGCGCCAAATCAAACTAATCAAACGAATGTATCTTATGTTAATGGTTCATTCATTGACATTTGATTAGATTAAAGCGTTTTACTTTTAATTGAATTTAAATTTCATTAAAAAATCGTTTAGTTCCGTTCTCAATTCCCACAATCGCCTCTTCTTTCTCAACACCCCCAAATCGCTACTGTCTACCTACTTCGCTCAATTGTGAAAATCACAGCTACTGCAATAAAAAAGCAAAAAAAAGCAAAAAATCAAATCAAAATTGAAAAGAAAAATTGAAAATTTCTGGTATTTTCCAGTTTTAATTATTTTCTTCATCGATTATAGTAACGATAAATGTGTACATATGTACGAAATAAATTAATAAAACAGATTGTTGGTTGTTGGCAAAAGTATAAATTTTGATAACACGAAACGACGATACAATGTCAACACTGTAAAAAAAAACTAAGGTAATTAACAGTAATTAAACGATATTAAACGATATTAAAATGCTTTGCTCATAGGAAGTCAGACAAGCTGCCACGGCAACAATAGCAAACGGCAGCGAATGTAAAACATGCATTCAGAAGATTCAGAAGAGGACAGAAGGACAGACGGACAGACCATATTGTGTACGCGGGTGAGCGGCAGTAGATATAATTCGACAATTATACATTTATCTGGTGCCGTATCTTAAAGTGTGATTTAAACAAAACAATCATAAAAAGTAGATATCAGCAAATGACGAATTCCCCTCCTTTCTGTTTTAGATTGCCTTGTAACGTCTTTAGCTGGCATTTTTTTTATCTTAACTCACACGAATTTATCAAAGCAAATTATTGCACTTACCAGCGAATGTGAATATCTGCGCGCGCATATTTTGGTTAATTTAAACTTAATTGAATATGTTGAGTCATGAAGAACCGACCAACCGCAGTAACGATGTGAACATTAACGATATCATTGAATTACTTCATTACTATACTCTTAGTCTTTTTACTTACATATACATTGATATATCATTAAGAAATCAAAAAAAGAACCTAAACTATATAAGCTATACTAAAATCCAAACAAATTTGTCAACATTTTGGCAATGTGTTATGTAATCTTATTCTACATAACAAATCTCTAGCTTAAAGGAACTCATGCCAAATGGATAAATGTGACAGCTTTAAACTAATCTTGAAGAGGACAGAATCTGCTACAATACTGTTGTGCTTCTGTCATTTTAAGCCAATATAATCGAGTAATACTGTTAACAGATAACTTGTCGACACTTGACTAAATTCATTAAAGTACCTATTTAGATTTTCAATATACCTACATATATATTTATATATATAATAAATATATATATATTGACTCTTGAAAAAATTCATAAGAATACCTATTTAAAACATTTTGAATATAGAAAAGAGAAAGTTCATGTGTAAATAATATTACAATAAATTAGTAAACATCCTTAGTGTGTCAACTAAAGTCCAAAATGATATCACTTTACGTGAGCACGTAGCCAGAGAGACTTTAAAGAATTGAAACCCACAAAAAATCATTCAAAGTACTATATTTATGCATATGTAGGTATATTCAATATTAATACATCATGACTGTCTAAAGGTACATCGAACGAACTTTTGCAAGTACGATTACCTGCGAATATTCGTTCGCTGGCAATCGTTCGCTTTGGTGTGGATGCACTTTAAGATATATTTTTTCTTCAAAATTTCTACGATTATGTGAAACCCCCGAAATAAACTTTGTACTACTAGCCTGATCTCACGTATTCCAACTTACGAAAACGTTCTTAAAAAAATTGGAGCTTAACTCGATCATCATTACCAATTGTTCAATGGCGACCCGGCAAGTTCACTTTTTTTATGAAAGGTAAAAAATTCAATAGAACTCCGTCTCAGGGATCTGTGAAGCAGATAACATAAAGGAATTTCAATGACGAATATATGCGTTAGGATGTAGATGGGTAATGGTGATGAGAGGGCGGCGGGAATTATTAGGGAGCGGGGTTGGATTGGGAGATAGGTGGGATTTAAATTGAAGTCATTCAGGATCAAGACTTAGGTTGGTATGTGCGTTGAGACAGGAGAACAGACGGGTGACATCATAGAGGATAGAGCTGTAGTTTATGCGCACATTGAGAATTGACGCATATATACGTTACAAGTAACTGTTTAGCACATAGCTATATCGTGATATATCCTAAATTGAGCTAGAATAGGTCTTGCTGCACAAGGAAGATATCGTTCTTCATAGGATATGTTAGGCAGAGGCCTATTGAGAACTTTGTTGTAATGCAACCGTAGACTCGAAGAAAACGCTGCATCTGCGTGCATGGCTGTAAGTCCACGTTTTTATTTAACCTTACTAATGTTAGCTCCATTGCAGAAGGTGTTGATATATCTATGATATGAAGATACAGTTTGACGAAGACATCTTAGAGAGAGGGCTCTACTAAACATAATGCCATTGGGATGTCCATTGGGATGTGGCACACAAAGAGATATTGCTTGCACAATAGTTGATTATATTTTCACAAAAATTATTTTGGATTTTACATGATGATGGTCTGCCAGTCGCAACCCGCAAATCTGTGTTTTATTATGATTAGATTTTATTCCAAGACATAGACTCGACCACTTTTTAAAACAAATTCAACTACAGTCTTTTATATATAATTTGATTATATCTTTGTGGACAGTTTAAAAGTTTAAAGTTTAAGCGCCGAAAAATGCAAATTTATCATTTCTGATAACTGTTATATGTATATTTAACACTGTTAATAATAACTATCCTGTATAACTCAAATTTTAGTGGTTTACTTAGCTCAAGGAAAATCATAAAAAGGACATTATACAACATTCTGCATTGTTTAGCCGATTGCACTTTAGGAAGAGACAGTACAGTTCATGTTTTAGTTTACAGCAACAACTTTCATATCATTCGGCTTTTCCTATTTTAACATTTAACTGACATCTATTTAAAAGTATTAATATTTAAGTAGTTAAGTCATATATAGAAAGTTGCACACCGTATGTTATACACATAAAAATTTATCTTTATATAAATTACGAACTAAACTTTTTTATTCTACTTAAGCAGGCAGTGTTCAACTTAGCTTAAAAACATTTAAACATTTAAAAAAAAACCAAAGTTAAATTGCCAGCCAAGAGCATCAAGAAAGTAAAATAATAGCAAAGTAAATAATGCATGTTAAATAATTTAAAAAAAAATTTCTATATAAAACCTTTTTATAAAGAATTTAAATGTTAAAAATTGTTTTTTATTGAAATTGAAATTATCTCGTAGAGATGAATAAATTATAGGTATATATACACTGTACATTGTAGAATACGGCGATATCTTAAAATCATCTAGAATCGCCCTACATTTAGACCAAATTAAAATGAGTATGGCCAGTTAGTAAATATGGAATAATTTAAATTCAAAGCCACTACAAAACGATATAGTATTTATTATAATATGTATCTAAGTAAGTATGAGCGTAAAAGAAACTATTATACAATATCAAGGACTACCTCAAATCAAACACATTTATGAATAGTACAATTTTCATTCCTCCACACACATACAGGGTTGTATTCTCGACCACGGATATCCTTCTGACAAAAGCTTGAAAGAAATAAAAATGCGATACCGTTAACAGTTGTGTGAAAACTCTATTCTTTTAAATTAGGAGCTCTCCCCAATAACAAATTGTGGTGTCCCATTTGAAACAAAACCATTGTAGTTGTTGTTAGTTCGCAAAACCGTAAATGTGATAAAAAAACAAAAAAATTTTTAATATAAATATCAAATTTATATAATATTCAAAAGAATATTTTTTAAATGAATACAATATTTAAATGAGTATATAATTTGATATTGAAGGATTTACATTAATTAAAGTAGATTTGCAATAAATTGCGAACATATAAGAATTAACAAGAAATTAACAGTTGTTTACGAACCCACAAAAGCAATATAAAAAGCACATAATAATCAGAAAAAAATTATGTAAAATTTACAAAGTAACAATTGTTAGCTTTGGCAAAAGTAAAAAAATTAAAAACATTAGCGCACTTGGTCAGCAATTAGCGTACACGACGCCCCAATGACACCAATTTGGTAACAAACAGAAACGAAAAAAAAAACTATTATTGCTATGAGGGAAGCGGGTTAAGAATTCCAATGGAGTACCATACATTCCAATACAAAATTCCGGTTATATAATTCTTACTATCATAGCAAAAAAGTTACATTTCCAACCACCCACAAGCAACACAACACAGTCTGTTCTCAAGGGGTTGAAAATTTGTACCCCTCCAACTCTCAAAACAAAGATTATTTTTGTTTTTGTTTTGTATGGAAGTGCATAGTAAGAGCAGCACACGAATTCCAATAGAGCAAGCACATTTAAATAACAAATTCAAAGTGGAAAGTAAAGAGCATAAACAACACTTCAAAACAAAATAAAGAAGAAAACACCACAGCTCAGCTGCAATTGTGTAGATTCCTACTTTTGAATTGTAAATTCCACAATTGATTGTTTTCTGTGCACTGAACAATTCACGTGCATAAGCAACACATAATCAAGAAGAGTGCCACACTATAGTCACGATTTTGAATTCTTTTTGGATTACACAATTTCTAAACGTTGACACAAAATCACATATATATACATATATATATATATGTATACAAAAAAAAAGAAAAACAAACTAGGTCCACTTGTGTACTCTTTGATCAAAACAACAACAGCACAAGAGAACAATAACCACTCAACAAGAATTTCAGCAAACCAACCACTTTATCGATCATGTGTAAAACATATGAACACAGGTTGTTTTCTATAACAAAAAAACAACGAAATACAAAATCCCACAGGAATATTAACTTATTCAACAATATTGTAGCAATATTTTAATATTCACTGCCTGTGTCCACACCCAAGTTCATGGGGCAGCAAGTACTAAAGCAGCATGTTGGAATACGTAAGGGCGTCGCCGTCATATTAAACACAACAAAACCATTTAGTTTTTATTTGATTAAAAAAAAAAAAGAATTTTATGCATTTTGCAAATATTTTTATAATAACTGTTCGTCGATTAATTATTTTAGCACATGTTAACAAATGATTTTTATAATTTTTTACAATATTTTTTCATATCCGATTTATTTTGAAAAACTCACCTCGTAATCAGACCTATACGCCATTTCCAGAAAACACAACTGAATTTTTGTTTCTTCTATTCACTACTGTTTTTACCGTGGCACCAAGTGAGACGTAATAAAATCAATTGTCTCTCTTTCATGGATTTTAATGCGAAGAGTTGCATTTTCAAAAATTATTTCAACATTTCTTAAAACAAGTAACCACATATTAATCACTTAATAAAAGTTCCATAAAATATATACAAATAAATGTAATTTAATAATAAAAATTAAATACTTTAACAGAGTGTTTTTGAGAATTCTTTATTTTAAAGTATTTTTATTATATTATAATTTTTATATATGTAGATAATATTAATAAAATCAATATATTCAATATAAACTTCTTGTATTAATTATAGGTACTATCGGCAGCTTTAAGTGTGGCAAAAACCAACAAGTTCCTCGCTGAAAGTTGCTAAAATGTACGCGAAACAACAACACTGCTTTCTATATCTAAGCACTAGTGCTTTGAAGTGGCCAAAAATTTTAGCAACTACAGAAAATAATGTTACTAACGCAATAAGCGAACTATTGTGAACCTATGTTAAAAGATTGTAAATAGAAAATTAAACTAAATTAAAAAATTTCACAAATTTAAAAATTTTTGGAAATAAAATATTTTGAAAATATGCAAAATTGTGGAAAAAAAATATTTTATATACAGGCAATTTAAAAATAAATATATTATAAGCAGCATTCTAAGTTTACTTGAAGAATTAAAACTGGAATTAAAACTGGAGTATCATAGTTTTTGTTATATAAATACCACGTCAATTAATGTACCTCGTATAGCCACATTTATCAAATTAGTTTTAGTTTTAAATTAAATTAGTTGCAAATTCAAAAAAATATTGAAATAAATAGTTTTAGTATACGTATATAATAAATATATGACTATGTTTCTTATACTGCGTTTACATTCTTAGATTAATAGTAGATTAAAGTAATAAGTGAGATTAAAGTATTAATCTAGGTGTTTAATCACAGATTTCCCATGCAAAAGTTAACATCGTTTTGGTCGAGATGAATTTTAAATATCCTTAAAAATGATAATTATTTTTCTGGGCAACTCTGCAAATGTCTGTATATCGTAGATTTTTTTACGATATTACAAGAATTAGGAAAGAAATGTCAAAATCTATTCAAAACAATTATTGAAAATTTGAAATGCCGAAGTGAGCGAAATTCTTGTTTAATTTGTTTAATAATAGTTTTGTACATAATTATAACTAAAATTTGTTAAATTTTTGTTATAAAACGATTTATTAAACTTTTATTATAAATTTTTTATACAAAGTTTTTATTAAAAACTTTATTTACAGAAATTTATGAAAAACACAACAAAATATGATAAAGGAAATGTCCAAATTTATTTTTAATGTATAATGTAAAGTAAAATAAATTGGATTTAAAGTAAATAATTTTTTATTACTTAATTTATTGCCTTATAATTGACATTAGTTTTAAGTTTATTCATACGTTTATATAATATCAATATAAATTAGTGTATTTTCTAACGTATGACACATGACGTACGAACAAATTAAAACTGTAATGATTTATAGAAAAATAAAAAATTGGATTTATAGTAAATGTTTTTTGATTACTTAATTAATACCCAATTACCAAATTCGATAATAAATATCGATTTATCACTGAATTCCAAAATTTGTTCTATTTTAATAACGTATGAACATTGAATAAAAAAATCCATTAAAAACGAATAAACATAAAAACAAAATTATTATTTTAATTATTTGAATATATTGCATTGAAAACAAAACAATGTGTACATACTTATTTATGAATTCAATTTCTTTCAAGAAAAGAAGATTACGACACGCAGGAATTGCTTATATGCAAATATTTATAATTAATCATGAAATATTTTGTTCTAAAATAATAAATATTAATATAATTCAATAAAATAATTAATACAAAAAAGTTTTGTATATAATAATACAATTTTTATTTGCACAGCAAATATCTTGTAAATCGTAAAATACTATATTCTTTTTTGATATATACCGACAATCAAATGTTTAATAATTAACTTTTTGTTTCAAAATAATAAAGTCACTGAAAGCCATGTATTTACATATTTTACCACTGAATCACTGCTGGGTAGTTTAATAAATATAAATGCACTGAACTCTCACAAACCGTAAAACTTAAGAGCTTGCAAAAGAACCCATTACTAGAAAAAACTAATAACATCCTGAATTGTGTAAAGAATAACCAAATACTTACTAATTTTTTTAAACTAAAAAGACTATATGTACATATTTTTGGTATTGTACAATTAATTTTTGACACATTTGATGTGTGAATTTTATCGCAACGGTACTTAGAATTACTATTGCCAATGACAAGCGAAAGATTTAAAGTTTAAAATGATTTTTAAATTTAATTGAATTTAATTTATATATACCGAAAGTGATATTAATTTTGAAAAGTTTTTTTCTTAAATTTATTTGAAAATTATATTTCGATTTAATACTCCTTTTATGTGCCTTTTTTCAATTTCTATTTAAAAATATTAAAAATACACCAAGCATCAATATGATCATTCACAATAGTCCTAAGGAAATTATTGAGAGAGGTTTGATTTTTTTATGAGATACTTTTTTTGAATTGGTGTTCGTTTGAATTGGTTGTTGAATTGGTAGCACTATTAGATCGCTATAAAATTTAAAATCAAACTCGAACTATTTAGTTGTATAAAGAACGAGCCACTGGTGCTATCATTTAGCAATGGAAGAGTATAAGGAGCTTTTTAAAGTAAAAAATAACTATTATTATGATAGGATTGATGTAAAATTTATTCCACGAAAAATTGAAATTATGACTAAAGATTTAAATTTTTCAAATCAAATAAAATATTTTAAAGAACCAAAACTTCCAATTTATTTGAATGATGAAGCAGACGAATCTCATTATAATGCAGTTTCTTACGACAAAAATTTGAGTAAAATGGAAAGATTTTTATTGTTAAAAGGGAATCCACACACAGATCCAGAAAAAATAAAAATTTGCACTCGCCGTTTTGCACTGGTTTGTGTGATGAAAACTCCATATTACCGACATAATAAAGTTTTCAAATGGGGACTTAAAGCAACTAAGTTTCAAAATATCATATTCTTAAATTTCTCCGAACCTGGAGAAGTATTCAAGGAAGAAAGACAACCAACTCCTTATGCCAAGCAACATTTTAAATTTCAACAACATTGCTTTACTGGTGTAGTAATAAACACTCTTACAATATTGGTAATAATTTAATTCATTTATATATTATATATTTCGCAGATACACCAATAGCTGATGCTGTTAATACATCTGTTAATGAAACAGAAATGTTCTATATCTACCAAGCCTCCATGAAAAACTTTGATATTATCTACTCTGCGGAAGCTCTAGGGATTATATCTCAAACAGAAATTTCAGATGTGTAAGTAAATTTATTATTTAATTTTCATTTGAAAAACATTTTTTAACATTTTTAATATTTCTTATATGAACAGAAGAAATATTTTAAAACTAAACACACATCGTTTTGTGACCACAAAAATCTTATCTGACAAATCTCAGATCCTTATGTCGTACTCTTATTCGTTAAAATTATGGTTGCAGTGCAATTTAATGGGTGCTACAGATATTTGTATTGGCTACAATGATGGTAATGGCTACGTAACTCATTACAATATGATTCGAGCAAATGATCTTATTGGTGTAAGATAGTTTTTTCAATTTAATTTCATATATGAATAAAAATTTATATTAGTTTCAAAATTGGAATCCGTACCGAGGTACCAAATTTCTTTTGGAATTTTTAACACATATCAAGGAGAATTTGTCCTCAATTGATTGTCCTTATACTGTGGCTGAATATCAGTATGATCCATTAAAAAAGAGTGTCATATATAAAATCCATCATGGAAAAACAAATCACTCGTTTCTATCGAATGAATTTATAGACGAAATTTTAAAAAAAATTAATTATAAATAATAAAACTTTTCAAATAAATTTTCTTTATGCATTACTTATTATAATTCTTAATAAAATCCTCTAAATTCGTTTAGTTTTTATTGAGAATATTGTTGAAAAATTGTGCAGTAGGTGAGTTCTTACTTAAACTTTGACTTTATTGAGACTTTTATGAAGACTAATTATATTTGAACTTCTAAACTTACATCTACTTGTATCGCAGTCATAATATGGTATAATTTGAACTGATCGAGTTTATTTCCATAACATAATATTCTATAATAATAAATAGTACTTGATTTTCAAATAATAGAAGTAGTAGGAATTCGTGGACACATATGTAAATGTACTATATAATATATGGACTCTAGTCCATACATTATTTTGGGTTTGCTCAGTTTTGGACGCAGTGATTTTATTTACATAGGAAAAATTCAAAGTAATTTAAAGTAGAAAAACAATAGAATTGTCTCTATTATATTTTGGTCAGTTATTATACATTGTATATTAAATTTATATCTATCTTTAAAATCAGATAGATGAAACATTTTTATGGAAGTTGTTAGATGAAAGTTACGTTCCAAAGGATCAATCAGTAACTGTGTTAAAAATGTGCGATGGATTCGCCGTCTTCGAGAACAATACTTCACTGTGCTTGAATAAGTGATGAAAAGATAGGGCAACGTTCTCAGAGATCATGCAGTCACTGTGTTAGTATATGTAGTGAGAATATGGGATCAAGTTCCTAGAGATAAATCAGTTACTTTGTTTAAACATGTGATTCAATAAAAATTAATAAGTATAAGAAGTATTCACTATTCAAAAAAAAAAAAAAATGTGTTATTTATTTATATAAAGACCATACAGATGCCATCACACAAATATTTTCATAATCTCATAATTTCGCCACATTCAAGACAATAACAAAAATTAGAAATCATTGAATAATGAAAATGCTTAAGATTGCACTTTTATATTTACTGGTATTCTTTCATTGACAGAGAAATATATATTAAAGTATTTATGACTGATTATAAACAAAAACGTTTGCATTCAGAAAAAACAATTCAATCATTCATTCATTAAAGTAAAGTAAACAAATCCTCGGACGTTTACTATTATCAACGTATTTTGATGATTTTGTATTTTTTTATTTTAAAAGATTGAATTCATAAAAATGATTATCAAATCAAATCTAATTTGTAAAATAATAAAAAGATTAAAAACCGAATTAATAGAAAGCAGAGATAGATAGATAGACCAGATCGGTACGATAGTGAGACAGAATATAAATAATTTGCGTCTGAGGAGTACTTCTTAATACGGGTGAAGAAGAAACTGTGCTCCACCTCATGTGTCAGTGTCCATCGTTGGCTAAGAGAAGATCTAAGTTCTTCAGACTCTGATCAGACTCTGCAATTATCCTGCAAAATCGCCAGATTGGTTTAAGTTTTCCTGAATGGGATGATTTTCAATTTGCTTATGAACAACGCTAACCAGTGATGATACAACAGGTCATTATTTGAGCTCAAATGGGTTTAAGACGTAAGGCCGCTACTACAACCTAAACTAACCTAAGCTAGAAGTATTTATTTTATTTACTTGGTAAAATACTGATTTAAGTGTAAAATTTTAAGGATAACAAAAAGATATAGTGTTTTCACAGGTTAATTGGTCAAATGTTTTATTGTTGTTAAAAATAAAAATAAACAAAAAAAAACACGATTTATTTTATAATAATTTTTATTTCATCGATATTCTCTATTTAGTCTAAATTCATCATCAGAAAATTAAATTTTAATTTATAATCATTTATTTTATAAAATTTTATTAATAAATTAAAATAATTAACCAAAGGCTTAAGTTTTAAGCTCATGAGATCAGTTTAAGATGTAACTATCCGTTCGAATAATATTAATTTTTTCCATTTTTAGGTCATCCTCTATAAAGGGAAATTGATATGGTACATGAATTTATTTTATTTTTATAGTTTTATGTTTTGAATATATGTATTTATCCTTTTGCCAATATATGTGGGTGTGTATAACACCGCACATATTTTCATATCAGACAATATACATACAATAACCTTTGACAAGTCTAAAATCTCAAACTTATTGTATTGCACATAGTTTGACGTGCATTGGGCTCCACTTCAATGTTAGTAAAACTGTGAAAACAGTTTTAGATTTGTTAAAAAATTTATTTCCATACTAAAGTTATGGAGTGTTAGTTCCAAACCATTTAAAAAAATTAATATACATGTGTAAGCCAAAAAGAAATGTTTACGTATTTATAAGATAGCTATTAAGACAATATTACATTGTAATATTTTTATCACATATTACTTTTACTAAATCTTTGCGGCATATAATCTTCATACCATGGACTGTTTGTTAGTCTGTTGATTTTATATAGAATGGCAAAAAAATAGAAATTGTATTGTTTTAAAATATGGAAAAAATTTCTGCTAATTGTTCCTACATATTATATCCCGCTAAATTCACATAGCGCAAATTTTATATGGATAGCTTTAGAAATTTTGAATATATTTATTTTTCAGTTGTAGTTTTTTCGAATTAGAAAATATCAATTGAGTTTTAAAAGACATCAAATTAAAGTCAATCAAATCAGTAATAACCAAGTATGACATTTTGTTCCAACCGATGCAGTAATTTAAAAACCAATATTAGAATGCACACTTAAGTTAAGTGAACTTTATATGTTCGATATTGGGTACTTAAGTACCCAGTATAACTAACACTTAAATATTAAATCAACACTTAAGTGTTCATTGTGTTATGAAGAATGAACAATTATGAATATTAAATATTCAAAAAGTAGATATTTGCTACAAATTAGAATCGGATATGAATCATGTTTAATTTTAATTGTTAGTAAAAAAGAAAACGTGATATTGTATACAGTTTCTTATGATTAATATATAGTATAATTTATAGATGTTAAAAAATATTCGCTGATATGACTATAGTTATATGACTAGAGTTATGAAGTAGGCAAGATTGGTACCTTTAATATATATTCAAATATATTTTGTAAAATATTCTTTAATAATTGTTATTTAAAATTTTTAAATTCCGTGAAATAAAAATTAATTTTTAATAAATAAACAATAAATAATATTGAATTATATAATAATTTTTTTTAGCGCAATTTTAACACCTTTCTACTTTTTATTTTATCATTTCTTTTTTTGATTTTTTATATCTCTATACTGCAATAAGCTAGAAACCCTAGTTATTTATATTCTAATTTTATTTTTATTATTAATATAGATTAATTTAACATTAAGCGCATAGTGTTAGCTTAATAGAAAAGCTATAGCTTCTTTTTTATCATTTTTTTAAAAATCATAAAATATCGAATAATATATATTACCTAATAATATTATTGCCGTGTGCGAGTTCGAGTAAATTGAGGTATTTCTATTGAGGTATTGATTTCAAGTAAATTGAAATTTCCTAGGGATTTTTTGCACTACACTTATGTAAATATTTATTATTTATTTATTACACTTATTTATTATTTTTTGTTAAAATTTTTCATATTTATTTATTAAACATTTTATAAAATTTTCGCAATGGTAACACCTAATTTACCTCATTTTTAACTAATTTACCGTACTCGAAGTTTTGGTAAATACCAACATTCGCTGCCATACCGACATAATTTACTATTTCCCTCAATTTACCATCAATTTACCCGAACTCGCACACGGCCTATATATGCGAATATATATAAACTAAGATATATGCACTAAAATGTTTTTAAATTGAGAAAGTAATTTGTTTTATTTTTTTACACAAACTGTCGTTTTAATTTTTCAATGTCTTCATATATTAATTTTATTTAATTTACTTTCAATTTTGCGATTTTATAGAGTCGGAATTAGTGAAGTTTATATTAATTCAGTGTCATTAATAATAAAAATTAAACTAATTTTCACGTTTAAATTGACGGAAGCGCGATACGGAAAGTACAAGAGTTCAAATGTTTGACACGTTGTGCGCGGTCCGTTTAAGTTACGTGAAATGAATGTTCAGTTTGACATTTCATTTCGAATTCATATGGCGGATTTGGAAGTACTATAAACGCGGTTTAAAAAATTTTTGATTCATGAGCCCTCTTTGCTACGCTACTCTTCCACACAGTTTCCTTCGATCGCCTCCGCTTTGCGATCGCTTTGATATTCGAAACCATTGATCAGTTAAGTTTGTTTGCTCGAAGTGGTGAGGTCGTCAGATCGTGCGTTTCGGTTTAATTCAAAACGCCTTTGTTTTAAAGAATTTTTTAGTAAAAGTGACAAAATTATATAGTGTAAGCTTGCTCTATTTAAATAATTTAAATAGTTTAAAAACATCCAAATATGTGTCATCAAAATAAATTCCATTAACTTATATAAAAGTGTTTGATACCTATATAAATATATAAAATTAATTTAAATTAATTAATGAAATTTTTTTATTTCATTATTTATATGCCTACATACATACCTATAGTTGAAGATGTTATCAGTCAGTTCATACAGTTCATGTGAATAAATAATTTTACAAAAAAATAATTTTAAATTTTTATATACGAAAATCTATTAGCCAGAATTTTATTTATTTCAAATTTTTTTATATAAATCTTTTGTGGAAAAAAATATAATTTTCAAATATTTTTAAAATATATTTTTTCTAAAACTATAAAATAATAATAATATATACCACATCCAGAGAAATTGCTTTGAATTATCTCAATTATCAATTAAATTTCACAAAAGACGTTCACTAAGTGATTTCTTTTTAAATTATTTCTTTATAAAAATTTAAAATTTTTTTATATGAAATAAAGAAATATATTGCTGAAATAAATTTTAAATTTATTAATACAACTATTGGATAAATTTGATCAGATTTCAATTTTAAACCATTGCAGTTTAATATATAAACTCAATGTCTGATGACTTCTAAGTGTATCCCTAGATTGAACATTCAGTGCTTAAGTTTTTGTTTTTAGATCTGAAAAAAAGACTTTAATATTAAAATTGTTCACGCTTAATAGCCTTCATATGATTTATATAAAACAAATTTCTTTTTTAACTTAAACACCATATAATATCTATTCTCTCACTCTATATATATATATATAAGCGAAATAAGATATATAAGATATTAGATACCTAGACGATAAGTACCTAATATCCTCCTTTCACTTTTCAATTTTCCACCAAATTTTGTGTCAACTATCTTCTAACTATCTTAAGAATGCTAGTTTATTATTATATATATAATAATATATTGTAATTTTATATTGAATTGAATGTATATTATAGACTATATGGCTATCGACTGTTGCAGGCCCACTACGCCATTGTGATATCCTTTTAAGACAGACTTCTTTTCCAGTTTTCTATTTTGATTATTCGTCACTCGACTGCTTTTGAAGGGGTAAGCAAAGCAACGGGTTTATATCGGCAATCCTCAAACATGCAATGTTCTAAAAGTGAAAAACTATTGTCAGTAATGTGATAATACTATAATACTAATACTATATATCCCATGAAGGACATTTGAATGATGCTGTATTTTGTTCATATATATTATGATTGAAATGTTGATTAAAATATTAGTGTATTATTTGTGTTTACTTTTGGAACCACAAAATGATTAGGCCTATTTTTTTTATATATAAAAATGTTTATATAAAGAAATAAAAATCGATTTAATAATTCACAAAATTTTAGCAATACGGTTTAAAAAAAAAACGTAAGAACCTAAAATACAAATCACACATTACATTCTTTTTATGGATATCCGCATTATACATAATAATATAAATAAAGCACGTAAAACGTTCATTCGGTTCTCCGAAAAAGGCAATCCAACCAATTTCCTATTTGACTTCCTATAGTTTAAAATGTGTTAATTTAATGTTTATTGAATGCGAAATGTGAAAAATTTAAATCAAATGAAAAATGGCTTATAAAAAGAATTCTTATATCACATCTACTATAGAAAAATGTATATATACATTATAATATAATTCTTATAATATATGCAATATTATTGATATTGTATAATCTTGTGTAATCAGATTATAATGCAATCAATAATTATACGACCGATTATCTGTTATTGATGTGAAAATAAATAAACGCATATTTTAATATTTTTTTCTATATCAACAAAGTAGACTATATTTATTATGCACTAAACGAAATCAATGAGTATTATCACTTTTTTAAACCTTACCGCACTATTTGAGATAAAAAGAACATTGAATTTAGAATAGAAAATACTGTAAAAGTAATGAAAACTATTTCAGAAAGCCTTAAGAAATTGTATTCTCCATTGAAATCTTTATCTCTATTGTGTACCAATAGAGATGCCTGATGCTTGACTAAATCACAGTATTAGCCTGTCTTGAAGCTAGCACTTTTAATATTCTGATATTTAATTTGGTCTTTTCGGTAACCTTCTGCTTCTTCTCATTTAATCGAATAATTTCTTTAACGTGACATCTCTATGTATAATCGTTACCAACACTGAATACTTACTTAGTTGGCTATTATAGACGTGAGTCGTCCTTGCCCGCATCGAATAACCTCCGCCAACCAACCCGATTAGTTGCTTGCTGTCGCCAGTTGGTAGTACCGAGCGCCCTAAAATCTTTGTTCACCTGGTCCTTCCACTGAAGGACCAGGTGGACGTCTTCTAACGCGCTTTCCACCTGCAGGAAGTGTGTACTGCATTGACATACATTATAAATTTGAAAAGTGTTTCGTATTTCATTTATATTTCTCTCGCCAATCAGGAATAACTTGGAGCCTTCATCTCTACAGTTATTGCAATCTTAAAAGTTTTGTTGGTTTTTCTCGTATTTAATGTATTTGTGGACATTGATTTGATGAACATCTTATGAATTCGGGTCTTTCGTTTGATATTCACTAACTACATACACAGCCAAATACGAAGTTTTCTGGACTTATGGACTCGGCTCTTCTTTTAGATATTTACTGATTGTTGTACACATCTAAATACGTTGCGTATATAACACATGTTGTTTTTCGTATCATATTTCTTATCAGTTCACTCAGACTGTAATAAATAACCTTTTCGTGATCTCATCGAAGTAATTGAAATTGAAATGATGTGACTCTTACTTTCTTCTCGGTTTGTAATCTCAAAAATAATATTTTTTAAACAATAATTTAATATGTATTTTATGTACTATTATTTTTTATTCAGTCGTAAATTTTTTTTTATTACTATATAAACAGCATTATGGTATATGTATAACTATATTGGGTAACTACATATATATATATATATGTCTGTATATATGTATGATTGATTTCACAGGCAGGGTGTCAGTGTCAGACCCTTTCACTTCTCATAACAAGTGATTATTCGTTTTAATTTCACGTTTTTTGGAAGAAACCCCTATGGATACAAAACTATAATATATATACATATAATCATATGTATACTTTATTAAATATATTATATAGTTTAAAGTGATTATAATGAAAAACTTGTTAAATTAATTTGAATTAATTATTATTCATTATTTTTTAATATTTTTTTTAAAAAAAATATATGTATATGTATATCATGTGGAATATTTATTGGAATGAATAGGGTGATTGACTGGCTGTTTGTTGTTTCATTAAAATCTGTGATGATAAATTCAACAAATAACAGATGAAATAACGTGAAAAGTTTTAAATTAATGTATCCGTTGAATGTGACTAGTTTTAATTAAATAATTTTTTTATGTTTAATTTAAATAAATTAACATGCAATGTTAATTTCCACTCTGAATTTCATTGTGTATGCGCTGTGTCAGATGAGAAAACGTCATATATTGTTGTAAAAATCTGTAAATGGGGCAAAAAATATATAAATTGTCATGAACTGAGGGTGTAGAAATGAAATTCAAAGTACGCGGCTCTGGCATATAGAAGTAATTACATAATCACAATTACTATTTTTTAAAATCAATACGTATAGTAGTGAAAAAAACAAATAGTCACATTAGCATTGTGCAGAGTAGTAATAATTTTTTGTTTTGTACCAGAAAGTGAACTATTTCTTTCTTATTGTCTGGATTGGTTATATTCTCTGGTTTCGCCTGACACAAGACTCCTCTGTAAGCGACCAAAGATTTTGTGAAGAACTTTTGTCTCAAACACTCTCAGTGCTGCTTCTTCATTCTGTCATAATGCCCATACCTCAGGCACAGGTAGGATGTGCGGTCTAAAAAACGAGCTACCTATTTGTAATGTTAAATCTTCGTAGCTCTACAGGCTGATATTGTTGTGAACTATATACAAGCCTACAATTTATTTGTTACTGTAAAACAGTTTCTTAGCCCGGTTTTCGAAACGTTTTCGAATCAATTCCAAAAAATCTGAATATATAAAAAGATTTTACAGATAGACATTTTAAATTAAGTTAAATTTGCTCTGTCAACTTTATCTATAATATTCTTGCACCACTCATTCAGCTGGTTATAGTTGGTGACACCGCAATGCATTTATCATTATTTATCATATTAGCACGCCGCAAAAATTTGAGCTAATGCTTCACCTTAAAGGCAAGGTAATAAAGTAAGAGGTACTCTGCTTCCTTCTATTCGTTTATGCCACGTAAACAGATTAATGGATGAATTTAAATGTAATTATTTCTAGAATTCGCGCAAAACTTTTCTTAATATTGTCACTATGATGCTTTTTCTGTTTCAGTCTAATTATAAGTTATACCTGCTTTGCTTTCTATTATCAGAAACAAATATTTTCACTCCCCAAAACTATTATTAGCTGTAATTTTTTCTTACAGAGTAGTAAAAAAAGTTCTCGCAACTTACGAAAGAAAACATGTGAAACAACAACAATGCTCTCAAAATCATCAGAGTTAGGTTTTACTTGGAAAAATTTTTACGTTTTAAGTTTTAGTGCAGCGAAATCAGTCTATTGTGAATGTTTACTGAAAATATGTTGCAAAATTCCATTCATCTGTTAAAATCATATAAGTATATCATTTACTATTAATTCAAATACATAAAAAAATAAATAAATTTATATGTATAAGACAAAAATGCTTACAATCGCCTTTATAATATTCATTTTGTTTTTTTTTATTTAAATTAATTAAAAACATGCCTCAAAAATAAGCATTTAACATATTTTAAAAGTGTTGCCAATTCGTTTAAACCCAACTTAATGTAGTTTTTTCTAACTCTGAAAGAAAAAATTACGGCTAGTATTAGATCAATTTTTTAATACTTTGAAAGCTTTTGGTAACTTTTGATTTATTTAAGCAAGGTAATATCTGAGAAATAATTTTCAAGTTAACAATGAAGCAAATAAATACAGAGATGAAATCACATCTCCCGCTGATTAATAACATGTTAGTACAGTATGTAAAAAAATTTATAAATAAATATTAAAATATCTTATATTATAATTTACTTAGTTTAAGTCAAATAAATTTTCGGTTCGTGTGACCAGTGTATATGACCGTCAAAGTGTCAGTGGCAAAAACATAGACATTTCTATGTTTTGTGTTATATATCTATGTTTTTGGCCAGTAGTTAGTTTATAGTGCGAACGAAGACTGTAAACTTTAAAGACTAAGTAAAACCTCAAAAATTTGTTTGGTAATTTGAGCACGCACTCTGTCCATTCGGAGTGCAACGCTATTACTTATTTATTGCTGCTCAGCTTCATTTAGCTAAAAAAGCAGCTACGATTTGAGCTTCCCAGATCACAATGCAGTTAGTACCGCTCTTGCAGCGCCCTCGGTTGGCGTACAGTGACAATTTCTGTACACATTCAAAATGCTACCGGTTAATGAAACTATAAATGTCGAAATAGTTAAGCGGTTTGGCTCAGTCGAATCGCGGACTTCGGTGGTTACAAGTTTCGACTTTTCATAAGATTGTCGCCTAATTTCAAGCTTGAAAGATCAATATTCTCTTTTTGTTATAAAACACACTGAAGTCAATAGTACGGTGCAAATACGTTGCCAAAAAATAAAGCGATGTAAATAAAATAAATAATAATATTTAGTGTAAAAATGTATTTAATTGTCAATTTAACTTCAACGCTTGCTTTAGTTTGGGTGCGCCAAAATTGGCCACACATGAGTTCCAATTAAAATTTACGGATCTGGAAACTGGTCGAAGATTGATCAAAAATTTGATATTTTAAAGTTTTGTTATTTTTAAAATAAATTTTCATATGTGTTTATGTTTATTATTATAATGATTTATAAATTCATATGCTATTTAATGTTATTACGGAATTGGTATTTTAATACTGATATCGAACATCTCAAAATATTATATATATATAGATTCATATCTATTAGTGAATTTGTTAAGTAACAATAATATTTTACCTTCGAAAACAAAAATTTGTAAAAGTTATTTAAGTCAATAATGATACTGAAACTATTTTATTAATAGATGTAGATTGTATATTTCATTACTAGTTATCACTCTCTATTCAAAAACAAATAAATGTATCCGATAAAGTAAATCTGTGATTCTCGAATAGATTTGATAGAGTGATATGATATATAGTGTTACTATTTATTTACTGTTTTATTATTTACTGTTAAACTAATCTGTTAAATAATTCCGTTACATACTTGTCAACTTCATAAGAACCAGAGGTCTTCACTAAGCCATTCAGATTACAAGTTCATTGTCCATTATTCGCTTCAAATATCTTACACACATATGATTATGTTATGTTGATTAATGCACATTCATAGCTATTGTATAGCTAGGTCTTGACTTTATGTCTATAATTTTTGAATGATGGGATTCTACATAAACATTATAAAATCCAATTTACTGTTATTTTCTTTCAAATTAAAACTTATAGATAAAATGAAATGTAAACATTAATCTTTTTAATTCTTTAAGTGATGACCAATTATATATATGATCTATCAAAATATAAATCCATTTACTTGATGACACCATTTAGAATTATTTAACTATCTATTGTGGATTCTAAAATAATTTCAAGACCTTTTAGTTTGTTTCAGTGCACCTTTTATAGCTGATTGAGATTCTTTAGAAACCAAATAAATTAATCCGTAAAAAAATGAGTAAGGCACTTACGAAATAGTCGTAAGGAATTTTATGTTTTCCTCCTTTGAATTGTGATTTGACTTGCTAATCCTCTTTATGATTGTATATCTGTATTGGTATATCTATTTGTAAGCTAAAAATCAGAGATCACTGTAAATGAGGTTTATAAGACAACCTAAACATTTAATGCAGTGTTTTTCATCCTCCGATAAGCATACCACTACCACTACTAATCGGGAAAATATTTGCATCGATGTTTTTAAAACACCATGTATATTTTTCTAATTGTAGTACGTTTTGGACTGAGAGACATTAATCTAATCACAGAAATGCCTACAAATTGAGTATCTCTTCTCTCCAATACCAAAGCACTGTTCTATGAGCCCCAAAATAGACACCTTCACTTTTTTACATACAAATGTCGGTATTTAAGCGAGGTATTTAAGTAACTGAAGATATGACATATTTGTGGAATTCTGAAGAGGGTTTTGTAGTTCACAACAACTTTGCACTAATTATATTGAAGCTTATATTGAGCACCTTTATTCTCTATTAACTGTGAAGTTTCTTCATAACCCCTCTCGACTCTTTGACTCGATTGTTGTTTCTTACTTCATCAGACTAAGCAATATCTGACCTCAGATCTGCATACCTTCCCCAGGAGCCTGTAACCATTCTGGGATTCGATAACGCAGTGTTGGTAAGCCTGTCCAATTTAGTTGAGTGTGTTAAAGTACATAATAAGTATATTTACGCAAAATAATTCTTATTATTGACTTATTAGTTAATTTCCATAACTTAAATGTACGGATACAATGCTAATTATAGTTATATAACAGCATTGTTGTGTATTTCACATCCAAGTGTCAACCGGGTAATAGTACTTTGCCTCTCTTTCAGTTGCAAGCAGAGATTCAACCAGTTTAAGATGACAAAGGTCAGCAAAAACTTTTCGATACTTTTTTCTTTGCTGGAATGACTTGTGCAAATCTTGTATTTTTTTGTTTATTTTTTAGTTTTTAAGTAAATAAATAACAAAATTCAAGGTTAAAAATTTATAAAATTAAACTTAAATAAAAAATACATTTTAAAACGAGTATTCAAGCAAAAGTTAAGAAAGTCCAGCCCAGAGCACTTAAAATTTATTTATTTTTTCTGAGTGGAACTGTTATTCATTTTCTAAATAAATAATAATTAAAATTAATGAAATTAAACATATATGTATATAGTAGTGTCTAGTGGCGCGATGGCTATTAAATTAGTTTTTTTTATTGCCCGTATTGTAACACGAAGCGTTTGAAAAAGTTATACAATAAATCATTAAATAGGAATATTTTTTTATATAAAAATCCGACAGCTTCGTAATTAACCACAATTTATTGTATTTATGTTTAGTTTATTTGATTTCATTTTTATTAAATAAATTTTATTGAATAAATAGCATACAAGTTGTTGTTATCTATCTTATTCCGGGCTGGGTTTGAAATCTAAAAAAATATATAATGGCATAATAAAACCAGTTTTATTACATATATGACAATAACATACAGATACTTCTAGTATTATATTTAGTATTAATTACTTTTAAAAAAGTTCTTTATTTCCCAAGTAAATGCTACTTATATCTGAGCTCTTCTAATATTACTTATTAACATATCGTAATTCAATAGTAATTAATTATTTTTAATTCCATTTCCATTAAATTGAAATATATTTCAGTTCGTTAAGCTTGCGGTTTGCAATTTATAACATCAATAAGTTAAACCATATGAGAATTATAATACAATACTTTTTGGTTACAGATTTCAGTTCTTCCATTTTCATTTCACAGAGAACTTTTAATAAGTAAATTGCTATCACCAAATAGAATTCACAGTTTCATCTTCATAAGTTTTTAATTAATCATAATCATAATCTTGTTAAAGCGAGATTAATCAGTTGGAATTCTCTTCATTTGCAGCTATTTTTTCATTTTCCGCTTTTCATCAATTAAGTTATATTATTGTTTATCTAGTTAATATATATGACATATGAATGGGGTTGAGTCCCAAACTGAGTTTTGGATTGAATATGTTAAACAGCTTAAGCTACGTCTGATTTAGATTCAATGGAATTTCAGTGTTAAAGTGGAACGATGATAACTGTTGATAATTATTTCAAAAGAAAAGAAATCTTTTTTCAATAATAGAACAATATGATGACAAATCAAAACCTGATTTGTAGATAGTTAACTTAAAGCATCTCCTTTTTTTACTATAAAATCTAACAAGTCAAGTATTTATCTTTTATTCGATGGCTACTTAGTGTGTACAATCTCCAATTGATAGAGTGCAAAATTTAAGCGAGTATATTGCTCCTGGGCAATATATCGGAAAAATAATATCTTCTTTTGGAGAATATAGAAGTGGGCCCAGTGCTTAGCATTAAAGTCACCACCTAACAAAAATGTTTTCAAGATATTGAACAAATTAAAGGTGCGCAAATATAATATTTAGTTTCTATAAGATTTTAGAAAGCTAAATGAAATTTTCCATAAAATATACATAGACTCGTTTGTTATATTCTATATAATTTTTACTCGAGAAAAATACTTTATTTGTTTTTTAAGTATTTAATGATATGTTATTGTTTAATTATGAGCAATTTTAAACTTGATTTAATTGCTAATAATAAACAATTATAAATCCAATTACTTGCAGTTGGATCTAAAAACACATATATATTATAAATAAAAAATATTTATATAAAATAGTAAAAGTCTGTTAATTACACATATAAATATAAATAAACTCAAGTTATTAAGAACTATTAATTTTCTATTTACAGTTTAAAACGTAAAATGAAAAGCTTACTTAATCTATGTATTCTAATCGCCGCAATTTCATTGTGCAACGCTACTCCCGATTTTAAAAATTGTCGAAATTGTAGGTGAAGTATTATTTTTTAATAACCCAATCTCAATTTTTATTTGTTACTCACAGCCAAAGCAAATCAATTGCAACCCGGAGATGTGACTATCTCAGCCTGCAGTAAAACCAAATGCATACTCAAACGGAATACTAATGCCAGCATTTCAATGAAATTCACACCGAATCGCGACTTTGAAGATGTAAATACCGATGCTCAAGGCATACTGCTTGATGTGCCACTACCTTTCCCGGGTTATTATGGCACAAGTGCTTGTCCATTCATTTATGATGCAGAAGGAGAAAACAAAGTAGGTTGTCCGCTGAAAGCCGGAGAAACATATGTCTACAAAAATAGTTTCAAAATTTTGCCCGTATATCCGACCGTCAGTCTGACAGTACATTGGGGACTTAATGACAAAAATGGAGACGCTGCTTGTTTCGAGATACCTGTTAAAATAAGAGCTTAAAATTGTTAATTTCTAAGTAGATTAAGTTTAAGATCAACAATATTTTTCTTTTTCGTTTAAACTCTGCGCTTTGATAAACCTATAAAAGGTAGTTAAAATGAATAGAGAGTATAGTGGGGGTTTCAAAATTTTGTATACCTGAAGTCAAAAAATGGCACACAAATGCATATATAAAAAACTATGTGTGCTGGCACCGTAGACGTAAACACTCAATTTGTTATTACTTTTTATAATATTTTTTTTAATTTGTATAATAAAACAAATAATAAAAGAAAAACAATCTATTATTTCAAATAAATTATATATATTTTAATGTATATATATCATTTTTGTTGCCATATTGATGCAACCAGCCCTTGCATCAATATTTATCAATATAATACTCTTGTATTTTCTGCACTTGCATGATAATTAAAACAAAACAAATTTATATATATAATTCTCATACAATAAATATAGTAACTATTAATATTTCAAAAAGACTTTAATTACAGATAATTACTTATAATATACACATTTAAAGTTTAAGTAATTTTTTATTATTATTAAGCAGCATGCGATGTTATTCGTTTCAGTAGTTGATAGTAATTGAGGCATATTAAAAACTTTTAGAATTTTAATATTTTTTTATATATTATAAATATCGTTAACATTAGTACTTGTATATAATAATTATAATAATTATAATTTCATTTTATATATAGGATAAGCATATTTATTACAGAAAATAATAAACAAACTCAACACGCTTGAGTTGAAGTATGGTGAGTTTGCATTTGAAATCAATAATTTAGTTGAAATCATAATATGCGTTGTCCTCTGCACCGATTTGTGTGTTGGCACGCTGCGCGGCTTCTAACTGTTGCAGAAAATTATTGCCCTCGGCATTTATAGGTAGTTTTCCGAATGATTTGAAGTTATAGAAGGGCATCCTATGCCATCTCTCAGGGTTTTGGTTTTCCTCATCGTGTTCGGACGCTGCATCGTTTTTAAATTGTTTCGTTTTCTTATTAAAATTTCGACTTTGTTGACGGAAGTTTGAATTTTGCTGTAATATATTTTTTATTTTGACTTTATCGTTTAAGTTTTCGGGTACTAATTCATCACTAGACAATGGTGAGTTTTCAATTGAAGGTGGTAATTCTTCGAGATTGTCATAAATCGCCTATAAATAAATACAATATATAAAATTTTATTGTTTTTATATAATATAAACATCGTTAGTATTAATATTTGTATATAATAAATATAAGTTTATATTCTATATAGTATAAATATACACTTATTGCAGAAAATAATGAACAAATTCAACATATTTGAGTTCAAAAACTTACACATATATACTACATATATACGAGTATTACGAACTGAACAAATGGTTCAGAAAATCGAATTACTGAAATGAATCACTATTCAAAAATATACGCTTCAAGACTCTCTTATATAATGTCTTACAAGTAGCGACGACTTATATAACATACGCACTGAACTAAGATATTTTTAGACATTAGATATTCTTAATTCTAACTTATAATATGTTTTATATGTATTATATACATGCTTTATTCTATCAATATGCTCAATTTATATATAGAACGGAATTTATTTAATTAGTATTTCAGAATGAAATTTTAAGAATTATAAACAATGGAGCTACCTGCAAGATACTGCACAATGAAGTGTGCTAAAATTATATATCCATCTAGACTACTAGATAAACATTTTACCTATTCTTTGTATTTCTTCATTCATGTGCAACTAATTGAAATTGAATAAAGCCTATAAGCTAAATTGATAGATCTAGAATCTGGTGATTACCTAAAGTTTATCACGTACAGAAACAGTCTTATGCAGTCATTAATAATAAATATTAGTTTGGAGTATAAGAACATGGATCTACGAATTAGCATCTGGTAAGGTAGCTCACTCAGAATAACTGCTAGTAACGCAATCCATGATTAAAGGAAATATATTGATATATTACTTCAACTTAAGTTCGTATAATAACTGATATTAAAAAAAGCTTACAAAATGCATAAAGGACGTTTGCAAATCTTAGGAATGCAAACTTAGGAAATTTTTAATATGTGAGTCAAGTCAAACCTATTCTTGAATCGAAAACCTGTTTCTCGACCTGTTACTGTCTTTTATAAATTGCTGATTTATCCCACGCTAAATATGTGATAAAGTCCAAAATTAAATTAATTTTATTATATTATATTAAAAACCCACACAATATTATGTTAAATTTATTAAGAATAAAAATCAGTATAGTAATACTTTGATATATCCAATTTCATTAGTTATGTTACTATATCAATTTGCAAATTTAAAACAGTAATGTTATGGCAAGGTCTCACGGTATTCGTATATATATCAAATCATAAATTCTAACCTAAGGAGGAAAATAATTTTTATATATATACACTGGGAAAAAACTTAAAACAATTGAAAGGAAAACAAATAAAACCGTTAATAATTTTTATTATATCGTAAACCCTTTCTTACTCACCTTGCCTAAAACTTCACCATTTGTTTTCGCACCGTTAAATTCGCCGTTAGCCATATTTACCGCTGTGTTGAATGATTTACTGCCAGAGCGCTTACCATGTGCTGAAAAAAAATAAATTTTAAAGCATTTTAGCATTGAGGCAGGTTCAGTTCTATTCAGTTCTAACTTACCACCCCAACAGGAGTGTCCATACTCCAAACAGGAACCTAAAAGAACGAAACATTTTTTAAAGTTTTTGAAAAGTATTTTTAAATTGTTTTTAAATAAACGAAATTAATTTAGCTCACAACTGCATTTATGCAATATGTAAACTCTCCACAAATCCAAGCTCATAAATAACAATTTGATAAAAACTTTTTTAATGCCGTTCCGAAGCCTTGCATGAGCCAACACTAAGCGCGTTTCCTTCAACCATGGAGGAGGCAATGCTTGTGTGCATAACTTATTTAAATGGTTTTTACCACAAGTTGATGTTCTGGTTAAAAGGTATTTAAACTTAATTTTATAAATTTTTTTAAATGAGAGTATGTGGAGTAGGAGTACGACTAAAAGTTGGAATATGTTAAAATATAGAGTTTATATAAATTTATTGCTTTTGGTGAAATTCATTCAAATTGGTTTTTTTTTTATTATATGAATACCTTCGTAGTTAATATATAGCAAATATCTACTCTATGCATAAGGTTCTCTACATAAGGAAGAATATATAAATCATGCAACACATAATGCCTCTATAAACAGAATAGTATTGAAATTTTAAAATTAAAAATAAAAAATGTAATTAATTAATCCAATTATTCTACGGCTGGTTTATGATTTCGTTTTAATATAAACACAGCAAGTGAATTTGTTAGTGAAGTTTCACAGCAAATTAACAAAACTCCAAGTTTAAACATATAAGTCAAATACGGCCTTGGGTCAGTTGGCTAACGTACGCTGACTCTGAGCTTTAAATTTGTCAGGGTACGAGTTCAACCCTTGGTACTTGCAGTCTCAAAAAATTATTTACGACTAATTAAATATAAGAAATAATTCTAGGACCACTGATGATGGGTATTTGTCAATACTCAAAACAGTATGGTCAGCCAAAAATGCAATTAATTAAAATAATATAAAATGAATTTTTGTTGTTGTAGTTCACTATTGTTTGAAAAAACCACTTTAGCAAATATCTACTCTAATCCACAAGTTAGTTAAATACTTTAAATGTAGACTTGAAATTTTCATTCTTAAAAGCCCCTTAGCCATTTATATTCTATGGTCGCTAAAGTAATCCATATAGTATATATAATATGACCATTTCCTGTTTATACTGTATGTAAACGTACTATTTTATTCACACAAAGGTATCTACAGTACAGACTTGTGTTATCCTTTTCGCTATAAAACAAACAATCGCAACAGGTTTTACTTTCTCTGAATTGAAATGTCGCAAAAGAAATTCGTGGGTAGAGCGCAAAAAAATGACAAATGGTCCATTACAGCTTGAAAGCCACTAATGTGACCTTTAAGCAAAATATATGAAAAATTGTATAGTTAACCTAATGGACCAAAAGTGCAATGTAAAAATAGTGAAGTGTTAGTAAAAAATAATAAGAGACTGCTGCGAGTAGAATAAAGACTGTACAACGACATTACAACAATATCTGAAAAAAGTAATAGAACATTTATTTAAATTTTAAATCTTAATGCAACATTATTTCTATATAGTAATAAAAAATACAGTAAGATTAAAGCATGACTCATAATTAAGCAAATGAAAATATGCATGCAGTAGAAAATGCGATTTCTACAAAACGTTATTATTAGAAAGGTAAAGAAATATAGTCAGAAATGTTTTGAACCAGTAATATAATAGTAGTAATAGTAGCTTGCCATTTTACCTTAAATCACTTAATAGGTGTTGGCCTTGGCAGAAAGGAATTACACCGAAAATCATTATTGAGTGTTTGAATTGGGATGATTAGTTTTTCCCTCTAAAAACAGGGTAAAACATGAAGCCTTAAGTGTTATCAGGAAAGCAAAGACTATAATTTAATTGTGGCGCCAATGAAGAAAAAAAAATAGCCATATCATGATACGCAAATCAGTCTATTCTTTTTTGGGTAATGAAACTGATGATAAACTCAGAAAAACAAATTTAGGCATGCAGTTCTACAGGTCGTAGCTTTGTGGAGTTAGCTAATATGAAGTTATTTCATTAATTTATGATGAGATAAGGATAAACATAGCTATTAGCATGTGATTTCAAGCATTCGTTAAGAATATTAATAATTTCAATATTTGTCTTATAAAAGGAGACCCTTCTTCAGTATGACAAAGCTGTTATCACTAGCGATTTATCTAATGACTTATCTGCGCTGTTATCTCAATAAAATAAAACCATAACATGTTCATTTCTCTTCTGATAATATATTGTTTCGATTTAAAAGAAAGTCGTCTTAAGACAATGAACCGAAATATGACACATTATAAAATTCCCACTGGTACTCTTTGAATTCAAATATCTTAGACTTTAGTATTGTTCATAGATTCCATGACACTTCTTTTAAGGAGCTAACCTAATTGGTTACGATAGACGAAGTTTTATATGGACCTGCCACTCGTGATATCACATTTATATATACTCCCTAATAGTAATACTCTAAATAGTATTAGAATAGTTTTTAATTGATTTTACTCCATTCTGTTTTAAATATATATGACTATTAAACTGGTTATCTCACTTATACATTTAAGTGTTGCTTGGTCAATAGTTAATACTAGTTGCATTATTGTTATTATAACTATTAACCTTAATAGATAATATGATCTGTGAGATCTATTTTACTAAGTTTCAATTTTACAAATTATGTTTCAACTGATCACATTTCTCGACAATCACAGGTCCACCGATCATACAAGATGGACTAAATTTTCACTTAATATTCCACAGAACCTGCAGAACATCTGTGTTATTTTTAAAAGTTGATATATTTTTAAAAGTTGTTATGTTACTTAGCAGAAACCTATCAACTTAATAAACAGATAATTAATATATGAAACTTTGATCTCAGCATAGCACAAAAAAGTTTCGAACTATATAGATTAGAACCCATTTAAAGAATTCAGTCTACAAATAATTTGGAAGATTATCTTTTAACATTATTTACCCATAACAAATGTTTAAAAATAATATAAAATAGTTTTTGTATTTTTGAAAAATGAAAAACTACTTCCAACACCCAATGAAGTAAATAATCACTCTTCACCAATGCGTGGTACACTACGGTACTCAGAATAATCACTTTGAGGATAAAAATAGCTACATACAAAATGTACGGGAACAATGACTGAGGTGTCTTCAAAGTATTATCGCGCTACATGGACATGTGTGTGTATGTATGTATTCATGATGCATACAAAAAGAGATATATCACAAAAAAAAGATGAAAGTATCCTTTGTTAGTTTAAATAAAAGAATAACACATGTGGCTTAAAAATAGTAAGCAATCCGAGAGATTATTAAAGGGACGTTGAAGCGTATGCATCGCACGTATCAGGTGGCTGCACATTCGACATGGGAATGAAATTAAATACTGTATACTTCAGCACTCCAGCACTCCAGCAAGGATGACGGGTACACAAATTCAGATTGCGTATTTACATAAGTTAAATATTGAAAAAATAAAAATAAAAAACTTGATTGATTTCTAAATGTTCAAAAGAAATTATAATTTCTTATTTCATTTTCTACTTTTGGCAAAATCGCTGCAGGCTCATTCAAATAAATTTAGGAATGCTTCGGAGGGAAAGCTTCGGAGGGATAATAATCATTAGTGCTGCTTACTGGCAGCAATGCGCAACAAGTTAATACGTCATATCAATGTCAGAGATGGTGTTCTGAACGCTTATCGTGACGTATTAAATGTGGGCTAGTTTGTGTGAATAATGACGGTTATTAGTCCAATCACATAATCCTATGCTGAATTGGCTAACAACTTAACAGTGCCATTAAATAATCATTAACTCCAAATGCCGCAATCAGAACTTAATAAGAGCCAATAATGAGATAATAGACACATTGAAAGAGTAAACAATAGTTAACATATCCTCGTAGTAAAGGACAACTTACCTTTAGAAATGCACACATACATTCCTGCTTCAATGAATAGCTCGTTTTATCTTTAATATATCCTATAATGTTTTTACTGCATTTTCCCAATCAAGTGGAATTTTTATTGGACACTTTTATGAGGCACTCAAAATGCTAATTTATTACCTTTGTTTGTTGTCATTCTGAATATTTTATTGCAATTAGATACTTAATTAAAAAGAATAGTAAGTACATAGTAATTAGTCATGTTTGTTATAAAATTTACAAAGCTGACTGTATGGAATGTGCATTTAATAAATTACAAAAAACGCAATAAAAGTTTCTGCTTTCGACTTTAGACTTTTTTGTTCCAAACTGAAGTAAAATTTTTTAAATCTCAGTTAAGATTACAGTTATATATATGTATATATAGATACTATTCTATTTAACGTTATTAAAGTTATTAGTATTTAGTATGATTTTCCTAAAAGTGAAACTACAACACTTTCAACGACTTACGTGAACTGTCTTAGGGGCTGCTGCGACTGCGACGTTGTCTACTCGATCTTTGATCGTGAAATTGACTAATAGCTTGACTATATCATTAAATAGTCATTAACTCTAAAAATTACAATCGGAACTCAAAATAAGTGAATAATATATAGCAGGAGCATGTAAAAAGTATATAACAATTTTTCATCCACGTTGTAAAGAATATCTTATCTCTAGTAATGATTGCGCACATTATTCATTTAATAAATTATAATTTTTTAATTTTTTAAAATATATACATAAAATTCAATAACGAAAAAACTAAGTCTCTGTTCATTATACGTAAGAGGAGACAGAATCCCACGAAAATGAGAGTGGAAGATATGATAATAAATTCGGAGGGTAGCTCTAATTATGTAGGCATCACGGTGGACAAACAATTCGTACGGCTTAAACATTTTCAACAGAAAAGAATTAGCTGTGCCAAAAAATTCACATTATCTCCAACGGCTATTCAAAAATGAACGTCTCAATTCTAAGAACAGGAAGCTGATATATCACCAAATAATTCGACCGTTACTTCTATATCGGTGTGTAGCGTTCAGCAAGGCCTCAAACACTACCAGGTTTCACAGCCAGGCTCTCTGAAGACTTTTTAAGGTGCCATGGTACATTATGACGAAAAATACTCAAAGCATAGAGCCCTGAAACTATTTACGAAAGCTGATAGAGTTACCAACATCGAGTTATCGAATCTCAGATTAGTTACAGGCTCCTCGGGGTAGTATGCAGGTTAAAGGTTAGTTATTGCTTAGTCTAATGAAGTGATAAACAATAATCGAGTCAAGGCGGAGTTATAAAGAAACCTCACAGTTAGTAGAGAATAAAAGTGCTCAAGTGCACTGACTCAACTGACCTCAACATAATTATATTATATATTTTATGCAAATGTATTCATATCCCCAATCTTAAATTTTCTTATATTCAAATGATGAAATGAAGTCCCTTATATATTTTCAAATCTTTTCAAATATATGCCAGTGCTGGGCATCAAATCTGAATCTGAATCGAATTTAACGTAATTGAGTGAAACAACATATTGAAACATAGACTTTCAAAACACTGAACTTTGAATTGAATTTAGAGTTCAAAGTATCAAACCAATACCACTTTAGAAACTGAACCGCTTTAGAAACTTCTACGATTCACAGCATTGATATGAACATAGATATATGACAGGGAACAATAAATTTCAATGTTTAAAATATTAATATATTACTTTTATTCGGTATATTTGAATGGTAAGTAACTCATGTGATAATTTTTATCTTGATTTACCTTTCAAGCTGTTTGTTGAAGCTAAGCAAGAAGTGATCCTTTGGTTTCAGGAACTATTATATAGAATTGAGTTCTCCAAATTTCTCTTTTCTGAACTCAAATGCAGCTTTGACGATGAATTCAAAAATTTTTAATGTGATAAAACTGTATTTAAAGAGATGACTGAACTTTACAACAATCGGGGTTTAAGAAACGCATATATATTAGAAAAAGGAAATATTGGCATAAGTGTATTTCCTGTCAGGATTACTGACTGCTCTAAAGAAAAATGAACCAATTTAGGTGAATAATTAAAACTATGGCTTGATTAATTAAGAAAGAAATATTTTTTGAAATAAACGCATTTCAAAAAAATTAGATCACCATTTATAATCATCTTTATTAAAACGTACCCATATTTTTTTTCAAAGAACACTCCGAGGTATAGAAGTTTAGATTAATAGATTAATATTGATTTGACATACAAATATTATGTTACAAAAACTCTTATTCATATATTAGTATTGTTAGACTAATATATGACAATATAAGAACCCACGTCTCAGATATTAGGAACAGAAGGCAGCAAATATAAAAACTTTAAAATAAGTGCTGTAATACTTCTGATTTTGGTTTTCCTATACTGCGCAAAAAGTATCCACACTTTATATGGGATTCTACTGTACTTAGTATTCATTGAACTATCAAGCAATTAAAAAATAATAATTTAATGACTCTTAAGTAAAGTATTAAATTAGTAGAGCTCTAATTTGCACGAGTTGGATAATAACAACTGATGTTCTGTTACTGCAAATATGGATATACATAAATACTCAGTTGTTAATTTATTTTTTATGTAAATATGTAGTTTGACAATTAAATGCAATACAATAAGTACAAAAGAGGCTAATAAAATCTTATCGTTATGTTATTTGCTAAATGCCTAGTTACAGGCGTTGCTTTATTCCATTATGAGAATCGAAGCCTTATTGTATTGAAAGTTATTCCCCAAGACATCTGTAATCGAAAATTATTGGTATTGGCGCAAAACTCAGTTTTACCGCCGGGGCTAAAGAACTAGTGCATCTCACTCTCTAAATATATGGCGAATATATAATTAAATATATTATAAACGCAGGACCCATAGAGCAATTATCGGATTGCGGTGATTTCCACAGTTTCTTATACAGTTTAATTAAAAAACCGGCAGTGGCTTTATTACAATATGTTATGTCACATAGGTATGTAAACGAGGACCACTGGAAAAAACAGTGCCACTTTTAAGTCATAAAAAGCACATGATTGATTTCATTAGCAATTAACAAAAAAAAAAAATATTGAAATTTCGATTATTAATTTAGGATGTGAAAAATAAAAAGTGCCGGATTAGGTTATACCGGTGATCCTAATGACCCACTTAAGCCTATTGGTGGATTATGTTATCGCATAACAAACTCATAAGAAACTGGTTTAAAACCCACATTGAACCTTTAGTAAAGCTGCTTTTTAGAGAGACGTCCTGAAGTTAGCAAAAGAATGCCCTTAAAATAGCAAATCTGCGTAGCGCATACACTGGGCAGTAACAAAGTAGATTTCAGGCATTTTCTTAATCCACTCTACAACTGAGACAGGAGTGATCGGAAAGGAGATTCAAAATTCTAGCGTGGCTCCTTAATCGACTGTGGCACGTCAACAAACCAACTACAAGACTGCTGTCTTTATGGGCATATGTTATTTGAATGGCTGTACTGAATTTTTTCTTAAAAGAACGCGTCAACTTGCATACAGAGTGCCGGCCTTTGAGTCAGTAAATTGTCACATTTTTTATTAAACCGCCAATTAACAGCACCAAAAACGCAAATTAAAAAACGATAGAATAATTTTACAAAAAATGTCTGTAGAAATATTTTTGTTTGTAATAATATTTTCAATGTTAAAACAACATTGGAAATAGATCAATAATAATATAATTAAATAGATTAATCTGAATTGATGTAATTGTATTGCAATTCTTTCAATACTTCAGGTCTTCTTAAACATTCCAATCTTATAGGTATAGACATATAAAGGTATATAGGTACGAACAAGATTAATTAAATTAGAGAAGTGAAAATTATAGATATTTTTTTTGTTATATATACCTATATATTTCATTTTTCCTTTATTGCTTGTGTTTTAAGTAATTTAGCTACTAATTGCCGTACGGCTAACAAAACTATCTGCAGAATAACAGAATATTTCCCCAACACCTCAACAAACCAAAAGGTCATTTTATCTAATCTCTACAATGTATTCCATAAACTTATTTCACAACTCCAACGTTTATCTCATGCGCTTTATAACCAGGATCAAAATTTTACTGTGCGGCATGCGTAATTCCCAAATCGGAGATAAACTGGGTAAATACGAAAAACGAGAATGAAGCAAAGGCCGAAACTTGTGTGGACTGAAATCACCAAAGAAAATTAAGCGCGTCGCTTTGTGCCCCAGTGTTGCATTCGTTTTTTATTAAATATTCGTTATTAGTTGGCATTTTCAATGATTAAAAGTGGAACCAGTGAAGAAGTCTAGTAGAGAAGAAAAAATGAAAACAAAATTCAAGCAAAAAGCGGGGAAAACATTTTTAATTGCTGTCGTAAATTAATTCCTGCTGGAAAACAACGAATTGTATGAGAACTTTGCAAGGTGTTGAAGTATATTCGTTTAACCCCCTCCTCTCCACACATTTTCCACTTTCCACTTTTCACTGCCAATTGCAGCACAACAAGCATGACTGTAACTCAATTGTTTCGCTTGTCGGAAGCAAAACCGGGCATTCGACATTGTAGTAGATACGTCGGAACTCTTTTGGAGTATCGCACTATTTGCGCGTTTGTAGGTGTATATACTCCCACATAAACAATAAAACTATAGTATTTACCGTTTGGGATCAAAGGAAGACTATTACGTAGTTACGTAACTAATTTTGTTGTTTATACATGTCAATCATCGGATCACGTCTAATGCCCATTCGTTGCAATAAAAATTTTAAGATACTACATTCAGAAATAGCGATTAATTTTTCAGATTATGAACGTTATATTTTTAGATTAGAGATTACGCCTTGTCACAATTTGCGCTTTCAATTGCGCTCTTAAAAATGAGCAGTCTAATTATGGATATGTTTAGTATGATATCAGAAGCAGACATTTAAATTAAGTTGCTATATTAATACTGTTAAAATACATTAGGTTGGGTTAGGTTATAGTGGCGGCCTTACACACCAAAGACCACTTGAGCACAAATGGTAGCCCTTTGTGGTACCATGGATAAAAACATTGCTTGTATGCCACACCAAGAAAACCACTAAAACACGTATGGAAACCAAAGTAGTTGATGCACAGACAACATTGATGACGCATTGAAATTATAGATATAAAGACACATAAAGATATTAAAGCTTCTACTGGCCAAAGATGGACACTGACACATAAGATGAAACATTTATCTCTTCTTCTTTACAGAAACGCAGCCACATCTACTGCAAAAGTTGTAATACGGGGTAATACAAGTCTCATCGCATGTGTTCCTAATACGCAGTGACCTGCCAGAACCGGTTCCGAAGTACTGAGTAGATTCAGCTTTTTTGAAGAACACTAGTAGGCTTATTGTCTTACTTGGTACTAAAGTAAGTATTGAAGTTTCAAAAGAATCTTTATATACACATGCTTCCTGAGCTGTCGCTAATATAATATTTATTTTATATTTATTAATATTTCAGAACTCATGAGGAAAAACTAGACCTTCATTTGAAAATCTAAATGCCTTTTCAACGGTTTAGATTAGTTAATTTACAAAAGATATGTTATGGTCGCAGTGCTTTATTTCACTTAGAGCCGTTTTCCCTAGTAGCATTCTACCACTGTTATAAGTGAATTTGGTACAGTCTTTGTATGGTAAGATCCTTCTATTACAATATTACGGTAAGTGAACGTTATTCATACATTGAATTAACAAACACTGCAAAAACTGTTTCAAATTCTTCTATATTTTTTCTATGGAACCTATTATGCTTTTAGATTCATCACTTTTAATCCTTCTTTCATTGGTGATACTATTTTTATTGTAATGGCTTTTATATTGTATTTTTATGGATGGAATATATACCCAATTATGAGTATGAAACCAAGGTTGCTATAAAAAAATAGTAGAAGTATGCACGATCTCTGTAACGAGTAGCATTTTGTTATTGTATTGTATTACACGTTTATCAATATAGTTACATCTGTTATGGGCGAACTGCGAAGTTTGGACAAAAATAAAACGGAAAGCCTTTTAGGCTTCAGCAAACCTGCAGTTCGTGTACTTACTGGAGTATTAACGGGGCACTGTGCCATTGCGCCTATGCTTCAACAGAGGCGACTTCCAACAAATGGATTAAGCAGGAGTTGTCAAGATAAAGAGGAGATAGAATCTATCAAACTCTTCCTGTGTCTCTGTCCAGAACTGTAGACAAGGCGACATCAATGTCTTGGGGATCACTTTTTCACTGGTTTGGAAGAGATAACGAAGGCAAACTTATCGGATCTCCTCAACTTCATTTGGAAAACCAAGTGGTTTAACATGGATAAAGTATAAATTCCTCTGCTAACTGACATGAACTACTACGGAAATATTAGAAATATTAGAACCAATACTAATTTCGTCTGTGTTGCGGCTAGAGAGCTCGCTATTTACCAGTGTCGGTAGTTTAATGATTACAAATTAATTGTAAACAAAAAGTGCTGATAAATATTTGATTGATAACTATGTTGTACTGTACTGACTTCTTCAAAGTGTTAACTATATCTCTACTATGCATATTGATTCCTGATGCTTTTTTGATTTAGCTAAAACAATACATTGAATGACGATATCAAAAACTAATATACAAGCCGTTCCAGTGGCGACTGAAGTCATTATTAAGGACGACGAATAACGGCTTACTACATCCATAGAAATTTGAACTTTTGCAAAGACAATGCAACAACATTGGTTGTAACTATAACAATATACTAACTAATCATGCTTAGGAGAGATGATAAATATTTAACGATTTATTAACATAATGTAGATCGTACTGTAGTACGATCCTTTCAAAAATATTATTAAACATAAATTGTTACAATTAAAGAAATTTATATTAGTATTTTTTCAAAAGTTAACTGATTCATGAAGACATTGATCTGATTGATTACTTTTTGTGAAACTCTAACAATCATATGCCATATTTATTTCACAAAAGTCTGAAATTCTTTAAGGATTACTAATAATTTATAACAAAAATGCTTAAAATTTTTTGTATCATATAAATCAAAACAATATTGTAATATCTCTACAATATCTCTACAAGTTTCGAAGAACTCAACAAACATTAGATTTGGGGTTAGACTAAATGAAATAGAGAAAATAAGAATGATTTGATAAGATAGGTTTAATCTAACCCATATTATGGTTCTCAGCTTGCTAGAACGGAACCACATATCAATTGAACTTTGATTTGAATGTGTAGTGCCACAATTGAACAAATGAAGGTGGAGAATTCCATTTTAGAGATATGACTTAATTGTTGTAAAAACAAAGTGATTTTATTGAATATAATATTAAATAATCTAAGAATCTCTTTAGATTTAGAAAAAGTTTTAATCAATTTTTATTTAACAAAACTATAAAAAGCATAATAATATAAATTATAGATGACGTCTCTATTTTTGGTTAAATTTTAGATCTATTAGAAAGTAGTCAAAATATTAATAATTTCTAACAGGAGTGTCTAAATGTGTAAATGGTAAGTAAATAAATTTTTCCGAAAAATTTTTTGTTGGAAAATAAATCAAAAATCCTATATACTTTAAAGTGGCCCTTGCACACAATATTCAAAATATACATAGTATCATATCGTCCCACAAGTATTAGGAGTAAAAACTAAATAATATAGACATTAAATAGACCCAAATAAATCAACGAAATCAATCAGTTTATTTTTTGTACGACAACTCTCTGAAAACATCACTCATAAGTCTATAATTAAAGGGTTTATAAAAACCATATTTAAGCCAATAAATACTAAATAACATAGTGCAAACTTTATATAAGACCTTCTACCATATATATACTAGCCATTTTTTGAATAATTATAGTAATATAATTACAAACATTTGAGGATGGCACAAAAGCATCTATATCTTTAATACAATGCGAGACATATAGTAAAAAAAACCTATTTTAATAAGATAGTTATATCAAAGCTATTGGGACGTAGATGTCTGAAATTCCTTAATGTACCATAGTACTTCAGGTAAATTAATGATTTAATCAATCAATTAAAATATGTCTAATATAATTTCACTTAAACAATTTAGGTATTCAAAGAGGCTATAATTTATATAAATATAATAAAAATGTAATACTCAATTAAAAAAGATATATTCCAAACATTGTAATAATTACACTATTTAAGTAGTTATAAAATAATTTTTTGGTAAATTTGTGTCATATTTTTATATTTATAATTTAAATTTCAAAGATTTTTATTTTTAAATTTTATTAAATATTAATTTCAAATTTTTGTTCTTTGTCATATTTTATTAATTTTATTTTTATTTTATTTCTATATTTCTAAAATATTTATTATTTTAAGTGTATTTCTATTATATGTATATAATATTTATTTTCATTTTAATTATAATAACAAATGTCTTCTTCACAACTTTTATTTAATCAAAATTTTCATTTAAATTCTTGAAAAATATAGCATTTTTTAATTATTTTAAATATTTTCATTTCGAATTGCCGCGTATATACTTACATTTATTATTTATTTAAAATTTATAGAAATTTATTAATTTAATAATCTTTTCAAATATATTGTTTTATTAATTTTTTTTTATTTTATGCACATTACTTTTATTTTTAATGTTTTTATTTTTAAACTTTTTTTATGATAAATAAATATAATTTTTTTTTAACTTCTTTTATTTGCATTTTGTTATTATTATAGTATTAATATTATCGTATTAAAAATTATGTATTATTATTAAAAATTCTAATGAAGAATTGGAAAAATTTAAGTTTAATAAATAATTTTTCTTAAAACCTACAACAGTAATTCTATTTAACATAATTAATATTAAAAATTTAAATTTATTTTTAATTGTTTTTTAAAATTAGAAATAATTACTAAATAATTTTAACAAAAACTGGATTATATTTACCTTTAACAATGGTTAAAATCACCACAAATATTATAAATAACGAATAAAACTTTTTGTACCACATTTTGCAAAATTAAAAATTTTTAAACTATTTAAATATAAGGAAATAATATTTTTATATTTATTTTTTTAATAATAGTTTAGTTTAGTTAAACATTTTTTGTGTACGTCGGTCAGAAAAAAATCACAAAAAGAGGTTTTAAAATTATTTTATAAAATATTATTGTATTTCAACACAGATCTTTGGAAAATTGCTTGGTTTCTCCTTTCTGTTTCGTTGCAGTTGAACGCACGTTTAAAACTGGCTATGAAAGTGCGTTCTACTGGCGGTTTTTATAGTACAACATCAAGCGGCAGTTGAACAGATAAGAATTTACCGTTACAGGCTAAAAGATACAAAATTTCAACACAACTTTTTTTCTGCTGTAAGAATTTAACGACGGACAGAGAAAAAAGTTAGCTTAATAAGCGTGAGCGAATAACCGAACAAATAAGACCAAACAAGCGCAGGAGCAGCAGTCAACAAATTCAAACGGAACTGGAACCTAGTAGTAATACAGGATGCAACTGGCTACCAGCAATCAACAACCAACAAAAAAAAAGACGAGAACAATAACAACAACATAAACGCAACAAGCCAAACCAAACCAACATGCAAGACACATTAACGCAAAGGAAAGTCTTGCAAAAGATTCGTTGGCGTTGTTATCACACGTTGGCTCTTAACTAAAGCACACAACCGCACAACCAACTGCACATAAATATACGTATGTGTGAGTGCACATATGTACATATGCATACATACATACAAAGATACAAACCTGTCAACATATAGTGTAAAGCAGCTCGCACATTAAATATTTCAACAGCGAATGATATATGTTCATACACGCTTGTATCGGTGTTAAGAAAGCTTTTTCGTTCTATGCACACAAATGTGATACGATGTGATGCTGACACTGTGTGTGTGTGTGTGTGTGTGTACGTTTATGTGCTTTGCTGTGCTTTATGGAATTCATTTTGATTTTTTATCAAGCAAATTTAATAGAAACAACCTACAGAAACATTTACAGAACGCAGCTGTGCACGTTATCACACTTTTACCCACACAATTACATTGAAATTTATAAAACTCATACGCACTGCACAATGCAGATTTACGGGGGTAACTACATAACCTATGTAGCATTGTCATAATACTATATAAATATATAAAAGTAGGAACAATTTGAAATTGTTAAAGAAAGTTAAAAAATAGCACTAATGGCCACGATGAGTAAAATATCATATCTATATTCTAGTATATAAAGACATCATATAACATCATATAACATAAATATTAATACAGACGTTTCTAACAAAGTTTTTTCTAACATTGTTTATTTTTATCGTTTATCGTCTTATCGTTTAGTTATATTAATTGACACTCTCGAATTTTTTTTTAATTCTTATCTTATTGGTGCAGTAACTGGCACTTTAACTTTTATAAATTTCAAACTTTTTGAGTGTAGTGAAATGGTTTATTTCTCAATCTATATGAATTCAGTTAAGTAAAGCAACTTATATGGGTTGATTATTAAATCACTTTACATGAGTGACATTTAAATATAATTTGAAAATTTAAGTATCTCATGTTGACAGATTTTAACTAACAAAGTATTAGGTCTTTACGGTTTATAAGTTTATTATCCTATTACTTTCTAATACATAATCTTATTATAATAATAAATATAATTTTATAAATATTTATAAATTATAAATTATATGTGTAATTTTAAGAAACACCAAACTTTACCAGATTTTGTCTGTTACGAATTCGTTACAAAGAGGAAACAACTATTAGACCCTTAATATTAAAAATAAATGAACACAATATTTGATTTCATATATAGTGTATAAGAATTTATTAGGCTTACTTACAAAAACGTGTATTCAAAAACTGCATACCATTTTATCTAAAAGATATTGTGATAAAATTAACCAAGTACAATTCAACTTTCGTAGTATCCCTTGCACACGTACGTACACTTTCGTGTGTGAATAACACAGTGTCAATTTCCGGTTGAACTTTATGTAATTACCACGAACTTCATTTACAGTTCGTATTTATTTCCTTAGTATATTATTGTATAAAGTGGCCATGTGTATGGCTAAAAGTTTCAACAACTTTTTAGGTTATGGAATATTATTTGTAAGAATAGTCGTTAGATGATTTGCTGATAAGAAAATAAAATCTTTTCAACATTGTCAAAATGCATTCTCAAACTAGGCATAAAGAGTCTTTCAAAGTAACTCGCATTGACATACTAGCACATATTATTAACTAAAGCATATCAATTGGGTACAAGTCTCCTTAATTACAACAATTAAGAATGTCAAAATTTCTAAAATGCTTTTATATTAATAAACTAGTCAATTAAGCTCTTCCAAAGTAATTTGCTCTGACCATTAGTAGAAGATATTTCATTTCATGTCATGAACACCTTTCGTACATTCGCCCTTTAGATTGAATCATTATCCTTAAATTTGACTCAATACTCTTCCTGGGTAGGAGATGTTTCACCTGATTTCAAAACCCACTTCCACACATATACGCTTCAGATTGACTCACTAAACCTACACTATGCATGTACTTATGCATGAGGTACAAATTTCCTCGCCCTCTATGTCAATGAGATCAAACTTTTTAACACAACAACTCCACTATATAACAGAGGTAAGAAACGTATAGTCTTCAACTCTCTGATTTGGTTGAATTAACATTGGTAAATATTATGCCTATTCAGCTCTTCTATCTGGGTATTAATTTTTGGAATAGAACTTCATTTGTTAGCTTTTCATCAAATTATTGACTGACTGAGTTTCGCAATTCATTCCTAAGAGATTGTTTTAGCGAAACCGCACAAAGTGCTGTTTGATATATCCCCTTTATTTAAAATAAAAAAATAAATATTTATATATAAAATTTTTTCTTTCTTCAAAATTTTGTCTGCTGGTCACCTTAAAGTTTACACTACTTGCAGTCCGTCTTATATGTTAAGGGACAAAGAAAGTAGGTGTACTACTATCAAAATAATGACGGATATAACATTTTGATTACGATGCACTTGTATATCCTTAAAAGCCACAGATAAGAAGAAGATTTGTTTGGCAAAATTGTTGTAGTATTAAAATTGTACTAAAAAAGTGACATTAGCTAAATTAAAAATATATACATAAATATCATTTTTACTCGCTAATAAATATTAAAAAATTTTCAAAAAAAACATTTTGATATTAAAAACTTCAACTTTCCAGCAACAGGTGAAAGCTTAACAAAATCTGTCTTTTGTATGTATTTGTAAGCCGTCGATGTGCCATATACAGCGTTGGTGTGTGTTCTCATTGCAAGTGTGTGCTTGTATCAGAGTTGTCAAGCTTTTAGGTTCTTACTGTGACTACCTGTTGATAACGATTCTTCATATTACAATCGTAATCCTTTTTCTATCTATTCGGTGGTTCCATGGCTACCATTTTTACTATTCTTAACACTAATCTCAGCGGAGCTGTAAATCACGAAAAAAACTATACGACATTTTGCTATCAAAGTCCGTCATTACCATCGTGTTGAACTATTTCTGCGAAATTTCCACAGGTTTTTTGTGTTCAACATTGAGTCGAAAAAAGCATACATTTTAAAGATATCTATCTGTTCAATGGAAATGACGCAATCCGTCGCGAAATATTTGCGTCAAATTTACAGAAATTAATATTAGATTAGAAAAATGGGAAATGATGATACATTTCTTTATTGCTTCCGTTATTATTCTACGTATATCATAGAGATGTTTCTATTCAAAAATCTTAAAATAGTTTTACTATATACTTTCATATTTTCGTTCACTTAAGTTTCATCCCAAGTGAAGAGAGCAAAATAAGCTACAAATATCACTATATGAGATTAAAATTATATATTATGAATGAATAATGAAACAATCCAGCCATTATATGGTATAAATATAAGTATTAATATAACATCACTCCAATAACTAAGAACAGGAGTCAAAGATAAGTCTTAATAATAAATTCAAAAATCTAAATTAATCTACCCCAGAGTGTTAGGAGATGTGGTTGGTAGTGAAGGTAAAATAGCATACTGATGAAGAAGAATGTGATAAAACTAAAAATCATAGGACCTTAATTAGTAATATTCTAGACCGCAGTTGCTGAGGGGCATGTTGGAAGCAACTAACTGCGTTTAATCAACGTAAAGTGGAAAATCTTAAGAGTTTCATGTTGATATCAATTAAGCAGGACTAATGGTAAAGTGGTAAAGACCAGAAGGTGGGTCATCATTTACTTTGGTAATATATACAGCAATCTACACGATACATAATAGAAAACCTTTTAATATATTAATATAATATATATAAAAAGCAGTCAACACGATACTCAATAAACTTCGTATTAATGTATTTCTATTCTCTTAAAATTCATAAAATTGCTCAGACGAGACAGATTTTATTAATAGATTAATATATTATTAAATACCGTCCATACTGGTTCCACAACTCGTAAAAAAATTAGAACTAAAAATAATTGAAACTAACCCAGTGAAGTCAGAGCCTTTATAACTTTTGTTTTTACAAAAAAAGGGAAAAGTCCTTTATTGACATCAAAAATTTTGGAAAATGAATTTGACAATAATAACCGATTTTTGACCGTTTATGAAACTTATAATTTTCTTAGTCTAACATTATTTTTTATGAAATCTACTTATATTTTATATATATTGTGTATCTTAAAACAAATTGCACACATTGAAGTTCGATATTAAGAAAATAATAATGAGATTATTAATTTAATCGAGTTCCACATAGTGGTGTAATTCACCGGTTTACATAAAAAGGATTTTTAGGTGTTCGAGCTCACTAGAATATTGTTATATTGTTTCATTAAACTGTTTTTACAAGTGCCTTGCATACGTCCATAGTATAGGTACTTTAAACCGATCTAATCATTCTTTGAATTCAAGCTTTACTTTTCTTAACTGATAGTTTGAAGTTGGTTGCGAAACTTACTTGTATGTGAGTAGGTAGATAGGTTGTAGTGGCGGCGTTATTTCCAAAAAGCCCACTTGAGCTCAAATGACGGGTCATCGTGATACCACAGGAATAACATTGGTACGTACATAGATTTAAATCAGTATACAGCCAAATCCAAAAAGGTAAGGACTTCCCCATTAGGTAAAGAAAAACTAACCTGACAGTTCTATGTGTATGAGAGACTTGCGATTTAAATAGGTACTCCATTGTTATAAACATAGTTTATAATTATTCCAAATACAAATTTAAAGTCTACAACGTCACTCGACTTATCAATCTCTCTAACTCGTAAAATGTGGGAATAATAATTCTAAACAAATAAACATAAAAATCTTTTCTGCTCTAAAATTCAAATTAATCGTTTAAAAATAATTTTACAATATTTAAATTTCCGTACTCCATATTCTCTTCCCCATATTCTTTCATATCTTTAAGCATTAGTAATAAAAATAGTTCCTACCATGGTTCACTTAATTTTTGCCATTTAAAACTCACGAAACAAGTTTATCACGTAATCCTTTCGTATGAGTTATGTGGTTTTAACGAACAAAAAGAACCCATAATTTGTATCTGTCAATTAAAAATCATTAAATATTCCAGCAGGAATTATGTATAAGCTAATCGCTGCAAATAACCTTAATTAACGCAAAAAAAGACGAATCCAATAAAAGTATGGCAGGAAGGCAGGAGCATCGATATGCCCACGATGAGGATTGCGAAGTAGGAAAAGCGGAAAAAAGCAACGAGTGACGTGGAAAATGCAGTTATGAAGAAAATATATACTTTTACCTCTTTCATTGCGTGAAAATATGCAAATTGACTTCGGTAATATATTACCCCCACTTTCACTCTCACTCCCACTCCCATGTCTATTCTAAATGTCCTTTGTATATCAAATCAACCGCAATATATTATTTGCTTTAAGTAATACAAAACGAAAACGTCGACGATGGATGTGCTAAGGATAAAAATAAGGACGACTAGTGTGAACGTCGTCTATGCAAATATTTGTACGATTTTTTTTAATATTTAAAGTTTAGCTCAATTGAAATTTTTAAATGCAAATGCAATTTTGTTCATATTTTGCAAAAATGCAATTTATTTTATGGCAATTTCATGTAATTTTTGTGAACCAAACACTCGCAGCTCGAGGAACTGTAAAACGATTTAAGGATAAAACGCGTTGGCAACAATTGTTGTCAATTATCTTTGCAAATCAATATGAGTGACATTGAAGCAGACCCAATAAATTTCCGAAAATGCGTCACGTTTTCCAAAAATAAACTTCTTTCCAAATTACGAAATGCATTCATGGTTAGACAAATAAAAAAACAGAAGAGTATATCGGGAAGAGGTTGATGGGAAACCTTTAAAGTGTTCCTGATGAAAAAAAAAACCGAAACGCTTTTAAGGTCAATATAGCAATGATAATATGCGGAGATTTTGAAAAATTATATTAACAACGTTAAATTATTTAAAGCAATATATCAAAGAATATTCATATTAATGTAAATCTTAAGCTTAACAACTTAAAAGAAAATGTGAAGAATCACAGACCAAAAGGATATTCTTGTACTCAAAAGATTTTATTTTTATAGAGGATAATAATATTGAATAGTATAAAATTCATGTTGTAGAATGTGATATTTATATAAACAGGATTATTATTATCAATTATAGTCAGTAACAATTTCATCGTTGATTAAACATTAATGGCATGTTCCTAACCACCAACCTACTGACAAAGAATGGTTGCTTGATTGATATGGCTGGTCAGCAGATCAGTTTTAAGATCACATTCTTCGCGAGTACCCACAGTGGACAAGACTACAGTCGTTATGTTGAGTTTCACAGTATTAACAGATCATTTGTCCTTGCCGTTCAGTAGTGCGATAACGAAAGATAAGTATCCTAAACTGAATAAATAAAAAATGATGATAAAATATATAAAATATAGTACATTAGAGATACTTAATTTGCTGTAAGTTGTTTTCGTTATTAAAATCAAAAAATTCACTAAATGGTTACAAAATATATATGTACATACATAAATGTTTATTAAAGAAGCTAATAGTAGTTCTTCCTTTAAATTTTTAATAGATTCAGCGACCTAATATACGTACTTAAGCCAATAGACAATCCTTTCCTAACAGAGAATCTAAATAATTAATTATTAATTAATTAATTAAGTAATTATTCTTAAGAATCTGTACAAATTTCGGATCTATTCGCACTTAAAAGTTAAATACTAATTACAACTGTCGTGGTTTCTCTGTACTTAAGAAAGAAAAATTAAATTGGCTTCTACACAAACGAAGTAACTGGTAGGGCTACAAAAACAACAAAACAAACTATAATCCTATCAATTAATTTCAAAACTAAATGACTCAATGAATCAATTATGATTTCTTTTAAAATAATAGAAAAAAAAATAAAATAAATAATTTAGGGAAGACCCGATAAGAAGAATTTACCAATCTAGTACCTCAAAGTATGTTAATCCGGTTCTATATTTAACTAATAACTGCTGTCAATTTTAACCTAAATTAATTTATCCATATATAAAAAATATGATGTACTCTTCTTATTGATATATGTGGTATGTTCAAGAACAAAGAGATTATAAGATCTCTATCACAATTATAAACATATATTTCTGGTGCCTGGTTCGGACACAAACTTTCTTAAATTTTAGAAATACATAAATAGAACATTAATACCTATATCCTATATAAATACTGTTGTAATCACGAAAGTCCGCTATATACTCATATTCTAAAGATAGAATCATCGCTAAAAGTAATAAGAATTTTCTATCAGAGTTTGAATATATGTTAGTATATTTTTACATAAAAAATGTTAAAAATCACAAAATAGCGTAGTTATATATCTAAAATTAATATTCATATAAATAAACAAAATTTTGAATAATAATGTATAGATGTGTAGCATATGACCAATATTGTACAGAAGAATATATTTTGTTTTGTTTTTTAAGCTGTGAAAAGCATTACAAAATTTTCTTTCTGGTAAAAATTTTGATGACGATTAAATCGTCTCGTTTTTTTCCTGCACCACCGCCTGAAAAAGTTAGAGCAAAAATTATTTCTATTATTTCTTAGAAAATAGAAAAAATAGAAAATATTTGCGATGCGGTGAACTCACCTGAAGCACAGAATGTTTACTAACCAATTCTGTTTCGCTGGACTCCCGCTGCGTAGTAGATGTTAATGTGGCATTGCGCCGCAAACGGCGTGACTCCTGTGTGCGTCTCGAATTTATAGAGCCTTTTGCTTTCTTTCGGAATAGAATTGCCTGAGATATGAAAAGTTAGTTTAAAAAAAGAGATTTAACATTTCCATTTACGTGGCATATAGTGATTTAGTTTACCTTAAAAGCCTCACGAAACTTGTTGCTCATTATATTATACAAGAGCGGATTAATGCATGTCGAAAGATAGTAAAGTACTCCGGACACGTAAGTCATAACAGTGTAAATAATTTCCTCATGATTGTTAGTATCAAGTTCTTCACTCCCAGTACTGTCGTCGGTGCCACCACCGACAATGACATCGGTGCCATAAATCGCGATTAAACGTTGCGCATGGAACGGAGCCCAACACAAAAAGAAGCAAATGACAACAGCAACTGCAATTAGCGACAGCAACAACCAAAATAATTACAAAGTACAATTTATGATTATTAATATTATATTAATATGTCAATTGTTTATACGTATAGATACACAATATAATCACTTTTAGATACTTCGCCATATCAATGAATTGCAATGCTAAATACCGACTTACTTATCTCTATGATATAAAGGGTCACACAACGACTAAACGACTCAGAGACTATATGTAGCCGCAGACAAGGTACCATGTATGTTCCAAATATTCGATTGCTGCTTTCAATAATCTCTTATGTTATGTACATGGGGAAACCATAAATTGGTTAGCGATAAATTCACAGCTGGTGTCCAACTGCAAATTATTCCGAACTGCTTAATAAACAATTTGGTTCTTTATTTTTGGCAATTGTGCAAACACAAAAAATGGTAAAAATAAACTAACAATGGATAAGTAAATACAGTACATAACAAGTACATAACATGGATGCTAAACTAAATTACTACTTCGCCACAAACACTCTCTAAATAGATTGTGTCATATTTACCACACATGATATGTGTACAGTACGGCGGAAATAAGCATCCATTGAAATAAAATAGTTTACAGAAAACATATGTACATATATATCAGAATATACTATTTGTATTTATAAGATAATAAAAATTTACATTTAGCCTGTCTACAAACAGATAGAGATAAGTGGGAACTCTTCTCATGGAAGATTCGCTCCTTTAGAACAGGGCTGCGGCCTCTCACTCTGCACAATGACTTATATGGGCTAGCGATCGCATTTAATCTGGACAGCTCTGCTTTAGAACATAAGAAGAGATACCATAAAAAAATTTTAAAACACGTTTATTTTAAATTGTAATTTGATGGCAATTATGATGGTAGTAACTATGGTCTGCCAAACCTCAATTAATTAAAATAATACAAAAAAATTTTGGTTGTTGTAGTTCATTACTTTTCGAAACCTCTCTATCAAAAGCACGTTTATTAAAATAATTTTAATTGGAATTACTCTAATTATTGAACGGAAAACCGTTGCGGTATTATCTTTAATATAATGCTGGCTAGCTGACTGCAGGAATTTTGAATGTAGGGAACCTCATTCTGGGACATGGAACTTGCGTAGTAAAGTCTTTAATGCTCACTCTATGGATTTTTAATAGACATTCAGGAAAGTAGAAATTTATCATTTAGAAAATATTAAAATTTGTACTGATTATGGAAACAATTTTGAAATGTTTTGCTTTTTATATTTTAAGCAACATTTTTATAAATAAGTAAATAGACAACATTGATTAGTTAAATTATTATGAAATTTTTCATTCACCTACCAAGCATTTTTAACACTCGTTTTGTACCAAAATGACTAGAACGGCCACGTCCACGTCCTCGTACTGCACTCAACTGAGTTCCACCAGAATAGCGATATAAAACGGTGTCACCACGATTAGTGCCTTTATTGCTGTTCAAGCGTTCACAAGCAGTTTTTTTATCATCGCCAACACTTTTAGCATCTCCAGCATTGATAATTAAATCTGAGCGATATAATTTCAGTCCAATCAACAAATACAGAACCACAATTATCGACATTGGAGCAAGGAAAAATATGAAAGTCGATAATTGAAAGGAATGTTCTATGATATTTCGTACCACCGAACACTTTTCAACGCCACTAAAAATTATAATACCAAACTGTGCGGCCTGTGGAATGGCAGTAAGAATGGATAAAATCCATATTAATACTATGATACGTATGGCACGACTAAGCTTTGACATAGCCTGACCCAAAAATGGGTGACATATACCTACATAACGCTCAACAGTAAATGCGGTTATAGTTAGCACAGTAGCATTAGCAGATGTTTCCGCTACTACACCACGCCCAATACAGAAAAACTCACCGAAAATATATGGATACTTTGACCAAATAAAATACATCTCTTGTGGTACACCAGAGATCAGTAATAAGAAATCCGATATAGCCAAACTGAAGAGATAATAGTTTGTCGCTGTATGCATAGAACGATTTTTCTTAATGACAATGCAAGTTCCAATATTTCCAATAACACCAGTAATAAAAATCAAAGTATAAATGATTGTTACCGGTATGACAATTTTTAGTGAATCGCGTTGTGGTCCAAAATCATAATACGGCGAGGTGTTATATGATAATGTATCATTGTAGTTGTCTAGTAGCCAAGCGAGAGAGGTTGAATTCGGTTGTGGAATGTTAGTTCTTGTTACTAACGTTATAGACTCGTTATAGGCATGAATCTTATTTTCACCACTATTGGATCCATTTTCACGACTGCCAAAAACATTGTCACTTAATTTGAAAAAACCCATATTATCAAAATTTGTCGTAAATGGCGTTGTAATGGTGTCGGTGTTTTCTATAATTACTGATGGAGATAAATTAACATTCGTTAAATTTATTTTCGTCATTATTAACGAAAAGTTATGAAAAGTTAATCCCAATTTATTTATGAACTTAAATGATTTGTTGCCGCTTCAACAGCAAATTTATTTTGATGATTCCATTAATCAATCACATATCGTTAATACATGACTTTGACGATAGCCTGTTGAAAACTGTAATCATTTGTTAAATAAACAATAAGAACAATTGTTTATGTTAGCAATTCCTCATTTATTGCAAATCATCCATTGGGTGATTAGACCAGTTCAGATATTTTCAACTCACACTAAATTCGCAATCACAACGCAGACGTTGTGCGGTATAATGCAAACCGCGTCAAAATTGATTAATTTTATGGCTAATCGCACTATTTATTTAATTTCTCCATTATTTAATTCTATTTATTATCCGAGTTTTATCTTTCTTTTAATATATTTTTAACTAAATATGAACTTGACCCCTTATGTGTTAAGTACTATCACACTTTATTGTACAATATTTCCTTAGTCAATAAGCGCGAAAGCGAAAAATTCCTCTAAGCAATTTTGCTTCCGATTGGTACTACGTCCGAGTTGCAACTCCAGAATTTATCGTACATGCGAGAGCATAAATTCAAATTTTGATTGCATGTGGAAAAGTTTATTGATATAAAATTTATCCGTTGAACGCGCGTATCGAACTTGCCTGATAAACTAATCAGATTTATCTGCGCATCGCTATCTGCCATAATTTCCGATATTGCGGCTGAAATTTGATTTCACTCAGTCACCCTACAGTACTCATACAGGCACCAGATAGACTCTCCATGTCGGCATAAATATTTTACGTACCGCATAATTGGTATCACATAAATAATTTTCTTTTCTTAATTGAAAGTAAATGTTATATATATGCTTATTATGTAGATGTATATGTGTATTTTTATGTAACGTGTATTGATATCATATAACACAGTTCAAATTTCATTAAAAATATACTTCACATTACTACATAATAAAGTACATATATCTCTGTGCTGGTAGGTTGCAGTGGCAAGCCAGTATATAACTTCCATATACCTCAATTAGGGATTTTTCGCGGATTTGCTACCACATTCCTCGCAACAACCCTAGTATAGAAGAGTAGTTACTAAATCCAGCCCTCCGAATTTAGATAATTTAATAGGTTTATCGTCTTCACCGATTTACAGTCTGATAAACTATCAAAGAAATATCTACCTAAGAACCTATATCTTCTGGACGTCAAAGCCGGGTATTCAGAAAGAAAATGTTTTATGGTTTCTTTTTCCTGCGAGTTCCCACAACTTCTGCAGTGAGGATTATGAGGAATGCGCAGTTTCTCTGCGTGGGGTCCAGAAAGAAAGAAGACCAGAAAGAACACTCTCTTTTGATGAATCCGAAGCGCTATTTTTATTATAGGTGAGCCATGTTAACCTGGAAGTTGCACATGATTTAAGTGCTTTCCATTTGTAATTGACAACTTGCAGGAAGTAGAGGAAGGTACTTCACTTAATGGTCTCTAGGGTAATATAAACCGGTACTGCCAGTGATACATCCAGTGAAGCTAACCGATTTAGCATGTCGATTGTTTCTCTACATTCTCTGGGATTTAAACAAAACAAAGCAGTTACGCAACCAGGGTTCACCAAGTTTTCCAGATAGACTTCCCTGACAGTTTTTGGCACCGTCTAGTGATTTGTGTATATACACCATGTATAAATACGAGAGAGAGAGAGAGAGAGGAGATGTCCTCTAATTTTACTACTCTAATTTTAAATTAAAAATTATGCATATTTCAAACATTATTAAAACTGGTAGAGTTATGTTGGTGGAATGTGCTAAGGCACAAAATGAATTCAAATCAAAATCAATGATCAACTGCCGGTCATTACTCCTTAGAACTGTTTTTTCATCGAGTCCTAGACTCTAGAACCGTTCCCATCATTATATTAATGTTCAATCAGCTGTTCTCAAACAAACAAAAACACTACGTTCGATAAGTGTAACGGTTGTAACAACTGGTGTCTACAGATGTTCTGATTTATGTAACCGTACAAATTGGAATTCTGTTTTTCAAAGTAAGTATTATTAGATATCAACTTCTTATTTTAATTACGCTACTCATCCACATAATTCTAACAACTCTATATCTATCGATAACATCTAACGTACCTAGTTATAATCAAATTCATCTCATTCATGACTATACTCTATGCTATATATGCAAATATTACAAACTTTTCATAGTTCCATTAGAACATATGTAGTTCTATTAAGTAGAATATAGAACACAGCAGAATAATCCAATCCATGCATACAGTCACATAGTCCCCTGACTGTAAGCTTGAAAAGCTATGAAAACCATCTTACAAATGTTATTGTGGGACAATATTTATATATATACACATATATCATTAGATATATATTACGACTGTTTAATAAGAGATAAAATGTTTTTAAAATATTCTTATTATCGCGCATATTTCTGACCCACATAAATTAATCAAACAACGGCATTTCTGAATTCTAATTCAATGTTATCATAATCTTCGATCTTAAACATTATGTAAAGCAGTTCTTCCGACTTTAAGTACTTAATGTTTTATCATTTATCATAAACTAAATAATAAGCTATAATTAAGGAAATCAAATTCCAGCAACGGCCTTGATAATTTACTCCGGGTAAGCATATAGAGATAAGCAGTACAGGTTAATAACTTTGCTATATCTACTAGCCAAACTTTTGAATTCTCCTATCTTAGAGTAAATGAGATTGTCTCTCATTACCCATGCTCTCACTAATTTGGGTCTAATTGGGACTAATTTGAGTCTTGCTCAAATGGTCCGCGGACTACAATCAAAATATCAATTATTGATGAGTATTGTTTTCGTAAAAGCATTTGAAACGGTCTTTATGTATAACTTAATAGATAATTTTCAACAAATATATATATTCACAATTTACAGCCATGACATAAATTGTCCACAGACTATTAATATTATTAATAAAGTACCAATTATTAAAATTTGAATTTTATGTTGTTGATGTCTTTATTGCTGATATTCTTCTTATGTTTTTTATGTAATAATAGACTCATCCCAATGAAATTTATCATCGCAAGGTGTATGTATATATATTTGATTAAAAACCCATCTAGCCAGCTTTTTTTGACTGCATAAAAACTCAAAAAGTTATGAAACCTTGTGGTCTCGCTATAAAATGTAATTAGAGTAAACGTCTAGTATCTACCATATCTACGTCCAAGTCGTGGTAATAATTACGAAGGGAATCTTAGGGAAGGGAAGGGAATCTTTCATTGATATTTCATTGAATACCTTTAACACCACACAAATATGCCTCACAATGAAAAAATGAATATAATATAAACTACGCTAAAATTATGAATTAGGAGACTTACAAGAAGAAACATATTAATATCAATTTATAAATTTAATTAATTAAAAAAATAATTTTCAAAAAATAATAGCTTAACTACATCTATAATTAACTACATCTATCTATAATCTATAACTAATCTATAATTCTTTCTTTAACTTCTTTATTCGATTAACCGAATGGGTTGTTATAGAAATCATTTATTAAATCGGACGGCTACTGTATTTAAAAATAATGTCCTTGACTTATTAAACTAGAACAAAAGCTCCTAAAAAACATTTTTAAATCTTGTGTCCTGATATAATCAGCTTAAAATATATTTACTTTCTCACTTAAAACAAATTAACGTAACTCAATAATTATCAATTATATATATGCATTAGATCATTTTAATTCTTCAAAATCAACATATCATATCATATACTTGCAGTTGAACTTCTGTTTGACGAACTCGTCAGAACCGGGAGTTGGTTTCGGGGAGTTCATTAAAAACTATATGACTATATATGACTATATTTAACATGATTTATGTGTGGGCAAATAAACTTAAAGAATTTATTAATTTTATGATATATTAATTATACAGTTTTAAAATTTTTTCGATAACGATTTTATAATTTAGAAATTTTATTTTATGAATTAAACTTGCTGGTGTTGATTTTATGATTGTTCACAGGAAGACTGGATTAAATACTTTAATTGTTTTTTGTAGAAATTGTGTTTTCTAATTGGATAATATTTTTCTTAAATATTTTTTTGTTATATGAAACTACTACTAAAATATATATATATAAATTCAAGTTATTTACATCTTTAATATTTGCTAATGCTAATTTTATTTATTTAAAACATTTAATTTTACTTAATTTTAAAATGTCAAATATATCACTTAACAATTGAATTTATTTAACAATGCAATTCTTAGCGTAAAAATTTCTTTAAAAATATATACAGTTGTGGTATATAAAAAATGTATTGTTTTCGATTTTTATAATCAATTTTGCGACACTGGTACATTAGGAATAAATTACTTATTAAATATTTAATTAATTATAAATTGCACAAAAATATTAAAAGCTTTACGAACGTCACATCTTCAAATTTTGGTACAAGTTTTTAATCTAAAATTTAATTTGATTTTAACTAATTTATTATATATAAACTATTGCTGCATTAAGCAATGTTAAGTCTTAGTTTTCTTATAAGAAATTTATTTGTACTAAAGTTTCAGCTGTGGTCTAACGCGTAACAGACGACGGGTCTCCTCTTTTACATCTAGGGAATTAATACCGGATATGCACAGTTCGTTAATATTCTTGCAGTGCTCTATGATGTAATCAATGGCACGGCTCGTCACTTTGTTGCAATTATTTATGTTTAGTTTACGTAATCGCTTTAGACCTTTGGCAACATGCATAATGGCCTCATCGTCGATGCTTACACAACTATTTAAATCCAATGATTCGAGCATGGGGCAATTAGTGACTAGATGCGCAATACCAGGCGATGATATCCTATGGCAGTAACCCAATTTCAACACGCGCAGTTCTTTGAATTTAAAAGCATGCGTTAGTGCATAATTTGTTATTTGACATCCACGTAGGCTCAATGTTTCTAGTCCACGTAGACGTAATATTGAAAACTGTGGTTTTATGGCTCTTCCCAACAACTGCCTGTCTGTGATGGCGCATTCGTTGAGTACTAGTTTTCTTAAACGTGTCAAATGTTGAAAAAGCGAAGAAATAGACTTATTTCTGGAAATGTTTCGACAATTCTCTAGGCTTAATACCTCCAGATACGGCAAACGTTCGGCTAATAAACTAATAGTCTCACCAGTTAGGTCACTGTTATCATTTAGATACAGGCCACGTAGTTTTGTATTGCACTCTTTCGCAATACCTTTTAGTAAACCTTCTTGTGAAACGAAACTGCAGTACGAAACATTTAGCACTCGTAAATTGTTTCTCAGATTCCATAACAGTCCCATGCTTTCATCATTCAAACAAGTGCAGAACATGAGTTCCAAATTTTCGAGTGTGTTCTTCCATTTACGTAAAATAAGCAATATAAGCGGATGGTTAATTCGCATTAGACCACTCATGCATAATTGTTTAAGCGGTGCTTCGTCTGGTATAAATGCAAAAGCGCACGACAACCAGTCGGATGAGCTATTTCCCGAAAGTATGATAGAATCCAATTTTTTCAAATTTGCAAAAATCTCACACCATTCTTCTAAGTCTCCTTCCGGTTGCGTTGGAAAGTAAAAGTTTATTAGCCTAAGAGTTTCTGCATGCATACGAACTAAATTTGTCATTAAATCCGCAGGTTGAATAACATAACGAACTTGTAACTTTTGTAATTTGATGCGGGTATTCTCTTTTGTCAGTTGCTATACAGATAAAGAAATGTTAGAGATTATTATAAAGAACACGTGAAGAGATCTTTCACTTACTTGCAGTAATAATATTTTAAACTGATCCGTTAGATTATCACAGAGTAAATCGATTGATGTTAAACTTTCGAAATTATTTAAATCCATGGCAATGCGGTTCTCACCTACTGGCATCCAATTTATGTTTCCTACTGTCAACTCTCTTAACTTTGGACATTTCCCTTGAATATTGGTAAATACTGCAGCGTTGTTTAGACGTAAACTAATTATGTGTGAACCTATTTTGTTTAGTATTTTATCTAAAAAATTACAGCTGTACAATTGATATAGATGAACGTTTTGATATATCATGGTACTGGCCGCATCGGGCTTCTCCAACCGACTTAACAGTGAAAATAGATTATCCTTTGTGATTATCAGACGATTTCGCACCAAAAACTCAGGCAAACTCGCCAAATGCAACCAACGTTTGCAAACGAGCCTTGCCCACAATAGATCCACTCGAGACAGATAGGAAAATATATTTAATATAACTTCGTTTGGCAAGTGCTCTATCTCAAAAGTAGCCATTTTAGAGCGCTAGAGTACTGCTACGATAGAAGAATAAACTGCAAATATTAAAAAATAATGAATTTCATTTAAGAAATGTCCTTTCTGTTTGTTTGGGACGCATGTTAAAATAATCAAGTGAAATGATTAGGTCAGTTTATAAATGAAAATGAATATTGATTTTAAGTACATTTAAGTGTTTATCCCTCTCTGTTGCTAGGGCATTTGGTATTTCAGTTTGAAGGGTATATTTTTCACGTGCTTTTGTTTATCAAGGTTGAATAGTCAAAAAAATAAACAAATACCAGACAATACTACAGAACAGTTTCTAATAAATGCTATACCTGATATTGAGTGCCACTGTTACGTGAATGGCTTAATGAATGAAACATGTATATATCTTGTATTTAATAGTATATTACAACAGCTTATTCATTATTTAAGCGACATATACACACTTTTAATATTTAAATAGATATATACGAGTATTTTTACTTAAACATTGAAATATAAAAGTTAGAAATTATGGAAAATTTTAGGGGCCACAAATAAGCCTTGAAATATAAAGCAGCCTTTAACAACCACCAGTTTTTTTCAATGCTTGGAGATATATTTCCTACGTTTGATCATTTTCTAGTTTTATATATATTCCTTTGAACACAGTATGACGTTAAGAGTCACGTCATAATCCTTTGCCGTGCAGGTATTGGTTTATATTAGCTGAATGGTAATTATAATATATTTGTCCAGATTGATAAAGAATTTCTTTTTTATTCCACCAGTATGAATATTTTTAGATTACCTTAAAAGTAAATATACTATGTTCAGACACAACTTAATTTCATAAAAATCGTAATTTCATATTCGGTTCAGTGAAATTAAGTTGGTTTTTCCATACAAAATTCATACAAAATACAAATTAAAACGAAGGCTGAAATTAAGGTACATTTCAAATGCAAATATGCGTAAAATAAATATTAAGGGAGAGATAAAGTTGAGATAACGAAAAAGTGACTTTAGTGAAATCGGGAAAATATTTTATAAGTAGTACAAATTTTTAAATTTGTATTTAGAGAAAAAACTGTAACTGTTATTAATTTAAAATAGAGTGAAAAATAATCTACTCACGATAGGTAAATTCATTGATTATTTGAAATGATCACATTCAAGCTGAAGTATGCATGAATGAAATCCTGAAATCCACTAAAGCTAATAAACCTACATAATGCCATCTTTTATAGGTATAATAATCAACTTTGAAAATTTTCTAGATACAAATTGTGTTTGGAGCATGTAATTTTTAATATTCGATTTGTTAACAAAAAACATGATTTCCTCAATTCGGGGCAGTATGAACACTTTCGAAATTAACTTAATTTCATATCAACGAAATTTGGCTGTCTGAACATAGTATTAGTATTGATTATAATATAATTATAAAAAGTAATTAAATGAAACTGTTGTACTTCAATTCTTCTTTAAACGAATTCATTAACGTTACTTAGTACACCTAATAGTTTTGTGTCAAACTTAAATGAATTGTGTATTGAATATATTATTAAAGAGAACAAAAATATAATTATGTTTTAAAATGTTCAAGTATTCAAGCTGATAAATTTAGTTTTCTATGGTAAACGATTGGTTTTTCTTTAATAGAGGGCCTTAACTTCAATTATAACTTGATAATATAAATTATTTTATTCTACATATAAATGATATTATTCTATAAATAAACCAATTTATTTTACATTCAAACTAAATAATTATATACACAAATCATTAAAATTTATTACAATAAATAGTGTTTATTATGATTCATACATACTTCAGCTTGAATGTAATCATTTCATATAAGCAATGAACATACCTAACGTGAATAGATTTTTTTTAATTTGGCAACCCTACTACGCACCAATTATCAACGCCTTCGCAACTGCGACAGCAAAAGCGCTGCTCGAAACCAAACGCTACATGAGGTGATTAAGTTAGTTCTCTTTATTTAGAATTTATAAACTCTGTTTGAAAATAAAAATAATAATTGCATAAAAACGCTTACTATGAATTCAATTAGATATCATGAACATTACCTGAATATTGGCATAATCTAATCTAAAAATGAAACGTCAATTTGTTTTGCTTGTCAACTTTTCTCTCCTTGCTTACGAACAATATTCTAAACAAAACAGTGCAAATAAATAACGTTCTCAACGTTTTATATGTACTTTATTTATTTATTTGTTTTTTTTTTTGCACAATTGAAAATCTCATTTTTTATGTTCATGTTTTTTAATGCTTACCCACTCTTCTCGCAGTGTTCGTCAATTTTTTAATAAATTTTAAATGATTTGTTAGTGCTCTTGTTCTTTTTTCACAAGTGACTTCATTCAATTTTTGTCATATTTTTTTCTCACATTGCATTTCATAATAAAATCGGCAACAACAACGACAGCATTTTTAGGCAGAATATTTCAATTAAACATATGAGAAACTTGAAAACATTTGTTTAATATATTTATGCGCACTATTTTAATACATTTAACTGGTAAATTTTTGTTATTTGTATATTTGTATTTAATATATACAAATATTTACACACACATTTTAATTTTATTTTATTTATTCTATTTGATTTTGTCTAATAAAATATAAACAAAAATAAAAAATCAACAACCTGCTGTCAAAAAAAAACACAAAAACTAAACGCACACTGACATAATTCCACCGAACCTAAAATCCAATTGAATGAAAATAATTCAACATACCAGAATTTTGTAGAAAATGGAAATATCAAACCAAACGTTCTTTCGCTCTCTGCTCTCAAGTTGAGCATTTTTCTATGTATTTTTTTGCCCACATGCTCAAGTTTTGCGCTACCAACATAAATAAAGTACAGTGGCGGCTTTCTATTGCGGCAAAATACCCTTGAGGTGAAATATGTGCAGCCAAGCGAACAAATAATGTGGTGTATATAATTTATAGAAATTATTATACAGTTTTTTTAGCTTATTAAATTGTTTAAAATTAATTCTACAAGTAAATGTTTGTATAATTATTAATTAATTTAAACAATTAATTTAATTTAATTCAATGAAATTCTATAAATTATAACAATTTATTTAATAAATGCTTTAGAATTAAACCATAATATATGATATTTGACTTCTAGTTAATAATTGTTGTGTTCATTCAACTAAGTAACTGCTAGATATAGATTTTTTTTTTAAAATCATAACAAAATATGTCCAGCTGGTATAAAATGTCTTGCTTTTTATTTAAAATTCTAAAAAAGTTGTGTTTAATAATTATTTAACAAGAAAAGAGCTAAGTCAATATAATATCAAGTCGTATTACTTAGCCATGCTGACTTAGATGTTCTTATATGATTATATGAAATAATTCGCTTAGTAGAGATAAAATTACCCTAGCAGAAATAAAATTCAACTGGACAAAATATTTGCCGAATCGAATATAAAAAATATTTAAAAGATTAACTGAGAAATATTATACTGCATAAAAAATAAAAAAGATTGACTTTAACTTTGCCTCAACTTCAAATAATTTATTACAAATCAATTATTTACTTATTAAATATTTTTTCAATTGTAATTTTAAATTTACTTTCTGCTAAAAAATTATATATATATTTCTATACATATATATATATATTAAAAAATATTGGCTATAATAAACAAGTTTCTATATATAAATTACTTTAAAAGAAAAATAAAATTGCCAAAATTTACTTTAAAGAGAAATGCCAAACTTTGAAAAATTATAGTTAAAATTTACATAAATTTCCTACTAAATTTATTTTATTACTTAAACAAACAATTTAAAACAATTATTTTTGACTCGACAGATGTTTTTCTAGTTTTTTTTAATTCAATTAAAAAAGGTTTACTCATTTATTTTTTTTTTGCAAAATTTTAGTGAGGAACTAAACTCCCTTACAGTCCGTACTTCTCTCCATAATTTTAGATTACTTAAAAAATTGAATGTTTTGTTTATTTTTAAATTTATTTTAGTTTTAATAGTAATTATTTTAAATATACATTCAGTAAATTATACTATTATTAAAATGATAAACATATGATAAACATATATATGTATATAGTGTATATAATAATTATTGTGTTTCATAATATTTGACGTGATTAACGTAATCGACTCCGTAATTTCGTAATTTCGTAATCTAGAATGATGAATACTAATTTAGTATAAGTTTATATCATGAGGCACTAGTTTCTGTTTTATCTTATCATATCGAAAATTAATATACGAGTACGTGTGCTCTTTGGGCTAAATTTGGAAATTAGTGTGGCACCTTTGAACTTTATGTAAACAAATATTAGGAAACAATTTCAACAATGATAAACAAAATAAAATTATTTAAGTAGCGTTTTGTGTTGCCCTTGAATACATTTTATATGAAAAAGCAGTGAAAGATGCGATCTTCAGGTGATCGAAGTGTTTAACAAAGAAAAAGCCCCAGCTATTGTGGGATTTTCATGTCTGTAAGTAATGGTTTTTTAAAAACTATAATATAAACTATAATATAGAAAAATATATGTAGCCTAAATATATCATATGTAAATTATTTCAACTCTCAACTCTAATTATTTCTCTAATGTACAATCATACTTGTATTCACAATGAGAAGAAAAAGAAGACACATTTTTAGAATCGAACCATGAGGTTGACAAAAATATTTTTTTCATACTTTATTACTATATGTATTATTCAGCGAATCTAGTTAAGTTCAAGGCTTACGCAGTAGAATATCGTAATAAGTTTCCTACTCTGTCCAAGTAGAAATAATTTTTTTTTAAATAAATCTGTATTATTAACAATAGAGATTATTTTAAACCCTAGGCTAATTATGATGCCTTTGCATTAATTAGTGTTCCCTACTGTGGAGCAAACCAAAACGTTGGCACAACTTTTACTTACTTCTTCTTATTACTTACTCTTTTTACTTCCTGTAGCTACGATTGTCCAAACTTAAGTATATAAAAATTTAGTGACTTGGCTGGATTTATCATGTCATATGAATGGATGAAAATGTTTCGGCTAAAAAGGTATTTGGGTTTGGTGCATGTTGGAGGCAAACTTGATACTACCAACTCGATATGGCGAGGAATGGTATGCGTCTATCGACTGAGTTACTTATTTGCTATTGGTCTTCCAAAGTTCTTTTTGTTTAGTATTTGTCCTACTCAAAACGATTACATAATCGATGAATTGTAGCTTTATCATCTTAATTTTTGGATTTGCTATAGCATTAGTATTAATTTTGTTGCGATGCCTCTGACTGTTTTTGATTAGTTTATTTGCAATGTTGTATGATTTTATTTTTTTAAATTATTTAAAGAATTTAGAATGTTTGTTTTTCAAAAGGTCAGTCGTAGAAGTAATCGGTTCCACAAATTTTTCTAGCTGGGAACCAATTCTAAGCAATGAATATTTTTTTTATTAAAAAATACATGTTTATGATTTATTAAATGGTTTTTATTTCTAAAGTTTGATTTGTTTTGTTGAAAAAACTACTCTTTCTTATAATAATAATGAAGCTATTTTTTTAAAATTTAGAGGGCTTCGGATAGCAATGAAAGAAAGGACAAACTTTAGAATTTAGTTAATTTAATGAAATTCGGCTGCCCATACAACGCTGTTTCGAGTATTGTCAAGTACTCATCATCAATCTTAGGAAATATTCAAATTTCTTAAATAGTTTATAGTCCGTATATAATTTGTTTGGGCTGCAAATGCCAGTTTGAGAACTCAAATTAGAAGCCAAGGCAGTACAAAAGTACCGTAGTTAATTTCCAGCTTATAAACTACATCTTTATTTGGCACTTGCAGCCCAAACACCTTACTCCTACAAGCATTTAGTGTTCAACTTTGCTCAAACATATTTAATAAAATCAACAAACAAAAGTGCTAGCAAACACACCAAAAAATTAAAAAGAAATATGTTAATTTACAATATTAATTTCAAAACGTTCAATGTTAAAAAATAAATCGAGAATAACATAATTTAATTTTAATTAATTTAATTTTGTTTTTTTACTATTTTGTGTTAAAATTTAAAAAGTTATTATTAATTCTTTTCAAAAGCATAAAAAAGCATAAAATGTCTTTAATTAAAACCGATTGAACATCGTTATAAAAAGTTTGAAAGCCATTGCACTTTACATTCAACTTGACCTAATTTATGTGCATGAAACTTCCTTTTGCCCGAAACTTACTCCTGAAAGTATGCTTTACTACTTGGAACGAAAATAAAAGCGCATTTCTTACACTTTGAAAAGTAATTTTCCTGTCAATTAAAAAAAAAGTAAGCCACTAAAATGTCGTAACTGCACAAACGCACTTCTGCAAACAAACGTGTTTGCATGTGTATGTGTGTGTGTGGGTGTATGTACGCGTGTATGCAAATAAATATGGAAAAGTCAATTTAATTAATTTACGAGGCGATGGAAATTATGATTGATTGATAAACGACATGAAAATTACAGTTTATAGAATATTAAATCAATTTTGGAAAAACAGATAAAACTGTAAAAACTATTAAGAAAATTAAGTTTTCACAAATGTCGATTACATTTTTAAGCCGCAATTTATATGTCAACAGAATTTTTCAAGTTTTTAAATGCAATCAAAAATATTTAAGATAATCCTTGTATAAAATAGTATTTAAAAGTTTTTTTATTATTTTGCATTAATCGTATTTTATGTGATGGAAAAAGGAAAAACCGAATAACCTAGCATGATAAATTGAAAGTAAAGTTCGCTATGGAAAAAGTGAAAAACTCATTTGCATATTTTGCAAACAAAAAATGTAACAAAACACGTCTAGTACACAACAAAAATTAGAATTAGTGAGAGCGTTCATATATCCATATATACGTGTACATAAAAACTAAAAAACATATCGACAAGTTTGTGAAACCCCGAACTAACGAACTCAGAACGAATAGAAACGCGAATAATTGACCGCATGCAGTCGAACCGCCTGAACACTTAATTTACCGTTACAATGTGGCTTAGCCTCACCTACCATACATGTTTGTATGTACTTTATTTAAAGACTATAGGAGCGGATTTTATACTCAAATCGAGTGATTGATTAGGGCGAATTAAATTAGATTGTTGACATTGAAAATGTTTCCAATACTCGTACGTTTAAATAGTAGTGAACTACAACAACAAAAATGTATTTAATATTATTTTAATTAATTAAATTTTTGGCTAACCATACAGCTGTTTCGAGCATTGCCAAATACCCATCATCAGTGGTCTTGGAAATAATTCTTGTATTTTTTTGAGATTGCAAGTACCAGGAATCGAACTCGTGTCCTGCCAAATTTGAAGCTCATAGTCAGCGAACTTTAACCAACTGACTTAAAGCCGTACTTGACTTTTATTGTATTTCATTGAAATGAATATATCTACAAAAAGGTAAATCCATTTGAACTATGAACTTGATATGTTTGCCATAATTATCTTAATAAATTACAATTATAAAAAACTTAAATCTTACATTATAATTTAATTATTGTACATTACTAATTTTCGGTGTGCAAAATGCCACACACCGTAAAGTCAAGTGGATTGGAACATTGTATGTCAAAATGTGGAGTGGAAGGTTGTCAGTCTATTTTTGACTAACCAATGACTCTGACCCACGTAAATGTTTTGTTGTCCCAGCTTCTGTTTACCCTATTTCTACCATAAACATCCGCATCAGCGTTTATCCATTCAAGTCTCTCTTTTTCGAATCACGTCTTATGTAGTTGGAGCTATTTTACGACTATTTTTACTTTAGCCTTAACTTTTCAAACCAGCTTTTTTGTAGTTGTAATTTTCTTCCGGCCACGGCCATAGCGCTTTGTAAGCTCTACCAAAAACATGCTATAGTTTAAGATACAAAAGATTAATGCACATTAAAGCATTCGGGCTAGAGGATGACGACCTCCCTCCGAAGGAGCTGCTTCGATTCCTCGAGATACTGAATGTATAAATAGAAAGGAGTGCACAATAGATCAAGCTGGTCGCAGTGCATAGGGGTATTTGCCTAACACAAATCCCTCCCCCCGATATCATTGACGATTGAAACGTTCGGGGGCTCTTACAAAAGTGACTTGTATTTCTCTGCTTATATACCGGAGAATTAAATATCTAATGAACCCGTCACGGAAAATTTTCGGAAGTCCGTCACCGCCTTGTGTTATTCGGTGGAAAATATAATTTTATTCAATCAAATGCAAAATGGCGTATTAACATTTCAACGTGTGTTCAACAAATTGAATGCTCCTCTGCGTGCATTCACACACACACACAGTTACGTACATTCTTCGTATATCCTTTGGATTTATTATTTTCAATTTGGCTAACACAAAGTCAGAGTGTTTTTAATGTTTTTCCTATTTTCTTTTTCTTTTTTTTGTTTTTGTAATTTTTATGACTTTCCTCGTCCGTTTAACTTTAGGCTACCTACCAAACATTAGTTGAGTTTTGAACCCCAACGTGGACAGGTGGAAGTCGATTTGGCGCGCGTATTTAAACACACAAAATGTGAATCTTAAATAAATATTCTAACACATATAAATTATTTAAAAATAGTAAAGTGTTAAATAAATAAAAAACAAACATAAGTTAATTTAAATATTAAAAAATATAATTTTTATTGCAAGTGAGTTCTTTTATAATTAATAAAATCATAAAACATTTAATCGGAGTTTCCAAAAATTTCTGTTTGCGTCATCCTTTGAGTTATATATATATATAATAATATAATTTACTAGATTTTTAACAACTATTCTGTTTAGCATAACATGCAAAAAAAAAACATATAACAACTTTGGAAAACATAATAAGTACACGGGAAAAAACAAATCAATGTAATGTTATATCCTTTTGCATGCTGACCCAGATTTTGCTTTAAATTCTCTGCATATTTTTCTCAACGTTTTATTTTTGTTAGTTGCTAGAAGTCAGTAGCACTTAATGTGCTAGATCTTTCGCCAGTTACGGCAATGGTTTGTAGTTGGCGTTTTTAACAAAATCCGCATACAATTGACCTACTTCCAACGTAGTTATCGTACTTCGAACGATAACGTAAGCCAAGTACATACGTTCTTCTTAGGCTTCATTGGCTAACAGGAAACTTTTCCGTTTCCGGTGTCATGAAATATTTTATTTATTTGCCACTTTTATTTGTATTTCTTAACTTTTACTAAGTTTTATATTTACATTTCAAAGAAAATATTAAAAAAGTCTATATATACATCATACACAATGCATATAGTTATATATATACATATAGACCACTCTATTGGATTTTCAAAAATTTACCTGTAATGGCGAACTAAACAGAAATTGTCTGAACACATGAAAAACTACAATTTCGATAAATTAAATAAGATAAGAACGCTTCATTTATAATGCGACGAAAGTTTTAACTTTTATATTCAGTGTTCTATAAGTTTTCATTCCTGAAATGTACGCAATCAATAATGTCCTTTCGAAAATAAGTAATAAAAGCAACATTACAAATAATCATTCATGTCCCAAAGGGAATAATAAATTTTTCAGATAATAAAATCTCCATATGATAAGTTTAGATTATATGTACATTGCAAGGATGTACATACTAATATTAATAATGCATACGCAAAGAATCAAAAATAATTCTTGCAGTCAATATTTACTTAGAATTTATTTTATTTATTTATAAAAATAATAATACATAGCTTTCATAGCTTTCTCTTCGGTGTAGACCCCCTTACATTGCTTATATTCTTTACAGTCCATACTATAATACAATATAACTTTTTTCTTCATAAATTTTTATAAATATTCCAAACTGTTAAAATTTAACTAAATTGACCAAAATAAAAATGAATATCTAGCGGCTTGAAAACAATTGCTACTCAAGTCCTTGGAACGCAATGTTAAAGATCTAGCGTGGTGTAACTACATAAGCGACTGAATCCTATTGGGTATTAAGCATTTGGAAAGCTATGTCGTTAGGATAGCTTCTCAAATATGTATTTTCCAATACTCTGTGCTTTATTTCTATTTTCTTCTTATACTGTGCAGACTTTAAGATCTCTATATAACTGTATATAAGTAATATATTAGGAAAGATATATTTCTTCAAACTGCTATCTAATGATAATCATATCAATTTCAAAAATAAGGTGGTAAAATTCTAAAACCTCGCCACAACAAAGTGTTTGTTGCTATATAATGACACAAGATGGATAAAACGGTACGTGCAGATAGTGTGAAACTCGCCAATCATTAACCAGATATTCTTACAGCGATAAATCTTAGAAAAAGCCTACGTAACATATATAGGTCTTTTGAGAATACAAACCACCATTAGATAGTCATATAATGTGACTCCATCAAGATAAGATCAATTTTTTTCGAATCTTTTAATATCATTTAAGACTTCAGGCATGACTTCACTTTTGGCATGAAATTCATCATTTGTGGGACAGTACTTCCAAATATATATATTCTTTAATCTATATAAAGAATAGAAAAATTATCAAAATTTTGATGCTTTCCAGCAGATAAAATACAAAGAAAATTCGCATTTATATGTCTAAAAAAGGCTTAAGATGAAATAGAGTTTTCTATAAGCGATGACTATTGGTATTGCCAATATAGATATATTTAAGTCTACCTGCCATCTTTTTTCTCTTATCTTAACTCATATTTCACCGATCGTGTGCAATAATATAGGTCTCTAACGAGAGTCTAATCCGAGTCCATATTCATTAGTTTCAAATGGGTGATTCTGTTCTAAAATATTCCTATTTTGGACACAACAGCATAAACTAAAATATTTTGCACAATTTCATAGGTTATGCTATATAATGAAAGAGACATAATATATATGCTTTTTATATATTTTTAATTTATATTTTAACATGTTGAACCCGTCCTTAACCCATCCGTTATATGTCAATGATTTTGTATTAACTCATAAACTACTAAATAGGGCGTACTTATGGAGAACTATAATGATTACCTTTATTTCCTTATTTCTCGTAAAGAGACTATTAAATGCAAAATATAAATTCCAAAAATAACTAAAGCCTAGAACAAACAACAAAAGAAAAACTTAATAGTTAAAAGATTGGGGTACAAAAATACCTCAACGTTCAATGGCACCTTGACTACGCTGACTTTTGTTAGTATTTGCCAAACTTAAGGGTTAAAACTAATGGTCATTTAAATGAACTCAGGGTCACTAGCAGCAATTTTTGAGGGCTTAAACCTTCTGAAAGATTTCTGAAGTTAAGCAAAAATAGGGTAATTAAATTGTCGTGCCTCACGCTACTACAGCATAAATCAGTAGCGTTGACTACTTGTAAATGGAACAAGGCATTAATAAAAATCAACCTTACTCAAATGAATATTCCTTAAAGTACTCGAAGACGAAGTAGGCAAAGGTCATGCCCACAATTTAATAGTTCCTGCTCATGACTTTTTATAAAATGCAATCAAAGTTAATTTAAGTACATAAACCTCCTTTTTTATGTACTAAAGACGCTTACTATGTACCGGAATTTACAGCATGAAAAGAAAAAATTAAAAGGTTTCCAGTGGATTTAATAATTTAGAATATTTTTGGTTTAACTCAACAAAACTTCAACAGTTATTTGCATAAACTTAAATGTTGCATTATTTTCTGTTTTATGTTTTCTTAATAATATTAAAAAATACTTCAAAATTATTTTCCTGATAATACTAGTAAGATAGATGCCAATACCAGTCTGTATGATGAAAGACAGGCTTACATTAGTTCAAAAAGATTCTCCCATTGTGCATATTAAATTGTGGCATATGCCATATTAAAAATTTAAAACAGACTACACTTGGAATCGATACTGGCCTTTAAAAATTGGATACATACATAAGGACAACAACCAAAAAACACAAATATCCCCACCTGAAGCTGCAATCAAGCATGTTAAGATAGCCAGGAGATTTGGAGACAGAAGAATAACAAGTCTACAAGCGCTTTTCCAACGGTAAATATATAAACTAAGTAATTACTTATATATCAAGTCCCAAGTATTTGATGTATTCACATATACCCACAAGCAGACGAATCTGAATCACCACTAAATTTGAAAAACAGCGTTCCCATCAACCAACCCACATTGAAAGTTACAATAACAACATGGAAATCAAAAACAATATATGTAAAATACCCAAAACAAATAGACCCACATATAAACAAAACCAATGCAACAGAGGTTTTTTTTACAACAATACAAGAACGTGTGCAAAATACTTCTAATACTTTCTTTCCCTATATAAACGAAAATCGCAGTAACTGACTCGGGGTCAGAGTTTCCCCCGAGTCATCTCCTTAATGGATGTACTGCATTACTAGCCATTAAATATAAAGAGAGGCACTATTGTATGTGCCTATATAATAATACAAATACCATCCAAAACCCATACTTAGTAAAACCAATATACAATCTAATGGAACAGATCAATATTAACACATACGCCGCTTCCACTCTCCTGGGCATCTCCTTTGCAGTCTTACTGGCTAGCAATATAAGAGAAACATACAATAACAGATGTATGCATAAGTTTTTTCCGGTTTGATTGAAAGATGGCACAAATGGGCCAGAAGTTTTCGCAGAGTGATTTTATTACTCAACAACACGCGGTCTCGCACAGCAAAACTAGTGAAGGATGAGAGTTTTTTCCACACCCGTCATATTGCCCAAACCTGGCGTCTTCTGACGATCACCTCTTTGCATCAATAAGCCACACGTTCGCAGAGCAGAACTTTAACGTTTCGAAGAAATTCGAAAATGGCTCGACGAATGGTTTGCCGCAAAACACAAGCAGTTTTTCTGGTATGTAATATATTCATAAATTACTTGAAAAATGGGCGAAATTTGTGGAAACAGATGATCAATAATTTGAATAAAATAAAATTAATTACCCTTGCAAATTACATATTATTAAATATTAACAACTAGTACCTTTAAGACAGCAACAATCTAAAGATACTAAAAATAATCCTAATAATTATCATTTAAACTGGAATTGGACCGCAGAGCACATTTTCTTAGTCTAAGACCCGGATTATGAAAAATTCTAATAATAAAAATAAAAATATCATTCACCACAAAGGCCTACGTTGTATTAAAAGTTTGTCATATGTATATATGTAATTTTTATACTAAATACTTAAGATTATTTAAAACAGCAAAGATCTAAAAATACTGAAAGTAATCCCAATAATTATCACTTCAACTGGAACTGGACCGCAGATTACATTTTCTTAGTCTAAGACCCGGAAAGTGTAGTTAGTGCCAGTTGACTGATTATGAAAAATTCTAATAATAGTAATAAAAATATCATTCACCACAAAGGCCTACGTTGTATTAAAAGTTAGTCATATGTATATAGGATAATTTTTATACTAAATACTTAAGATTATTTAAAACAGCAAAGATCTGAAAATACTGAACGTAATCCCAAAAATTATCACTTCAACTGGAACTGGATCGCAGAGTACATTTTCTTAGTCTAAGACCCGAAAAGTGTAGTTAGTGCCAGTTGACTTATTGTGATAAATTCTAATAATAGTAATAAAAATAGCATTCACCAGAGAAGCCTACGTTGTATTAAAAGTTTGTCATATGTATATAATTTTTATACTAAATACTTAAGATTATTTAAAACAGCAAAGATCTGAAAATACTGAAAGTAATCCCAATAATTATCACTTCAACTGGAACTGGACCGCAGAGTACATTTTCTTAGTCTAAGACCTGGAAAGTGTAGTTAGTGCCAGTTGACTTATTGTGATAAATTCTAATAATAGTAATAAAAATAGCATTCACCAGAGAAGCCTACGTTGTATTAAAAGTTAGTCATATGTATGTATATAATTTTTATACTAAATACTTTAGAGTATTTATAATTATTTCTATTTTATAAGCTAAATCACATTACAAAGCGCCTCTTAAACCTAACTAAATGTTTTTCGTAATTCATCAAAAAATGTTAATTTATCGCTTTGATGTGATTATAGCCCCACCGTTATTTTTTGAAATCCTAAAATTCCATGAATCGCAACGATAATTAAAAGCCTTCAATATAAACGCCATTTGCATACAACTAAACTACATAACATGATTTCTTACAAAATAAATAGAAAAACACTGTAATTTCAGGGCTCGCACGCAGTTTTCAAAACATTTTAGAAACCAGTCAGAAGGACAAAACCAATATTTCACAACACTACTCCAAAACATTTGTTCTTGTAGTTGAGAAGCAAATGTGTTAAACTAACCACAGGACAAAGGATATTTAATAGCAAAAGCAATACTAAACATCTAAAAAAAAAAAATATATGTATATTAAATAAAAAACCACTGCATCGCGGCTAAATTAACATTATTACAATAAAGCACAAAACACCACCACAACAACATCAATAACAGTATTAACAGTAATAATAATAACAACAACAGCAACAACAGCAGCAGTAATAACAGTGACAACTCAGTGTTACTAAAAAGCAAATGAAATTAAATATAAAAAAGTTAAGACAATCTAACATGAATAATCAAAAAGCAATAACTAAACAAAAACAAAAAAAAAGAAAAACAAAACAATAAAAATAAAATTGTTCAACACTTACTTATTAATGCACGGCTGAATGAACGCCGTACAATGGAGCACATTGTGAAAAAAATGAAACAAAAAAAAATTGAAACAAAAATAAAAAACGTTATATTTAGAGAGCAAGTGACAAACGACAAACCGATAAACCCATACAAACGATAGTATGACTCCCTTCGCCCACAAACAGCCCATTGAACAGTGAATATAAAATATGCAATAGTTTATTTATGTCACTTTGCTGCATTCATCAAAGTGCAAAGAAATGCACTGTGGGCGGGATTGATTGATGCAGTTGAAAAAAAACGAAAAGGAGTTAGCAGAAGACAAAGATTTTTATAATCATTTTCATTTATAAGTTCATTATAACAGTGGTTCTGTTATAACATTTATTCTTATATTCGTAAATCTGTCTGGCTCTTACGATCCCAACTTGTTTATTGTGTTGTTCAGCCGCCTCATTATCTCGGTTCAATGATACCCGAATGCTTTTAATTTCAATATATTCATTTCGTTCTTTATTATTTACATTTCTCTTAAATTCGTCATCATATACATATCATTTTTATTTTTTTCAAATGAAATTTGTTTTTTTAATAATGAAACTGTTATGTATAATGTGACTTAAATCTAGAAACTATATCATGTTTTACTGAATAGTGCTCCACAAAAAATATGTGTATACTCAACATTAGGTTTGTCGCGAGAGGGCACCACGAAGAACAATATTATTAGTTAATTTGTAACATTTGACAAAAAATGCACAGCAATATTTGGGTTAGGTTAGGTTATACCAGTGATCCTAAGAATCCATTTAGACCTATTGGGCCATTATATTACTATATGAGAAGCTTAGAGGTTCAATACCCCCTTTCAACTTTCGACAAATCTTAAAATGCTTTTTAGAAAGAGGTGCTCGAGTTGGTCAAGATAGCAGGTGCACTGTGACCTAAAACATATATTGTGCTCCTTAGTCGGATTAGAGTGCTTCTCCAAGTGCGATTTCTTTAATAAAAGACAGTATAGAGCCTATCTTTCCTAACCCTCATTCTCTTTTTTCCGTGAAATACCCTCCTAGATGTTTCTTCCGCTTGTGCATCAATGCCGGGTACTCCCCAAGTACATGGTATGAAGTTTCTCTCTCTTCTCTACAGTATCTGCAGTCTGAGTTGGATTGAGTTCCTAACTTCGATAGGTGATTATTCAATCTACAAGGACCGGTTTGTATTCCCATAATAATTCTTAAGTTATTCTCTGTTATTAACATATGCAATCCTTAAAGAATTTTAGGTTGTAAGTCCCAAAAAGCACCCTTCACAATATAGTTCTCTTTTGTTTTCCTTTGCGCTATCCATAAAAAGGGTTGGAGCTTCTTTACCTAGACCTCAAATAGGGTATGGGTTCTGGGCCTATCATTATTGAAGCCGCGTCTTTCTTTGCGAGTTTGTCTTCCATCTAATTACCTAGGCTTTCAGCGTGCCCCGGAATCCATATTAAGTGCACCTAATTGCTCAAGTCAGGTATGTTCAGCTGGACAATGCACTCCAATACCAGTTTAGATGTCATCTGGTAAGACATGAGTGCCATTTTAGTTGCCTAGCTGCCAGTCAGTATTGCAATTCTACGGTTTCGGTAGTTACGTGCAAGATTTATCTATCGCGTATATTTCCTCTTAAAAGATGGTTACATACTTTTCCAGTAGTTCCCAGTATCTTTTGCCTGATCCATATACACCAGCTCCAGCTCCCTCACCGTCTGTATACCATGATATTATATCCTTTTATTATTTGGGTTTTGGGCAAGTCTTCCCAATTGCTTCTCTATTTTGAAGTTTTTTGTAAAGTTATGCTTTACAATCATCCTGTCATTTTAGATTCTGCGATTTGTGCAGCTAGAGTGGTTTCTCACTTTTATATAAAAAATGCAAAATTCATTTAGGAGAACGGATCTCGTTTTAATATTTGTTTAATTTATAATCTATTGAATCTACTTTAATTCAATACCTAAGTCTTGTTGTTTTTTGTGCTTGTTGAAATATTCGTAAAATATTAATTTGTCTTAATTAATTTTTCAAAGTTTCGGAGATCAATGCTTTATCACACAGCCCCCTTCTACAAAGTTTTTTGGGCAAAAATTCACTAATATATATAATATTAAATTTTATTCCTTATACACCATGGCTAACTCGTACGGTTCTACTAGAAAAAACAACAGGAAGTTGGAAGTTCACTGTAGAGTATCATATTCAAGCCACTATGTATATTGTCTTAAGCTCAAAATGTAGAGTCTATGTTAATTACGTATGAACCGACAATCCACTTCGCAAGCAATTCAACATTACGCGTGCCTACTGAAATTGTAGTTGTTATTTAAACATATATTCTTATATATCGTGACTTTCAGCGATTTTCACTATTTAATTGGAATTGAATTAGGTGAGTGTTTAAGTAAAAGTGTTTCTTGAGTGAATAACTACCAATAAGCTAAGTGCTTGAACAGATCATAGTACACGTTCTCTGCAGAGCAACCCAACCCAACCTAATAAATTATGCATGGAAAACCAATTCAAACGATTGAAATGTCAATTATAGTTTAAATCGATTATATTGAATTAATGCTCCATTATGATGGTTTCCAAAAATATAGGCAACTATTATTTCACCAAGGGAAAGAGTACATCAATCAGAACTCTAATGCATTTAACTACCCAAAGCTCATCGTGTGTGTGCATCGGGGGTTCACATGCAAATCGTATCGCATGTGCTGCGTATGTGTCCAGTATTTCTTTTAATTGAAGTGTCATTAAAGAAAAAAATTGATTAATGAACGTTACAATCCATTACAATCGAATTACTCTTATTTATTCATTTATTTATACAACTATTTTTTGTTGCTTTCCAATCGTTATTAATTTTGTTTATATAATTAGTTGGTTCCTTCTTAATAATGCATGGCGTAGGGCGTTTCTTGCGCGCTTTCTTAAAACAGTTCAGTCATTTGTGTTACGATTGCTTACAATCGAACCACATTTGTCGAATGGGCTGAGAATGTTTCAGAAACCAACGATGGCAATCAAATCGAAGTTTGAAATAACATAAGGTAAACAAATAGCAACCAAATGACAATTTCTAATACGAAAGTTACTTAGTTTTTAATCGAGTTCAATATCATTAAAACTACTGACTAAAAATGCTCGTG
>NC_051847.1:223988246-224007542 GCF_002237135.1 Teleopsis dalmanni
ATGTATCATCATTTCCCATTTTTCTAATCTAATATTAATTTCTGTAAATTTGACGCAAATATTTCGCGACGGATTGCGTCATTTCCATTGAACAAATAGATATCTTCAAAATGTATGCTTTTTTCGAGTCAATGTTGAACACAAAAAACCTGTGGAAATTTCGCAGAAATAGTTCAACACGATGGTAATGACGGACTTTGATAGCAAAATGTCGTATAGTTTTTTTCGTGATTTACAGCTCCGCTGAGATTAGTGTTAAGAATAGTAAAAATGGTAGCCATGGAACCACCGAATAGATAGAAAAAGGATTACGATTGTAATATGAAGAATCGTTATCAACAGGTAGTCACAGTAAGAACCTAAAAGCTTAACAACTCTGATACAAGCATACACTTGCAATGAGAACACACACCAACGCTGTATATGGCACATCGACGGCTTACAAATACATACAAAGGACAAATTTTGTTAAGCTTTCACCTGTTGCTGGAAAGTTGAAGTTTTTAATATCAAAATGTTTATTTAAAAAATTTTTTAATATTTATTTGCGAGTAAAAATGATATTTATGTATATATTTTTAATTTAGCTAATGTTACTTTTTAGTGCAATTTTAATACTACAACAATTTTGCCAAACAAATCTTCTTCTTATCTGTGGCTTTTAAGGATATACAAGTGCATCGTAATCAAAATGTTATATCCGTCATTATTTTGATAGTAGTACACCTACTTTCTTTGTCTCTTATAAGACGGACTGCAAGTAGTGTAAACTTTAAGGTGACCAGCAGACAAAATTTTGAAGCAAGAAAAAATTTTATGTATAAATATTTATTATTTTATTTTAAATAAAGGGGATATATCAAACAGACACAGTGCTGTGGTTTCGCTAAAACAATCTCTTAGGAATGAATTGCGAAACTATTTAAGTCAACAATTTGATGAAAAGCTAACAAATGAAGTTCTATTCCAAAAATTAATACCCAGATAGAAGAGCTGAATAGGCATAATATTTATCAATGTTAATTCAACCAAATCAGAGAGTTGAAGACTATACGTTTCTTACCTCTGTTATATAGTGGAGTTGTTGTGTTAAAAAGTTTGATCTTATTGACATAGAGGGCGAGGCAATTTGTACCTCATGCATAAGTACATGCATAGTGTAGGTTTAGTGAGTCAATCTGAAGCGTATATGTGTGGAAGTGGGTTTTGAAATCAGGTGAAACATCTCCTACCGAGGAAGTCAAATTGAGTCAAATTTAAGGATAATGATTCAATCTAAAGGGCGAATGTATGAAAGGTGTTCATGACATGAAATGAAATATCTTCTACTAATAGTCAGAGTAAATTACCTTGGAAGAGCTTAATTGACTAGTTTGTTAATATAAAAGCATTTTAGAAATTTTGACATTCTTAATTGTTGTGATTAAGGAGACTTGTACTCAATTGATTGAATCAAAATATACTTTAGTTAATCAATATGTGTTAGTATGTCAATGTGAGTTACTTTGAAAGACTCTTTATGCCTAGTTTGAGAATGCATTTTGACAATGTTGAAAAGATTTTATTTTCTTATCAGTAAATCACCTGACGACTATTCTTACAAATAATATTCCATAACCTAAAAAGGTGTTGAAACTTTTATCCATACACATGGTCACTTTATACAATAATATACCAAGGAAATAAATACGAACTGTAAATGAAGTTCGTGGTAATTACATAAAGTTCAACCGGAAATTGACACTGTGTTATTCACACACGAAAGTGTACGTACGTGTGCAAGGGATACTACGAAAGTTGAATTGTACTTGGTTAATTTATCACAATATCTTTTAGATAAAATGGTATGCAGTTTTTGAATACACGTTTTTTTGTAAGTAAGCCTAATAAATTCTTATACACTATATATGAAATCAAATATTATGTTCGTTTATTTTTAATATTAAGGGTCTAATAGTTGTTTTCTCTGTGTAACGAATTCGTAACAGACAAAATCTGGTAAAGTTTGGTGTTTCTTAAAATTACACATATAATTTATAATTTATAAATATTTATAAAATTATATTTATTATTATAATAAGATTATGTATTAGAAAGTAATAGGATAATAAACTTATAAACCGTAAAGACCTAATACTTTGTTAGTTAAAATCTGTCAACATGAGATACTTAAATTTTCAAATTATATTTAAATGTCACTCATGTGGAGTGATTTAATAATCAACACATATAAGTTGCTTTACTTAACTGAATTCATATAGTTTGAGAAATAAACTATTTCACTATACTCTTATAGTTAGTTAGTGCTCAAAAAGTTTGAAATTTATAAAAGTTAAAGTGCCAGTTACTGCACCAATAATATAAGAATTAAAAAAAATTCGAAAGTGTCAATTAATATAACTAAAAACACGATAAAAATAAACAATGTTACAAAAAACTTTGTTAGAAACGTCTGTATTAATATTTATGTTATATGATGTTATATGATGTCTTTATATACTAGAATATAGATATAGATATTTTACTCATCGTGGCCATTAGTGCTATTTTTTAACTTTCTTTAACAATTTCAAATTGTTCCTACTTTTATATATTTATATAGTATTATGACAATGCTACATAGGTTATGTAGTTACCCCCGTAAATCTGCATTGTGCAGTGCGTATGAGTTTTATAAATTTCAATGTAATTGTGTGGGTAAAAGTGTGATAACGTGCACAGCTGCGTTCTGTAAATGTTTCTGTAGGTTGTTTCTATTAAATTTGCTTGATAAAAAATCAAAATGAATTCCATAAAGCAGAGCAAAGCACATAAACGTACACACACACACACACACAGTGTCAGCATCACATCGTATCACATTTGTGTGCATAGAACGAAAAAGCTTTCTTAACACCGATACAAGCGTGTATGAACATATATCATTCACTGTTGAAATATTTAATGTGCGAGCTGCTTTACACTATATGTTGACAGGTTTGTATCTTTGCATATGTATGTGCACTCACACATACGTATAATTATGTGCAGTTGGTTGTGTGGTTGTGTGCTTTAGTTAAGAGACAACGTGTGATAACAACGCCAACGAATCTTTTGCAAGACTTTCCTTTGCGTAAATGTGTCTTGCATGTTGGTTAGGTTTGGCTTGTTGCGTTTATGTTGTTGTTATTGTTCTCGTCTTTTTTTTTGTTGGTTGTTGATTGCTGGTAGCCAGTTGCATCCTGTATTACCACTAGGTTCCAGTTCCGTTTGAATTTGTTGACTGCTGCTCCTGCGCTTGTTTGGTCTTATTTGTTCGGTTATTCGCTCACGCTTATTAAGCTAACTTTTTTCTCTGTCCGTCGTTAAATTCTTACAGCAGAAAAAAAGTTGTGTTGAAATTTTGTATCTTTTAGCCTGTAACGGTAAATTCTTATCTGTTCAACTGCCGCTTGATGTTGTACTATAAAAACCGCCAGTAGAACGCACTTTCATAGCCAGTTTTAAACGTGCGTTCAACTGCAACGAAACAGAAAGGAGAAACCAAGCAATTTTCCAAAGATTTGTGTTGAAATATAATAATATTTTATAAAATAATTTTAAAACCTTTTTTTGTGATTTTTTACTGACCGACGTACACAAAAAATGTTTAACTAAACTAAACTATTATTAAAAAAATAAATATAAAAAAATTATTTCCTTATATTTAAATAGTTTAAAAATTTTTAATTTTGCAAAATGTGGTACAAAAAGTTTTATTCGTTATTTATAATATTTGTGGTGATTTTAACCATTGTTAAAGGTAAATATAATCCAGTTTTTGTTAAAATTATTTAGTAATTATTTTTAATTTTAAAAGACAATTAAAAATAAATTCAAATTTTTAATATTAATTATGTTAAATAGAATTACTGTTGTAGGTTTTAAGAAAAATTATTTACTAAAATTAAATTTTCCAATTCCTCATTAGAATTTTTAATAATAATACATAATTTTTAATATGATAATATTAATACTATAATAATAACAAGAGCCATGATAATGCAAATAAAAGAAGTTAAAAAAAATTATATTTATTTATCATAAAAAAGTCTAAAAATAAAAACATTAAAAATAAAAGTAATGTGCATAAAATAAAAAAATAAATAAAATAATATATTTGGAATGATTATTAAATTAATAAATTTCTATAAATCTCAAATAAATAATAAATGTAAGCATATGCGCGGAAATTCGAAATGAAATTATTTAAAATAATTAAAAAATGCTATATTTTTCAAGAATTAAATTAAATTTTGATTAAATAAAAGTTGTGAAGAAGATATTCATTGTTATAATTAAAATGAAAATAAATATTATATAAATATAATAAAAATACACATAAAATAATAAATATAATAAATAATAATATTTTAGAAATAAAATAAAAATAATAAAATATGACAAAGAACACAAATTTGAAATTAATATTTAATAAAATTTAAAAATAAAAATCTTTGAAATTTAAATTATAAATATAAAAATACGACTCAAATTTACCAAAAAATTATTTTATAACTACTTAAATAGTGTAATTATTACAATGTTTGGATTAAATCTTTTTTAATTGAGTATTAAATTTTTATTAAATTTATATAAATTATAGTCTCTTTGAATACTTAAATTGTTTAAGTGAAATTATATTAGACATATTTTAATTGATTGATTAAATCATTAATTTACCTGAAGTACTATGGTACATTAAGGAATTTCAAACATCTACGTCCCAATAGCTTCGATATAAGTATCTCATTAAAATAGGTTTTTTTTACTATATGTCTCGCATTGTATTAAAGATATAGATGCTTTTGTGCCATCCTCAAATGTTTGTAATTATATTACTATAATTATTCAAAAAATGGCTAGTATATATATGGTAGAAGGTCTTATATAAAGTTTGCACTATGTTATTTAGTATTTATTGGCTTAAATATGGTTTTTATAAACCCTTTAATTATAGATTTATGAGTGATGAGTTGTCAGAGAGTTGTCGTACAAAAAATAAACTCATTGATTTCGTTGATTTATTTGGGTCTATTTAATGTCAATATTATTTAGTTTTTACTCCTAATACTTGTGGGAGGATATGATGCTTTGTATATTTTGAATATTGTGTGCAAGGGCCACTTTAAAGTATGTTATATAGGATTTTTGATTTATTTTCCAACAAAAAATTTTTCGGAAAAATTTATTTACTTACCATTTAGACATTCCTGTTAGAAATTATGAATATTTTGACTACTTTCTAATAGATCTAAAATTTAACCAAAAATAGAGACGTCATCTATAATTTATATTATTATGCTTTTTATAGTATTGTTAAATAAAAATTGATTAAAACTTTTTCTAAATCTAAAGAGATTCTTAGATTATTAAATATTATATTCAACAAAATCACTTTGTTTTTACAACAATTAAGTCATATGTCTAAAATGGATCTCTCCACCTTCATTTGTTCAATTGTGGCACTACACATTCAAATCAAAGTTCAATTGATATGTGGTTCAGTTCTAGCGAGCTGAGAACCATAATATTGGCTAGATTAAACCTCTCTTCTCAAATCAAATCATTTAGTCTAACCCCAAATTTAATGTTTGTTGGGTTCTTCGAAATTTGTGAAGATATTACAATATTGTTTTGATTAATACGAAACAAAAAATTTTGAATATTTTATGCAAAAGAACTAACGATATTTTGTTATAAATTTTTAGTAATCCTTAAAGAATTAGAGACTTTTGTGATAAAAATATGGCATATGATTGTTAGAGTTTCACAAATGTAATCAATCAAAACAATATCTTCATGTATCAGTTAATTTCTGAAAAAATACTAATATAAATTTCTTTAATTGTAACGATTTATAATAATATTCTTGAAAGGATCGTACTGTATAAATTCTACATAATGTTAATTTAACGATTTAAATATTCATCTCTCCTAAGCATGATTAGTTAGTATACTGTTATAGTTATAATCAATGTTGTTGCATTGTCTTTGCAAAAGTTCAAATTTCAATGGATGTAGTAAGCTGTTATTCGTCGTCCTTAATAATGACTTCAGTCGCCACTGGAACGGCTTGTATATTAGTTTTTGATATCGTCATTCAATGTATTGTTTTAGCAAAATCAAAAAGGCATCAGGAATCAATATGCATAGCAGAGATATAGTTAACAATATGAAGAAGTCAGTACAGTACAACATAGTTATCAATCAAATATTTATCAGCACTTATTGTTTACAATTAATTTTTAATCATTAAACTACCGACACTGGTAAATAGCGAGCTCTCCAGCCGCAACACTGACAAAATTAGTATTGGTTCTAATATTTCCATAGTAGCTCATGTCAGTTAGCAGAGGACTTTATAACATGCATTTCGTTGGCATAAGTAATCCACATATTAAATTATCCACTGTTAACTGCAAAATAGACCATTCGTTCTATTTATTTACAGTTGTCTGTGCTAATATCTTTTCACTAGTCCTAGCATGTTAGTTTAGCACTTGCTCAATTTGGGTTGTCGACTTTAAGTTGTGGCTGGTTGGTGCAGTGTGCGTATATATTATATTTGTCAGTACTTGCGGTGTTTTTCGTTAGCATTTGCTAAACGAAAAACTATCTAAACTTCAAATTAAAGGCTGCCAGTCTTCATTATATTATATATAAAATTTATCTGAAAGAGGCGAGTTACTGACCTTTGTTATCCTTGTTAAACTACTTGATTTTCCAAATGATGTTGAGGAGATCCGATAAGTTTGCCTTCGTTATCTCTTCCAAACCAGTGAAAAAGCGATCCCCAAGACATTGATGTCGCCTTGTCTACAGTTCTGGACAGAGACAGAACTGATAGATTCTACCTCCTCTTTTCTTGGCAACTCCTGCTAAATCCATTCGTTGGAAGTCGCCACTGTTGAAGCATAGGCGCAATCGCACAGTGCCCCGTTTATACTCCAGTAATACACGAACTAAAGGTTTCCTGAAGCCTAAAAGGCTTTTCGCTTTATTTTTGTCCAAACTTGGCGATTAGCCCATAACAGATATAGCTGTATTGATAAACGTGTAATACAATACAATAACAAAATGCTACTCGTTACAGAGATCGTGCATACTTCTACTATTTTTTTTATAGCAACCTTGGTTTCATACTCATAATTGGGCATATATTCCATTCATAAAAATACAATATAAAAGCCGTAACAATAAAAATAGTGACCACAGTATCAGTAATGAAAGAAGAAAATATTCTCTGCAAGAGAAACTCTGGTCATACTAAAATTGATGAATCTAAAAGCATAATAGGTTCCATAGAAAAAATATAGAAGAATTTGAAACAGTTTTTGCAGTGTTTGTTAACTCAATGTATGAATAACGTTCACTTACCGTAATATTGTAATAGAAGGATCTTACTAGAGAAAACGGCTCTAAGTGAAATAACATAAAGCACTGCGACCATAATATATCTTTTGTAAATCAACTAAACTAAACCGTTGAAAAGGCATTTAGCTTTTCAAATGAAGGTCTAGTTTTTCCTCATTTAATATAAGGAATGAGTTCTGAAATATTAATAAATATAAAATAAATATTATATTAGCGATAGCTCAAAAAGCATGTGTATGTTATATAAAGATTCTTTTGAAACTTCAATACTTACTTTAGTACCAAGTTAGACAATAAGCCTACTAGTGTTTTTCAAAAAAGCTGAATCTACTCAGTACTTCGGAACCGGTTCTGGTAGGTCACTGCGTATTAGGAACACATGCGATGAGACTTGTATTACCCCGTAACAACTTTTGCAGTAGATGTGGCTGCGTTTCTGAAAAGAAGAAGAGATAAATATTTCATCTTATGTGTCAGTGTCCATCTTTGGTCAGTAGAAGCTTTAATATCTTTATGTGTCTTTATATCTATAATTTCAATGCGTCATCAATGTTGTCTGTGCATCAACTACTTTGGTTTCCATACGTATTTTAGTGGTTTTCTTGGTGTGGCATAGAAGCAATGTTTTTATCCATGTCACCACAAAGGGCTAATATTTGTGCTCAAGTGGTCTTTGGTGTGTAAGGCCGCCACTATAATATAACCCAACCTAATGTATTTTAACAGTATTAATATAGCAACTTAATTTTAATGTCTGCTTCTGATATCATACTAAACATATCCATAATTGGACTGCTCATTTCTAAGAGCGCAATTGAAAGCGCAAATTGTGACAAGGCGTAATCTCTAATCTAAAAATATAACGTTCATAATCTGAAAAATTAATCGCTATTTCTGAATGTAGTATCTTAAAATTTTTATTGCAACGAATGGGCATTAGACGTGTTCCAATGATTGACATGTATAAACAACAAAATTAGTTACGTAACTACGTAATAGTCTTCCTTTGATCCCAAACGGTAAATACTATAGTTTTATTGTTTATGTGGGAATATATACACCTACAAACGCGCAAATAGTGCGATACTCCAAAAGAGTTCCGACGTATCTACTACAATGTCGAATGCCCGGTTTTGCTTCCGACAAGCGAAACAATTGAGTTACAGTCATGCTTGTTGTGCTGCAATTGGCAGTGAAAAGTGGAAAGTGGAAAATGTGTGGAGAGGAGGGGGATTAAACGAATATACTTCAACACCTTGCAAAGTTCTCATACAATTCGTTGTTTTCCAGCAGGAATTAATTTACGACAGCAATTAAAAATGTTTTCCCCGCTTTTTGCTTGAATTTTGTTTTCATTTTTTCTTCTCTACTAGACTTCTTCACTGGTTCCACTTTTAATCATTGAAAATGCCAACTAATAACGAATATTTAATAAAAAACGAATGCAACACTGGGGCACAAAGCGAGCGCTTAATTTTCTTTGGTGATTTCAGTCCACACAAGTTTCGGCCTTTGCTTCATTCTCGTTTTTCGTATTTACCCAGTTTATCTCCGATTTGGGAATTACGCATGCCGCACAGTAAAATTTTGATCCTGGTTATAAAGCGCATGAGATAAACGTTGGAGTTGTGAAATAAGTTTATGGAATACATTGTAGAGATTAGATAAAATGACCTTTTGGTTTGTTGAGGTGTTGGGGAAATATTCTGTTATTCTGTAGATAGTTTTGTTAGCCGTACGGCAATTAGTAGCTAAATTATATAAAACACAAGCAATAAAGGAAAAATGAAATACATATATTATATATAACAAAAACAATATTTATAATTTTCACTTCTCTAATTTAATTAATCTTGTTCGTACCTCTATACCTTTATATGTCTATAGCTATAAGATTGGAATGTTTAAGAAGACCTGAAGTATTGAAAGAATTGCAATACAATTACATCAATTCAGATTAATCTATTTAATTATTTTATTATTGATCTATTTCCAATGTTGTTTTAACATAAAATATAATTATAAAATATAATTACAAACAAAAATATTTCTACAGAAATTTTATGTGAAATTATTCTATAATTTTTTAATTTGCGTTTTTGGTGCTGTTAATTGGCGCTTTAATAACGATTTTTAATAACGATGTGACGATTTACTGGCTCAACGATATGTCGGCCTTTGTTTGCAAGTTAACGCGTTCTTTTAAGAAAAAATTCAGTACAGCCATTGAAATATGCCTATAAAGACAGCAGTCTTGTAGTAGCTTTGTTGACGGGTCACAGTCGATTAAGGAGCCATGCTAAAATTTTGAATGTTCTTTTCGATCATTCCTGTCTCAGTTGTAGAGAGGATTATGAAAATGACTGAAAACTACTTTGTTACTGCCCAGTGTATACGCTACGCCAATTTACTATTTTAGGGGTATCTTTGCTAACTTCAGGACGTCTCTCTAAAAAGCAGCTTTACTAAAGCTGCTTTACTAAAGGTTCAATGTGGGTTTTAAACCAGTTTCTTATGAGTTTGTTATGCGATAACATAATGCGCCAATAGGCTTAAGTGGGTCCTTAGGATTACCGGTATAACCTAATCCGGCACTTTTTATTTTTCACATCATTGGTATTTTTCACAGCTTGTTGCTGACAGTTACGGATTTTAAATTTAAGAATTGACTTCAAAAATTTATTAAATTTAGAAACTCTTTGGTTTGAAAATAGTATGTTGTTATGTAAGACTTTAGCACTTTATTTACATTGAAGAAAATGTTGTCCAGAAAAAAGTATTAATACTTCTTAGAATTTCTCTACTGGTGTGATTAACGATAAGATTTTATTAGGGTAATTCAGCCTCTTTTGTACTTATTTTACTGCATTTGATTATCAAAGTACATATTTATATAAAAAATAAATCAACAACTGAGTATTTATATCCATATTTACAGTAACAGAACATCAGTTGTTATTATCCAACTCGTACAATTTAGAGCTCTATTAATTTAATGATTTACTTAAGAGTCATTAAATTATTTTTTTTTTAATTGCTTGATAGTTCAATGAATACTAAGTACAGTAGAATCCCATATAAAGTGTGGGTACTTTTTGCGCAGTATAGGAAAACCAAAATCAGAAGTATTACAGCACTTATTTTAAAGTTTTTATATTTGCTGCCTTCTGTTCCTAATATCTGAGACGTGGGTTCCTTTATTGTTATATATTAGTATCAATTTCTGAATAAGAGTTTTTGTAACAAAGAACCTCGAAGTGTTCTTTGAAAAAAAATATGGATACGTTGTTATGAAGACGATTATAAATGGTGATCTAATTTTTTGAAATGCATTTATTTCTAAAGAGATATTGGTTTGATACTTTGAACTCTAATTTCAATTCAAAGTTCAGAGTTTTGAAAGTCTATGTTTCAATTCGTTGTTTCGCTCAATTACGTTAAATTTTCGGAGGTTTTGAATTTTGAAAACTGGGTCGATTCAGATTTGATGCCCAGCACTGGCATATATTTGAAAAGATTTAAAAATATATAAGGGACTTCATTTCATAATTTGCATATAAGACAATTTAAGCTTGGATATATGAATATATTTGCGTAAAATATATAATTAATTATGTTGAGGTCAGTTGAGTCAGTGCACTTGAGCACTTTTATTCTCTACTAACTGTGAGGTTTCTTTATAACTCCTCTCTACGCCTTGACTCGATTATTGTTTATCACTTCATCAGACTAAGCAATAACTAACCTTAAACCTGCATACCAACCCGAGGAGCCTGTAACCATTCTGAGATTTGATAACGCGATGTTGGTAAGCCTATCAGCTTTCGTGAATACTTTCACGACTCTGTGGTTTGAGTATTTTTTAATCGGATTAATCTTGAAGTCTATGAGGATGTTATTTGTCATAATGTACCATGGCACCTTAAAAGGTCTTCAGAGAGCCTGGCGTTGTGCAATTTCTAGCTAGCGAATAATAGTGTTTAAAGCCTTGCTGAACGCTACACACCCATATAGAAGTAACGGTCGAATTATTTGGTTATATATCAGCTTCCTGTTCTTAGCATTGAGACGTTCATTTTTGAATAGCGGTTGGAGATGATGTAAATTTTTTGGCACAGCTAATTCTTTTCTGTTGAAAATGTTTAAGCCGTATGAATTGTTTGTCCACCGTGATGCCTACATAATTAGAGCTACCCTCCCAATTTATTATCATATCTTCCACTCTCATTTTCGTGGGATTCTGTCTCCTCTTACGTATAATGAACAGAGTCTTAGTTTTTACGTTATGGAATTTTATGTATATATTTTAAAAATTTAAAAATTGTAATTTATTAAATGAATAATGTGCGCAATCATTACTAGAGATAAGATATTCTTAACAACGTGGATGAAAAATTGTTATATACTTTTTACATGTTCCTGCTATATATTATTCACTTATTTTGAGTTCTGATTGTAATTTAGAGAGTTAATGACTATTTAATGTTATAGTCAAGCTATTAGTCAATTTCACGATCAAAGATCGAGTAGACAACGTCGCAGTCGCAGCAGCCCCTAAGACAGTTCACATAAGTCGCTGAAAGTGTTGTAGTTTCACTTTTAAGAAAATCATACAAAATACTAATAACTTTAATAGCGTTAAATAGAATAGTATCTATATATACATATATATAACTGTAATCTTAACTGAGATTTAAAAAATTTTACTTCAGTTTGGAACAAAAAAGTCTAAAGTCGAAAGCAGAAACTTTTATTGCGTTTTTTGTAATTTATTAAATGCACATTCCATACAGTCAGCTTTGTAAATTTTATAACAAACATGACTAATTATTATGTACTTACTATTCTTTTTAATTAAGTATCTAATTGCAATAAAATATTCAGAATGACAACAAACAAAGGTAATAAATTAGCATTTTGAGTGCCTCATAAAAGTGTCCAATAAAAATTCCACTTGATTGGGAAAATGCAGTAAAAACATTATAGGATATATTAAAGATAAAACGAGCTATTCAATGAAGCAGGAATGTATGTGTGCATTTCTAAAGGTAAGTTGTCCTTTACTACGAGGATATGTTAACTATTGTTTACTCTTTCTTTCAAAGTGTCTATTATCTCATTATTGGCTCTTATTAAGTTCTGATTGCGGCATTTGGAGTTAATGATTATTTAATGGCACTGTTAAGTTGTTAGCCAATTCAGCATAGGATTATGTGATTGGACTTATAACCGTCATTATTCACACAAACTAGCCCACATTTAATACGTCACGATAAGCGTTCAGAACACCATCTCTGACATTGATATGACGTATTAACTTGTTGCGCATTGCTGCCAGTAAGCAGCACTAATGATTATTATCCCTCCGAAGCTTTCCCTCCGAAGCTTTCCCTCCGAAGCATTCCTAAATTTATTTGAATCAGCCTGCAGCGATTTTGCCAAAAGTAGAAAATGAAATAAGAAATTATAATTTCTTTTGAACATTTAGAAATCAATCAAGTTTTTTTTATTTTTTTTTTTCAGTATTTAACTTATGTAAATACGCAATCTGAATTTGTGTACCCGTCATCCTTGCTGGAGTGCTGGAGTATACAGTATTTAATTTCATTCCCATGTCGAATGTGCAGCCACCTGATACGTGCGATGCATACGCTTCAGCGTCCCTTTAATAATCTCTCGGATTGCTTACTATTTTTAAGCCACATGTGTTATTCTTTTATTTAAACTAACAAAGGATACTTTCATCTTTTTTTTGTGATATATCTCTTTTTGTATGCATCATGAATACATACATACACACACATGTCCATGTAGCGCGATAATACTTTGAAGACACCTCAGTCATTGTTCCCGTACATTTTGTATGTAGCTATTTTTATCCTCAAAGTGATTATTCTGAGTACTGTAGTGTACCACGCATTGGTGAAGAGTGATTATTTATTTCATTGGGTGTTAGAAGTAGTTTTTCATTTTTCAAAAATACAAAAACTATTTTATATTATTTTTAAACATTTGTTATGGGTAAATAATGTTAAAAGATAATCTTCCAAATTATTTGTAGACTGAATTCTTTAAATGGGTTCTAATCTATATAGTTCGAAACTTTTTTGTGCTATGCTGAGATCAAAGTTTCATATATTAATTATCTGTTTATTAAGTTTATAGGTTTCTGCTAAGTAACATAACAACTTTGAAAAATATATCAACTTTTAAAAATAACACAGATGTTCTGCAGGTTCTGTGGAATATTAAGTGAAAATTTAGTCCATCTTATATGATCGGTGGACCTGTGATTGTCGAGAAATGTGATCAGTCGAAACATAATTTGTAAAATTGAAACTTAGTTAAATAGATCTCACAGATCATATTATCTATTAAGGGTAATAGTTATAATAACAATAATGCAACTAGTATTAACTATTGACCAAGCAACACTTAAATGTATAAGTGAGATAACCAGTTTAATAGTCATATATATTTAAAACAGAATGGAGTAAAATCAATTAAAAACTATTCTAATACTATTTAGAGTATGACTATTAGGGAGTATATATAAATGTGATATCACGAGTGGCAGGTCCATATAAAACTTCGTCTATCGTAACCAATTAGGTTAGCTCCTTAAAAGAAGTGTCATGGAGTCTATGAACAATAGTAAAGTCTAAGATATTTGAATTCAAATAGTACCAGTGGGAATTTTATAATGTGTAGTATTTCGGTTCATTGTCTTGTCTTGATAACAACGCAGATAAGTCATTAGATAAATCGCTAGTGATAACAGCTTTGTCATACTGAAGAAGGGTCTCCTTTTATAAGACAAATATTGAAATTATTAATATTCTTAACGAATGTTTGAAATCTCATGCTAATAGCTATGTTTATCCTTATCTCATCATAAATCAATGAAATAACTTCATATTAGCTAACTCCACAAAGCTACGACCTGTAGAACTGTATGCCTAAATTTGATAATCCAAAAAAGAATATACTGATTTTGATAAAACTTTAGCGTATCATGATATGACTGTTTTTTTTTCTTCATTGGCGGCACAATTAAATTATAGTCTTCGCTTTCCTGATAACACTTAAGGCTTCATGTTTTGCCCTGTTTTTAGAAGGAAAAACTCATCATCCCAATTCAAACACTCAATAATGATTTTCGGTGTAATTCCTTTCTGCCAAGGCCAGCACCTATTAAGTAATTTAAGGTAAAATGGCAAGCTACTGTATAAATTATTTTAATGGTACAAGACCTTTCTGACTATATTTCTTTACCTTTCTAATAATAACGTTTTGTAGAAATCGCATTTTCTACTGCATGCAAATTTTCATTTGCTTAATTATGAGTCATGCTTTAATCTTACTATATTTTTTATTACTATATAGAAATAATGTTGCATTAAGATTTAAAATTTAAATAAATGTTCTATTAGTTTTTTCACATATTGTTGTAATGTCGTTGTACAGTCTTTATTCTACTCGCAGCAGTCTCTTATTATTTTTTTACTAACACTTCACTATTTTTACATTGCACTTTTGGTCCATTAGGTTAACTATACAATTTTTCATATATTTTGCTTAAAGGTCACATTAGTGGCTTTCAAGCTGTAATGGACCATTTGTCATTTTTTTGCGCTCTACCCACGAATTTCTTTTGCGACATTTCAATTCAGAGAAAGTAAAACCTGTTGCGATTGTTTGTTTTATAGCGAAAAGGATAACACAAGTCTGTACTGTAGATACCTTTGTGTGAATAAAATAGTACGTTTACATACAGTATAAACAGGAAATGGTCATATTATATATACTATATGGATTACTTTAGCGACCATAGAATATGAATGGCTAAGGGGCTTTTAAGAATGAAAATTTCAAGTCTACATTTAAAGTATTTAACTAACTTGTGGATTAGAGTAGATATTTACTAAAGTGGTTTTTTCAAACAATAGTGAACTACAACAACAAAAATTCATTTTATATTATTTTAATTAATTGAATTTTTGGCTGACCATACTGTTTTGAGTATTGGCCAATACCCATCATCAGTGGTCCTAGAATTATTTCTTATATTGAATTAGTCGTAAATAATTTTTTGAGACTGCAAGTACCAAGGGTTGAACTCGTACCCTGACAAATTTAAAGCTCAGAGTCAGCGTACGTTAGCCAACTGACCCAAGGCCGTACTTGACTTATATGTTCAAACTTGGAGTTTTGTTAATTTGCTGTGAAACTTCATTAACAAATTCACTTGCTGTGTTTATATTAAAACGAAATCATAAACCAGCCGTAGAATAATTGGATTAATTAATTATATTTTTTATTTTTAATTTTAAAATTTCAATACTATTCTGTTTATAGAGGCATTATGTGTTGAATGATTTATATATTCTGCCTTATGTATAGAACCTTATGCATAGAGTAGATATTTGCTATATATTAACTACGAAGATATTCATATAATAAAAAAAAAACCAATTTGAATGAATTTCACCAAAAACAATAAATTTATATAAACTCTATATTTTAACATATTCCAACTTTTAGTCGTACTCCTACTCCACATACTCAAATTTAAAAAAATTTATAAAATTAAGTTTAAATACCTTTTAACCAGAACATCAACTTGTGGTAAAAACCATTTAAATAAGTTATGCACACAAGCATTGCCTCCTCTATGGTTGAAGGAAACGCGCTTAGTGTTGGCTCATGCAAGGCTTCGGAACGGCATTAAAAAAGTTTTTATCAAATTGTTATTTATGAGCTTGGATTTGTGGAGAGTTTACATATTGCATAAATGCAGTTGTGAGCTAAATTAATTTCGTTTATTTAAAAACAATTTAAAAATACTTTTCAAAAACTTTAAAAAATGTTTCGTTCTTTTAGGTTCCTGTTTGGAATATGGACACTCCTGTTGGGGTGGTAAGTCAGAACTTAATAGAACTGAACCTGCCTCAACGCCAAAATGCTTTAAAATTTATTTTTTTTTCAGCACATGGTAAGCGCTCTGGCAGTAAATCATTCAACACAGCGGTAAATATGGCTAACGGCGAATTTAACGGTGCGAAAACAAATGGTGAAGTTTTAGGCAAGGTGAGTATGAAAGGGTTTACGATATAATAAAAATTATTAACGGTTTTATTTGTTTTCCTTTCAACTGTTTTAAGTTTTTTCCCAGTGTATATATATAAAAATTATTTTCCTCCTTAGGTTGGAATTTATGATTTGATATATATACGAATACCGTGAGACCTTGCCATAACATTACTGTTTTAAATTTGCAAATTGATATAGTAACATAACTATTGAAATTGGATATATCAAAGTATTACTATACTGATTTTTATTCTTAATAAATTTAACATAATATTGTGTGGGTTTTTAATATAATATAATAAAATAAATTTAATTTTAATTTTAATTTAATCAGCAATTTATAAAAAACAGTAACAGGTCAAGAAGCAGGTTTTCGATTCAAGAATAGTTTTGACTTGACTCACATATTAAAAATTTCCTAAGTTTGCATTCCTAAGATTTGCAAACGTCCTTTATGCATTTTGTAAGCTTTTTTTAATATCAGCTATTATACGAACTTAAGTTGAAGTAATATATCAATATATTTCCTTTAATCATGGATTGCGTTACTAGCAGTTATTCTGAGTGAGCTACCTTACCAGATGCTAATTCGTAGATCCATGTTCTTATACTCCAAACTAATATTTATTATTAATGACTGCATAAGACTGCACGTGATAAACTTTAGGTAATCACCAGATTCTAGATCTATCAATTTAGCTTACTATATAGACTTTATTCAATTTCAATTAGTTGAACATGAATGAAGAAATACAAAGAATAGGTAAAATGTTTATCTAGTAGTCTAGATGGAAAGATGGAAAGATAATTTCAGGTAGCTCCATTGTTTATAATTCTTAAAATTTTTTCTGAAATACTAATTAAATAAATTCCGTTCTAGGTATATATAAATTGAACATATTGATAGAATAAAGCATGTGTATAATACATATAAAACATATTATAAGTTAGAATTAAGAATATCTAATGTCAAAAAATATCTTAGTTCAGTCCGTATATTATATAAGTCGTAGCTAACTGTTATACATCATATAAGAGAGTTTTGAAGCGTATATTTTTAAATAGCGATTCATTTCAGTAGTTCGATTTTCTGAACCATTTGTTCAGTTCGTAATACTCGTATATATGTAGTATATATGTGTAAGTTTTTGAACTCAAATATGTTGAATTTGTTCATTATTTTCTGCAATAAGTGTATATTTATACTATATAGAATATAAACTTATATTTATTATATACAAATATTAATACTAACGATGTTTATATTATATAAAAACAATAAAATTTTATATATTGTATTTATTTATAGGCGATTTATGACAATCTCGAAGAACTACCACCTTCAATTGAAAACTCACCATTGTCTAGTGATGAATTAGTACCCGAAAACTTAAACGATAAAGTCAAAATAAAAAATATATTACAGCAAAATTCAAACTTCCGTCAACAAAGTCGAAATTTTAATAAGAAAACGAAACAATTTAAAAACGATGCAGCGTCCGAACACGATGAGCAAAACCAAAACCCTGAGAGATGGCATAGGATGCCCTTCTATAACTTCAAATCATTCGGAAAATTACCTATAAATGCTGAGGGCAATAATTTTCTGCAACAGTTAGAAGCCGCGCAGCGTGTCAACACACAAATCGGTGCAGAGGACAACGCATATTATGATTTCAACTAAATTATTGATTTCAAATGCAAACTCACCATACTTCAACTCAAGCGTGTTGAGTTTGTTTATTATTTTCTGTAATAAATATGCTTATCCTATATATAAAATGAAATTATAATTATTATAATTATTATATACAAGTACTAATGTTAACGATATTTATAATATATAAAAAAAATATTAAAATTCTAAAAGTTTTTAATATGCCTCAATTACTATCAACTACTGAAACGAATAACATCGCATGCTGCTTAATAATAATAAAAAATTACTTAAACTTTAAATGTGTATATTATAAGTAATTATCTGTAATTAAAGTCTTTTTGAAATATTAATAGTTACTATATTTATTGTATGAGAATTATATATATAAATTTGTTTTGTTTTAATTATCATGCAAGTGCAGAAAATACAAGAGTATTATATTGATAAATATTGATGCAAGGGCTGGTTGCATCAATATGGCAACAAAAATGATATATATACATTAAAATATATATAATTTATTTGAAATAATAGATTGTTTTTCTTTTATTATTTGTTTTATTATACAAATTAAAAAAAATATTATAAAAAGTAATAACAAATTGAGTGTTTACGTCTACGGTGCCAGCACACATAGTTTTTAATATATGCATTTGTGTGCCATTTTTTGACTTCAGGTATACAAAATTTTGAAACCCCCACTATACTCTCTATTCATTTTAACTGCCTTTTATAGGCTTATCAAAACGCAGTTTAAACTGAAAAGAAAAAAATTGTTGATCTTGAACTTAATCTACTTAGAAATGAACAATTTTAAGCTCTTATTTTAACAGGTATCTCGAAACAAGCAGCGTCTCCATTTTTGTCATTAAGTCCCCAATGTACTGTCAGACTGACGGTCGGATATACGGGCAAAATTTTGAAACTATTTTTGTAGACATATGTTTCTCCGGCTTTCAGCGGACAACCTACTTTGTTTTCTCCTTCTGCATCATAAATGAATGGACAAGCACTTGTGCCATAATAACCCGGGAAAGGTAGTGGCACATCAAGCAGTATGCCTTGAGCATCGGTATTTACATCTTCAAAGTCGCGATTCGGTGTGAATTTCATTGAAATGCTGGCATTAGTATTCCGTTTGAGTATGC
>NC_051847.1:224007642-224020495 GCF_002237135.1 Teleopsis dalmanni
ATATATATATATATAGAGAGAGAGAGAGAGAGAGAGAAAATATATTATATAGTGTTTAAGTTAAAAAAGAAATGTGTTTTAGATAAAACATTTGAAGGCTATTTTGATTTTATAGATCAGAAATGATAGCATGAAAAATTTTAATATTAAAGTCTTTTTTCAGCTCTAAAAACAAAAACTTAAGTACTGAATGTTCAATCTAGGGATACACTTAGAAGTGATCGGACATTGAGTTTATATATTTAACTGCAATTGTTTAAAATTGAAATCTGATCAAATTTATCCACAATAGTTGTATCAATAAATTTAACATTTATTTCAGCAATTTATTTCTTTATTTCATATAAAAATATTTTAAATTTTTATAAAGAAATTATTTGAAAAGAAATCACTTAGTGAACGTCTTTTGTGAAATTTAACTTGATAAATTGAGATAATTTCAAAGCATTTCTCTGGATGTGGTAATATATATTATTATTTTATAATTTCTTAGAAAAATATATTTAAAAAATATTTAAAAATTATATTTTTTTCCACAAAAGATTTAAAAAAAAAAAAAATTTAAAAAGATTTAAAAAAATTTGAAATAAATAAAATTCTGGCTAATAGATTTTCGTATATAAAAACTTAAAATTATTTTTTTGTAAAATTATTTATTCACATGAACTGTATGAACTGACTGATAACATCTTCAACTGTAGGTATGTATGTAGGCATATAAATAATGAAATAAAAAAATTTCATTAATTAATTTAAATTAATTTTATATATTTATATAGGTATCAAACACTTTTATAATATATAAGTTAATGGAATTTATTTTTATGACACATATTTGGATGTTTTTAAACTATTTAAATTATTTAAATAAAGCAAGCTTACACTATATAATTTTGTCACTTTTTACTGAAAATTTCTTTAAAACAAAGGCGTTTTGAATTAAACCGAAACGCACGATCTGACGACCTCACCACTTCGAGCAAACAAACTTAACTGATCAATGGTTTCGAATATCAAAGCGATCGCAAAGCGGAGGCGATCGAAGGAAACTGTGTGGAAGAGTAGCGTAGCAAAGAGGGCTCATGAATCAAACATTTTTTAAACCGCGTTTAGTGTACTTCCAAATCCGCCATATGAATTCGAAATGAAATGTCAAACTGAACATTCATTCCACGTAACTTCGGACCGCGCATAACGTGTCAAACATTTGAACTCTTGTACTTTCCGTATCGCGCTTCCGTCAACTTAAACGTGAAAATTAGTTTAATTTTTATTATTAATGACACTGAATTAATATAAACTTCACTAATTCCGACTCTATAAAATCGCAAAATTGAAAGTAAATTAAATAAAATTAATATATAAAGACATTGAAAAATTAAAACGACAGTTTGTGTAAAAAAATAAAACAAATTACTTTTTTTTGCATTTTCAATTTAAAAACATTTTAGTGCATATATCTTAGTTTATATATATTCGCATATATAGGCCGTGTGCGAGTTCGGGTAAATTGATGGTAAATTGAAGGAAATAATAAATTATGTCGGTATGGCAGCGAATGTTGGTATTTACCAAAACTTCGAGTACGGTAAATTAGATAAAAATGAGGTAAATTAGGTGTTACCATTGCGAAAATTTTATAAAATGTTTAATAAATAAATATGAAAAATTTTAACAAAACATAATAATAAATAAGTGTAATAAATAATAAATATTTACATAAGTGTAGTGCAAAAAATCTCTAGGAAATTTCAATTTACTTGAAATCAATACCTCAATAGAAATACCTCAATTTACTCGAACTCGCACACGGCAATAATATTATTAGGTAATATATATTATTCGATATTTTATGATTTTTAAAAAAATGATAAAAAAGAAGCTATAGCTTTTCTATTAAGCACATAATTTTAATTAATGTTAAATTAATCTATATTAATAATAAAAATAAAATTAGAATGTAAGAAACAAGGATTTCTAGCTTATTGTAGTAGAGAGATATAAAAAATCACGGAATTTAAAAACTTTAAACAACAATTATTAAAGGATATGTTACAAAATATATTTGAATATATATTAAAGGTCCAATCTTGCCTACTTCATAACTCTAGTCATATAACTATAGTCATATCCGCGAATATTTTTTAACATCTATAAATTATACTATATATTAATCATAAGAAACTGTATACAATATCACGTTTTCTATTTTACTAACAATTAAAATTAAACATGGTTCATATCCGATTCTAATTTGTAGCAAATATCTACTTTTTGAATATTTAATATTCATAATTGTTCAGTCTTCATAACACAATGAACACTTAAGTGTTGATTTAATATTTAAGTGTTAGTTATACAATTTTAAGTGACACTTAAGTACCCAATATCGAACATATAAAGTTCACTTAACTTAAGTGTGCATTGTAATATTGGTTTTTAAATTACTGCATCGGTTGGAACAAAATGTCATACTTGGTTATTAGTGATTTGATTGACTTTAATTTCATGTCTTTTAAAACTCAATTGAAATTTTCTAATTCGAAAAAACTACAACTGAAAAATAAATATATTCAAAATTTCTAAAGCTATCCATATAAAATTTGCGTTATGTGAATTTAGCGGGATATAATATGTAGGAAAAATTAGCAGAAATTTTTTTAATATTTTAAAACAATTTAATTTCTATTTTTTGCCATTGTATATAAAATCAACAGACTAACAAACCGTTCGTGGTATAAGGATTATATGCCGCAAAAATTTCCTATTTTATGTTTTTAGTACAAGTAATACAAGTATTATAATGTAATATTGTCTTAATAGCTATCTTATAAATACGTAAACAATTCTTTTTGGTTTACACATGTATATTAATTTTTTTAAATGGTTTGGAACTAACACTCCATAACTTTAGTATGGAAATAAATTTTTTAACAAATCTAAAACTGTTTTCACAGTTTTACTAACATTGAAGTGGAGCCCAATGCACGTCAAACTATGTGCAATACAATAAGTTTGAGATTTTAGACTTGTCAAAGGTTATTGTAGGTATATTGTCTGATATGAAAATATGTGCGGTGTTACACACACCCACATATATTGGCAAAAGGATAAATACATATATTCAAAACATAAAGCTATAAAAATAAAATAAATTCATTTACAAAATCAATTTCCATTTATGGATGATGACTTAAGAATGGAAAAAATTAATATCATACGAACGGATAGTTACATCTTAAACTGATCTCATGAGCTTAAAACTTAAGCCTTTGGTTAATTATTTTAATTTATTAATAAAATTTTATAATATAAATGATTATAAATTAAAATTTAATTTCTTGATGATGAATTTAGACTAAATAGAGAATATCGATGAAATAAAAATTATTATAAAATAAATCGTGTTTTTTTTTGTTTATTTTTTAACAACAATAAAACATTTGACCAATTAACCTGTGAAAACACTATCGGCCTTATTCATAAAAAGTTATAGTAGATTTGTAATACATTTTATCGAAAATGTTATTCATAAACGTTATTTAACAGTGTTATAAAGCATTTATAAAACTGTATTCATAAACGTATTTTAAAGTTAAAATGTTGTTAAAATGCTGTTAAAATATGTCAAAATTTATAATAGGTTTATACCTTCTATAACAGCATTTTAAGCACAATTTTTGATTGTGTACTAATTTTTATTGCGTGAATTACAATTAAATATGGATGCCATAAGCATAATTAAAGAAATTGGTGAGTATTTAATTTAATTTTTTATATAATTTTATATAATTATATAATTTTTTTATTTTTTTATACAATTAAAAACGAAACTATTGTGTAGATTTTTTAAATGGAATAGCCAAAAAAATTGTCGCCATTTAAAAATATATAAACAACGTGGATATCCGTTTATGCTGCGGGATGATGAATTTCAACTGAGGTACCGATTTTCAAAAAAGGGCATAGAAAAAAATAATTGACTTGGTGAAACAGGACTTAACGTTTGATAGTAGAGGCGCTGGAGCTTCCGCAAGATTACAAGTTCTAGTAGCTTTGCGATGTTGGAGTCGTAGAGAAGTAACTAATCTTTTCAAATACTATTACATACTAAAAGCTTTTAATATAAAAGGTACAAGACGATGCAGGTGATACAATGCTGCACACATTGCCACCAGAAATACAATTGAAAGATGCTTTGGTGTGTGGAAGCAAAGATTTCGTTGTCTTCTAGATGGGTTGAATATATCATTGGAGAATGCGAAAACAGTTATAGTCGCACTTGCAGTATTGCACAATCTTGCAGTTACAATGAAAATGACTCCAAAATACCTTATAATGACAATTTTTCTGCGGCTATCAACTTTAGTTCCTTATCTGACTGTGAAGAAATATGTGATGATAATTCAACAAATCGAAAGAAACCTAATGTTATATTAAAAACATTTATTGAAAAAAACTTTTAATGAAATTGCATATTAAATAACGATTTATTAATCTTAAAAAATTTTTTAAATTTTTATTTTTGTGCTGCATTAATTCATATTTCTCACAGTGTTGTAAAATGTTTTGTGTTTAACAGTAATGTTATTAACATCTGTATTATAGTTATCAAAGGTTTATAATACGTTTATGAATAATGTGCATTATAAGGCCATTATAAAGTTAAAATACATTTTAACTAAAATGTATTTAAAAAGCATTTTAAGAAATTTTTATGAATAACACAGTATATCTTTTTGTTATCCTTAAAATTTTACACTTAAATCGGTATTTTACCAAGTAAATAAAATAAATACTTCTAGCTTAGGTTAGGTTAGGTTGTAGTAGCGGCCTTACGTCTTTAGCCCATTTTAGCTCAAATAATGACCCGTTGTATCATCACTGGTTAGCGTTGTTCATAAGCAAATTGAAAATCATTCCATTCAGGAAAACTTAAACCAATCTGGCGATTTTGCAGGATAATTGCAGAGTCTGATCAGAGTCTGAAGAACTTAGATCTTCTCTTAGCCAACGATGGACACTGACACATGAGGTGGAGCACAGTTTCTTCTTCACCCGTATTAAGAAGTACTCCTCAGACGCAAATTATTTATATTCTGTCTCACTATCGTACCGGTCTGGTCTATCTATCTATCTCTGCTTTCTATTAATTCGGTTTTTAATCTTTTTATTATTTTACAAATTGGATTTGATTTAATAATTATTTTTATGAATTCAATCTTTTAAAATAAAAAAATACAAAATCATCAAAATACGTTGATAATAGTAAACGTCCGAGGATTTGTTTATTTTACTTTAATGAATGAATGATTGGATTGTTTTTTCTGAATGCAAACGTTTTTGTTTATAATCAGTCATAAATACTTTAATATATATTTCTCTGTCAATGCAAGAATACCAGTAAAAATAAAAGTGCAATCTTAAGCATTTTCATTATTCAATGAGATCTAATTTTTGTTATTGTCTTGAATGTGGCGAAATTATGAGATTATGAAAATATTTGTGTGATGGCATCTGTATGGTCTTTATATAAATAAATAACACATTTTTTTTTTTTTTGAATAGTGAATACTTCTTATACTTATTACTTTTCATTGAATCACATGTTTAAACAAAGTAACTGATTTATCTCTAGGAACTTGATCCCATATTCTCACTACATATACTAACACAGTGACTGCATAATCTCTGAGAACGTTACCATATCTTTTCATCACTTATTCAAGCACAGTGAAGTATTGTTCTCGAAGACGGAGAATCCATCACACATTTTAAACACAGTTACTGATTGATCCTTTGGAACGTAACTTTCATCTAACAACTTCCATAAAAATGTTTCATCTATCTGATTTTAAAGATAGATATAAATTTAATATACAATGTATAATAACTGACCAAAATATAATAGAGACAATTCTATTGTTTTTCTACTTTAAATTACTTTGAAATTTTCCAATATAAATAAAATCACTGCGTCCAAAACTGAGCATACCCAAAATAATGTATGGACTAGAGTCCATATATTATATAGTACATTTACATATGTGTCCATGAATTCCTACTACTTCTATTATTTGAAAATCAAGTACTATTAATTATTATAGAATATTATGTTCTGGAAATAAACTCGATCAGTTCAAATTATGTTATGATTGCGATCCAGGTTGATGTATGGTTAGAAGTTCAAATATAATTAGTCTTCATAAAAGTCTCAATAAAGTCAAAGTTTAAGTAAGAACTCACCTACTGCACAATTTTTCAACAATATTCTCAATAAAATATTTATTTACTAATACGAATTTTTATTTACTAATACGAAAAAATATTTGAAAAGTTTTATTATTTATAATTAATTTTTTTTAAAATTTCGTCTATAAATTCATTCGATAGAAACGAGTGATTTGTTTTTCCATGATGGATTTTATATATGACACTCTTTTTTAATGGATCATACTGATATTCAGCCACAGTATAAGGACAATCAATTGAGGACAAATTCTCCTTGATATGTGTTAAAAATTCCAAAAGAAATTTGGTACCTCGGTACGGATTCCAATTTTGAAACTAATATAAATTTTTATTCATATATGAAATTAAATTGAAAAAACTATCTTACACCAATAAGATCATTTGCTCGAATCATATTGTAATGAGTTACGTAGCCATTACCATCATTGTAGCCAATACAAATATCTGTAGCACCCATTAAATTGCACTGCAACCATAATTTTAACGAATAAGAGTACGACATAAGGATCTGAGATTTGTCAGATAAGATTTTTGTGGTCACAAAACGATGTGTGTTTAGTTTTAAAATATTTCTTCTGTTCATATAAGAAATATTAAAAATGTTAAAAAATGTTTTTCAAATGAAAATTAAATAATAAATTTACTTACACATCTGAAATTTCTGTTTGAGATATAATCCCTAGAGCTTCCGCAGAGTAGATAATATCAAAGTTTTTCATGGAGGCTTGGTAGATATAGAACATTTCTGTTTCATTAACAGATGTATTAACAGCATCAGCTATTGGTGTATCTGCGAAATATATAATATATAAATGAATTAAATTATTACCAATATTGTAAGAGTGTTTATTACTACACCAGTAAAGCAATGTTGTTGAAATTTAAAATGTTGCTTGGCATAAGGAGTTGGTTGTCTTTCTTCCTTGAATACTTCTCCAGGTTCGGAGAAATTTAAGAATATGATATTTTGAAACTTAGTTGCTTTAAGTCCCCATTTGAAAACTTTATTATGTCGGTAATATGGAGTTTTCATCACACAAACCAGTGCAAAACGGCGAGTGCAAATTTTTATTTTTTCTGGATCTGTGTGTGGATTCCCTTTTAACAATAAAAATCTTTCCATTTTACTCAAATTTTTGTCGTAAGAAACTGCATTATAATGAGATTCGTCTGCTTCATCATTCAAATAAATTGGAAGTTTTGGTTCTTTAAAATATTTTATTCGATTTGAAAAATTTAAATCTTTAGTCATAATTTCAATTTTTCGTGGAATAAATTTTACATCAATCCTATCATAATAATAGTTATTTTTTACTTTAAAAAGCTCCTTATACTCTTCCATTTCTAAATGACAGCACCAGTGGCTCGTTCTTTACACAACTAAATAGTTCGAGTTTGATTTTAAATTTTATAGCGATCTAATAGTGCTACCAATTCAACAACCAATTCAAACGAACACCAATTCAAAAAAAGTATCTCATAAAAAAATCAAACCTCTCTCAATAATTTCCTTAGGACTATTGTTAATGATCATATTGATGGTTGGGGTTTTTTTTAAATATTTTTAAATAGAAATTGAAAAAAGTATTAAATCGAAACATAATTTTCAAATAAATTTAAGAAAAAATTTAGTATCACTTTCGATATATATAAATTAAATTCAATTAAATTAAAAAATCATTTTAAACTTTAAATCTTTCGCCTGTCATTGGCAATAGTAATTCCAAGTACCGTTGCGATAAAATTCACACATCAAAAGTGTCTAAAAAATTAATTGTACAAAACCAAAAATATGTACATATAGTCTTTTTAGTTTAAAAAAATTAGTAAGAATTTGGTTATTCTTTACACAATTCAGGATGTTATTAGTTTTTTCTAGTAATGGGTTCTTTTGCAAGCTCTTAAGTTTTACGGTTTGTGAGAGTTCAGTGCATTTATATTTATTAAACTACCCAGCAGTGATTCAGTGGTAAAATATGTAAATACATGGCTTTCAGTGACTTTATTATTTTGAAACAAAAAGTTAATTATTAAACATTTGATTGTCGATATATATCAAAAAAGAATATACTATTTTACGATTTACAAGATATTTGCTGTGAAAATAAAAATTGTATTAATATATACAAAACTTTTTTGTATTAATTATTTTATTGAATTATATTAATATTTATTATTTTAGAACAAAATATTTCATGATTAATTATAAATATTTACATATGAGCAATTCCTGCGTGTCGTAATCTTCTTTTCTTGAAAGAAATTGAATTCATAAATAAGTATGTACATATTGTTTTGTTTTCAATGCAATATATTCAAATAATTAAAATAATAATTTTGTTTTTATGTTTATTCGTTTTTAATGGATTTTTTTATTCAATGTTCATACGTTATTAAAATAGAACAAATTTTGGAATTCAGTGATAAATCGATATTTATTATCGAATTTGGTGATTGGGTATTAATTAAGTAATCAAAAAACACTTACTATAAATCCAATTTTTTATTTTTCTATAAGTTATTACAGTTTTAATTTGTTCGTACGCCATGTGTCAGACGTTAGAAAATATACCAACTTATATTGATATGATATAAACGTATGAATAAACTTAAAACTAATGTCAATTATAAGGCAATAAATTAAGTAATAAAAAATTATTTACTTTAAATCCAATTAATTTTACTTTACATTATACATTAAAAATAAATTTGGACATTTCCTTTATCATATTTTGTTGTGTTTTTCATAAATTTCTGTAAATAAAGTTTTTAATTAAAACTTAGTACAAAAAATGTATAATAAAAGTTTAATAATTCGTTTTATAACAAAAATTTAACAAATTTTAGTTATAATTATGTACAAAACTATTATTAAACAAATTAAACAAGAATTTCGCTCACTTCGGCATTTCAAATTTTCAATAATTGTTTTGAATAGATTTTGACATTTCTTTCTTAATTCTTGTAATATCGTAAAAAAATCTACGATATACAGACATTTGCAGAGTTGCACAGAAAAATAATTACCATTTTTAAGGATATTTAAAATTCATCTCGACCAAAATGATGTTAACTTTTGTATAGGAAATCTGTGATTAAACACCTAGATTAATACTTTAATTTCGCTTATTGTTTTAATCTACTATTAATCTAAGAATGTAAACGCAGTATAAGAAACATAGTCATATATTTATTATATACGTATACTAAAACTATTTATTTTAATATTTTTCTGAATTTGAAACTAATTTAATTTAAAACTAAAACTAATTTGATAGATGTGGCTATACGAGGTACATTAATTGAAGTGGTATTTATATAACAAAAACTATGATAGTCCAGTTTTAGTTCCAGTTTAAATTCTTCAAGTAAACTTAGAATGGTGCTTATAATGTATTTATTTTTAAATTGCCTATATATAAAATATTAATTTTCCACAATTTTGCATATTTTCAAAATATTTTTTTTCCAAAAATTTTTAAATTTGTGAAATTTTTTAATTTAGTTTGATTTTCTATTTACAATCTTTTAACATAAAACTGGAATATTCGTTGAAATTTTCAATGAAGGTTCACAATAGTTAGCTTATTGCGTTGGTAACATTATTTTCTGTAGTTGCTAAAATTTTTGGCCACTTCAAAGTGGAAAGCACTGTTGTTGTTTCGCGTACATTTTAGCAACTTTCAGTGAGCAACTTGTTGGTTTTTGCCACACTTAAAGCTGCCGATAGTACCTATAATTAATACAAGAAGTTTATATTGAATATATTGCTTTTATTAATATTATCTACATATATAAAAATTATAATATAATAAAAATACTTTAAAATAAAGAATTCTCAAAAACACTCTATTAAAGTATTTAATTTTTATTATTAAATTACATTTATTTGTATATATTTTATAGAACTTTTATTAAGTGATTAATATGTGGTTACTTGTTTTAAGAAATGTTGAAATATTTTTTGAAAATGCAACTCTTCGCATTAAAATCCATGAAAGAGAGACAATTGATTTTATTACGTCTCACTTGGTGCCACGGTAAAAACAGTAGTGAATAGAAGAAACAAAAATTCAGTTGTGTTTTCTGGAAATGGCGTATAGGTCTGATTACGAGGTGAGTTTTTCAAAATAAATCGGATATGAAAAAATATTGTAAAAAATTATAAAAATCATTTGTTAACATGTGCTAAAATAATTAATCGACGAACAGTTATAAAAAATATTTGCAAAATGCATAAAATTCTATTTTTTTTTAATCAAATAAAAACTAAATGGTTTTGTTGTGTTTAATATGACGGCGACGCCCTTACGTATTCCAACATGCTGCTTTAGTACTTGCTGCCCCATGAACTTGGGTGTGGACACAGGCAGTGAATATTAAAATATTGCTACAATATTGTTGAATAAGTTAATATTCCTGTGGGATTTTGTATTTCGTTGTTTTTTTGTTATAGAAAACAACCTGTGTTCATATGTTTTACACATGATCGATAAAGTGGTTGGTTTGCTGAAATTCTTGTTGAGTGGTTATTGTTCTCTTGTGCTGTTGTTGTTTTGATCAAAGAGTACACAAGTGGACCTAGTTTGTTTTTCTTTTTTTTTTTTGTATACATATATATATATGTATATATATGTGATTTTGTGTCAACGTTTAGAAATTGTGTAATCCAAAAAGAATTCAAAATCGTGACTATAGTGTGGTACTCTTCTTGATTATGTGTTGCTTATGCACGTGAATTGTTCAGTGCACAGAAGACAATCAATTGTGGAATTTACAATTCAAAAGTAGGAATCTACACAATTGCAGCTGAGCTGTGGTGTTTTCTTCTTTATTTTGTTTTGAAGTGTTGTTTATGCTCTTTACTTTCCACTTTGAATGTGTTATTTAAATGTGCTTGCTCTATTGGAATTCATGTGCTGCTCTTACTATGCACTTCCATACAAAACAAAAACAAAAATAATCTTTGTTTTGAGAGTTGGAGGGGTACAAATTTTCAACCCCTTGAGAACAGACTGTGTTGTGTTGCTTGTGGGTGGTTGGAAATGTAACTTTTTTGCTATGATAGTAAGAATTATATAACCGGAATTTTGTATTGGAATGTATGGTACTCCATTGGAATTCTTAACCCGCTTCCCTCATACCAATAATAGTTTTTTTTTTCGTTTCTGTTTGTTACCAAATTGGTGTCATTGGGGCGTCGTGTACGCTAATTGCTGACCAAGTGCGCTAATGTTTTTAATTTTTTTACTTTTGCCAAAGCTAACAATTGTTACTTTGTAAATTTTACATAATTTTTTTCTGATTATTATGTGCTTTTTATATTGCTTTTGTGGGTCCGTAAACAACTGTTAATTTCTTGTTAATTCTTATATGTTCGCAATTTATTGCAAATCTACTTTAATTAATGTAAATCCTTCAATATCAAATTATATATATATATTTATTTAAATATATTTATTTAAATATATTTATTTAAATATACTCATTTAAATATTGTATTCATTTAAAAAATATTCTTTTGAATATTATATAAATTTGATATTTATATTAAAAATTTTTTGTTTTTTATCACATTTACGGTTTTGGGAACTAACAATTACAATGGTTTTGTTTCAAATGGGACACCACAATATGTTATTGGGGAGAGCTCCTAATTTAATAGAATAGAGTTTTCACACAACTGTTAACGGTATCGCATTTTTATTTTTTTCAAGCTTTTGTCAGAAGGATATCCGTGGTCGAGAATATAACCCTGTATGTATGTGGAGGAATGAAAATTGTACTATTCATGTACTATTAATGTGTTTGATTTGAGGTAGTCCTTGATATTGTATAATAGTTTCTTTTTCGCTCATACTTACTTAGATACATATTATAATAAACTCTATATCGTTTTGTAGTGGCTTTGAATTTAAATTATTCCATATTTACTAACCGGCCATACTCATTTTAATTTATCGCCGTATTCTATAATGTACAGTGTATATATACCTATAATTTATTCATCTCTACGAGATAATTTCAATTTCAATAAAAAACAATTTTTAACATTTAAATTGTTTATAAAAAGGTTTTATATAGAAATTTTTTTTTAAATTATTTAACATGCATTATTTACTTTGCTATTATTTTACTTTCTTGGTGCTCTTGGCTGGCAATTTGACTTTGGTTTTTTTAAATGTTTAAATGTATTTAAGCTAAGTTGAACACTGCCTGCCTAAGTAGAATAAAAAAGTTTAGTTCGTAATTTATATAAAGATAAATTTTTATGTGTATATAACATACAGTGTGAAAATATTAATACTTTTAAATAGATGTCAGTTAAATGTTAAAATAGGAAAAGCCGAATGATATGAAAGTTGTTGCTGTAAACTAAAACATGAACTGTACTGTCTCTTCCTAAAGTGCAATCGGCTAAACAATGCAGAATGTTGTATAATGTCCTTTTTATGTTTTTCCTTGAGCTAAGTAAACCACTAAAACTTGAGTTACACAGGATAGTTATTATTAACAGTGTTAAATGTACATATAACAGTTATCAGATATGATAAATTTTCATTTTTCGGCGCTTAAACTTTAAACTTTTAAACTGTCCACA
>NC_051847.1:224020595-224038614 GCF_002237135.1 Teleopsis dalmanni
TCCATGTGTAGAGCGCATCTGTCATTTCTTTTTCAATTGTCCTTCTCTAAGTTAAAACCGATACACAGCGCGTCTGCTGCCTTGTGGGTTTCATGTCAAAACTTGGAATATAATTATTTGGAAATCGGATAGTATGCCCTATTCAATTCCATTTTCGCGTTTTTATTTCAGTTACAGCAGCTTTCGGATTTGTTTGGAGCAAATTTTCTATATTTGATATGGGGTAAGGCCACAATATTTCTAAGATTTTCCGCAGGCATTTATTTAAAAATGTTTGTATCTTTCTTTCTATCTGCTTTGAATGCTTGTATGTTTAGCAGCCATAATTAATAGTTTTTATATAGAGATTTATATTATTTTTGATTTTTTGAATCTGTATAATATAATAAATATCATAGTATAAATATTATATTATAATATAAATTATATTACATTTGCTGAATTAACACGGGGCGTATGAGTAACTTTTATACATATAAATAATAACTTCCTCTGAACAATGTTTTACACAAGAGAGTACGGATATAAAAAAACTGCAATGATTAATACAAATATTCAATGTGATCATAATTTACTTTTTAATACAGAAGTCATTTAGCAAATATATAAAAAATATCCAGATTTAAAAACAGAAACATTTGTTAGTAGAACTCATATATCTGCTAACAAATTTAAACAGTAGTGAAAAAATCATTAAACAGTAGTGAGTTATATTAAACAATATTTATGAGATTGATTGGAATACATAATACCCATTATAAAGTTTCTGGTCTCACAAAACATATAATGGGTGAAGCTTGAATTCATTTTTATAAGCACATTGCTTTCTCACGAGAAAGCTTGACATATCCACTTAACGAAAAATGAAAAAATAAAATGGGCCTTATTATTACTATTTCTATAGCAAATTCTTACATTTCGAAGACAAACTGCGGTTGTTCAATTATTTCTTTGTGAAATGGCAAACCTAAAACTGAATATATAGTGTCTGAGATGACAGTTTTGTTGAACATATGTCACGGAATTAGTGCGGTTAAATCAGGACCACGAAATGGATAACTAAGAATAACTACCGCGGTGTGAAAAAATGTTTTTTCTTAACTAGAAACATTATGTTGAAAATTTAATGAATGTTTATTGAGGTATTGCCTTCCATATATGTTGAGTAAGAAAATATATTGTTTTCATATCAAGTTACTTACTAATTAAGACTACCAACTACCAACCAAGGTTCACATCCAGTTTATTTGTGGAACTTAATCACTACAAAATATGCTGATACTTTATATCTTTTCTATGACGAACGTTAAGAAATAAATTAATGTACGATACTCCTTGACTTTCATGCTTTGATTTATTAGTTTATTTATTTTAAAATATCAAGTAGTTTTCGCAATTTTAAATAGGAATAAGCACCTGTTCTCTATAAATACTGCAAACATTGCAAATTATAATCTAATTTATTATTAAAAAAAAAAATTAATCATATTATTTTTTTTGTTTTCATTGCACGTTTCCAAAATTTTGATAACAAATGCAAATTAATTTTCTTTGAACGAGTTTTTAAGCATTTAAATTAGGCATGAATTCTTGGATATCATCAGATACAAAAACAAATACAAATATTAATAATATTCCAAGCTGAAAAAACGCAAATGTATCTTAAAAGCAACAAAATATTTTACAAATACGTTCGTATGTATAAACGGAAAAGTAAGGTATTCTATTTATGTATATAAAATATAATAATTTATGATCTATATCGCATGAATGATTAATGTGAATCATACTTACCGAATTCATGGTAGCCATCGCGAGTGGAGAGGAACAAAATCAAAAATCTGCAAAAAATAAAAATCAAAGAAAACATCGATGAATAAGAGTGAAATAAAATAAACTGAAACTAAACATAACAACAATGTGAATATAAACAAACATTTGGATACGCATGATAATAACATATTCTCAAAGGTTTTATCTAAATCCCTTATGTATCGTGTGTTATTTGTGTACATGCAAATTTTATTAAACAGGACTTAAATGTATGAGTTCCGATATCCTTAAGTATAAGAAATTAATATATAAAAGAATAATGATATTTCTTAATGTAGAACTAATGTTGACATTAATGGTATGCGGGTTGTTGGTGGAAAACGGTTGCTTTAAAATATATTTGAAATGTGAAGGGTGAAGTGTATGGTGTGTTGTCAAAAAGAAAAATGTACGATAAAAATAATAAATTAGCAAAAATAATAAAATAAAATGACATTGAATTATTTTAGTAAAAATATTTAACTATTTGTTTTATATTTCTTTCTTTAATATTCAAAAATTTACGTAGTTTTTCTTAAGTGGAAATTCCTTTTCAAAAACGTAACGTAAGTATTAAAAGAATTGCTCAACATTGTAGTGCAAAGCAAGGCTACACGCATCGTTAGTCATATTAATTATATTAAGCATACACAAAGATACATGCATATAAATAATTAATTTAGAGACCCTTTTAATTTTAATATAAATATAATTTGGAAAGTATATAGTTTTATAAATATTTTTTAATTTTAGTATATGACATGTGCAATTAGTTTATGAAATTAGTAAAAATATAGTATGAAAAGCATGCGTTCTTTCAGTTCTCCTGTGTAGTTGCGAAACCTGGTTTGTTATGGAAAACATACAAAGCAAGCCGAGAGTGTTTGTCAACTACTATCTTCGCAGAGTTTTGCGTATTTCTGACCAAACAGAATCTCAAATCAAGACCTTTGGACCAGAACAAATGTAAGAGATGTCAGCCTTGAAATTCGCAAAAGAAAATTGGGATAGATCGGGCATACACTTCGAAAGGCTCCTACCGAAATTTGTCAACAGTTGTTGATATATAACCCGCAAGATAGCAGGGATAAAAGTTGTCCAAAAACAACATGGAGAAGGTCAACGTTAAATGAAATAATTACCGTTTTGCAGCCCCTAGGAAGAAGAATAAGCAACATTACTAATATATAGGGCGCACCGTTGCGGCGCGAAAGATGGAAGCGACTTATAGACAGTCTATGTCCAGTATAAGAGGCTGCTCGAAATCATTGATGTTCAGCAAGGCTTATTATTATTATAGTATAAAATTAATGAGATTTGTCAAATAACATAAGCAAAATTTTTTAATATTAAAAAGTTAAATGGGAATAAGCACAGATTTCAAAATTTTATACTACTATTAATGAACAAATTTAATTTATCAATACATAAAACAACAAAAATGAAATAATTAAACTAACATCTATTGTTAAATAGATTAGATGTTAAAATAGGTTAGAACTTTGAATACTTTCAGTTGTCTGAACTTAGAATATATAAAATATACTAAAGTTAGTATCGGTACATAAGGCACAAACTCTGATGAATGAACGGTTTAGGAGTATAGAAAAAGAGACAGGAAGAAATCATTTGGATCCCAATAAACCTACATTTCAAATACATACTGAAGTACTAACGTGATATTGTGCCATTAAATCGATGCGTAATCCATAGCGTGTACCGACAATTAATTGTGCAGGAATTGCAGTTGAAGAGATAAAATCTAACAATCACTTTGATTATTTTTGTCCTGGACTTCAGATTAATCGACTTCAATGTCTAAGAGACCAACAAAAAGAATGGAAGTGTTAAATATTGTCGTGACAGAAATAATAAATATGATTTCCTCATTTTTATTTGGAAAATAAATGCTTTTCAAAACAAAAAATATTACATAGCAATATATGTAATAAAGCTCACTTTTTCTAACAACTTTTAAGGGCATCGCAATGGACAATAGATGTCTCTGAGCCATCTTTGAAAACAAAATATAAGCAATATTTAAAAAAAAAAACAAATTTTTAACAGAATGACATTTTTTTTCAAAAAATTTTGTATATCATTTAAATAAGCAACATCAAGTGCTTGGTATTTGGTTAATTTTTCCAATACCTGTACTCAAGTACTTTTGTTATTTTGTTACAATTTATTCGGGCTTTAACAACATTCTAATCTATATAAAAATTTTTTATAAAACTAGAAAGACTTCTGATTTATCTATAATAAAATGTCATTTTTTTGTTATGACTTAAAATAACCTAATACTTTTGAATAAAATGTAGCTATATTCTCTTGAAAAGTTCTTTTTCTTATCAATAATGTAATATTTATCCGACATTTTGAATATGTGCATAATAAAACAAGATCTTAGGAACACATCAAATGGGATTGTATGAACACTGCAAGGCTTACTGCAATTCTTTACAGTCATTGGTGTATAGGAATCTATGCAGAGGATCTGTGTATTCCTCATAATCCTCATTGCAGAGCTATTTTCTGTGAATGGCTGCTTTGGCGTCTAGAAGAAATAGGTTTTTAGGAAGGTTTTTCTTTGAGATCTTATCAGACTATTTATCGACCTATTAAATTATCTAAATTCGACGAAATACATTTAGGCTATATTCTTCTATCTTAGACGTTCTTGCAAGGAATGTGGTAGCAAAATGGCGTAAAATCGCTAATTGAGGTACATGGAAAGTTATCTGATGATCTGTCAATGCAATCAACCAGCTAACCAGAGTCACTGTGTATATAGCAAAACAATATAAAAGATAGTATGCTATTAAACTTCTCTGTGATATAACATATGTTCACTTTTTATGTTCTATATGATCTCGTCTTTCATGAGACATGCTATGTATTTAATTTCTCTATCTACTTATCTATCTGTTTTTTTATATTACGTGACTTCATCTAAAATATTGAATGAAATGTTGTATAGTCCGTCAACTATAAAAAAAATGTTAGCATGTTGTTACTACACATCATACATAGTAGGGATACAATTGGTTACTTCCCAATCGGTTTGAACGGCAATTAAGATTTGATCATTCTTATATTTTCCATTTAATCCAGGGTTAAATAAATATATTTAATTTTTATTTGTTTTTACTTAGACATTTCTTGCTGCTTCTGAGAAAAATTACTACGCTGTATATGTGAATATTTTTATATATTATCTTGTCATAGTTCCGATGTATCTGTATCTATACAGCTATCTATGCTGAGAGGCTTGTGTTATTGACAATATTTATCCAATTTTAAAAAAATCCATATTTACCTATGTATTGTATATATAATTGTATATGTAAATAGTTCTCTGTGAGTAATATAGATTATATGTATTATGGCCTAATTTCTTTTATTCGAATCAAAGGTTAATAATAGTCTGTATATTTACAATTTATAATTTTGTAACGCCTACAATCTGGTAAACAAATTATGCCAACTAAATATTGTAATGCTAGAAAAATGAAGAAATGTTTCTTTTTATTGTTTTTGACAAGTGTGAAGCATTTCAGAAATTTCGTGCTTGTCTTTACTTTTAAACTTTTTTCTTAGTATTTATTTAAGATTATTTTTAAATATACATTTTTATTTAAATATAAATGTTTGTATCGAATTATTTTCTTTTTTTTTTTAGTAAATTATATCTCGAATTTTAAAATCTTATTTAAATTTATTTTAGAGATTTTAGATTTTTTTTTTAATTTTTACACAGAAGAAGAGTTGTCGTTGATTTTGTTTTGTTTTCATTTTATTTAATTTTATTTCTTTTTATTTTATTTTTGCCAGCTTAGATACTCAGTCATCGAAATAGCCTCTGACACAGTCGCAGTTGCTTACATTAAATGTTGCTCAAACTGTTGCGAAATGTAAAATATTTAAATGAAACAATTTATTAATAAAACACTGAAGATACTCTTGTATCTGGCATATGTTGTCGGACGTTTCCTTACTGCCAACATAATGCATCTTTCATTCCGTTTAAAATTTTTTTTCAACGATTTCGATTTCGAAAAACAAAAAGTTAGTGTTGCACATTATGCATTGGTTTTGCAGATTCTTCTCTAAAGGAAATAAATGTGTGTACATAAACCCTTAAAGTAAATAAACTTTTAGATTAATGGTATACCAAATATAGTTTTGATTTATTACTATATTGTCATTGACATTTATTATTAAACATAAACAAATCTATTTAGTTCTGTCATTCTAATCCCCTTTGTAAATTACCTACAGAAGCCTTTGGCTGTGTATAGTTTAACACAATAACGAATGCTGCATCATTTGTATTTACAAGACTTTTAATTAAAATCTTTCAAGTTACCAAAATGATCGGTGCTGGCTGGGTGCTGATGCCAAAGGGTCTTGACGCTTACTATTTTCTAATTTCTAATGTTGTGATTTTTATTTTAATTGTATTGTTGTTGTTCTCATTATATTTGTTGTTGCTACAAGCTGAGTATATTCAAAGAATGTTGTCGAGCGCGACGACAATTTGTTTTATAAATGTTTGGCAACACGCCCAGTAAAGCACTAGTACCAACAACATAACCAACAACAACAACAAAAATTGATATCAAAAACCATGAATAATAAAGCCATGAGGAAAATGGCATTCCATGGTAACCTATTGTCACCTTTTGCATTCCTAAACTATACTAAAATATTTTATTATATTTTAAAAGAATTTTTTTTCTAAATAACAATTCTTTTTACCACTTTTTTATGTTTCGTTTTTTTTTTACAAAATGTGATTCAAAAAAAAACTTTTATTTTTATTGCAAAATATTTTGTTTTCTATTTGTCAAATTTTAAAATATTTTTATTATTCTCTGTTATTAATAATTTGTTTCTCAAAACTGAAGCCAATACATTTTATTTTATTAACAAGCAGTTATTTTAATTAAGTGAACAATTAAAAATTTACAACAATTTTACTTCACTGTTTCCTACAACAAAAACAAAACAACAAACTGAAATTTATATAAAGTATCTTAAATTCAATAGATTTGGTAATATTTCAAATAAATGAAAATAAATTATTGCACTAATAAAACGAACACGTAAATAAACAAATAAATTTTTGATTTTGCGTGAAGTAAATAAACTTGTAAAAAAAGCTAATGAAATTGCAGATAAAATAATTTGATGTTGCGAGAAACGTTTTAAAAATAATGGAAAGCCCAAACATTTTATAGATCGTGTGGAGTGGCTATAAAAATCTGTCAGTCAAACAAAACACAATAGCGACAGGTGGCAACATTTTATATCTTAAGTTGATTTATGTCTGATTAATTAAATTTATTTAAGTTCTTGTAGTAAAAGTTTAAGGTAAAAGTGCTAATATATTTTATGGTTGGAGAAACAAAACCAACTAAATTTATATATGTTTCTATTTATTAAAATAGTATGAAGCACATGTTAACAAAGTATCGATTTATTTAATAATACATAAATAATATCAAATTAATCACTAAGTATATAGTATATCTCTCGCACAATAAAGTTCGGAAAGAATTTTCACGAATAGCGCTAAGAGAGAAACGAAAAAAGAAGCTGCAATCTACTACCCACAATTAAATATCACGGAGTTATACTGGCTACCAACCTACTACATTATCTTCCAAATGAAAATATTGTTCAAAATTGAATGAAAAAAAAAATCTACACTAAATGCAATAATATATATAATAATAAATCATCATACATATTAACAACTGAACACCCATAGAGGCAACAGCGAGTCGCAGCACCTTTTCTATAGACGAAGTCAAATATCAGATCTATTTGTTCTGGGTCCCTTAGCATATAATGAAAACACATTATACAAAACACATCAGTTTTGTCCGCACTCTCGTCCAAAATGCTTCAGATACTAATTGGTCACTATCACACAGACCGAGAAAATGAGCTCGCATGAACATCACAATTTAGGAAAAAGCAACAGGTCTAAAATATGGAAAACTTTAGAACTTCTATTTGTGCATGTATAACTTTATCAAAGATTTAAAGAAAGCATCTCCACATTATCCAATACTATTATGTAGAGGATGTGATTGACCAGTAAAACAAAAATTTTCTTATTAAGTGCCATAGAATTCAGGAAACTAAAAGCGCCCTATTGAATAGGTCCCACAATCTATCAATTACTGGTATTTGGATAATTTAGCTTTAACTCAACAGACAGTATTTGAATTTATTTGTAATGAATTTGGGTTTTAAAATTTTTTTTTATAACTAACCAATAAATCTCACAGTTATAATAAAAAATTTTGTTAAAAGTTACTCATCTAAGCATACGTATATATTTTATTTCTTAAAAACCTAATATTTTAAAAGTGTAAAAATTAAAAAATATATATTTTAAAATATTTTTATATTATCGCATCATTATTATTAAGCAAAATTTACGATGATATAATATTAATGAGAAAAAGCAGCATTTTGTGACAAAAATTAAGTGACGCTGCGAAAGTATTTTTGGAAAAACACAAGCAAGTATCTGTAAACAAATAATATACAAAGATATTTTATTTGGCTGCACATATAGATATTTGTTTTAAAAAAATATCGAAATAGTGATTTAAAATAAAATAAGTTTGGCACGTGCGTCTGTATTTAATTAAATACATTAATATAGCAAAAAAACAAGTCAGTTATGCAGGTTCTTGACCGTTGACTAAACTTTTAAGTTGCTATTAAATCTTTATATCTAAAGGTATGAATATGTATTATAATTTAATTTTAAATAACTACATGTCGATAAATATATATAATCTAAACGTTAATATTTGTACTGTAATTCGAAGGACTTCTAAAATTAAATCAACTACAGAAGAAATTATATCACCAATTGAAAGCGAAACTAAGTGAAGAAAGCTGAAGCTGATATCATAGTAAATGGCATTTATTGTAATAAATAGCATTTAATTATTAAATCATAAAACTAGATTTAGTATTGGATTATATTAAAATTTCGAATGCGATGTTTTCAATAAGATAATTCCTGACCCCAAATTAATTTGTGTGCAAACTTAATTATTTGAGTGCAAAGTGAAATTAAGGAAACCACAAATGAAATTGTACTTTCTGTTTATTATAATAAATTAAAATAAGTAGTATTGAACGTATGGAAAGTATATTTCAAAAAAAAAAACACCGCTGACATTTCAATGCCAACTTGAAAGACCTATAAACTAGGGACGTAGGTTTCAATTTGAGCAAAGCTTTACAAGTCTAAGACATTTTTCGTACTACAAGATGAAATAGTTAAAGATATATTGTCGAAGAATTTACCTCGTGACTCAAAATAAAGCTGAGTAGTTACACAAAGTATAGCGAGATACCGGGAGAGAGACGACATCATTGTTCCATATCAGACCATCTCATTGGGATATCTGATCATTACATACTCCGTTAACAAACTCAGTTTTTAATTACTAAGAAAAGTGTGAATATTAATCCACATTTTATAAGATATTTAGGATAATTTATAATAATTATGTACTGAAAGTAATTGTGTACTTATGATGGAGCTGTGTCGACACTGCTAATCTACTATCAATCATAACTTATGTAAAAATATCAGTTTTATAAATAAAATTAAATATATTGTTGATATGTAGATTGATGATGTAACTTAAATATGTATTTGATACACAGAACGTAGGATCGATACTCATAATGAGGGGCTGCACAAGGCGTATATTCTTGACTTGTCACTACGTGTAAAGCTTACAGGACTGACATTGCGCTTGTAATTCATCGTCAGGGCTTTGTTCCTTTCTTAAACTAATTTCTGTAAATTATACATGAGTCTAAACCTGATGGAATTTCAGTCTCCAAGTTGGACCCGTACATATACGGCGAATCCACCTGCTTCGGCAGCACGCACAACGGATTTGGAGGTGCGAAACTCACGTTTAAACAGAATCTCTTTGTTTGGTACAACTATAAACACATGGCCTAATGTTCCCCTGGGAACACAATGGAATAAAGAAGAAGTTCACCAGAATCTAGTGAATCTTTGTTTAAAATGGAAGCATATCTGTATTTGGTTTTTAAGATATGCAATTTCTAAAAAGTATATTTGATTGTGCTTCTATAAATTATATTGGATCACTGAAACTATTTTAAGCTCTTCGGTGAATTCCATTGATACGAGCTGAAAAATTTGATAAAAATGTTTTTTATTTTACTATACTTATTGAATTTTAAGCAAACCTAATCTAATGGTAAGAATATTGTATTTGTAAATTACCCACATAGTTTACTCGTAATATGCAAAACTGATACAATGGAAACTGATTTGTTATTCGAGTTTCTGTTCTTTTAGACTCTCGTATAAAATTTTGGAATAATATTATCCATGTGAAATATTTTAGAGTTTACAAAAATGTAATTAAACAGTTATTTTTTTTTTAATTTCCTCCTACGGCATAATTCTATTAAGGACATTAAGTTGTGCCGAAAAAGGGACCCAAAATCTTAACAAGTTTGTTACATTTAAATACTTTTGGGCACTCAATTTTGGTGTACGTAAAAATGTTTTGTTTTTTTTCCATTATTGCTGCAATAACTTTTGGCCAACAAACGAATATTAAATTAAAAAACAACAATAATTTTTTTTATTTTTTCTGTGCTTAAGGCAATTGGCCAAATTTTTTTGCCAGTCTTTGACACGTTTGTGTGGTGACATATATACTCGTAGATGTCTGTACATTTCCCCGTACTGTCACATAGATATGCCCTACGAGGTAAGGAATTAGAAATTAATTGAAAAATCTTAAATTTTTTATTCTTGCAACAAAGTACGATGAGCATCAGTACTTGAAGGGGCTCCGGAAATAGACAACGACAGGTGGCCTGAAACAGATTGTGCTATAATGACGTTAATTATTAGACGCGATTATTATGTTGATGCTGTACTTGTTAATAAATAAAATGGTGACGTGTTTGGCTTTTCACGGTGTTGGAAGCATGTGGCATGAAGCGTCCAAAGTTTTTATAAATTCGTTCATAAGACTTGTATGTTGTGTATGTTGTGTATGGAATGTTTGCATTTTCTTAATGAATTTACTAATTTAAATATTTGAACAATATTTAAAAATAGTGACAATAATGAAAAATATGAAAATATATTGCAATTGCAACAACATCAGAAATACACATTAAGGATATATATTTAGCTATAAGTACAGAAAAGTACGTGTTGCACATTTATGTACAAAATAATGACGGAGAATTACTAAAGAATTTTCTTAATTTAAATAGTGTAAGTGATTGTATTAGTTTGCCAAATTAAGTGTTAAAAATATTAATTAAGGAAAATTTCTTTAACAAAATAAGATCCAAACAATATTTTTTTATTTAATTTATTAAAATTGTTTGTTTACCAGGAACTATTGTAGCCCACACCAATTCAATCCATTCTATCTATCTGCCTTTGTACGCACTGTGGTACTTTTCTATACGCTTTTTAATATTGAATGCATTAGAAATGTAAAATGTATCTGGCTGTACTTAATTTTTCATTTGCCAGTGCAATCTCAATTCCTTTACTATACTCGTAGTTGCACTCCTTGCCAATCTGATGCTTCAACTTATGTCGTTACAGTACTGAGTTTGTCTATTGCCTGCCATGCTTGATGTACTTGACGCGTCACACTTTTTTTGTTGTGCAAATGCATTTTTCAGAAATATTGCATAAATTCAATTTTTTCTGTGCTTCTATTGCATTTGTAATATATTTAAAAATATATTTTTTTGTAATAACAATAGTAAGTAAGAATTTAATAAAATTTATTTTTGCTTTAATTTCAAAATAAACTAAAATAAAATTTATATGCTACAGAAGTCACAATGCATATAAAGTATATCATATAAAATAAATCTAAATAGTTGGATGCATCAGAGTCTAAAAGATATAATTTTTTAAAGAGATTTTAAGTATTTCAATGCAAATAATTAGTACTGTTAATACTGAATATATATGTATATTCGTATATAGATATATATCAAGTCCTTCACTCATTCTATGCTGTAGTGCCATTTCGCAATGTTTAGGATTTTGATTTTGTTTTTTGAAATATTGTCAAGTCTTGCCGTAGAAATACATTGTTTTAATTTTATGAATTTTATTTATTTTAAATTTTTAATTAATTATATGCGCTTCAAATATTTTATTTGTTTGTGTTCAATATATTTTTAATTAAAAATAAATTTAAAAACTAGTGAGTAATTTTTATATGAATTTTATTATTATTTTTATTATATTTAAAATCACAATAAGTTGTAGTTGTATTTATTAAAAAAACACAATAACAATACTTAACAGTAAAATGAAAATAAACTGCACATAAAAATATATATTTCCTTCCACTAAATTTCTATATTAAATAAATACAAAATTTTGCAAAATTTTATATTTGATGAATAACACAGATGCAATGCTGTACGCATCCTTAACTGAAAAAAATGCCTTCATGTTGGGTTATTTACATTTAATTACTCAAATTTAAATATTTGTAAACTTATTATTCATAAATAAATATTTGTAAAATAAATATAATTTAATTAAAGTGATAGCACGATAACCGATGAGCATAATTTGTATACATATGATTATGTACAATATACCATACTATATACATGCTTTATATGAATGTATGAGTTGAGAACATATTCCTTTCATTTTATGTTAACCATAAAATGGAATCTCTAAATCAAACATTAAATAAAATTCAATAAATGAAAAATAACTAATTGACATCTAATGAAAATTAAATCGTTGCAAATACGAGTATTAGCACATTTAAACGGTGAATAAGGAGCATTTTGCAAGACATAATTACTTTCTGGAACTAAGACTAATGGAATTGAAGACTACCTGTATGAGTTAGTCCTTAATTAACCCATTAAGGTTTATAGCTACCCTTAATAATTAGAAACATGTGATTTATATAGCAAAATAACCACAAAGAATGCTATACTAACACCACAAACTTTAAAATCACATGCCAAAATTAGCTCCTTTCAATATCGTCTTTGGTGGTAATATATTCCACATTGCTTCGTACCAAATAATCGCAGTTAAGGAAAACTACATTCGACATTCGATGAAACTATCAGAAACTATTAAAGATCTGTTCAAACAATACAAGTCATGTAACAAATATGACTATATGAGAGATCGTCCTATAAATTGATGAAAAAACTTTACAGCTCTTTGTAGTGCTATGAACTCTAAGAAAATATGAACTTATTTATATACTAAATGCTGCTTTTTCAATTCAAAGAATTGAATCACTTTTAATCATTTATAGATATAAAATTATGTTTTATATTTGTATGTGTATTTAACTATTCATTTTCTTTTTATAGTTAACCAACCATTAAAATTTTAAATACAATTTCCTAATGTATTAAATTTAATTGCTGCTTTAAAATTTCATTTTAAGCCTATTTAATATTTTCCATTGAAATATTCTCAATACTTGCAATATATCATATCAATTGAACCAAAAGCAAGAGAGTCATAAAAATTATATATAGAAAATATTTCGCGTATGAGATTTGATTAAAATATATCCAACTGTTTGCGGTATATCAAGAACTGTGTGTATGACCTAAATATTAAAGTATTCAATGTAATAATTTTTAGATAATGAAGATGAAAGATTAAAATTTGGAATTGGATATTTCAATTATGTTTTACAAACGGGCAATTAAAATTAAATATAAGTATTTACTATATAAGAATATAGGTACACTCAAAAAATGTTTTTTTAAAATAATAACATAATGTTTCATTGAGATAACATTAAAATTCTATAAACCTTTTAAAAAATTTTATATTTATTATTTTTCTGAATTTATATATAACACAGATAGTATAACTATATAGATTCTATTTGCTGCATTATATAAATTTTATAAAATTTTCGACTTTGATGTATCTTAGCAAACTGTGTGCTATATACAAATATGTTTGTAGGTTTGAGTGACTTTAATCCAAACATAAATTTATTTATAAATAAAAATATATTTTTTTTAATGCACATAAATTCTGCACGAAGATTGTCAACATCTAATAAAATCACAAAAATACACTAGAAAAATTTACAAACAACATATAACGTAGAATGTTTAAAAAATAATCAAATGTATATAGCAAAATATCTATAATATATGTGTTTGTTATATTAACTATTAACATATTCTCCTGTATTCATTTATACACAATATTTTAAAAAAATATTAAAATAATAATATTTATATCTCTCAGTTTGGTCAAGAAAAACAACAACAAACAGTAATTAAATCTGAATTTAATATTTAATAATATTATTCCGAATCAAACTGGTTTATATAAGATTATATACATATATTAAATTTAAAGAAAATAAAAAAATTGACAAATTTGGAGTAAAATTATAAAGAAGTTTCTCAAATATAATCTAACATCTGAAGAAATTTTTATAACTAATAAAAAACTCTCTAATTTTACCAGAGGAAAAATAAAGGATATTTTTAAGATTAAATTTTGAAAAATTATTCCTTTTCTTAGTACTCGTATACTTTAAAATAACGAGTTTACATAAAAAGTTGTTGACATTAAAGTTGTTGTCTTTTTTGTGTATAGAAGCAGCATTTGCACTGCTTCTTGTTCTCTCGCGCTTTTTAAAAACTCAAAACTCCACATAATTAATCTGTCGACTAACATTTCCAGGGATCGGGCTCTAGAATCTACAACTCCGTTAACCGTTAGTCTGAGATCAATGGTTTCAGTATTTTAAACCGAAATATATTCCATAAATATTTAGACAAGACAATTACTATCAGAAAACTTAAGACACAAAAGGATTATGTCAGGCAGGTAGCCATTAAGGCTGGAAGACAGCCTTACAAAACTTGGCAGCTAAGCTAAGTGCTTTTTATGAATTGATGAAATAATACCGAGCACTTTTTAAAAAATGAGATAAATCTGAATTTCATCGTCAATGGCATCAGGAACAATGATTAATAAATCGATGTGTAAGGAAACATGACCTAGACTAAGATTTTAGGTGCGTGACACTTGTTATATTATCAGAAAAATCCACATATGTATGAAAGAAAGTATATATTCAATGACAATATTATATCTAGAAATATAGCTTCAATGAAACGTCCTAGATTATGTGATTTACCGCCAGTTGTCCGGTTTTTGTCAAATTATTTGAAATCATTGGCTTATGTAAAGAAGTTAACAATGACTAGAGTCTGGGAAGCATATGTTGAATGGTTTAATCTTATAATACAGTCTTAGATGAAAACAAATTTGTAATAAAATACGAATAATTCCACACAAAATTTCACATTTCACAAAATAAAATCCTAATTTTAGCTATATAATGGTTTTAATAATTCAAAAAAATAATTTTACATTTTATAGTTCTTTTTGTAACTCTCTGTTACAAAAAGAGTTAGCACTGTTCAGTCCATTACAAACACTACACCATATTTAAATACTAACTTTAATTCAAACCATGTGAGACTTAATTTGTACGAGTACAAGTCATACATTTTTAAAACTATCCGGACTATTTCCATATTTGAATTATTTGTTGCAAATGGATTATATAGATAGCTGGAACTGTTTGAACTATAACATATACTCATTGAATATTAACTTTATTAAATCATAAAAATTAATAAACAGTATAGGTAGAGAGAAAAAATTAAGACAGTTTCATTCATATCACAGAGAACAAACATTACAAAATATTTGGTGCTTACCTTGGATTTGTGATGCATTTGCCGTGAAGCGGCTTTCCAGTTGTATTGCTTTGTTGGTAATATATATGTTCAGAATAGATGATCGTCGCTTGACACAGCAGTATACATATGTGGAAATTTCTTCAGTTTCTAGTATTATTTTTTTTCACAAAATGCACTGGAGACATTATTATTTATATTTTCTGGATATTTGGAACGGGAATATTTTACTACTGTTTCATAAACCTAATTCTCTCTACAAAACTCGAGTTTATTTGCACTTTATTTCATTTATTTTTTTCTAGACCTATATTTACTTTCCTGTTTGTATTGCAACTGTACAACCTGCTTTTAGGTTTTTGTAAGTTTTATATGTTTTTAATTTTGTATTATAATGAATATTGTTTCGATAGTTCAACATTTATATAAAATAACATTAACATTTACATACGTTTATAGTTTTATTAGACACTACATATTAAGTATATTTATATTGAGTATTTAGTTTATATAATGTAAAAAGGACGGTTGTTTGAGCATTAAACGCTAGGCTTACAATGTAAAACGTTAAAAACTAAATTTATAATTATTTTAGTTAATTAAAAACTTTTAAAATTTCTCAAATGTGCACACTTTGATGATAAATTACATTTCAAATATATTTAACAATTATTAAGTTGAGATTTATTTTCATTATTTTATATTGTATAGATGCATTTAAAAGACTGTTATTGAGTTTAAGTATATGTAATTGTATCTTTAACAGTTTTGCATAATTTTACATAATTTTGCATAGTTTTGCAAAGTTTATGAAAGCTTAATATTATTTAATTATTTTTTAATTAATTGAATTTAGTTTTTATATATAATTTTTTATTCACAACCACACGAAAGAGTTTCAGGATTAATATTAAGAGGGAAGTTGCTTAGACAGCTGACATAAGCACTCTTTAAAGATATTGAGCAGTTTGCATTGATCAGGGATTTAGCCATTATTTCAGATTAATTGAAATTTAATAACGATTTAATAAAGATTGTTTTTGCACTAAATTCGTTACGCAAAGAAAAAACAGCAGACTTATTTATCTTACAACTTGTGAAGGTGGTTACTTTTCACTTTATTTGTTTATTTGTTTATTTATTTAAATGTTTAAAATTTTTCAGTTTTTATTTTTCAGTTTAAATAATATTTTAATAATAAAACTAGCTTGCATTTGCTTTAATTCAAATATAAAATTTGAAAGTTCTCATCGCGTTGCTACATTTTGTTCATCTGAAATTCAGTATTAAATATTTTATCAGTAAATATATTTTTCTATCAAAAATCTCTATAATTAGAGATTGTAGTTACTTCTTCAAAATATACTAAACCGTACTTTTTATTTAATTTGCGTGTCCTACTAAAATTTAGGGTGTGTATATGGTTTTATTTTTATAAATTTTTTTACTTAATCCTTTTTATTTTAATGTATTTGTACTTGATCCTCTTTTCTATTATTCACAATCAAAAAGCACAAAAACTGTAGCAGCACACCAATCGATAAATTATACTATATACCATGTACCATATAGCACAGCATTATAGCACAACACATAAACAACAAACATCACATGGACTCACACACACAAACACACAAGCCGACATAGATATACACTTTCAATGTGAGAATTTCCCTCGCACTTTTGTTTGCGTACAAGAGTGTCTGCGCTATTTACACTGCTGATGTTTTGTTTGTATGAAGGAATCTGCAGTGGCTATGTCAGTGCCAGTGCGAGTGCCTGCTAGTATGCTTCGGTTTTTGTTTGGCTATGTATGTATTGGAATGTGTGTGCATGATGGAAGTTACTGTATACATAGTAGCTGTATAGATGCTGTGCACTCCATTTTCCATATTTATATCGCTCCAATTTCTATTTTTTGTTTTTGTTTTTGATATTATTTTTGTTTCAGAAAACAAAAAAAAAACAATTAATTCACAAAAATAAAGTCACAAATAAAATTTATGCGATGTTGAAAAGATACAAAATAAATGAATAAAAAAAAGCGCATATGTATTTCTTTATCTTTGGTATAGCTACTTCATGTGGCACGCCAAGATATATAAAAGACGAAACATAAAAAACCATATAAAAACGTGCTTACTCTTGTATATTTCGTATCAATTGAAAATACTTTGTAAACATCTTAAATATTTTGATGCCAATAAATGCTTTTTATTAGTTTTATTTTGTTAATCAAAATTGTTTTGCTTTTGACACTACATTGTTGTTGCTTCAAAGAGTGCCGTACACTTTTGATTTACAGTGTTCACTTTGCTTTCGGAAGGAATTTTGTAAATATGTATTAATAAATGCAATTGAATTGCATTTTTGAGTTTAAAACGATTCATTTACACACAAAATT